>NW_022680482.1:0-627500 GCF_009764315.1 Trachypithecus francoisi | reverse complement strand
CACACAATGGCGGATGCCGCCATGGTATCCCATGGGTCACCACCGGGGGCACGGCCAAGCACTCAGCTTGGCCTCGAGCCCGACTGGGGGGCTCACGCAGGGCAGACTTCTGGCCCCAGAAGCGCACAGCAGGCTGGTCGGGAGAGGAGGGGGGTGCAGGGAAGAGCAGCAGTTGGCCTGACACCAGGCTGCCACCCGGGCGGGCGGTGAACTGTGGCGACCAGGATGAAACCTCGCTTTCCACCCCCACAACCTTTCCCCACCCCCACCCGCCAATGTACGACAGCACAGGACCTTTTACCCAGACCCAGGCTAGCCCTGGACAGCTTGCAGTACAAGGGAGCTCTCTAGGGGAACCAGGACTGTGGCAGCCACAGGAACTTGGCCCCAGCCGACTCTCTTTTCCTTCCTCTCACAGGCAGTGGGATCCCTCTAACCAAGGCTCCTTCCCCCACCACGTGGCCCCTCGCAGGGCTTGCATACATGGTTGGGAGATGGGAGGAAGGTGCCCATGGAAGAGGAGGTGGGCACCACCAGGCCTGTACTTGGGAGGACAGAGGGGCCAACCAACCCTGCAAGGGAACCCCAGTCATGCACCCCCTGGAGGCCACAGGCACCTCCCCCCGCCACAGCAGGATTGCTCAGCAAATGATGCCTCAGACAGGTATAGCCCTGGGAGGAACAGGGAACCACAAGAGCATTTGAAGTGATGATCAGTGTGTCCTGAAACTCACATTAATTCTCATAGCTGGTTGCGTTCTTCATCAATACATGAGCTGAGTGATCCACTGCTAAGAGTTTTTCAAGGTTCCTTGGTGAGGGACACCCAAAGGGGGAGGCCCTCCTGGCACAGCACATCCTGGAAGGGGTTGCCTCAGGCCAGCCAGTGAGACAGCAATGAGACAAAACTCTCAGAGGGGTTGGAAGATTTCACCACAGGGGCGTGCACACCGCCCCCACAGGGGCGAGCACAGACACCCCACAGGTGCCCGGGGGTTCCTACCCCCAATAGGGCAGAGCCCAACATGCGCAGCACACACAGTGGTACGATGGCCACCAGGTAAGCCCCCAACCAGCAGCTGCAACCACAGCAATGACAAGAGAAAAATAAACAGCTCCATTAAAAAGTGAGCAAAAAACATAAACAGACACTTCTTAAAAGAAGACATACATGTGCTCAACAAGCATATGAATAAAAGCTCAATATCACTGATCATTAGAGAAATGAAAATCAAAACCACAATGAGATACCATCTCATACCAGTCAGAATGGAGATAATTAAAGGGTGAAAAAATAAATTTTGGTGAGGTTCTGGAGAAAAGGGAACACTTATACACTGTTGGTGGGAGTGTAAATTAATTCAACCATTGTGGAAAGCAGTTAGGTGATTTTTCAAGGAGCTAAAAGGAGAACTACCATTCAATAGTTCTGCTAGCCATCCCATTACTGCATATATATCCAGAGAAATGTAAATTATTTTACCATAAAGATCATAAAGACCCATGCATTCAAATGTTCATTCCAGCACTATTCACAATAACAAGATATGGTCAATTAAGTGCCATCAATGACAAATTGGATAAAGAAAATGTGGTATATATACACCACGGAAAACTATGCAGTCATAAAAAAGAATGAGACTTTGTATTTTGCGGGAACATGGATGGAGCTGGAGGCTATTATTCTCAGCAAACTAACACAAGAACAGAAAACCAAATACTGCATGTCCTCACAAGTGGGAGTTAAATGATAAAAACTTATGAACCCAAAGAAGGAAAGAGCAGACACTGGGGTCCATTTGAGGGTAGAAGCTGGGAGGAGGGAGAG
Source organism: Trachypithecus francoisi (assembly GCF_009764315.1). Classification (NCBI taxonomy): domain Eukaryota; kingdom Metazoa; phylum Chordata; class Mammalia; order Primates; family Cercopithecidae; genus Trachypithecus; species Trachypithecus francoisi. The sequence goes on along the minus strand of NW_022680482.1, from coordinate 625,672 downwards.
AAGCAGAAAAAATAACTCTTATTGGGTACTGGGCTTAATATCTGGGTGATGAAATAATCTGTACAGCAAACTCCTGTGACACATTTACCTATGTAACAAGACTTCATATGTACCCCTGAACCTAAATAAAAGTTTAAAATGTTAAAACTTTAAAAACTCTTAGGAAAAAAGTGTAAGCAAAAATCTTATGACATTAAATTTGGGGATTGTTTCTTGACTGTGACACCAAAAGCACAGGCAACAAAATAGGAAACAAATACATTGGACTTAATCAAAATGTGATACTTTTCTCTATCAAAAAACAAGAAAAACAGAGTGAAAAGACAACCACTGAATGGGGGAAAATATTTGCGAATATGTATCTGATTAGGTACATAAGATATTGCAGAATACATAAAGAACTCTGAAAACTCAACAACAAAACCATTCAACAACAGTATTTATAGAAGTGCAGAGAACTTGAATCTACATTGGGTCAATAAGTATATGGAAAAATGCTCAGCATTACCAGTCATTAGAGAAATGCAAACCAAAACCACAATGAGATACCACTTTCCACCTATTAGGGTGGCTATATAAAAAAAACCAAAACAACAAAAATGAAAAATAACAAGTATTGGCTAGGATGTGGAGGAAGTGGAATCCTGGTGCATTGCTGGTGAGAATATAAAATGGTTTATCAACTGTGGAAAATAGTTTGGCAATTTATCAGAAAGTTCTAAATAGAATTACAATATGTTCCAGCAATTCCATTACAGGTGTCTATCCAAAATAATTGAAAGCAGGGACTTAAGCTGATATTTTCACACCATTTTTATAGCAGCATCATTTACAGTACAAAATGTGGAGCCTTAAAATGAATGCAATACCGATGGGCATGGTGGCTCATGCTTACAATCCCAGAATTTTGGGAGGCCAAGATGAGAGGGTCTCCTGAGCCTAGGAGTTTGAGGCCAGCCTGGAAAGCATAGCAAAATCTCTTCTGTACAAAAAATACAAACATTTGCTTGGTTTGATGTTGTGTGCCTGCAGTCCCAGCCACAGGGGAGGATCACCTGAGTCAGAAGAATCACCTGAGCCCTGGGAGGTTGAGGCTGCAGTGAGTCATGATTCCAACCTGGGTGACAGAATGAGACTCTGTCTCAAAACATTGTAATGCTGATACATGCTACAACACGGATGAACCTAGATGACACTATACTGTGTAAAGCAAGCCAAATACAAAAGAATAAATATTGGGTGATTCCATTAATATGAGGTACATACTTAGAATAGAAAGTTCAAATATAGAGAAAGTAAAACAGGCATTATTTATGGCTGAAAGGAGGGTGAAATTGAAAAAATGTTGCTTAATGGACACAGTGTCTGTTTGAAATTATAAAAAGTTTGGAAATGGATAGTGGTGAATATTGCACAAAATTATGAACATACTTAATGCTATTGAATAGTACAGTTAAAATGATTAAAATGGTAAATTTTATGTTATGTGTTTTTATCACAATAAAAATGATATTATTAGAAAAAACAAAGGCATAAGACCTCTCCATTTTTATAATAACAAAATATTTCTTATCAGAAAAAACACTTTACTATAAAAGAAGTAATGGCAAAACTTAATTATATTACAGTTAAGAGATCATTCTTATCATGGATACCTGATGATCAATGAACAGACAGTAAAAATGAGACAAACACACACACACGTGTATGTAATTATGAGAAAAAAATCTTGTACCCAGCATATATAAATAACTTCCACTAATTGATGAGGAAATAATGGAAAATGCAATAGAATCAAATGAGTAAAATTAACAGAAGGGATGCAATGTGTAATAAGCAGGTGAAAATATTGTCAACCTATTAGAAACCAAGAACATTCAAATAAAGTCACTATCTGCCACCATCACATACCAATTAAAAGGCTAAAATAAAAACAAAAGGAAATATCAATAGTTAACAATAGTATGAATAAGTCAAACATCATATACACTGCTTGTGGTGTAAAAATATATGCATTATTGAAACTTGCACTGTCTTTCAAAGCTTAGCAAATATAAACATATGACCCAATGACTTGATTATTCTGTATATAGCCAACAGAAATTTGTTCATAAAGTCATCAAAACACATTGTATAATTTACACACAATTATTATTCCTAGTAACTCCAAAATAAGTACGACTCACATGTATTTTTGAAGTCAAATGATTAAATTAATTGTTTGATGGTTAAATAATGGAATAGGATCACCAATTTCATGAACCACAGCAACATGAAATAATACAGATAATTTTGTTAAATATAGAATTTAAAATCTGCATATGAAATAATCCATGCTTTATGATTCTATGTGTAGAAACTACAAAACAGTTGAAAGTACAGGTGATCTATACTGTTAGAAGTCAGGCTAGTGATTTCTCCTGGGGTTTTTGCCTGAGAAGGGCACAAGGAGCTCACTGGGGGTCTGATAGTGTTTTCTTTTTCTTTTCTTTTCTTTTTTCTTTTCTTTTCTTTCTTTTCTTTTTTTCTTTTTTCTTTTCTTTTTTCTCTTCCCTTCTCTTTTCTTTTTGAGACAGAGTCTTGCTCTGTCACTTGGGCTGGAGTGTAGTGACATGATCTCTGTTCACTGCAACCTCTGCCTCCCGGGGTTCAAGATTCTCGTGCCTCAGTCTCCCGAGTAGCTCAGACTACAAAGGCACACCAGTAACTTTGGCAAAGTTTTGTATTTTTAATAGAGATGGGATTCTGCTATGTTGCCCAAGCTGGTCTGGAACTCCTGAGCTCAAGTGATCTGCCCGCCTCCACCTCCCAAAGTGCTGAGATCACAGGCATGATTCACCGCGCCCAGATTCTGTTCTCTAATCTAAGAACTGCATAAAAAGACGTGTTCAAGTTTTAAAATTCTATTCGCTGTGCACTTCTGGCTTCTGGAAGCATCCCAGAATTTTATAAAAAATACATATAATCAACTAATGGTTTGGAGAATGTGAATAAATTTGTAATTTAATTTCCTATGTGGTCAAAGTGGAGGTTGAATATATGAAATAATGTTACACTGTGATCAGTTTTTAAAAGCCTGCTGTAACTTCTTGGTTAAAACCTGAAGCATACTGATATACAACCTCAAAAATACAGAGTAAGTTCTAGATTTTAAAACAATTTTTACATAGAAGAAATTAAAATAGAAAGAATCAGAAAATAGAACAGGTCTTCTGAAGAACACATGAGTTGGTAAATCCAATTTAAAATATGTCCATTGTAATATTTAACATATATAGCTTCATTGTTCCCATCAGAGTCAAATATTGTTTAACTTCAGTCAATTGGATATTTTTTCAAGACATAAAACTAAAAGATAAATATTAATGTATAAAAATTTAAAATAAATTTTATGTAACTTTAACAAATTAATTATAAAGATGGTAATATATTAGATAAAATAGACATTAAGATTAAAGCAGGACCAGGCGCGGTGTCTCATGCCTGTAATTTCAGCACTTTGGGAGCCTGAGGCAGGCAGATCATGAGGTCAGGAACTCAAGACCAGCCAGTTTCTACTAAAAATACAAAAATTAGCCAGGCATGGTGGCAGACATCTGTAATCACAGCTACTCAGGAGTCTGAAGCAAGAGAATCACTTGAACCTGGGAGGTGGAGGTTGCAGTGAGCTGAGATTGCACCACTGCCCTCCAGCCTGGGCAACAGAGTAAGACTCCATCTCAAAAAAAAAGATTAAAATAGTTTCTCAATGCTATATGTAATATTGTTTCTACATTTCTCAAAGTTCAATTTTCATATATTGTTGCTTTAAAATTATGGATAATATGTTTCTACTAATTATACCTCACCACACACACACATTTATACATACGTATGTATTTTTGTGTATATTGCCAATCCCTTGTAATTTTACTGTTTTATAACTGTGCTTACAATTCTGTGGAAGATTAACAAACAACTGAATATTGTAAAGAAAACACAATGCACATATTTCTAATAAAAATGAGAAGACTCTGTATTAGGCAAGGCAGAGCTTTGATATGCTGAAGTCAAAACTGATGATAAAATGAGCCTGAGAGTTGGAAACACACAGGTGTCAGGGCAGAAATATTTACAAGCTGTGACCTGAAAGGATTTTAATGTCAAATTTTGTGTGTAGAGGAATGCCATATTTGGCTGGCCTGTTCTGAGCAGAATCAGATTGTTGGGAGGTTAGAATCCTAGTGGGTTCATTGTGTTTACACACAAGGTCATGGCTGGCAAAATAGGGAAGCAAGTGCTGGTGTGGTACCCATCTACCCCAGTGACTGTTCTGAGCTCTGGAGCTGTTATCTGGTGCTATCCCAGGCTGGAGGTCTATGCAGACATAATTCTATGCCTGATATGGGGAGCAGAAGTTTGCATGCGGTGTAAGGGGAGGCAGTGATGGTTAGGAATAGCTCGGAGGCTTCCAGGTCTTTCTGCCAGTTGCTGTCATTGCAGAACTCCACACAGAAAATTGGCAAAAAGGTGTTGATGGGGCAGAAGCTTTCTGCTGCCAACCAGGGCCAGCATTAAATGAGATGAGTTGAAGAGCAGAGCGTTCTCCAAACCAGAGGCCACAGATGGCTGAGGGAGGCCCCCTGGCCAGACACCACTATGGCAACTCTGAAGGCTCTGTTCTAAATATTAACATCTGTGTTAATAAATACACACACACACACACACACACACATGATATAGATATAAGTGTAGATATTCATTCTATTGCTTCCATGTCTCTGATTAACTCTAATCCAACCTGTAACAAGTAAAAGATTGCATAAGTTATCAAAAACATACTAACCAACAAAAGTCCAGAACCAGATGGTTTCACTAATGAATTGCTTTAAACATTAAAAGTTGTAACTCAAATTTTTGTCAAACTCTTTATAAATTGAAATCAATCAATGCAATACACCTACTGAAGAGAATGCATTTTAGGAAACAATATAATTATCTCCACTTATAGATGAAAAAGTTGACATAATCCAAAACTCTTTCATGCTAAGAGCACTTAGTATACTAGATATAGATGAAAACTTCCACAACATAACAAAAGATACATATAAAAGCCTCAAAACTGCCATTATAGGCAATGGTGAAAGACTAAAAGCTTTCTCCCTAAGATTGGGAAAAAGACAAGGATACTTGAGTTCATCACTTCTGATCAACATTGTAATAGAAATCAGGCCAGAATAATTAGGCAATGCAAGAAAAGAAACACTTCAATTGGAAAATAAATAAGCTATTATTATATATAGATGTTATAATTTTATACATAATTAAAACCCTAAGTAATAATCATAAAACTGTTAATATTAATAATCAAATTCTGCAAAGTTGTAGGATACAAGATCAATACATACACATTAATGGAATAGAATTAAGGGTCAGGAAATAAATTCATACATGTAATTATTTAACATGAACTTGGCAAAGCTGCAAGGGCTGTTGGAAAGCATTTATTTCATGTATGTTAGTCCCATTTTAGAAGATCCTTCATCATTGGGGAATAGTGAAAAACTTTCCATTCATGGGCAGTGAGCTTATTACCAGAATATGTAATTTTCAAAGAAAACTTCCATTTCAAGATACAAGTGAATTTAAGACAAAATTTGAAAAGCATCAATAAACTTTTCTTACCACCTTAATTAAAAAACAGGGTTTGGTGTTTTATTTTGTTCAAATCTGAAATTAAATAAGAACTTCAATTCTTCCAATAGCCATTAAAAATAAATAGGCTGTTTAAAAAAATTCTTAGTACATGTTCACATTTTAGTTTAGCCTTAAATAGGTTTACAGAATATGGCCTGGGTCCTGACCTCTTTGCCTTTCTAGGGAACCCAGGGAAACATAAATGAGCTGGAACATATTTTTCTACCAGGAAAGTAACCTCAGTAAAGTTTCACCAAGACTAGCAGCAATATTGACTACAGGTGTGCACCTGCCACAAGACACAGGTCCCACCCTCAAGCTTCCACACCTTGCAGGTTAAATAATGTTACCTTTGATGATGTTGGTTAGCTCTTTCCCCTGCAGGGTTAATTGGGGCCAGCATTCTCCTCTTCTTCACAGATGTAATGTAGCTCTTCAGCTTGTCTTCAAACACATCCAGTTCATTCCTCACAGAAACAGATATGAAGAATTCTATGACAACAAAATGGGGACACAGACTGAATGTTTTACAGTTTCACCTGTGTCCAGAGACCTCTCTTTAGTGCAGAGGCCAGTCTTTCCTAAGCATTTGAAACTTCTCTGAAATGACTCTGGGCACTGGGTATACTGAGACAGATGGTATATTGTTTTCTATGGAAGCAGGAGTCACCCACACTCTATTCTTCAGCCCCACAGTGTACAATACAGTCTCACAAGTACTTGTAGAACTGTTCCAGCGTGAGTGAAATCAGTGCAAAATGATTCACTTAGAGCAAGTGTTGACTTTGGAATGATTCCAACTCTACCCCTTTCTATTGCCAAAGATAGAGCTTTCTTTCCCATTGTGACAATGACCACTCATCTGTCATTCTATCACCATGACATTGGTCAGCAGTTTCTGCTTTCATCTTTCTCTGCCAACCAAATCTTACTTGTCACTAAGAGTGGCGCTTACTTGCTATGATCTTCAGGAAGTTTCCCAAAGTAGAATAATTAACTAAACTTTCAGAGCCCTTTCACATTATTCTTTTCTTTCTTATGGCAGCAGGCACTATATACCAAGCCTTTTCTTAGTTTCTTAGACTGTGAGCTTCTCTCAGACTAGGACTCTACGGTGTCAGCTCTCTGTCCTCCTTGCAGCCCTTATAACAGTGCTTGCCTATGATAGATGTTCAATAAATATTTGAGAAACACAGTAAATACTTATGAGTGACATACTGTTACAGAAAACTCTTGTCTTTCATTAAAATCTATTCTCCCTTTTTTAGCCACAGAGCTGAATTACATTTCTTAGCCTCCTTTGATGTGGATATGTGACCACTCATTGCCAATGTTGATGGAATGAGGTGGATGTGAGCCACAATTAGATGAGTCCATTAAATCTTCCATCAGGCATTACTTAAAATACTTGGTTTTCAGGGGACTTAATACAAAGGAAAACCAAGACTCATAGATGGTGAAAGGAAATAATGAAAGAACTCTGAGTTCCTGAAGACCACATAGAGAGGAGGTGCCTTTCATCTTGGACACACAACAGCACTGTTATACGTGCTAAAATATGCTGTTAATCTACTGCAAATTAGAGTGGTTGGTATTTGACATTTCAGCATAACCTAAAACATACACTTAAATGCCTAATCACTGGATTAATTTAAAAGGCATTCTTATAGTACATTTAAGATGACAAAAGTTAAATTGGTTTTGCAATTTTTACCCTTCCATTTTGACCATGCTATGTTATGTTAGAGAACTTGGATCACACAAGATAATTTTATTTTGCATTTAATAAATGGATAAAAATCAAACAGTCAAATAATCAAATGTAATCAGATTTTATTTGAGAATGTGTTTTCCAGAGCAAACTTATATATGACATTTCAAGTCCAAGATTTATATTTATAAAAACACAACTAATTCATATTAATCTGCTCTAATTTTTAATTTAATTGAATTATTTTTCAGGATCACTATTTTAAAATAAAAATTACCTGACTTTTTTTCACATCAAAATTACAGATTCCACTTCTATAGTTTTTCTAGAGGAACAATTATTTCTACCCAGTCAACTTTCCAGGGTCAAGTTGTGGATATCCAAATGTTTTAGAGAATATTTTTTCTTATATCAGTTTTAGTCAACGCTACATTTTACCATGCTCAATTTTAACCATTATCAGTTCTTTTGTGTGTGTGTGATTCAGTTTCATAAATTGATTTTTTTTATTTGTTTTTTGAGATGGATTTTTACGCTTGTAGTCCAAGCTGGAGAGTAATGGCGTGATCTCAGCTCACCACAACATCCATCTCCAGGGTTCAAACTATTCTCCTGCTTCAGTCTCCCAAGTAGCTGGGATTACAAGCATATGACACGAAGCCCGCCTAACTTTGCGTTTTTAGTAGAGATGGGGTTTCTTCATGTTGGTCAGACTGGTCTCAAACTCCCAACCTCAGGTGATCTGCCTGCCTCGGCCTCCCAAAGTGTTGGGATTACAGATGTGAGCCACTGAGTCCGGCCAGTCTCTCAATAATTTTCAGCATGGACATCAAAGTATCCTCAGGGTTAAAAATGTTGGAGTCCAAGCATTCTAACTATTTTATTTGTATGATTTCAAGTATAATTCAGCATTTTATGAACATGTTGGCTCCATAATCTTTCACCCTCACTCCATTTGAAAAAGAAGATAATTTTTCGAACACACTTACAAAGGTCAGGCAGGTACAACCACACATTATTCACATCATTTTTATTGGTAATAGAAAATCATTTTTTCACTCAAAGATCCTGTTGGGAAACTGTCAAATAAAATAATTCTAGCATATGTTAAAAGTTAGAAAGAAAGACTTTTTGCAGTAGATGTTGTGACCACTGTAATAGGGATTATAATCCTGAACACAGACAACTCAGCATTTTTAGTCAATAGGCAGAATAAATCAGAGGATAAAAAATTACTGAGAGAAACTTGATAAAATAACAAAAGAAGAGAGAGTTTTTTCTGTTTCTTTCTTTTTTTTTTCAGGAAGGATAGTGAAGGTTTATTGCTATAGCTATCTGGAGAAAATAAACTGCTTCTAGTACTTTTTGTTGTTGTTTGAGATAAAGGGAAAAACATACTGACAGGTCAATAACCATGTACAAGTTGCTAGGGTCTGTATTGATTTGATCTAGCAAGAGATCATATCAGACAGCAGATGCAATTGGAGTCACCACTTGATTAAGTTTATGATGATCCACTGTTAATCTATATAACTCACTATTATTATATCTGCCAACTTATTTTTTTAATTCTAAAAGTTCTTTTTTTTTTTTTTTTTTTTAACTATTCTTTAAGTTCTAAGGTACATGTGAACAACCTGCAGGTTTCTTACGTATGTATACATGTGCCATGATGGTGTGTTGCACCCATTAACTCGTCATTTACATTAGGTATATCTCCTAATGCTATCCCACGCCCCCTCCCCACAATAGGCCCCAGTGTGTGATGTTCCCCTTCCTGTGTCCAAGTGATCTCATTGTCCAATTCCCACCTATGAGTGAGAACACGTGGTGTTTGGTTTTCTGTTCTTGTGATAGTTTGCTAAGAATGATGGTTTCCAGCTGCATCCATGTCCCTACAAAGGACACAAACTCATCCTTTTTTATGGCTGCATAGTATTCCATGGTATATATGTGCCACATTTTCTTAATCCAGTCTGTCACTGATGGACATTTGGGTTGATTCCAAGTCTTTGCTGTTGTGAATAGTTCCTCAATAAACATACGTGTGCATGTGTCCTTATAGCAGCATGATTTATAATCCTTTGGGTATACCCAGGAAAGGAATGGCTGGGTCAAATGGTATTTCTAGTTCTAGATCCTTGAGGAATCTCACACTGTCTTCCACAATGGTTGAACTAGTATGCAGTCTCACCAACAGTGTAAAAGTGTTCCTATTTCTCCAAATCCCCTCCAGCACCTGTTGTTCCCTGACTTTTTAATGATTGCCATTCTAACTGGTGTGAGATGGTATCTCATTGTGGTTTTGATTTGCATTTCTCTGATGGCAAGTGATGATGAGCATTTTTTCAAGTGTCTGTTGGCTGTATGAATGTCTTCTTTTGAGAAGTGTCTGTTCATATCCTTTGCCCACTTTTTGACGTAGTTGTTTGTTTTTTTCTTGTAAATGTGTTTGAGTTCTTTGCAGGTTGTGCATATTAGTCCTTTGTCAGATGAGTAGATTGAAAAAATTTTCTCCCATCTGTAGGCTGCCTGTTCATTCTGATGGTAGTTTCTTTTGCTGTACAGAGCTCTTTAGTATAATTAGATCCCATTTGTCAATTTCGGCTTTTGCTGCCATTGCTTTTGGTGTTTTAGACATGAAGTCTTTGCCCATGCCTATGTCCCGAATGGTATTACCTAGGTTTTCTTCTAGGGTTTTTATGGTTTTAGGTCTAACATTTAAGTCTCTAATCCATCCTGAATTAATTTTCGTATAAGGAGTAAGGAAAGGATCCAGTTTCAGCTTTCTACTTATGACTAGCCAATTTTCTCAGCACCATCTATTAAATAGGGAATCCTTTCCCCATTTCTTCTTTTTCTCAGGTTTGTCAAAGATCAGATGGCTGTACATGTGTGGTATTATTTCTGAGGGCTCTATTCTGTTCCATTGGTCTATATCTCTGTTTTGGTACCAGTACCATGCTGTTTTGGTTACTGTAGCCTTGTAGTATAGTTTGAAGTCAGGTAGCATGATGCCTCCAGCTTTGTTCTTTTGGCTTAGGATTGTTTTGGCAATGCATGGTCTTTTTGGTTCCATATGAACTTAAGAGCAGTTTTTTCCAATTCTGTGAATAAACTCATTGGTAGCTTAATGGGGATGGCATTGAATCTATAAATTACCTTGAGCATTATGACCATTTTCACGATATTGATTCTTCCTATCCATGAGCATGGTGTGTTCTTCCATTTGTTTGTGTCCTCTTTTATTTCACTGAGCAGTGATTTGTAGTTCTCCTTGAAAAGGTCCTTCACATCCCTTGTAAGTTGGATTCCTAGATATTTTATTCTCTTTGGAGCAATTGTGAATGGGAGTTCATTCATGATTTGGCTCTCTGTTTGATTGTTATTAGTGTATAAGAATGCTTGTGATTTCTGCACATTGATTTTGTATCCTGCCACTTTGTTGACGTTGCTTATCAGCTTAAGGAGATTTTGGGCTGAGATGATGGGGTTTTCTAAATATACAATCTTGTCATCTGCAAACAGGGACAATTTGATTTCTTATTTTCCTAACTGAATACCCTTTATTTCTTTCTCTTGCCTGATTACCCTAGCCAGAACTTCCAACACTATGTTGAATAGGAGTGGTGAGAGAGGGCATCCCTGTCTTGTGCCAGTTTTCAAAGAGAATGCTTCCAGTTTTTGCCCATTCAGTATGATATTGGCTATGGGTTTGTCATAAATAGCTCTTATCATTTTGAGATCTGTTCCATCAATACCGAATTTATGGAGCCTTTTTAGCATGAAGGGCTGTTGAATTTTGTCAAAGGTCTTTTCTGCATCTATTGAGATAATCATGTGGTTTTTGTCTTTGGTTCTGTTTATATGCTGGATTATGTTTATTGATTTGCATATATTGAACCAGCCTTGCATCCCAGGGATGAAGCCCACTTGATCATGGTGGATAAGCATTTTGATGTGCTGCTCGATTGGGGTTGCCAGTATTTTATTGAGAATTTTTACATCGATATTCATCAGGGATAGTGGTCTAAAATTCTCTTTTTTGTTGTTGTGTCTCTGCCAGGCTTTGATATGAGGATGATGTTGGCCTCGTAAAATGATTTAGGGAGGATTCCCTCTTTTTCTATTGATTGGAATAGTTTCAGAAGGAATGGTACCAGCTCCTCCTTGTACCTCTGGTAGAATTCGTCTGTGAATCCGTCTGGTCCTGGACATTTTTGGTTGGTAGGCTATTAATTATTGCCCAAATTTCAGAGCCTGCTATTGGTCTATTCATGGATTCAACTTCTTCCTAGTTTAGTCTTGGGAGAGTGTGTGTATCCAGGAATTTATCCATTTCTTCTAGGTTTTCTAGTTTTTTTGTGTAGAGGTGTTTATGGTATTCTCTGATGGTAGTTTGTATTTCTGTGTGGTTGGTGGTGATATCCCCTTTCTCATTTTTTATTGTGTCTATTTGATTCTTCTCTCTTTTCTTCTTTATTAGTCTTGCTAGCAGTCTGTCAATTTTGTTGATCCTTTCAAAAAACCAACTCCTGGATTCATTGATTTTTTTGAAGGGTTTTTTGTATCTTTATCTCCTTCAGTTCAGCTCTGATCTTAGTATTTATTGTCTTCTGCTAGCTTTTGAATGTGTTTGCTCTTGCTTCTCTAGTTCTTTTAATTGTGATGTTAGGGTGTCAGTTTTAGATCTTTCCTGCTTTCTCTTGTGGGCATTTAGTGCTATACATTTCCCTCTACGCACTGCTTTAAATGTGTCCCAGGGATTCTGTTATGTTGTATCTTTGTTCTCATTGGTTTCAAAGAACATCTTTATTTCTGCCTTCATTTCGTTATGTACCCAGTAGTCATTCAGGAGCAGGTTGTTCAGTTTCCATGTAGTTGAGTGGTTTTGATTGAGTTTCTTAGTCCTGAGTTCTAGTTTGATTGCACTGTGGTCTGAGAGACAGTTTGTTATAATTTCTCGTCTTTTACATTTGCTGAGGAGTGCTTTACTTCCAACTATGTGATCAATTTTGGAATAAGTGCGATGTGGTGCTGGGAAGAATGTATATTCTGTTGATTTGTGGTGGAGAGTTCTGTAGATGTCTATTAGGTCTGCTTGGTGCAGAGTTGAGTTCAATTCCTGGATATCCTTGTTAACTTTCTGTCTCATTGATCTGTCTAATGTTGACAGTGGGGTGTTAAAGTCTCCCATTATTATTGTATGGGAGTCTAAGTCTCTTTGTAGGTCTCTAAGGACTTGCTTTATGAATCTGGGTGCTCCTGTATTGGGTGCATATATATTTAGGAGAGTTAGCTCTTCCTGTTGAATTGATCCTTTACCATTATGTAATGGCTTTCTTTGTCTCTTTTGATCTTTGATGGTTTAAAGTCTGTTTTATCAGAGACTAGGATTGCAACCCCTGCCTTTTTTGTTCTCCATTTGCTTGGTAGATCTTCCTCCATCCCTTTATTTTGAGCCTATGTGTGTCTCTGCATGTGAGATGGGTCTCCTGAATACAGCAGACTGATGGGTCTTGACTCTTTATCCAGTTTGCCAGTCTGTGTCTTTTAATTGGAGCATTTAGTCCATTTACATTTAAGGTTAATATTGTTATGTGTGAACTTGATCCTATCATTATGATATTAGTTGGTTATTTTGCTCGTTAGTTGATGCAGTTTCTTACTAGCATCGATAGTCTTTACATTTTGGCATGTTTTTACAAAGGCTGGTACTGGTTGTTCCTTTCCATGTTTAGTGCTTCCTTCAGGATCTCTTGTAGGGCAGGCCTGGTGGTGACAAAATCTCTAAGCATTTGCTTGTCTATAAAGAATTTTATTTCTCCTTCACTGATGAAACTTAGTTTGGCTGGATATGAAATTCTGGGTTGAAAATTCTTTTCTTTAAGAACGTTGAATATTGGCCCCCACTCTCTTCTGGCTTGTAGAGTTTCTGCCAAGAGATCTACTTTAGTTTGATGGGCTTCCCTTTGTGGGTAACCCAAACTTTCTCTCTGGTTGCCCTTAAGATTTTTTCCTTTATTTCAACTTTGGTGAATCTGACAATTATGTGTCTTGGAGTTGCTCTTCTCAAGGAGTATCTGTGTGGTGTTCTCTGTATTTCCTGAATTTGAATGTTAGCCTGCCTTACTAGGTTGGAGAAGTTCTCCTGGATAATATCCTGCAGAGTGTTTTCCAACTTAGTTCCTTTCTCCCCGTCACTTTCAGGCACACCGATCAGACGTAGATTTGGTCTTTTCACATAATCTCATATTTCTTGGACACTTTTTTTATTTCTTTTTGCTCTTTTTTCTCTAAACTTCTCTTCTCACTTCATTTTATTCATATGGTCTTCAATCACTGTTACTCTTTCTTCCAGTTGATAGAGTGGGTTACTGAAGCTTGTGCATTTGTCACGTAGTTCTCGTGTCATGGTTTTCATCTCTATCAGTTCGTTTATGGACTTCTCGCCATTGGTTATTCTAGTTATCCATTCTTCCATTCTTTTTTCAAGGTTTTTAGTTTCTTTGTGCTGGGTATGTAGTTCCTCCTTTAGCTCTTAGAAGTTTGATCAACTGAAGCCTTCTTCCTCAGCTCATCAAAGTCATTCTCTGTCCAGCTTGTTGCGTTGCTGGCAATGAGCTGTGTTCCTCTGGAGGGGGAGATGCAGTCTGATTTTTTGAATTTCCAGTTTTTCTGCACTGCTTTTTCCCCATCTTTGTGGTTTTATCTGTCTTTGGTCTTTGATGATGGTGACTTACTGATGGGGTTTTGGTGTGGGTGTCCTTTCTGTTTGTTAGTTTTCCTTCTAACAGTCAGGACCTTCAGCTGCAGGTCTGTTGGAGTTTGCTTGAGGTCCACTCCAGACCCTGTTTGCCTGGGTATCAGCAGCGGAGGCTGCAGAAGATAGAATATTGCTGAACAGGAAGTGTTGCTGTCTGATTCTTGCTCTGGAAGCTTCATCTCAGGGGTGTACCCCGCCATGTGAGGTGTGAAGTGTCAGTCTGCACCTAGTGGGGGATGTCTCCCAGTTAGGCTACTCAGAGGTCAGGGACCCACTTGAGCAGGCAGTCTGTCCATTCTCAGATCTCAACCTCCGTGCTGGGAGAACCACTGCTCTCTTCAAAGCTCCGTTGAAAATGCAGAAGTCACCTGTTTTCTGTGTCACTCACCCTGGAAACTGGAGGCTTGAGCTGTTCCTATTCGGCCATCTTGAGAGAGATTTTTTTCTAACAGGATTCTGGCTACAGGCAGGCTAAGGACTTAAATATCAAGGAAGAGAAATTAAGATTTCAGTAAATGTAAAGAATATGTGGATTCTTACTAGGCAATCTTAGCAGGATTTCTGAAAATGAGCTTCTCAAACCAGGAGCAGGGTACTAAGTCAAGGTTGGCTTAGTCAAAAGGAGGGTTCTGTTAAGCTTGACTAACATTTGGTCATAAAGGGAGTGCTTGTCAGAAAGAAGACTTTTTCCCATCTAATCTGAAAATAAACACCAAAAGTGCCTTCGTTTGGAAAACAAGTTCCTACTTCACCTGACAGTAACTCTATCTTCTTCTCTTCCTATTTGAATTTAGTGTAGCAAAAGAGCTCTGGTCATTGCCACAGTTTTTGTTGTTTTTTCATTCTTAAAAGCAGAGATCCAGTTTCATTCAAACAGCAAATTAGCAAACATGAAGGTTATAGTTCCTAATCCCTGTTGAAGGTAGCAATGATTACAGGACGTTCAGGACAATTAGGTATAACCAGACGTATTGATGGAATTTTGAGGAGTCTCCTTAGATGGAACTAACACAGCTGTATCAGGCACTTTGACTTTGCATCTTTCCTCCTCCTTGCTCTTTGAAATGCACATGGTTGTTGGTGTCGGTTGGTGCTCCTACAGCAATCTTTGGCCATGAGATAGCCTACAGAATAAAAACCATCTATCAAAATATTGTAGCAGGGAAGGGTGCCAAGATGCCTGGCTAGAAGCAGCTATGATGTGTGGCTCTCATGGAAAGGAACAAAAGAGAAAAGTGAAGAGTGAATGCAGCATCTTCAACTGAAACACCCAGGTACTTGCATTGGGATGCATGAAGGAAACAGCTAAACCCATGAAGAATGGGGGAAAGGAGGGCAGGGCCACTGATAACTCAGGAGTAACACAGAGCCAAGGGAACCTACCCTGTCCAGGGAAGTAGTGAGTGAATGTGTGACCCTGGAAAACAACACTTCTCCCACGGATCTTTGCAACCCTCAGGTCAGGAGACTTTTTCATGAACCCATTCCACCAAGGCTTTTCGTCTGACACACAGAGTTGCATGGTCTTGCCAGAGCAACTGCTCAGACACAAACAGAATCTCAGGAGCCTTAGGTACTCTGGATCCAGGACTGGCAAAGGTGAAAACAACTCAGACAATGCAGGAGTTTGGACCTCTGTAAACACCCCTAGGAAGGGAGCTGAATCTGTGGTGCTAAGCAGCATCAGTCTGAGGGCCCCACTTTCATGGCACTTCACAGGGTAAGACCCAATGTCTTGGAATTGCAGCCACTTCTCAGGAACTGTGTTGCACTTTCCTGGGATGGGACAGAGTCCTGGAGGCAGGGGCACACTGACATATTTGCTGTTTGGATGACTCAGCCATTCCAGTCTGTGGGTTTAGGAAAGTCCAAACAAAACTGACAGCCTATGGAAGGAAGCCCCCAGCACAGTACAGTGGCGCTACCAAAATGTGGCCAGACTACTTATTTAAATGGGACACTGACACATTCTTTTGGTCTCAGGATGGGGCCTACTAATAGGGCATTTGGTCAGCCCCTCCCATATTCTTTGGCAGACAGGGTTTTGATTTCTCCCTGAGATACAGTGCCCAGTGGGAGGAGTGGGCCACCATATTTGGTATTAGGACAACTCAGCCATTCCAGCCTGTGGGCTTAGGAGAGTACAAACCATCCAGGGGCAGGAGGGATCTCCCAGCACAGCTCTTTACCATAATGTGACCAGACTGCTTCTTTAAGTGGGACCCTGATATGCTCCTCATCTCTGGGTGGTAATTCCAAACTAGGGCCTCCAGCTACTCCCACTGATGTCCTCTGTCCAACAAAGATTTGAAAACTTTTTAGGACAGAGTTCCTAGAAAGAAAGGTGGGCCACCATCTTTGCTGTTTCAGCAACTTAGCTGTTTCAGCCTCCAGGTTTTGGAGAGCCCAACCTGATGAGGGGCAGAAATGGCACCCCAGCACAGCATGGCTGCTCTATGAAAGTGGAGCTGGATTGCTTCTTTAAGTGGGTCCTCAACCCTGTTCCTCCTAGCTGGGTGAGACCTCCTAACTGGGATCTCCAGTCACCTCCCCCAAATGTGTTTGGGCCAGCAACATGTCTGCACCTCCTCTGGGATGGAGCTCCCAGGGGAAAGAGTGGGCTGCTATATTTGTTGTTTTACAGCCTTCACTGGTGATACATCCAGATACTGAAAAATCCAAGAACTAGGGACTGGGGCAGATGCCCAACAAACTGCAGCAGCTTTACAAAACGTGGCCAAACAGTCAAAAAGAAAGCAAACAAAGAAACACTCCCATTTAAAAGTAAGCAACCTCAAAGATTAAAGATAGATAGGCACACAAAGGTGAGAAAGGATCAGCACAAGAATACTAAAAACTAAAAATGCCAGAGTGCCCTCCCTTCTCCAAATGACCACGTTACTTCTCCAGCAAGGGTTAAGAATGGGGCTGAGGCTGAGATGGCTGAAATAACAGGAGTAGACTCCATAATGTGGATAAAAGTGAACTTCACTGAGCTAAAGGAGCATGTTCTAACTTAATGCAAAAAAGCTAAAAATTATAATAAGGCATTGCAGGAGCTGACAAACAATGTAACCAGGATAGAGAAGAACCTAACCAACCTGGTAGAGCTGAAAAACACAATACAATAATTTCATAATGCCATAAAGCAGAGGAAAGAATCTTGGAGCTTGAAGACTATCTTTCTGAAGTAATAAAGGTAAAAGAATAGAGAAAAAAGAATAAAAAGGAACAAAAGAAACCTCTGAGAAAAATGGGATTACGTACAGACCAAATCTATAAATGATTGGTGTAGCTGAAAGAGCGGAGGAGACTGGAACCAATATGGAAAACATATTTCAGAATATCACCCATGAGAACATCCCCAACTTTGCTATGTGGGCCAACATTCAAATTCAGAAAATGCAGAGAACCTAGTAAGATACTCCATAAAAAGATCACACCTAAGACCTTATAATCCTCAGTTTCTCCAAAGTTGAAATGAAAAAAAAAATGTTAAGGACAGCCAGAGAGAAAGGCCAGGTCACCTGCAAAGGGAAGCCCATCAGACTAACAGAACATTCCTCAGTTAAAACCCTAGAAGCCAAAAGAGATTGTAGGCCAATATTTAATATTCTCAAAGAAAAGAAATTTTAACCCAGAATTTTATATCTTGCCAAACTAAGCCTAAGCTAGGGAGAAATAACATTCCTTTCAGACAAGCAAATGCTGAGGTAATTTATTACCACCAGATCTGCCTTTCAAGGGATCCTGAAGGAAGCACTAATTTGGAAAGAAAAATTTTTTACCAGCCACTGCAATATCACACTTAAGTACACAGAGTAGTGACACTCAAAACCAACCAACTACATAAACAATCTACAAAATAACCAGCTAACATCAATGTGACAGGATCATATCTACATATAAAAATACTAACTTGAAATGTAAATGGACTAAATGCCCCAATTAAAAGACACAGAATGGCAAGTGGATAAAGAACTAAGACCGATTGATATGCTGTCTTCAAGACACCCACCTCACATGCAATGATACACATAGGCTCAAAATAAAGAAATGGAGGACATTTTACCAAACAAATGGAAAGCAGAAAAAAAGCAGGGGTTGTAATCCTAGTTTCCAACAAAACAGACTTTAAACCAACAAAGATCAAAAAAGAAAAATAAAGGCATTACATAATTGCAAAAGGTTCAATTAAACAAGAATAACTATATATCCTAAATATATATGTGCCAAACACAGGAGCAACCAGATTTATATAACAAGTTCCTAGAGGTCTTCAAAGAGATTTAGACCCTCACACAATTATAGTGGGATACTTTAACACCACACTGATAATATTAGACAGATTATTGAGACAGAAAACAACAAAAATATTCAGGAATTAAACATAGTTCTGGACCAAATGGATGTGATAGATGTTTATAGAACTCTCCACCACAAAACAGCAGAATATACATTCTTCTCATTCCCATGGGGCACTTTCTCTAAAATCAGTCCTATAGTCAGAAGTAAAACACTCCTCAGAAATGCAAAAGAACTGAAATCATAATAAACAATGTTTTAGAACACAACACAATCAAATTAGAATTCAAGACTAAGAAATTTACTAAAAATCAGCTGGGTGCTGTGACTCACGCCTCTAATCCCAGCACTTTGGGAGGCCAAGGCAGGCAGATTACGAGGTCAGGAGATCAAGACCATCCTGGCTAACATGGTGAAACCCCATCTCTACTAAAAGTACAAAAAATTAGCTGGGCGTGGTGGTGGGTACCTGTAGTCCTGGCTACTCAGGAGGCTGAGGCAGGAGAATGGCATGAACCCAGGAGGTGGAGCTTGCAGGGAGCTGAGATTGCACCACTCCATCTCAAAAAAAAAAAAAAAAAAGGGAGGAAAGAAATTTACTGAAACTCATATAGTTACATGGAAATTGGATAACCTGCTGTTGAATAACTTTTGGGCAAATAATGAAATTAAGGCAGATATCAAGAAATTATTTGAAACTAATGGAACAAACACAAAACATACCAAAATCTCTGGGAAACAGCTAAGGCAGTGTTAAGAGGAAAATTGGTAGCACTAAATGCACATGTCAAAAAGCTAGAACGATCTCAAGTTGACAACCTAACATCACAACTAAAATAACTAGACAAACAAGAGAAAAGAAATGCTAGAGCTAGCAGAAGACAAGAAATAACAAAAATAACAGCTGAACAGAAAAAGATAGAGACATGAGAAACCACTCAAAAGATCAATAAATTCAGGAGCTCTTTTTTGAAAAATCTAATAATATAGGTACACCATTAGATAGACTAATAAGGAAAAAAAGATCAAAAATTCAAGTAAACACAATCAGAAATAATAAGGGGGATATTACCATTGACTCCACAGAAATAAAAATAGTCATCAGAGAATATTATAAACACCTTTATGCACGTAAGATAGAAAATCTAGTAGAAATGGATAAATTCCTGAACACATACACTCTCCCAAGAATAAACTAGGAAGAAATTGAATCCCTGAAAAGACAAATAACAGACTCTAAAATTGAGGCAATAATAAACAGCCTGCCAACCGAAAAAAGCCCAACCAGAGAGATTAACAGCTGAATGCTACCAGATTTACAAAGAAAAGCTGATAAAATTCCTGCTGAAACTATTTCAAAGAATTGAAACAGAGGGCCTCCTTCCTAACTTTTTCCATGAGGCCAGCATAATCGTGGTACCCAAACCTGGCAGAGACATGCACACACAAAAGACAACTCCAGGCCAATATTCTTGATGAACATTAATGCAAAGATTCTCAGTGAAATACTGGGAAATCCAATCCAGCAGCACATCAAAAAGTTTATCCACCACAATCAAGTAGGCTTCATCCATAAGATGGAAGGTTGGTTTAACATACACAAATCAGTATGTGATTCATCACATAAACAGAACTAAAGACAAAAACCACATGATTATCTCAATAGATGCAGAAAAACTTTAACAAAATTCAACATCCATTCAAGTTAAAAACTCTCAATACAATGTGTATGAGAAAAAACCTCAAAATAATAAGAACATATATGAAAAACTCACAGACAGCATCATACTGAAAGGGCAAAAGCCGAAAGCATTTCCCATTTAAACTGACACAAGACAAAGTTGCCCTCTCTCACTACTCCAATTTAAGATAGTATTGAAAGTCCTGACCAAAGCAATCAGGCAAGAGAAAGAAATAAAAGGCATTCAAATAGAAAGAGAGGAAGTTAAACTATGCTGGATGGCAGATGGTATGATCCTATATCTAGAAAACCCCAAACCTGCTTAAACTGATAAACATCTTTACCAAAGTCTCAAGATACAAAATCAATGTGCAAAAATTACTAGCATTCTTATACACCAACAACAGCCAAGCCGAGAGCAAAATCATTAACAAACTCCCATTCACAATCACCAGGAATAGAATAAAACACGTAGGAATTCATCTAATAAAGGAAGTGAAAGACCTCTACAAAAAGAACTATAAACCACTACTCAAAGAAATCAGAGCCAGGCATGGTGGCTCACACCTGTATTCCCAGCACTTTGGGAGGCTGAGGCATGTAGATCATGAGGTCAGGAGCTCGAGACCAGCCTGACCAGGTGAAACACTGTCTCTACTAAAAATACATAAGTTAGCAGGGCGTGGTGGTGCACCCCTATAATCCCAGCTACTCAGGAGAACTGCTTGAACCTGGGAGGTGGAGACTGTAGTGAGCTGAGATAACACCACTGCACTCCAGCCCAGGTGGCAGAGTGAGACTCTGTCTAAAAAAGAGAAAAACAAAAAAGAAATCAGAGATAATATAAACAAATAAAAAATAGTCAATGCTTATGTATAGGAAGAATTAAGGTTGTTAAAATGGTCATACGCCCCAAAGAAATTTGTAGAGTTAACATTATTCTCATTAAACTGCCACTGACATTTTTCACAAAACAAGAAAAATCTATTTTAAAATTTATATGGAACCAAACAAGATCTTGAATAGTAAAGACAATTCTAAGCAAAAAGAACAAAGTTGAAAATATCACGCTACTCAACTTCAAACTATGCCATAGGGATACTGTAATGAAAAAAGCATGTTACTGGTACAAGAAAAGACACATATGGGGTGGACCCTATCCCTGTTGGACTGAACAAAGGATGATAAACGCAGGAATAAAGATAAAGACAAAAGAGTATATTTGGAAGAAGGGATTGGAGGCTCCTTGCTTCTAGTGAACAAGGGCCCTGAACTTTTTCAGCCCTGAATATTTATTAGGTAACAGAAATAGCAAGAAGGGAGAGTGATTTTTGGTTGTCAGTTTGAGTCACAGCAGGCTTGCAAGACTGCATTCTTCTAGCAATAGGCTCTAGATGTCTCAGTAGATAATCTCAAGGAGCACGGTGCCAGGAAGTGATTGCCTTCAGAAAACCTTCTGGTGACTGGAGCACATGTGAGTTTGCCCACGTTCTGCATTCATGATAAACAGTTTGCTGTTTGATCATACAGCCTGAATGTAGCCTCTAGTGGAATGTTGAGTTGGTCGTGATACCTTTGTTGGCTCTCTACATCTCCCCTTTTATGTTTATGTATTAATTGAAAGAATGTGAGGCCAGGTTGGGTAGCTCTCATTTTCCAATAGGTGGTCCATCTTATTTTACAGACTATGAACAGACGACAGAGACACAACAACATTAGTCCAAGAACTACATATAAGATATTAATGTGGTGCTTTAGATAGGTCCAAGGTTGAAGCTCTCCAGGCCTTGCTGGAATTCAGTTCAGTCTTCTAAAGAAGGCTGAAACTCTTGAGTTTGTTTATTTAAATCAATAATTTTGTTTTATAATTCACCAATATCAAAGGTGATGTTTGAAGTGAAAGCTCCCTGCAAATGGGCTCTCACAAGATCCCATGGACACTCCCTTTGGTTATATTCTAAGTTGGTTACACAAATATGAATTTGATTGAAATGACAGTGCAATTACTGATGCAATTGTAAGCTTTGTACTTGTTCTTCTAACCACAGAACCATGGATTTCAACATTACCCCTTCAGTTTGTAACTCAGTGTTAATTTTATTCTGAAGTAGCCACCCTTGGTTGGCTGTACATGTCCAGTTCTCTATGTACTGAGAAATTGAACAGAACTATGCAAAGCTACAGAGGGCATCAAACAGAAGTTATTAGTGTGACTAAGGAAACAATAGCAAAAATTATCATGCCTAAGGCTCTATGAACACAATGAGTAAGTGGAGTTAGAAGAAGTTTCACAAAATGTAAAGCATGGGTGGCAGCCCAAGGTTCAGACAGATTAATGGGAATCCATAGTCCAGGGATGTGACGCAAAATTTTCAAAGCAGAGATATTGTGTGCAAAGCATCTGCTTTGCAATGTGCTGTGATTAATGCAGTGATGTAACTGATAAGATTTACAGGTCAATTGAGTATTGTTTACCCAGAGCTGGTCCTTCTTAGTTGCCAAAAAGACATAAGGATTAAAAACACAAACCATAAATTGACTGATGATATTCTTTACAAAAGTAACATTAAGACTGTGTTGCTTACTATTGCTACTATTGGATAGTATCCCAATCCAGATGGTGCTATTAATAAATGGGAATGCTGCCTTCCATAATGTCTCTTGATTTGGTCCTTTCCTCCCTAGATAATACCATTGATGAAGAGGCGGGCTAAAGCCTGCCCCATGCCAAGCAATCTGGGCAGCAGACTGGGATTGGATCCCAGTGTGGTATAATGAAGAAACATTAAAAGATTGCCACCAATGCCAGCGAAGTTTGTGCCATGATTTCTCATTTTTATCTTTACCGTATAGTTGACCTGCAGGTCCCCAATCCACAATGTCTCCAGTAAACATAGATTGATTTCTGGTCAGCAGACCAAGACACTGGGTCCATGGAGGGAGTAGGGAGAATAAACAAAAGCAAAGGTTTTTTGTGGCTGTAGCTATAAGACATGTCTCTGCTGAAGCATCTGCTCAACACGTCTTTTTTTTTTTTTTTAATTATTATTATACTTTAAGTTCTAGGGTACATGTGCATAACGTGCAGGTTTGTTACATATGTATACTTGTGCCATGTTGGTGTGCTGCACCCATCAACTCGTCAGCACCCATCAACTGTCATTTACATCAGGTATAACTCCCAATGCAATCCCTCCCCTGTCCCCCCCCCATGATAGGCCCCAGTGTGTGATGTTCCCCTTCTCAAGTCCAAGTGATCTCATTGTTCAGTTCCCATCTATGAGTGAGAACATGCGGTGTTTGGTTTTCTGTTCTTGTGATAGTTTGCTGAGAATGATGGTTTCCAGCTGCATCCATGTCCCTACAAAGGACACAAACTCATCCTTTTTAATGGCTGCATAGTATTCCATGGTGTATATGTGCCACATTTTCTTAATCCAGTCTGTTACTGATGGACATTTGAGGTTGATTCCAAGTCTTTGTTATTGTGAATAGTGCCACAATAAACATATGTGTGCATGTGTCTTTATAGCAGCATGATTTATAATCCTTTGGGTATATACCCAGTAATGGGATGGCTGGGTCATATGGTACTTCTAGTTCTAGATCCTTGAGGAATTGCCATACTGTTTTCCATAATGGTTGAACTAGTTTACAATCCCACCAACAGTGTAAAAGTGTTCCTACTTCTCCACATCCTCTCCAGCATCTATTGTTTCCTGACTTTTTAATGAATGCCATTCTAACTGGTGGTGTGAGATGGTATCTCATTGTGGTTTTGATTTGCATTTCTCTGATGGCCAGTGATGATGAGCATTTTTTCATGAGACTTAAATGTTAGACATAATACCATAAAAACCCTAGAAGAAAACCTAGGCAGTACCATTCAGGACATAGGCATGGGCAAGGACTTCATGTCTAAAACACCAAAAGCAATGGCCACAAAAGCCAAAATTGAGAAATGGGATCTAATTAAACTAAAGAGCTTCTGCACAGTAAAAGAAACTACCATTAGAGTGAACAGGCAACCCACAGAATGGGAGAAAATTTTTGCAATCTACTCATCTGACAAAGGGCTAATATCCAGAACCTACAAAGAACTCAAACAAATTTACAAGAAAAAAACAAACAACCCCATCAAAAAGTGGGCAAAGGATATGAACAGACATTTCTCAAAAGAAGACATGCATACAGTCAGCAAGTCTTAATTCCTCTTTGACCTCTTTAGTTAATTGCTGCAGGAATTTAAGGAAGAATTTCCTTGCAGGGTTTGGTAAAGATGTGTAAGTTGATACATTGCAATACCTAGCATCAGGCGTAGCCAATTAATATCTCCTAATAATTGTTGAAAATCTTTGAAAGTCTGTAATCTGTCTTTATGGAGAACTACTTTCTGAGGCCATACACTCCTCTCTGTAACAACGTTCCTAAATATTGGTATGGGGATGTTGTTTGTACCTTCTCTGGAGCAATTTTGAGATCCCATTTAACAAGAGCTTGCTTTACTTTTTTGAATAATTGATGCAATATTTGATCTGTAGAAAAGACCAAAAGAATATCATGCATAAAACAAAGTGATAGACACAATGGGAAACATATTTCAAGGCTAAACCTTGCTGAAAGGCACCCATCGGTTTAATTTGTGCATTAATAGTTCTCAAATCAAGCAGCAATCGCCATCTTCCAGACTTTTTTGGAATAACAAATACCAGTGAATTCCAGGGAGTGACTTTTCTGTATGTCCTGCATTCAATTGTTCTTTAATCAACAGATGAAGCTAATCTAACTTCTCCTGTGTTAGGAGTCATTGGTCCACTCACACAGGTTTGAAACTAAGCCATTTTAATGGTAAGGCAGTGGGCAGAGCAGAAATATCAATGACCCTGTCAGAAATTCTGACCTCCTGGCCCTTTTCTGTATGTTTTTCCAGTTACTGATATCAGGCTAGGGTTTCCTTGTAGGAATTTCCCTAAACCTTTCCCACTCTGATATCCCATGTCCTTCAACATTTTAAATCCTGGGTTTTCAAAATTGTTACTTGTAAGTCTCATATCCCATGCTGTAAGTAAGCCTCACCCCATAAATTAATAACTATATTTGCAACATAAGGCTGAAAAGTACATGATTGTCCATCTGGACCAAGACAAGATAAAATGTCAGCACTCTGTTGAACACTTTTAACTGCTCTTACTCCCACTAGGGATGTAGAGGTTAGTCTGAGAGGCCATACTGGGGGCCAGCCCTTACTGGATATTACTAACACATCAGCTCCGGTGTCCATAAGCCCATAAAATTTCTTTTCTTTAATTTGTACCACACAGGTGGGTCTATTAGAGGCTATAGGTTGTGATAAATAGATTTCTTGTGTAGTTGTGCTCCCAAACCCTTTATTTCCTTGTTTCTCCTTTCATGGAGAATGGTAGAATTTTCAGGGAATAAGTAACAATTGTGCTATATATTCTCCCAGTTCAAAACCCCAAAGATCTTGTGACATTAAAACTACTTGAATTTCTCCTTCAAAATCAAGTCAATTACTCCTGGGACTATAGTAATGCCTTGCAAGTTAAGACAGATTTTACCTAAAACTAGTCCCATGTATCTTGCTGGTAAAGGTCCCCAAATACTAGTGGGAATCTTGGTGAGTTTTTCTCCTCCCACTAACATTACACATTCTCTGACTGGGAGAGCTAATCCTGAGCTTCCAGGTGTTCCTGGAGAGAGGGAATTAATGTGCCTCTGGGAACCCATCCCTGAGATGAGGTTGTGGTCTGAACTGGGAATGTCCTCATTGTTTGAGGAGCCTGAGTCCAGGCCCCCACTCATTTCCCTACGGGGGGACCATTCTGATGAAATTTTTAGTGGCATTGATTAGTCCAGTGATTTCCTTTGTTACAGCGAGGACAGAGTCCTGGTGTTTTTTTCCACTGGGTTGGGGGTTACTGCACTGTAAGGTCCTTTCTGTCCTGAGATCTGGTGGCATTCCTTTTTAAAATGTCCAGTTTTTCTGTAATTATAACATTTTCTCACTTAAGGGCCTAATCCTTGGCTCATTTTAGATTCGTCAGCTACTAAATTAGCCATTGCTTATGCTAATATTGCAGAGTGATGAAGCTCAGTTCCTACATCCTGACAAGCTCTGAGAAAATTTCCCAAGTTTTTTTGTACACCTCATAGGTGCTAGTGCACATTTACAATCCGTGTTTGCATTCCCTAAAGCTAAAGTTAAGGTTCACATTTCTGTGGCAGTGGCAAGAGGAATTTGGTGCTTCACTGTCTCTTGTAATCTTGCAAGAAAATGTGCATAGGGGTCCTGCAACCCTTGCATGATATGTAAAAAGGATTGTACTAGGACTCCTTCTTCAGGAATTGTGGCCCAGGTGCGTTTAGTGGCCTGTGCACACTGCTGATAAGCAGCATCTGGGAGTGCCATTTGACGTTCTGAGTCTGAATAAGGACTATTACCCAATAGCATATCTTCTGTAATGTCTCCATGTCCAGCAACACAATTCTGTCTAGCCTGGTCTGCACACAGTTCTTGCCAATTTAAATTCCATGTCAGATATGCACTAGCAGACAAGCAAGTTCTAGCCAAGTGTTTTACATCAAAGGGTAGAAGGCACATAGCACCAAATGCAGATTCTAGCAATCTTAAAGTGAATGGACTCTGTACCCCATTATTAACTACACTAATTTTTAATTCCTTCAACAACTTAAACTCTAGTGGGGTGTGTTCATGAATAAACTGATGTGTATTATTTGGATCAGGCCTTACAGAAATAGAAAAAGCACAATGTCCTAAGGACTCTCCAGCTATGGCAGCAGAACGTAAAATTATTTGTATTGGTGTCTCTTTTTTTCTAATGAAGGAGGTGGTACAGATGTTTCTGCAACTGGAGAGGCGGTGTTGGCCAATTTTTATCCTCCCTCTCCTTTTTTTAAATTTTCAATTAAAGCTGTGGGTGGGGCAACAGATAATTGCAGATTTTTAGACATAGCCTGCTGTCCAGCAGAGTAATAAGGCAGAAGTACCATACAAACTAGACTCTAAGTGGAGAAAACAGAAGAATCAACTTTAAGACCTTTTTGATGAGGCTGTTTTAACCCTTCTCCTACTCTATCTCAACTTTCCACATCAAGAGTGCCTGCCTGTGGAAACCATGGGTTATGCGTAATAACCTTTTGTGGCTTCTTGCAGGGGGTTAGTGTCTGAGAACTAACCTGAGCACCAGACTGTTTCAACAAAACTTTAAGCAACTGCACATAATGTTTTTCTTCAACAGACAAATTCTGCCCCATGTTACCCTGATTCAGAAAACTTCCCATTCCCAGTACTTCTTTAGAGTACTAACATCATATCAGTCCCAGTATCTCTTTAGGGCACTGAGCAGTACCACTTTAGGGAACTGACCTTATATCCGCTGCTGGCAGACTCATCCGGTCCCCGTTCACCTTCTCAATTTCAGTTGCTCTGCTCCAGCAGACCTTCTTTGTTCATGTCCTCGAAGTCCCTGTGTTAGGACACCATTTGCTGATGTCCTCGAAGTCCCTGTTCTGGGGCACCAGTTTGCCATGGGCGTTATCCTTGTTGGACTGAACAAAGGATGACAAATGTGAGAATAAAGATTAAGACAAAAGAGAATATTTGGAAGAAGGGGTTAGGGGGCTCCTTGCTTCTAGTGAACAAGGACCTTGAGTTTTCTCAGCTCCTCCATATTTTTTAGGTAAAAGAGATAGTGAGAAGTGGGGGTGATTGTCGGTTGGCAGTTTGATTCACAGCAGGTTTGCAAGACTGCATTCTTTGAACAATAGGCTCTAGATGTCCCAGTAGAAAATTTCAAGGAGCACAGCACCAGGGAGTGATTGCCTTCAGCAAATCTTCTGGCAGCTGGAGCAGATGTCAGTTTGCCCACACCCTGCATTCATGATAAACGGTTTGTTGTTTGATCATATGGCCTCCAGTGGAATGTTGAGTTGATCACAATCCCTTTGCCAGCTCTCTACACACATAGATCAATGAAACAGAATAGAGAACCCAGAAATAAGACCGCACACCTACAACTATCTGATTTTTTACAAACCTGACAAAAACAAGCAACAGGAAGAGGACTCTTTATTCAATAAACGGTGCTGGGATAACTGGCTAACCATATGCAGGAAATTGAAATTGACCCCCTTCACCCATCATCCTCAGCAAACTAACACAGGAACAGAAAACCAAACACCACATATTCTCACTCATAAGTTGAACAATGATACCACATGGACACATGGAGGGGAACAACATATACCAGGGTTAGTCAGTGGGTGGGGGCAAGGAGAGGGAGAGCATAAGGACAAATAGCTAACGCATGAGGGATTTAAAACCTAGACAATGGATTGACAGGTGCTGCAAACCACCATGACACACATATACCTATGCAAGAAACCTGTCCACTCTGCACTTGTATCCCAGAACTTAAAGTAAAATTAAAAAAAAAAAAAAGAAACTGAACTCCTTCCTTACACCATATACAATAATCAACTCAAGATGGTTTAAAGACTTAAATGTAAAACCCAAAAGTATAAAAACTTTTGAAGGCAACCTAGGTGATACAATTCAGGACATAGGCATGGAAAAATATTTTATGATGGAGATGCCAAAATCAATTGGAACAATGGAAATATTGACAAATGGGATCTAATTAAACTAAAGAGCTTCTGCCCAGAAAAAAAAAAAAGCTATTAATAGAGTAAGCAGATAACATACAGAATGGGAGAAAATTTTTGCAAACTACACATCTGACAAAGATTTAATTTCCAGCATCTATAAGGAACTTAAATTTACAAGAAAAAAGCAACCAACTCCATTAAAAAGTGGGCAAAGGACAGGAAGTAACACTTCTCAAAAGAAGTCATACATGCAATTAACAAAGCATATGAAATAACTTCAACATCACTGATCATTAGAGAAATGCAAATCCATACCACAATGAGATACCATTTTGTACCAGTCAAAATAGTTATTATTAAAAAGTAAAAAAAAAAAAAGAGAGATTTTGGCAAAGTTGTGCAGGAAAAAGAACGTTTTCATCCTGTTGGTGGGAGTGTAAATGAGTTCAACCATTGTGGAAGACAGTGTGATGATTCCTTAAAGACATAAATATAGAAATGCCATTCAACTCAGCAGTCTCATTACTGAATATATGCCCAAAGGAATATGTCATTCTATTATAAAGACATATGCACAGACACGTTCATTGCAGATCTATTCACAATAGCAAATACATTAAATCAACCCACATGTTCATCAGTCATAGACTGGATAAAAAAATGTAGTACATATACACCATGGAATACTATGCAGCCATAAAAGAAAACAAGATCATATCCTTTGTAAAGACATGGAAGAAGCTGGTGGCCGTTATCTTTAGCAAACTAACACAGGTACAGAAAAACAAATATGACATGTTCTCGCTTTTAAGTGGGAGCTAGATGATGAGAACACCCGGACACATAGAGGCCAACGACATGTACTGAGGCATATCATGAGGTGGAGAGTGGGGGGAGGGAAAGAAGCAGAAAAAATAACTAATGGATAGTGGGCTTCATACTTGGGTGATTAAACAATCTGTACAACCAACCTTTATGACACATATTTACCTACGTAACAAACCTGCACATCCTGCACTTGTACCCCTGAACTTAAAACTTACAAAAAGAAAACAAATTCTAGGAAAAATTATTGAGTTGGTGCACAGTCCAGAGTCAGTATGGACTGTCCAGCTCTAAGATTCTTATTTATGAGAAAGAAAGCATTCTGTTTCTTGTTTGCACTACCATTATATTCGGTATCCTTTTACTTGTAGGCAAATGTAATCAATGTGCTAGCTTTGTCATGGAATTCCTTGAAATCTTTGATAAGACATGTCTCTTTCCTAAGACATTTTCCTATCTCATAGTAGTAGAGACAGGAGTGGGGAAGATTTAATTTTGAAGTTCTACTGCCTTCATATGGCCCACATTCGTAGTTCCTTGTATAGTTAATAGCATCTCACATTCTCTTTGTGGGACTACTACACCACAAAGAGTCCATCAGTCAGTGTGTTAAATGAGGATGTCACCACTTGCTAGATGCAGAGCACAGAGGATATATTGGGTATGGTCCATGGGGAGCTGTTGGGGGTTAGAGGTGGGGCTTACATGCACACATTATTTGTGGGCCTTGAAGAATCCTGTGTGTATGAGCTTTCTCAGACAGAAAGTTCAGCTGCCCCGTGCAGAACCCATCTATTTCTGCCCAAGTGAGGAAGATCTGGCCACACCCTGATCAAAGCCCTGCTACACCCATCCTAGTTGGTAGGGAGCTTGCATCATGTGCATGCTGAGCTGTGGCTTAAGCACTTTGACATCTAACGTCTCACTGGATAACTGGGAAACTGACATTTTTGCTTTGGGAATGAGAATCCCTGAGATTTTGGGAAATTCTGCAAATTTTCTCAGAGCCAACTCATGTCTGCACCATTACATTTTCATAGGCTTGTGTGCACGCATAGACACACACACACACACACACACACACACACACACAGACTTCTCAGGTTAAAGGTTAGAAGTAGAGTTAACACTGATGGAGTGACAAGAAGGAAGAAGACAGAGGATGGGGCAGCTCTGCCATGGGGTAGGGGCACCCAGTCTCTTGGTAACATGCCCAGGACCTATGACATGGGGAGGTAAAAAGATAACAGGCTGATGACTTGGGAACCTCAGGAAAGCCTTCAGAGGACAAAAACTTGGTTTCTGCATTCACTGCTCTGCATAATTAAAATTGGGAGGAATTCCCCTACACTCAGTATGGAAGGGAATACAGTAATGAAAACCTCAAATTTTTCTCTATGAATTGAAGTAATTGACTTTGGTGGCCCTTAAATTTCAAAGGCTTAAAAAAGTGAGTTGACCTTGCTGTCTAATCAATTACTTGTTGTACTCTCAGATCCTTAGAAACTACTGTATATCCTCTGGAGATCTCTTAGAGCAGAAATTGGCCTGGGGGTTTGTGGGCGTGAGCACTCAGGTTAGTGTAGAATGTGGCAGAGCATCAGATCATTGTTCTGAAGGCCATCCCTGTCATAGCTTCAGGCTTCTTTTTTGGAAGTGGAACCAGAGTCATTTTCCAGGCTGGAATGATGAAGCCTTGTGAGTTAACGGGATACCTCAGAACAGTGGAGGGAAACAAGGAAGCACAGGAGGCTTCTGAGGTCTCTTACATTGCCCTGGAGCCTGTAGGCCTCACTCATTTGCCCTCCTGTTTCATAGTTTAATTTTTTGTTTGTTAAATTTTTCTAAATTTGGATTTTTAATTTTTTTAGTCTGCTGAAAGTTTGTCAATTTTTAACTTTTCAAAAGGAAATTTCTTTTCACTGATCTTTTGTATTTTTTGTTACAATATTATTTTTTCTGCTCTAATCTTTATGATTTTTTTCTTCTAATAACTGTGGGTTCGGTTTGCTCTTGCTTTTCTAGTTCTTTAAGATACATTACTAGGTTGTTTATTTGAAAATTTTCTCTTTTTTGGGATGTGGGCACTTATACCTGTAAACTTTCCTATTAGTATTGTTTTTATGTATCCCATAGATTTTGATATGTAGTGTTTTTATTATCATTTGTTTAAAACATTTTTTTAATTTTCTTAATTTCTTCATTGACCCACTGATCATTCACTAGCATATTGTTTATGTTTTGTTTTTTTTTTTTTTTTTTTTTTTGAGATGGAGTCTCGCTCTCACCCAGGCTGGAGCACAGTGACACGATCTCGGCTCACTGCAAACTCCGCCTCCTGGGTTCACGTCATTCTCCTGTCTCAGCCTCCCGAGTAGCTGGGATCATGGGCGCCCACCACCAAGCCCGGCTAATTTTTTGTATTTTTAGTAGAGATGGGGTTTCACTGTGTTAGCCAGGATGGTCTCCATCTCCTGACCTTGTGATCCACCCACTTAGGCCTCCCAAAGTGCTGGGATTACAGGTGTGAGCCACGGCGCCCGGCTTATTTTTTGTGTATTTGTATAGTTTTTATAGTTTCTCTTTTTGTTAATTTATAATTTTATTCCATTGTGGACAAATAAGATGTTTGATATTATTTCAAGTTTTTGAATGTTTTAAGACTTGTTTTGTGACCTAACATATGCTTGAAAATAATATGCTAAAGAAAAGAATGTGTATTCTTCAACCATTAGATAAATGTTCTGCAAATAACTATTACATACATTTGGTCTATAGTACAGATTAAGTCTAATGTTTCTTTGCTGCTATTCTGTCTGGAATATCTATTCAATGTTCAAAGTGGGGTGTTGGAGTCTCCACCTATTATTGTATTGGAGTCTATCTCTTTCTTTGGCTCTAATAATATTTGCTTTATATATTTCAGTGCTCAAGAGTTAAGTGCATTTATATTTAAAATTGTTATATCTTCTTGTTAAATTTACCATTTTATCCACTATACGGTAACGCTTTGTCTTTTCTTATAATTTTTGTCTTAAAATCTATTTTTTGATGTAAATATAGTTACTTCTGCATTTTTTTTGTTTCCATTGACATTCAATATGTTTTTCCATTTCTAAAATTTGCAGTCTATCTATGTTTTTGTAGATGAGGTGAATTTCTTATAGGCAAAAGATCAATATGTCTTGTTTTTATATGCATTCATCCACTCTGTCTTGATTGGAGAGTTTGGTCTATATACATTCAATGTTATTATTAATAAGCAAGAACTTACTTTTGCCTTTTTATTTGATTTATGCTTGCTTTGTGGCCTTTCTTTTTATCTTTCTTTGCTTTTTGTCTTCCTTTTAGTGAAGGTAATTTTCTCTGGTGATATAATTTAATTTTGTGCTTTTCATTTTTTGTGTATTCCTTGTTTGTTTTTTTGGTTTGAGGTTATCATGAGGCTTGCAAATGATAACTTATAGCCTCTTATTTTAATCTAATAACAACTTAACACTGTTTGAATAGAAAAAGAAGCAAAAATAATAGTAATAAAAACTCTATGCTTTAACTCTTCCCCCTCACTTTTTGTTTCTATGTATATGTAATTTTACTGTCTATGTCTTGAAAAGCTGTAGTTGTTTTTTTTTTTTTGAGAAGGAGTTTCGCTCTGTCACCCAGGCTGGAGTGCAGTGGCTGGATCTCAGCTCACTGCAAGCTCCGCCTCCCGGGTTCATGCCATTCTCCTGCCTCAGCCTCCCGAGTAGCTGGGACTACAGGCCCCCGCCACGTCGCCCGGCTAGTTTTTTGTATTTTTAGTAGAGACAGGGTTTCACCATGTTAGCCAGGATGGTCTCGATCTCCTGACCTCGTGATCCGCCCATCTCGGCCTCCCAAAGTGCTGGGATTACAGGCTTGAGCCACCGCGCCCGGCCTGTAGTTGTTATTTTTGATTGGTTTATTTTTTAGCTTTTCTACTTTGCATAAGATTAGTTCATACACCACAGTTACAGTGTTATAATATTATTTGATTTTCTCTGTACTTACTATCACCAGGAACTATATTTATATGGTTTAAATAATTCCTCCATTGGCAGGTGTAAGCTGAGTTTGATTTGGTTTCTCTTTCTGTCATAACAAGAAAGCACTGAGTTCAATGCCTCACAACTGCTGTATTCTCCCTTTCTGCACCATGCCACCATTGTTGGGAGATGTGGGAGAAATGGTGTAAAAGATTCAAGACTGTCTTTCCTACCTGTTCAGTGCCTCTTTCAGCAATATGAAGTTAAAACCAGGTACTATGAGTACTCACCTTATTTTTGGTTCTTACAACAGTTCTTTTTAAATGTAGGTTGTTGTCAAATTGGTGTCCTTGCAGGGGGGGAATGGTTGGTGAAGTCTTCTATTCTGCTATCTTGCTGTATCCATGAGCCATCTATGACCTTTTAAATTAATTAATTTAAAGCTACATAACCACATAAGTTTTCCTTTGTCTCTAATTATTAGAGGCTCCATTTTAAAATAAATTTTTGGCCTCTAAATTTCTTTATTATAACATTTAGTAAATAGAAAATTATGGAAAAACTATGCAAAATGTTTAGTCTGTAACTGTCGTTGGTACCATATAATAAATTCTATGAGGGCAGGGACTCAGTCTGTGACTCAGGTTCTCTGATATGTGACTGCTCTTTGTGGTAATTAAACCTCTGCATGAAATAATTAATAAATGTCTGCACATTAAAAAAAATTCCACATAAAGTGTAGATCTATCTGATCATATTAGGAAATTGTGTATTCTTTCCAAGGCAAGAAGAGGTTTACCTGGATATCCTGAGGTCATGGCTTATGAGAACAATGGGCCTGACTATAGAGAAAACAAGCAGTGATCAATTTAGAGTTGTTCATCAGTCATCAATTTGGATTATTAAAAAAACTGGACATATATACTGAAAAGATGTAGGAGAGAGTGTAAAATCATACAAAGGTGCTCCTTAGGACAAAGACGCTTTGGGTGATTATGGACTCAGGTGAGAATTTAGGAGTGGTTTTGGACCTATGAATGTGTTGGACCCTGTCCCCTTGTGTTGAACAGAATAAAAGTTGTGGAGCTGCTGGTCCACGTTATAAGTCTCAAACACAAAACATTAAAAAATGATAAAAACACAACATGTGATAAATGTGGAATTCTGTTATTAACAACTCCAGAACAATGTTTAAAATAATTTCTGTGTTGCTTATGGTGTTCCACTTGCCAGTAACATACATAGGAAAAAGGACATTTCCAAGCATATTCAGAATTCAGCACATAATTTGGATATTAGACAGCACATATATTTGGAAGCATGCATTTATGTTTTGCTCTCCTGAGATTTTTGGGACTAATGGTGATGGCCTGAGAGATACTCAAGAGACAGCTGGTGCCAATGCACATGCTCTGGCCGCTCTGTGAAGACAGAAAACAACTTTCTCTCTAATATTACTGAAAAAATACTTCAACTCCAAATCAGTCATTGTCTGAAGGACTTTTTTAGAGAATAACAAGGAGATGGCCATAGTCGGATGCTTGAGAATCAAATCTGTGGATCTTAATGTGCATCTGGTAAATAAAGAAAACTCTGATGTTAAGGAAGAAAAAAATTCCAGCTATTAACTATGGTCTGAGACAAGATCATTCCTACTGATGTATTACTGGAGAAAATTTGATGTTTTCAGTAACTGATAATTTCATTCTGAGTGAGGAGATCTTTCATGGACACAGGAGGTCTGTTTTACAGGGGAAACAAAAACATTCTATCGTGTATTGTCATTGTTTCCAACAATGTTCAGAAATATTTTATTGAACCTCTTTTTTATAACAGGTTTGTTCCAAAAAGAAAAACATATATATTCTCAATATACTACAGTACTACTCTAGAATACTATAGAATACTCACTAGACTATAGTACTACTTTAGAATACTATAACATATGTTTTTATAATAAAGCTACAATGTGCTTTATTGTTCCCTTTTACAGGTGAAAAAATATCAAACTAAAGAAGGCTGAATGACATTTCTAAAGTCACCTCATTGTAAAAAGAAAGTTTGAGGAGTAGACAATGTGCTTATCCACTATGTTTCTCAATCTTACAGACACAGATACACTTTAATATGTCACACATTTTTTATTTTTAATTTTGTATATCTTGTCAGTTACAAAATATTGTTGTACTTTAAAAAAGCTTTGATTGTGGCAGTTTCTCACTTAAATCTAATTAAGTTAAATCTAACCATTAATAATAGGAAAAATTAGTATTTTTAATGAATAAAAGCATCAAAGTGATTTCAATGTTAGAATTATTAAATATATTAAAACATAAAATCATTTTGGAGCAGGAAACTGGAGGCAGAAAAAATTATTTACTTAACTAATTTAAATAGATGAGTATTAAGCCTGGCAATGGTTTTAGAATTTTTTTTTTTGAGACGGAGTCTCGCTCTGTCACCCGGGCTGGAGTGCAGTGGCCCGATCTCAGCTCACTGCAAGCTCCGCCTCCCGGGTTCACGCCATTCTCCTGCTTCAGCCTCCTGAGTAGCTGGGACTACAGGCGCCCATCACCACGCCTGGCTAGTTTTTTGTATTTTTTAGTAGAGATGGGGTTTCACTGTGTTAGCCAGGATAGTCTCGATCCTGACCTCGTGATCTGCCCGTCTCGGCCTCCCAAAGTGCTGGGATTACAAGCTTGAGCCACAGCGCCCGGCCCGGCTTTAGAATTTTTTTATTTTGTTTGTTTTGAGATGGAGTCTCATTCTGTTGCCCAGGCTGGAGTGCAGTGATGCAATTTGGGCTCACCACAACCTCTGCCTCCTGGGTTCAAGTGATTCTCCTGCCTCAGCCTCCCAAGTAGCTGGTACTACAAAGATGTGCCACCATGCCTGACTAATTTTTGTATTTTCAGTAAAGACATTATTTCACTATGTTGGCCAGGTTGGTGCTTTAGAATATTTTCAAACCCAGAGAAAATGTCACAAGCTATTCAATTTTGAAAACTACTGAAGTTCATTATTTTTTTCTAATGTGAAAACCTAAGGTCAACAAGTTACCTTTCCTTGAATTCTCTTTTCCCAATTTCATGAATCAAATAGTCAACATAATGGACAAAGACCAGATATTTTCTGTCACCATCCAATTATGACCATTCTTAAGTATATAATATGCCCTAATAGGTAAAATAACACCAAAAAACCCTATATTTAATATTTTTGAAAAGGATAAGATAATTCAATCAGCTACATCCTATGCACTTTATATGCAAGAAGGTATTGTAGAAATACATCTACTAACCTTGGAGTCATTCCTGACTCTTTTAGAGAAAATAAGAGTTAGTGGATTTACTGTTAAATTGTATTAAAGAACTTTTTGTAAAGCGTATTTCATGGCTTTATACATCACAAAGCAACAATAATGACCACTGAAAATTACATTTTATTAAATTAGGATCAGTTAAGGACTGGCTTATGTTTTTGATATTATATTCTCTCCACAATTTTAGCCTATGAGTTATAAATTTTTTCACACCTCATGCTTGGCTTTGGCAGTGGTCAGTTTCTGAAACAGAAGAGTTACTTTTCCAGACAAGGTGCCATCTACAACAAATGTAATTTAAAGATGGAATTGGCTTATATTTGTAATTGCAGAATTTTATGGATTCTACTTTGAGGCTTGAACAGCACTGATTTGCTTGGCTTACCTTCAAATGTATTATGAAGTCAAACTTAGCAGGTTTTCTGGTATCAACATTCTTTGTCGAAGATTCGCCAAATCTTCCTGGATAGTAATGCACCATTATGTGTGCAGTTTCCTTAATTTTGGTTTAAAGGAAGCAGACGGTACCTGCAGATGTGTCCCCTAAACAATCCTTGCAGCTCAACCCCACTGATCCCACAGAGCCCTCTCCCTGTCCTCGATCCAGGTCTGGAGTGAAGCTCTGTCCAAGACAATCTTCTATTGATCTTTTCACAAGTGCCATTTCATGAAATGACAATTAGATGAAGATGAGAGAAGACTAGGGCAAGGTTCTGGGTGAGTGAAAGCCAGTGTGTCAGGTAGGAGCCTGCAGAGTCACAGTATAGTGAGTGTTAAATCCAGCACTGCAGTAAGAAGACAGAGCAATCAACCAAGAATGACTGGGTTGATAGTGCCATTCTTCACGTCTCTTTCTTTTCTCTCTTTCTCCATACTTATTTCCTAGGTAAGATCAGCTCTCAGAAGTCACTTCACAGGGTAAAATATGACATTCAGAACTTCAAATATACCTTTTAATTTGGTGCCACAAACCTGTAATTAGGAGGAAACTCACATATTGAAAAAAGGTTCTATGCTGACCAGTAGAAGAGAAAAAAATTCAGACTAAAAACTCTTATATGAAGTCTGGGTGCTGTGGCTGATGCCTGTAATTCCAGCACTTTGGGAGGCAGACGAGGATGGATTTTTGAGCTCAGGAGTTTGGGACCAGGCTGGGGAACATGGTGAGAACACGTCTCTACAAAAATAAAAAAATTAGCTGGGCGTGGTGGCATTTTCTTGTAGTCCCAGCTACTTGGGAGGCTGAGGCAGGAGAATTGCCTGAGCCCCAGAGGCAGGGGTTGCAGTGTCCTGAGATTGCAATATTGGACTCCAGCCTGGGTGACAGAGTGAGACCTTGTCTTAAAACACACACACACACACAACACACACACACACACACACACACAAATCTTACATGGAGACAAACAAGTGAGCTATTTCTACTCTTTTCCCCAATTACTCCCTAATCCTAGTGAAGCCCACACATTAGGTAACAGCCAGGGGTATGTAGCTGGACTCATCCTTCTCTTCAAATCACAAACCCCTCAATTTCTTCTAGGCCCTGCTGAACCTAGAAGAAGGGGAGAATGAACACAGCTTTTCATTTCTTCTGGTCCTGTGCTTCCCAGTCTTCCTCCCATTTCTGAGCCCTAACCCCAAAACTATTCTCCTCTGCTCCATCCTGCATGCTGAAGTTGACCTTTTGGTTTATTTTTTGTCATAGTTGAGCCCAAGTTTGACAAACAGGGAGAGAAAGAGAGAGAAAGTGAGAACATGTGAGTAAGAGGAGAAGATTTTAACTGTAATAGTAATGATCTTTTACCTTTGTTCACCCGCACTTATTTATTTATTGGTCTTTAATATTGTCTGCTATTTTTGTTGTTGTTGTTATATATTTACTGTTGGTGTTTAAATTTATTTTGAGACAGATGTTAGTCGCAAGTGTTGGACTTAGCCAACAGCTTGCCATGTCTAAGGTTGACCAGATGGCTCTCACCAGCAGTAGTACCATACAGATCCAGCAGAGGAATGCAATTATGATTCACTGTGGCCTCCATCTCTCAGGTCTCACCCCCGCCCCCTTGGTGGTCTACCCATCTTGGCCTCCCAAGTAGTACCTGGGAGTACTTGGACTTTCTTCTTCTGTTTGTTCTCTAACCCCACTTTCAGAGTGTTTCCACAGTACTTAGAGTTACTTGCTGTTGTCTTAATTCTTTGTTCTTTTCTATTTTCCTATGCTCCTTCCTGCACATTGAAGTTTTAGATTTTATTTTTTGTCACATTCCAGCCTCTGTGTGACAAATCAAGAGAAAGAGAGAGGAGAAGAGAGAGAGAGAGCCAGAGAGAGAGAGAGAGACAGAGAGAGACAGAGGGAAAGGAGAAGATCTTAATTGTGATATTAATTATCTTTTACCATTGTTTGCTCCCTCTTATTTATTTATTGGTCTGTAATACTGTTTGCTTTTTTGTTATTATTAAATATTTACTTTTTTTGTTTATTTATTTTGAGACTGATGTAGGCTGTAAGCCTCAGACTTAGCTGTCAGCTTGCCATCTCTAAGGTCGATCAGATGGCTCTCGCTTTGCCTTGTCTAAGGTGAATTGGATGGCTCTCGCTGGTGGCAGTATCATTCAGGTCCAGCAGAGGGATGTGATCCTGATTCACTGCAGCCTTGATCTCCCCAGACCCACCCGGGTGATCTTCCCATCTCAGCCACCCGGGTACCTAGGATTACTCGGACTTTCTGCCTCTGTTTTTCTCCTAACCACACTTCCAGTTTGTTTCCACAATACTTAGAGTGACTTGCTGTTGTTTTTTCTTCTTTGTTCTTTTGTTTCTCTATTCTCCTATGCTCCCTCCTGCATGCTGAAGTTGACCTTTTGGTTTATTTTTTGTCACATTCCAGACTAGGTGTGACAAACAGAGAGAGAGTGTGTGTGTGTGTGAGAAGAAACCTTAATTGTGATGCTAATTACCTTTTTATCTTTGTTCACTCCCACTTATTTATTTATTGGTTTTTAATATTGTTTATTATTTTTTGTTATCATTATACATTTACTGTCGTTTTTAAATTTATTTTGAGACAGATGTCAGTCATAAGCATTGGACTTAGCTGCCAACTTTCCATGTCTAAGGATGACCAGTTCCTCTCACCTTGCCTTGTCTAAGGTCATCCATATGACTATCCCCAGTGGCAGTACCGTTCAGGTCCAGCAGGAGAACGCGATTGTGTTTCACTGTGGCCTAGACCTCCCTGGTCTTGCCCTGGTGGTCTTCCCAGTCTCGGCTTCCTGAGTATCTGGGACTACTTGAATCTTTTTATTCTTCTTTGTTAACCACTGATTCAGATTGTTTCCACAGTGCTTAGAGTGATTTGCTGTTGTTTTTCTTTTATCTTTTCTGTCTCTATTTTCCTATGCTTCTTCCCGCATGCTGAATTTGACCTTTTTTTTTTTGGTCATGCTCTAGCCTGGGTGTGACAATCAAAGAGAGACAGAGATACAGAGAGAAGATCTTAATACCTCTTACTTTGATATTAATCAAAAAGTGGTATTAATACCTCTGACTTTTGTTCACTCCTACTTATTTATTTCTTGGTCTGTAATGTTGTTTGTTATTAATTCTTGGTTATTGCTAAATATTTACTATTGGTTTTTTGTGTATTTATTTTGAGACAGATGTTGGCCATGGAGGTTGGACTTTGCCACAAGTTTGACATGACAGAGGTCAACCAGAGGTCTCTTGCTTGTGGCAGTACTGTTCAGATCCAATAGAGATTGGATTCACTGTGGCCTCAATCACTCCAGTTTCACCTGAGTGATCTTCCCATCTCAGCCTCCCAAGTACCTGGGACTACTTAGACCTTCTTCTTTCTTTTTTTTTTTTTCTAACACCATTTGCAGTTTCTTTCCACAGTACTTAGAGTGACTTGTTGTTTTTCTCCTATGTTCTTCTCTCTACTTATTTTCCTAAACTTCTTTCTGCACACTGAAGTTGACTTTTCAGTTTTCTACTTTTTTAAAAAAAAGTATACTGCAGCCTGGATGTGACAAACGAAGTGAGAGTGAGAAGACGATATTAATTACCTTTTGCCCTTGTTCACTCCCACCTATTTATTGGTGTTGAATATTGTTTGTTGTTATTTCTTTGTTACTGTTATATATTTACTGTCTTTTTTTGTTTATTTGAGACAGATGTTGACCATGAACATTGGACTTAGCTGCCAGCTTGTCATGTCTAAGGCCTACCAGATGGCTCTCAACAGCAGCAATGTCAACCAGATTACTCTTCATTGTAGCAGTAATGTTTAGATTCAGAAGAGGGATGCAATCATGATTTACTGCAGCCTCAATCTCCCCAGTCTTGCCCAGGTGGTGTTCCCATCTCAGCCTCCCAAGTACCTCGGACTACTTCAACCTTTTTCCTCTTCTTTTTTAACCCCACTTTCAGTTTGTTTCCACAGTACTTAGAGTGACTTGCTGTTGTCTTTCTTCTTTTTTCTTTTCTTTATTTTCCTATCCTTCTTCCTGCATATTGAATTTGACCTGTTACTGTTGTTTCTGTCATACTCCACCCTGGGTGTGACAATAAAAAGGAGAAAGAGAGAGAGAAGATCTTAATTGTGATATTAATTACCTCTTACTTTTGTTCACTCCCACTTATTTATTTCTTAACTTTTAGTAATGTTTGTTATTAACTGTTGGTTATTGTTAAATATTTACTTTTTTTTTGTATATTTATTTTGAGACTGATGTCAGCTGCAGAGGTTGGACTTTGCCACAAACTTGCTATGTATAAAGTTGACCAGATGGTTCTTGCTGACCAGATGGTTCTTGCCATTGGCAGTACTGTTTAGATCCAGAAGGGGGATGTGATTCTGACTTCCTGTGGCCTCAATCTCCCTGGTCTCAGCCAGGTCTTCCCATCTCAGCCTCCTGGGTATTTGGGACTACTTGGACCTTCTTTTTTCCTTTTTTTCTAACCCTGCTTTCAGTTTCTTTTCACACTACTTAGAGTGACTTGCTGTTGTTTTTCTCCTAAGTTCTTTTCTCTACCTATTTTTCTACACTTATTCTTGCATGGTAACGTTGACCTTTTGTGGTTTGTTTGTTTGTTTTTTTGCCATACTGCAGCCTGTGTGTGACAAATGAAGAGAGAGAGAGAGAAAGAGAGAGAGAGAAGAATATGTTAATTACCTTTTGCCTTTGTTCACTCCTACTTATTTACTGGTGTTTAATATTGTTTATTATTTCTTTGTTATTGTTAAATGTTTACATCCTTTTACATTTATTTTGAGATAGATGCTGGCCACAAACATTGAACTTAGCCACTGGCTTGCTATGTCTAAGGTCTACCAGTGGCTCTTGCCAGTGGCAAGGTCAACCAGGTGGCTCTCAATGGCAGTAGTACTGTTCAGGTCTAGCAGAGGGATATGATCATGATTCACTACATCCTCAATCT
This sequence comes from Trachypithecus francoisi, assembly GCF_009764315.1. Classification (NCBI taxonomy): domain Eukaryota; kingdom Metazoa; phylum Chordata; class Mammalia; order Primates; family Cercopithecidae; genus Trachypithecus; species Trachypithecus francoisi. The sequence goes on along the minus strand of NW_022680482.1, from coordinate 583,290 downwards.
TTCCGTTCTTGCCCAGGTGGTCTTCCTGTCCCAGCCTCCTACCTGGTATTACTCAGACCTTCTCCCACTTTTTTCTTCTAACCCCACTTTCAGTTTGTTTCTACAGTACTTATAGTGACTTACTGTTGCTTTTCTTCTTTGTTCTTTTTTTCCCTGTATTTTCCTATGCTCCTTTCTGCATGCTGAAGTTGACCTTTAAGATTTGTCTTTCTGTCACACTCCAGCCTAGGGGAGAGAGAGAGAGGGAGAGAGAGAGAGAAAAAAAGAGAGAGAAAAGAAGAAGAAGAAAAGGAGGAAGAAGAAGAAGAAGAAGAAAAAGAAGAAGAAGAAGAAGATTTTAATTGTGATACTAATTACTGCTATTACTAATTACTAATCACTCCCACTTATTTATTTATTGACCTTTAATAGTGTTCATTATTATTTCTTTGTTATTGTTAAATTTTGTTTGTTTATTTTAAAATATATGGCAGTCATATAATTGGTTTATCCAGCAATAAAAACTGGAAACAAGCCATATGTGAAAATGCTTTGTGATGTGCTGTTTCATATCACACAATAGAACCTGTGATTTGATTCACCAGGTTCCAAACACTCTTGTCATAAAATCTACAAAGTGACAATTCTGAGCCCATCGAGATTGGTAAGAAAAAAATGAATATCCACCTCTACAAATTAGCAACAAGCTATGTGTGAAACTGATTCGTGATATGCTGTTTTATATCACAGCTTAGAAACTGTGTTTTGATTTACCAGGTTCTAAATCATCTTTTTGTAGAACCAATGAAGTGATATTTCTGAGTCCACTGAGGCCTATTAAAAAAGAAACATATCCAGTGATAAAAGCTAAAAACAAGCTGTGAAAATGCTTTGTCATTGTCATCCAATCTCACAGAATAGAACCTGTGTTTTGATTCACCAGGATCCAAACACTCTTTCTGTGGAATCAACAAAGTGACATATCTGAGCCTATTGAGGCCTATTAAAAAATGAATGCCAATAAGAACTATAAACAAACTATCTGTAAATATGCTTTGTGATGTGCTATTTCATATCAAAGAATGGAACCAGTGTTCTGATTCACCAGGTTTGAAACACTCTTTTTTTAGTCTATGATGTGACATTTCTGAGCTTATTGGGGCCTACAAGAAAAAGTGGAATATCTAACAAAATTAACTAGAAAGAAGCTGTATGTGACAGTGCTTTGTGATGTACTGTTTCATGTCACAGATTGAAATCTGTTTTTTGATTCAACAGGTTCCAAATACTCTTTTTGTGGAATCTACAAAGTAACATTTCTGAGCCCATTGAGGCCTATATGTAAAAATTGAATATCCAGTAATAAAAACTGGAAACAAGCTATATGTGAAAATGCTTTGTGATGTGCTGTTTCATATCACAGAATACAACCTCTGATGTTTTCATTCACCATGTTCCAAACAATGATTTGTAGCATTTACAAAGTGTCATTTCTGACCCCACTGAGACCTGTAAAGAAAAATCAAATATCCCACTCTAAAAACTAGAAAAAAACCAGGTGTAATGGCTCTCTCCTGAAATCCCAGCATTTTGAGAGGCCAAGGTAGGTGGAACACTTGAGATCAGGAGTTCAAGGCCAGCCTGGCCAACATGGTGAAACCTCATCTCTACTAAACATATGAAATTACCTGGACATGGTAGTGCATGTTTAATCCCAGCTACTCAGAAAGATGATTCAGGAGAATCACTTGAATGCAGGTGGTGAAGGTTGCAGAGTGCTAAGATTGCACCATTGTACTCCAGTCTGGACAAGAAGAGCAAAACTCTGTCTCAAAGAAATAAAAACACAATGATAAAAACAGGAAAAAGGTATTTGTGAAAATGCTTTGTGATGTGCTCTTTCATGTCACAAAATGACACCTCCATTTTGATTCACCTGGTTCCAAACAATCTTTTTACAGAATCTATGAAGTGACATTTCTGAGTCCACTAAAGCCTATAAGCAAAAAAAAAAAAAAAAAAAAAAAAAAAAATCTAGTGATAAGAACTAGAAACAAGCTATCTGTAAAAATAATTTGTGACATGCTGAATGGAACCAGTTTTTTTATTCATCGTATTCCAAACACTCTTTTTGCAGAATCTGCAAAGTGACAATTCTAAGCTCACTGAGACTTATTAAAAGAAAAACAAAACAAATATCCAGCAATGAACACTAAAAATAAGTTATCTTTAAATATGATTTGTGACATGCTGTTTCACGTAACAGAATGGAACCTGTGTTTGGTTTCACCAGGTTCCAAACACTGTTTCTGTGTGATACACAAAATGCCACTGCTATGCTGATTAAAGCCTATAAGGAAATATCAAATACCCAGCTCTAAAATCCAGAAAAGGGCTATGTGTAAAAATGCTTTGTGATGAGCTATCTCATATCACAGAATGAAACCTGTGTTTTGATACACCAGGTTGCAAACAGTCTTTTTGTAGAATTGACAAATTGATATTTCTGAGGCCATTGAGGCCTATAAAAAATAGAATATTGGGTATGAAAAACTACAAACAAGCTATGTGCAAAAATGTTTTTTGATGTGTGCTGTTTTATGTCACAGAATGGAACCTGGCTTTTGATTCACCATGTTCAAAACCCTCTTTTTGTAGAATCTATAAAGTGACATTTCTGAGGCCAGTGAGGCCTTTAAAAAAGGAACATCCAGTGATTAAAAATAGAAACAAGCTATCTGTGAAAATCCTTTGTGATGTGCTGTTTCATATCATAGAATGGAAACTGTGTTTTGATTCATCTGGTTTGAAACACTTTTTCTGTAGAATCTATGAGGTGACATTTCAGAGCTCAGTGGGGTTTATAAGGGAAAATAGAATATTCTGCTCTAAAAACTAGAAACAAGCTATGTGTAAAAATGCTTTGTGATGTGCTGTTTTATATGACAGAATGCAACCTGTGTATTGATTCAACAGTTTCCAAATACATTTTTTGTAGGATCTATGAAGTGAAATTTTTGAGCACATTAAAACCTAAAAGAAAACTTGAATGTCCAGCAATAAAAACTAGTAAAAAGCTATATGTGAAAATGTTTTCTGATGTGTTATGTTGCATCACAGAATGAAACCTGTGTTTTGATTCACTAATTTTGAAACACTGTTTTTAGAAGCTATGAAGTGACATTTTGAGCCCATTGAAGCCTGTACAGATAAATTGAATATCCAGTGATTAAAAAGTAGAAACAAACAGTCGGTAAAAACGCTTTCAGATGTGCCAATTTATCTCATAGAATAGAACCAGTGTTTTAATTTGCCAGGTTCCAAGCACTCTTTGTGTAGAATATACAAAGTGACATGTCTGAGCCCATTGAGGCCTATGAGGAAAAATCGAATATCGAGGCATAAAAACTGGAACCACACTATCTGTTAAAGTACTTTGCATTGTGCTGTTCTGCATCACAGAATCGAACCTGTTTTTTGACTCACCAGGTTTGAAACTCTCTTGTTGTGGAATCTACGTGGTGACATTTGTAAGCCTACAAGAGGATGAGGAAAAATCAAATATAAAGTGAAAAAACTAGAAAAATGCTATCTGGGAAAATGCTTTGTGATATGCCATTTCACATCACAGAATAGAACATTTTTTTTTAATCAGGTTCTAAACAATCTTTTCATAGAATCTATGAGGGGAGCATTGGGAGCCAATTGAGCTGTACAAGAAAAAAATGGAATGTCCAGCAATAAAAACGAGAACCAAATTATCTGTGAAAATGCTTTCTGATGTGCTGTTTCACATCACAGAATAAAATCCATGTTCTGATTGACATGTTCTAAACTTTTTTGGTGTACAATCTATGAATTGACATTTCTGAGTCCATTGAGCCCTATAAGTAAAAACAGAATATCCAGCAATGAAAGCTAGACAGAAACTATGTGAAAATGCTTTGTGATGTACTGTTGCATAGCTCAGAGTGCAACCTGTGTTTTGATTCACCAGGTTTGAAACACTCTTTTTGTAGAATCTACAGGACGATATTTCTGATCCCTTTGAGGTCTATAAGAAAACATAGAAAATTCATCTTTAAAAACTAGAAAAATTCTATTTGTGAAAATGCTTCATGATGCATTGTTTTACAACACAGAATAGTATCTGTGTTTTGGTCACCAGGTTTGAAACACTTTTTGTAGAATCTACAAAGTGACACTTCTAAGCCCATCGAGGCCTGTAAGAAAAAATCAATTATCCAGCAATAAAACCAAGGAACAAGCAATGTGTGAAAATGCTTTGTGATGTGCTGTCTCTTATCACAAAATGGAACCTGTGTTTTGATTCACCGTATTAAAACACTCTTTTTGTAGAATCCACAAGTTACATTTCTAAGCCCACTGGGGGCTGTAAGAAAAAATCAAATACCCAGTGATAGAAACTAGAAAATGGTATGTGAGAAAACGCTTTGTGATGTGTTGTTTGACACCACAGAATAGAATCTGTGTTTTTATTCACTACTTCCCAAAACTTTTTGGGGAATCTATGAAGTGATATGCCCTAGTGTATTGAGGCATATGACCAAATATCAATGATCCAGCTCTAAAGATTGGAAACAAGCTATCTGTGAAAATGCTTTTTAATGTGCTGATTCATATTACAAAATTAAATTTGTGTTTTGTTCACCAGATTCCAAATCATCTATTTATAGAATCAATGTAGTGGCAATTTTGACCTCATTAAGGCCTAGAAGGAAAAACCAAATATCCAGTGAAAAATCTAGAAACAAGGTATCTGTGAAAGTACTTTGTAATGTGCTGTTTTATATCATAGAATGAAACCTGTGAAATCTGTGTTGATTTAACAGATTCCAAACACTCTTTTTGTAGAATCTATAGAGTGACATATATGAGCCCCTTGAGGCCTATAAAATATATCTATATTCAGTGATAAAAGGTATTAACAGGTTATCTGTAAAAATGCTTTGTGATGTGCTGTTTAGTATCACAGAATGGAACCTGTGTTGTGATTCACCAGGCTCCAAACACTGTATAATCTGTGACATGACAATTTTGAGCCCATTAAAGCCTATAAAGAAATATTGAATATCTAGCTCTAAAAACTAGAAACATGTTATCTGTGAAAATGCTTTCAGATGTGCTGTTTTAGGCCACATAATGGAACTTGTGTTTAGATTCACCAGGTTCCAAATACTATTTTTATGGAATCTGTGAAGTGACATTTCAATGTACATTGAGGCCAATAATGGAAAAACAATTGAGTGACAAAAGCTACAAACAAGTTATCTGTTCATATACTTTGTGAGGTGATGTTTTATCTCCAAAGTGGAATATGTGTTTTGATTTGCCAAGTTCCAAACACTCTTTATGTAGAATCTACATAGTGACATTTCTCAGCCCATTGTTACCTATAAGGAAAAATTGAATATCCCACTCTAAAAAATAGAAATAAGCTATGTGTGAAATTGCTTTGTGATGTGCTGTTTTATGTGACAAATTAAAATCTGTTTTTAATTCCACAGGTTCCAAATACTCTTTTTGGCAGGAAAAATTGAATATCCCACTCTAAAAAATAGAAATAAGCTATGTGTGAAATTGCTTTGTGATGTGCTGTTTTATGTGACAAATTAAAATCTGTTTTTAATTCCACAGGTTCCAAATACTCTTTTTGGCAGGAAAAATTGAATATTCAGCAATAAAATCAAGAAGCCACCTATATATCAAAATGCTTTGTGATGTGATGTTTCAAATCACAGAATACAACCTATGTTTTAATTCACAATGTTAAAAACAATCTTTTTGTAGTATCTACAAAGTGCCATTTCTGACCCCATTTAAGCCTATAAGGAGAAATTGAAAATTCCACTCTAAAACCTGGAAAAAGTCTAGGTATGGTGGCTTATACCTGTAATCCAAGCACTTGGGAGGTCAAGGCAGGAGGATCACCTAAGGTCAGGAATTCAAGAGCAGACCTGGCAAACATGGTGAAAACCCATTCCTACTAAAAATACAAAATTAGCTGGTCATGGTGGCACATGCCTATAATCCCAGCTACTCAGGAATCTGAGGAAGCAGAATCACTTCACGCCGGAGGCAGAGGTTGGAGAGAGCCAACATCATGCCACTGTACTCCAGCATGGGCAGAGAGAGTGAAACTGTCTCAAAAAAGTATAATTAAAATTAAAAAAGTCATGTGCTCTTTTGTATCACGAAATGGAAACTGTGTTTTGTTTCACCTGGTTCCAAATACTCCTTTCATAGAATCTATGAAGGGACATTTCTGTATCTATTAAGTACTATAAACAAAAAACTAATATCCCACAATAAAAACTGCAAACAAGCTATCTGTGAAAATGCATTGTGACTTGCTGTTTCATTGCACCGAATGGAACCAGTTTTTTGAACCATGGGGTTCCAAACACTATTTGTGTAGAATCTACAAAGTGATAATTCTGAGCTCATTGAGTCCTATAAAACACACACACACACACACACACACACCCATCAATGAACACTAGAAGGTATTGTCTTTAAAGTTGGTTTGTGACATGCTGTTTCATATCACAGAACTGATTTTATTTCTACAAGTTCCAAACATTCTTTCTGGATAATATACAAAGTGACAAGGCAGTGCCTATTAAAGCCTATAATAAATATCAAGTATGCAACTCTAAAAACTAGAAAAGGGCTATCTGTGAAAACGCATTGTGATGAACTGTTTTCTACCACAGAATAAAACCTGTCTTTTGATAAATCAGGTTCCAAACACTCTTTTTGTAGAATCTATGAAGTAATTTTTCTGAGCCCATTGAGGCCTATGAAAAGAAAACAAATATCCAGTGATAGAAACTAGAAACAAGCTATCTGTGAAAATGTGTTGTAATGTAACAATATGTCTCACAGAATAGAAACTCTGTTTTGATTCACCAGATTGGAAATACTCTTTTTGTAGACTCTATGAAGTTACACTTCTGAGCCTATTGAGGCCAATAAGAAAAAATCAAATATCTGGAGATAAAAATTTGAAAAAAAGTTACGTGAAAATGCTGTGTGATGTGTGTTTCATATCACAGAATGAAACCTATGTTTGATTCACCAGGTTTCAAACACTCATTTCATTGAACATACAGAATGACATTTCTGAGCCCACTGAAGCCTATAAGGAAAAAATAGAATAATCTGCTTTAAAAAGTAGAAACAAGTTATTTGTGCAAATGCATTATTATGTGCTGTTTAATGTCACATAATTGAACCTGTGTTTTGGTTTACCAGGTAAAAACACTCTTTTTGTAGAATCTACAAATTGAAATTTCTGAGCCCATTGAAACCTACATAGAAAAATTGAATATCCAGTGATAAAAACTAGAAAAAACTATTGGTGAAAATGTTTTGTGATGTATGGTTTTATGACACAAAATGAAACTTGTGTTTTGATTCAGCAGGTTCTAAACACTCTTTTTGTAGACTCTATGAAGTTACATTTCTGATCCCATTGCATCCTATAAAGAAAAATTGAATATCCAGCAATAAAAACTAGAAAGAATATATCTGTTAAAATGCTTTAAGATGTGCTTTTATTTATGACAGATGAAACCTGTCCTTTGATTCTCTATGTTACACTCTTCTTGTAAAGTCTATGAAGTGACATTTCTGAGTACATTGAGGCCTACTAGTAAGAAAAAATGAATATTAAGATTTAATAACTAGAGCTATGTTATCAGTGTAAATGCTTTTTGTTGTGCTCTTTGTTATCACATAATAGAACCTATATTTTCATTCAACAAGTTTTCACAATCCTTTTGTAGTATCTACAACATGACATTTCTGAGTCAATTGCAGTCTATAAGAAAAACATTAATATCCAGCAATGAAAAGTAGAAACAAGCTACATGTGAAAATGCTTTGTGATATGCTGTTTTGTATCTCACAATGAAAGTTCTGTTTTGATTCACCTGATTTCTAACCCTTTTTTGTAGAATATAACAAGTAACATTTCTGAGCCCATTAATCCCTATAAAAAGAAAGAAAATGAATATCCAGCAATTAAAATGAGAAACAAGCTATCTGTGAAAATGCTTTGTGATGTGCTGTTTCATATCATAGAATGGAATCATTTTTTGATTCACTTGGTTGTAAACACGCTTTATGAAGAATCTATGAAGTCACAAATCTGAGCTCATTGAGGCTGATAAACTAGGTTGCAAACATACTTTCTATATAATATATGAAGTGAAAAACATGTGAAGATTAAAGCCTATAAGGAAATATCAAATATCCAGCTTAAAAAGCTAGAAGAAGGCTATCTGTGAGAATGCTTTGTGATGATCTGTTTCATATCACAGACTGAAACCTGTGTTTTGATACAACAGGTTTCAAACATTTTTTATGTAGAGTCTACAAAGTGACATTTCTGAGCCCATTGAGGCCTATAAAGAGAAATGAAATTACCGGAATAGGAGGGGCGGAGCAAGATGGCTGAATAGGAACAGCTCCAGTCTCCAACTCCCAGCGCGAGTAACACAGAAGACCGGTGATTTCTGCATTTTCAACTGAGGTACTGGGGTCATCTCTCTAGGGAGTGCCGGACAATCGGTGCTGGTCAGCTGCTGCAGCCTGACCAGCGTGAGCTGAAGCAGGGTGAGGCATTGCCTCACCTGGAAGCGCAAAGGGGAAGGAAATCCGTTTTCCTAGCCAGGGGAACTGAGACACACAACACCTGGAAAATCGCGTAACTCCCACCCCAATACTGCGCTTTAAGGAAACAGGCACACCAGGAGAATATATCCCACACCTGGCCGGGAGGGTCCCACGCCCACGGAGCCTCCCTCACTGCTAACACAGCCGTCTGTGGCGATCTATCCGCAAGGCAGCAGCGAGACTTGGGGAGGGGCGCCCGCCATTGCTGAGGCTTAAGTAGGTAAACAAAGCCGCTGGGAAGCTCGAACTGGGTGGAGCTCACAGCAGCTCAAGGAAACCTGCCTGTCTCTGTAGACTCCACCTCTGGGGACAGCCCAGAGCTGAGGTCCAATAGGGAAAGCAGCGGGGGCGGTGCAGAGGCGAACGACTCTGTCTGACAGCTTTGGGGAGAGCCGTGGATCTCCCAACGCGGAGGTTGAGATCCGAGAACGGACAGACTGCCTGCTCAGGTGGGTCCCTGACCCCTGAGTAGCCTAGCTGGGAGACATCCCCCACTAGGGGCAGTCTGACACCCCACACCTCACAGGGTGGAGTCATCCCTGAGAGGAAACTTCCAAAGGAAGAATCAGACAGGTACACTCGCTGCTCAGCAATATTCTATCTTTGGCAACCTCTGCTGCTGATACCCAGGCAAACAGGGTCTGGAGTGGACCTCAAGCAATCTCCAACAGACCAACAGACAGTCCTTCTGACTGTCAGACGGAAAACTATCAAACAGGAAGGACACCTATACCAAAACCCCATCAGTACGTCACCATCATCAAAGACCAGAGACAGATAAAACCACAAAGATGGGGAAAAAGCAGGGCAGAAAAGCTGGAAATTCAAAAAATAAGAGCGCATCTCCCCCTGCAAAGGAGCGCAGCCCATCGCCAGCAACGGATCAAAGCTGGTCAGAGAATGACTTTGACGAGATGAGAGAAGAAGGCTTCAGTCCATCAAACTTCTCAGAGCTAAAGGAGGAATTACGTACCCAGCGCAAAGAAACTAAAAATCTTGAAAAAAGAGTGGAAGAATTGACAGCTAGACTAATTAATGCAGAGAAGATCATAAACGAAATGACAGAGATGAAAACCATGACACGAGAAATACGTGACAAATGCACAAGCTTCAGTAACTGACTCGATCAACTGGAAGAAAGAGTATCAGCGATTGAGGATCAAATGAATGAAATGAAGCGAGAAGAGAAACCAAAAGAAAAAAGAAGAAAAAGAAATGAACAAAGCCTGCAAGAAGTATGGGATGATGTAAAAAGACCAAATCTACGTCTGATTGGGGTGCCTGAAAGTGAGGGGGAAAATGGAACCAAGTTGGAAAACACTCTTCAGGATATCATCCAGGAGAACTTCCCCAACCTAGTAGGGCAGGCCAACATTCAAATTCAGGAAATACAGAGAACGCCACAAAGATACTCCTCCAGAAGAGCAACTCCAAGACACATAATTGCCAGATTCACCAAAGTTGAAATGAAGGAAAAAATCTTAAGGGCAGCCAGAGAGAAAGGTCGGGTTACCCACAAAGGGAAGCCCATCAGACTAACAGCAGATCTCTCGGCAGAAACTCTACAAGCCAGAAGAGAGTGGGGGCCAATATTCAACATTCTTAAAGAAAAGAATTTTCAACCCAGAATTTCATATCCAGCCAAACTAAGTTTCATCAGTGAAGGAGAAATAAAATCCTTTACAGATAAGCAAATGCTTAGAGATTTTGTCACCACCAGGCCTGCCTTACAAGAGACCCTGAAGGAAGCCCTAAACATGGAAAGGAACAACCGGTACCAGCCATTGCAAAAACATGCCAAAATGTAAAGACCATCGAGGCTAGGAAGAAACTGCATCAACTAATGAGCAAAATAACCAGTTAATATCATAATGACAGGATCAAGTTCACACATAACAATATTAACCTTCAATGTCAATGGACTAAATGCTCCAATTAAAAGACACAGACTGGCAAACTGGATAAAGAGTCAAGACCCATCAGTCTGCTGTATTCAGGAGACCCATCTCACATGCAGAGACATACATAGGCTCAAAATAAAGGGATGGAGAAAGATCTACCAAGCAAATGGAGAACAAAAAAAAGCAGGGGTTGCAATCCTAGTCTCTGATAAAACAGACTTTAAACCATCAAAGATCAAAAGAGACAAAGAAGGCCATTACATAATGGTAAAGGGATCAATTCAACAGGAAGAGCTAACTCTCCTAAATATATATGCACCCAATACAGGAGCACCCAGATTCATAAAGCAAGTCCTTAGAGACCTACAAAGAGACTTAGACTCCCATACAATAATAATGGGAGATTTCAACACTCCACTGTCAACATTAGACAGATCAACGAGACAGAAAGTTAACAAGGATATCCAGGAATTGAACTCATCTCTGCACCAAGCGGACCTAATAGACATCTATAGAACTCTCCACCCCAAATCAACAGAATAGACATTCTTCTCAGCACCACATCGCACTTATTCCAAAATTGACCACATAATTGGAAGTAAAGCACTCCTCAGCAAATGTACAAGAACAGAAATTATAACAAACTGTCTCTCAGACCACAGTGCAATCAAACTAGAACTCAGGACTAAGAAACTCAATCAAAACCGCTCAACTACATGGAAACTGAATAACCTGCTCCTGAATGACTACTGGGTACATAACGAAATGAAAGCAGAAATAAAGATGTTCTTTGAAACCAATGAGAACAAAGATACAACATACCAGAATCTCTGGGACACATTTAAAGCAGTGTGTAGAGGGAAATTTATAGCACTAAATGCCCACAAGAGAAAGCAGGAAAGATCTAAAATTGACACTTTAACATCACAATTAAAAGAACTAGAGAGGCAAGAGCAAACACATTCAAAAGCTAGCAGAAGGCAAGAAATAACTAAGATCAGAGCAGAACTGAAGGAGATAGAGTCACAAAAAACCCTCCAAAAAATCAATGAATGCAGGAGTTGGTTTTTTGAAAAGATCAACAAAATTGACAGACCGCTAGCAAGACTAATAAAGAAGAAAAGAGAGAGGAATCAAATAGACGCAATAAAAAATGATAAAGGGGATATCACCACCGACCCCACAGAAATACAAACAACCATCAGAGAATACTATAAATGCCTCTACGCAAATCGACTAGAAAATCTAGAAGAAATGGATAATTTCCTGGACACTTACACTCTCCCAAGACTGAACCAGGAAGAAGTTGAATCCCTGAATAGACCAATAACAGGCTCTGAAATTGAGGCAACAATTAATAGCCTACCACGAAAAAAAGTCCAGGACCAGATGGATTCACAGCTGAATTCTACCAGAGGTACAAGGAGGAGCTGGTACCATTCCTTCTGAAACTATTCCAATCAATAGAAAAAGAGGGAATCCTCCCTAACTCATTTTATGAGGCCAACATCATCCTGATACCAAAGCCTGGCAGAGACACAACAAAAAAAGAGAATTTTAGACCAATATCCCTGATGAACATCGCTGCAAAAATCTCAATAAAATACTGGCAAACCGGATTCAGCAGCACATCAAAAAGCTTATCCACCATGATCAAGTGGGCTTCATCCCTGGGATGCAAGGCTGGTTCAACATTCGCAAATCAATAAACGTAATCCAGAATATAAACAGAACCAAAGACAAGAACCACATGATTATCTCAATAGATGCAGAAAAGGCTTTTGACAAAATTCAACAGCCCTTTATGCTAAAAACGCTCAATAAATTTGGTATTGATGGAAGGTACCTCAAAATAATAAGAGCTATTTACGACAAACCCACAGCTAATATCATACTGAATGGGCAAAAACTGGAAAAATTCCCTTTGAAAACTGGCACAAGACAGGGATGCCGTCTCTCACCACTCCTATTCAACATAGTGTTGGAAGTTCTGGCTAGGGCAATCAGGCAAGAGAAAGAAATCAAGGGTATCCAGTTAGGAAAAGAAGAAGTCAAATTGTCCCTGTTTGCAGATGACATGATTGTATATTTAGAAAAACCCATCGTCTCAGCCCAAAATCTCCTTAAGCTGATAAGCAACTTCAGCAAAGTCTCAGGATACAAAATTAATGTGCAAAAATCCCAAGCATTCTTATACACCAGTAACAGACAAGCAGAGAGCCAAGTCAGGAATGAACTTCCATTCACAATTGCTTCAAAGAGAATAAAATACCTAGGAATCCAGCTTACAAGGGATGTCAAGGACCTCTTCAAGGAGAACTACAAACCACTGCTCAGTGAAATCAAAGAGGACACAAACAAATGGAAGAACATACCATGCTCATGGATAGGAAGAATCAATATCGTGAAAATGGCCATACTGCCCAAGGTTATTTAGAGATTCAATGCCATCCCCATCAAGCTACCAATGACTTTCTTCACAGAATTGGAAAAAACTGCTTTAAAGTTCATATGGAACCAAAAAAGAGCCCGCATTGCCAAGACAATCCTAGGTCAAAAGGACAAAGCTGGAGGTGTCACGCTACCTGACTTCAAACTATACTACAAGGCTACAGTAACCAAAACAGCATGGTACTGGTACCACAACAGAGAAATAGACCAGTGGAACAGAACAGAGTCCTCAGAAATAATACCACACATCTACAGCCATCTGATCTTTGACAAACCTGACAAAAACAAGAAATGGGGAAAGGATTCCCTATTTAATAAATGGTGCTGGGAAAATTGGCTAGCCACAAGTAGAAAGCTGAAACTGGATCCTTTCCTTACCCCTTATACGAAAATTAATTCAAGATGGATTAGAGACTTAAATGTTAGACCTAATACCATAAAAACCCTAGAAGAAAATCTAGGTAGTACCATTCAGGACATAGGCATGGGCAAGGACTTCATGTCTAAAACACCAAAAGCAACGGCAGCAAAAGCCAAAATTGACAAATGGGATCTCATTAAACTAAAGAGCTTTTGCACAGCAAAAGAAACTACCATCAGAGTGAACAGGCAACCTACAGAATGGGAGAAAATTTTTGCAACCTACTTATCTGACAAAGGGCTAATATCCAGAATCTACAAAGAACTCAAACAAATATACAAGAAAAAAACAAACAACCCCATCAAAAAGTGGGGAAAGGATATGAACAGACATTTCTCAAAAGAAGACATCCATACAGCCAACAGACACATGAAAAAATGCTCGTCATCACTCGCCATCAGAGAAATGCAAATCAAAACCACAATGAGATACCATCTCACACCAGTTAGAATGGCAATCATTAAGAAGTCAGGAAACAATAGATGTTGGAGAGGATGTGGAGAAATAGGAACACTTTTACACTGTTGGTGGGATTGTAAACTAGTTCAACCATTATGGAAAACAGTATGGCGATTCCTCAAGGATCTAGAACTAGATGTACCATATGACCCAGCCATCCCACTACTGGGTATATACCCAAAGGATTATAAATTACTCTACTACAAGACACATGCACACGTATGTTTATTGCGGCACTATTCACAATAGCAAAGACTTGGAATCAACCCAAATGTCCATCTGTGACAGACTGGATTAAGAAAATGTGGCACATATACACCATGGAATACTATGCAGCCATCAAAAAGGATGAGTTTGCGTCCTTTGTAGGCACATGGATGCAGCTGGAAACCATCATTCTTAGCAAACTATCACAAGAAGAGAAACCAAACACCGCATGTTCTCACTCATAGGTGGGAAGTGAACAATGAGATCACTTGGACTCGGGAAGGGGAACATCACACACTGGGGCCTATCATGGGGAGGGGGGATGAGGGAGGGATTGCATTGGGGAGTTATACATGATATAAACGTTATGCACATGTACCCTAGAACTTAAAGTATAATAAAAAAAAAAAAAAGAAAAAAAAAAAAAAAAAAGAGAAATGAAATTACCAGTAGTAAAACCTAGAAAGAAGCTATGTGCAAAAATGCTTTGTACATATATCAAAGAATGGAACCTGTTTTTTGATTCACCAGGTTTTAAACACTATTTTTGCAGAGTCTACAAAGTGACATTTCTGAGCCCATTGAGGCCTACAAGAAAAAAATCAAATATTCATCTCTAAAAACTGGAAGAAGGTATTCATGAAAATGCTTTGTGATTTGCTGTTTCACATCATATAATGGAAGCTATGTTGTGATCCGCCAGGTTCAAAAACTTCTATGAAGTGACATTTCTCTGCCAATAGAGGCCTATAAGTAAAAATTGCATATACATATGTAAAAACTAAAAAGCATGTATGAATGAAAATGCTTTGTGATGTTATGTTTTATATCACAGAATGGAAACCTGTATCTTAACTCACCAGATCCAAAACTCTCCTTTTGTAGAATCTATAAAGTGACACTTCTATTACCATTGAGGGCTATACAGAAAAGTTGACTATTTCTAAAATCCATATAGAAGTTATGTGTGACAATGTTTTTTGATGTGCTGTTTCATATCAAGAAATACAACTGGTGTTTTCATTCACCAGGGTCCAAACACTATTTTGGAGAATATGTGAAGTGACATTTCTGAGCCCATTAAAGCCTATAAGAAAAAATAGAATATACAGCAATAAAACCTAGCAACATGCTACCTGTGAGAACACTTTGTAATGTGCTGTATTATATCACAGAATGAAAGCCATGTTTTGAGATAATAGAATATAAACACTCTTTTTGTAAAATATGTGAAGTAACATTTCGGAGCCATTTGAGGACAATAATAAAAAAAATTAAAAATGCATCTATAAAAACTAGAAACAAGGTATCTGTGAAAATGCTCTGTGATGTGCTGTCTCATATCACAGAATGGAAACTTTGTTTGATTCACTGGGTTCAAAACACTCTTTTTATAGAATCTACAAAGTGACATATCTGAGCCAACTGAAGCCTGTATAGAAAAATAGAATACCCCAACCTGAAAACTAAAAACAAGCTAAGTCTGAAAATGCTTAAGGTGTGATGTTCATATTACAGAATGAAACCATGATTTCATTCACCAGGTTCGAAACACTCTGTACAATGTACAAAGTGATATTATTGAACCCATTGAAACCTATAAAATAAAATCAAATATCCAGTGATAAAAACTAGAAGCAAGATATCTGTAAACATGCTTTGTGATATGCGGTTTTGCTTCTCAGACCAAAATCTGTATTTTGATTCACCAGGTTCGGAACACTCTTTCTATAGAATCTATGAAGTGACATTTCTGAGCCAATTGAGGCCAACAAGAAAAAATTCAAATATCCAGCAATAAAACTAGAAACAAGCTATGTGTGAAAATGCTTTCTGTTGTGCTGTTTAAAATTACAGAACACAACCTGTGTTTTGAATCACCAGGTTGCAAACACTCTTTCCTATAAGAAAAAAAATCAAATATCCTGCAACAAAAACTAAAAACAAGCTATCTGTGAAAATGCTTTCAATAAATTGATTTTTCTCACAGAATGGAACCTTTATTATGATTCATCAGGTTGGAAACACTCTTTTTGTAGAATCTCTGAAGTGATATTTCTGAGCCCACTGAAGCCCTATATGGAAAAATGGAATATTCAGCAATAAAAACTAAAAGCAAGCTATGTGTGAAAATGCTTTGTGATGTCTCATTTCATCTCTGAGAATTGAACATGTGTTTTGATTCACCAGGTTGGAAACACCTTTTTTGCAGAATCTACAAAGTGAGATTTCTGAGCCCTTTGAGGCCTATAAGAAAAAATAGAATATTCAGAAATAAAAACGTGAAAAAAGCTGTACATGAAAATGCTTAGTGATGCGTGTCTCATATTGCAGAATGGAACTTATTTTTCGTTCACTAGGTTTCAAACACTCTTTTCATTCAACATACAAAGTGGCATTTCTGAGACAATTGAGGTCTTCAAGGAAAAATTGAATGCCCTACTTTAAATAGTACAAGCAAGTTTTGTGTGAAAATGCTTTGTGGTGTGCTGTTTATATTACAAAATTAAGTTTTTTGATTTACCAATTAAAACACTCTTTTTGTAGAATATACAAAGTGACATTTCTGAGCCCATTGAAGCATATATGGAAAATTAAATATCTGACAATAAAAACTAAACACAAGCTCTGTGTGTAAATGCTTTCTGATATGCTGTTTCATATCACAAAATGGATCCCATGTTTTGATTCATCAGGTTCAAAACACTCTTTTTGTAGAATCTGTGAAGTTACATTTCTGATTCTATTGTATCCTATAAGGAAAAATTGAATATCTAGGCACAAAAACTATAAACAACCTATATGTGAAAATGCTCAGAGCTGTGTTATTGCTTGTGACAGAATGGAACCTGTGTTTTGACTCACCAGGTTACACACACTCTTTTTGTAGAATTTACCAGGTGACATTTCTGATCACATTGAGGCCTACCAGGAGAAAATGAATATTCAGCTCTAATGACTAGAACCAAGCTATCAGTGTAAATGCTTTTGACGTGCTCTTTCTTGTCACATAATGGAAACTGTCTTTTGATTCAAAAGGTTCCAACACAATTTTTGTAGAATCCATGAAGTGAAATTTCTGAGCTGATTGTGGCTTATAAGAAAAAAATTGAATATCCAGCAATGACAAATAGAAACAAGATATATATGAAACTACTTCATAATCTCTTTCATATTTCAGAATACAACCTATGTTTCAATTCACCAGGTTCCAAACACTTTTTTTTTTTTTTTTTTGTAGAATATGACAAGTGACATGTCTAAGCCTACTGAGGCCTCTCAGGAAAAATAAAATATATAGCACTAATAGCTAGAAACAAAATATGTATGGAAATGCTTTGTGATGGCTGTTTGTTATCACAGAATATAACCTGAGTTTTTATTCACCAGTTACTGAAAACTATTTTTGTAGAATCTATGAAGTAATATTTCTGGGCCCTTTGAAGCCTATAGGAAGAAAATCAAATATCCAGCTCTTAGAATTAGAAGCAAGCTACCTGTAAAAATGCCTTTGCTGTCCTCTTTCTTGTCACAGAATTAATACTGTGTTTTGATTCACAGGTTCCAAACACTCTTATTGTAAAAATATACAAAATGACATATCTGAGTTCACTGAAGTCCATCAGGAGAAAAAAGTAAATGCAGCAAAAAAAATGCAATGAAGCCATCTGTGAAAATGCTTCGTGATGTCCTGTTTCATATCACAGAATGTAAACTGTGTTTTGCTTCACCAGGTTTGAAACGCTCTTTTTGTATAATGCACAAAGTGACATTTCTGAGTCATTTGAGGCCTGTAAGAAAGAAAGTGAATATCCCACTCCAAAAACAAGAAACAAGCTACATGAGAAAATACTTTCTGTTGTGCTCTTTCATATCACAGAATGGAACCAGTGTTTTGATTCAACAGGTTCCAAGCGCTCTTTTTATACACTCTAAAAAGTGACATTTCTGAGCACGTTCACGCCTAAAAGAAAAACTCAAATATCAAGCAATGAAAACTAGAAACAAGATGTATGTGGAAATACTTTATGATGTGCCATTTCATATCACATGATAAAACCTGTGTTTTGATTGACTAGGTTCAAAACAGTCTTATTGTGGAATCCACAAAGTGACATTTCTGAGGCAATTGAAGCCTATAAAAAACTGAATGTCCGTCACTAAAAGCTATACACAAGCTATGTGTCAAAAGGCTTTGTGATGTGCTGTTTCATACCAAAGAATGGAAAACGGGTTTTGATTCACCATGTTTGAAAATCTCTTTCTCTAGGATCAGTGAAGTGACATATCTGAGCCCATTGAGGCCTAAGAGGAAATATGGAATATCCAACAATAAAAACTAGACACGAGCTATCTGTGAAAATATTTTATGATGTTTCATTTAATCTCACAAAAAGATACCTGTCTTTATATTCAGGAGGTTGGAAACATTCTTTTTTTAGAATCTATGAGGTGACATTTCTTAATGGAACAAGGCCCATAGGGAAAAATTGAATATCCAGTGATAAAAACTAGAAACCAGTTATCTGTGAAAAAGCATTGTGATGTGTGGTTTTATCTCACAGAATGTAACTGTTTTGATTCACCAGGTTGAAAACACTCTTTTTGTGGAATCTACGAAGTGACATTTCTGAGCCCATTGAGGCCTACAAGAAAAAGTAGAATATTCAACGAGAAAAACAAGAAAAAAGTGATCTGTAAAAATGCTTTGTGATGTGACGTTTCACGTCACCGAAAGGAAACTGCCCTTTGATTCACCAGGCTGGAAACACTCTTTTTTGTGGAGTCTACAAAGAGACATTTCTGAGTCCATTGAGGTCTATAAAGAAAAACCGAATATCCAGTCTAAAAACTGGAAACAACTATCTGTGAAAATGCTTTGGGATATGTCGTTTCATCTCACAGAATGAAACCTGTATTGTGATTCACCAGGTTAAAGTCACTCTTTTTGGAGAATATACAAAGTGACATTTCTGAGCCAATTGAGGCCTCTTAAAAAAAGTTGAATATCCAATGATTAAAAACTGGAAACAAGCTCTGTGAAAATACTTTCTGATGTGTCCTTTTATTTCACAGAATGAGAAATGTGTTTTTATTTAGCAGGTTAGAAACACTCTTTTGTACAATCTATGAAGTGACATATCTAAGCCCATTAAAGCCTATAAGAAAAAATTAAATGCCCAGCAATACAAACTAGAGACAAACTATTTGTGAAAATTCTTTGTAATATGTCATTTCATCTCACAGAATAGAACATATGTTTTGATTCACCAGGTTAAAAACACTCTTTTTGGAGAATCCATGAAGTGACATTCCTGAGCCCATTGAGTCCTTTAAGGAAAAATCAAATATCCAGTGATAAAACCTAGAAACAAGCAATCTGGGAAAAGCCTTTGTAATGTTTTGGTCATCTCACAGAATGGAACCTGTGTTTTGACTCTGTAAAAATGTTTTGATTTTGAAAAACACTCTTTTTGGAGAACCCATGAAGTGACATTTTTGAGCCCAGTAGTCCTCTAAGAAAAAGTTGCATATCCAGCAATAAGAATGAGAAACAAGCTATCTGTGAAAATACTTTGTGAGGTGTCATTTCATCTCACAGAATGGAACCTATGCTTTGATTAATCGGATTGGAAACACTGTCTTTGTAGAATTTACACAATGACATTTCTGATCCCATTGAGGCCTATACAAAAATTGCATATTCAGCAATAAAATCTAGAAAGAAGCTATCCCTGAAAATGCTTTCTTCTATGTGATTTCTTCAGACAGAATGGAACTAAGGTTTTTATTCAACAGTTTACAAACACTCTTTTTGTAGAATCTACAAAGGGATGTTTGCAAGTCAATTGAGACCCATAAAAAATTGAATATCCAGCATGAAAAAAGAAAGAGACTATCTGTGAAAGTGCTTTGTGGTGTGTGGTCTCATCTCACAGAATTGAACCTCTGCTTTGATGCACGAGGTTAAACATACTTTTACTATAGAATCTATGAAGGTATATTTCTGAGAATACTGAGGCCTATGAGGAAAAATCAAATATACAATGATAAAAACTAGAAACAAGCTATCAGTGAAAATGCTTTGAGATGTGTGTTTCCTTCTCATAGAATAGAAACTCTGTTATGACTCAGCCGGTTCCAGTCACTTTTTGTGTAGAATATAATAAGAGACATTTCTGAGCACACTAAGGCTTATAAAAAAATTGAAAAGCCAGCAATGAAAACTAGATACTAGCTATCTGGAAAAATGCTTTGTAATATGTGGTTTCTTCTCACAGAAGGGAACCTATGATTTGATTCATCATGTTCCAATCAGTCTTAGTGTAGAATCTATGAAGGAATATTTCTGAGCCCATTGAGGCATATAAAGAAAAATCAAATATCCAGAAATAAAAACAAAAACATTTATCTGTGAAAATATTTTGTGATAGTGGGCTTATCTCACAAAATAGTATCTGTGTTTTGTTTCACCAGGTTGGAAACACTTTTTTTGAACTATCTATGAAGGGACATTTCTGAGCATATTGAGGCCTGTAAAGAAAAATTGAATATCCATCGATAAAAACTAGAAAAAATCTATATGTGAAAAAGCTTCATGATGTGTTGACTCATCTCACAAAATGGAAACTGTGTTTTCATATACCAATTTAGAAACACTCTTTTTATAGAATCTTTGAATGGACATTTTTGAGCCCATTGAGGTCTACAAATACATGTATATATATATATACATACACGCACTTTTGATGTGTGGTTTATTCTCACAAATGGAACTTATGTTTAACTCACTAGGATGGAAATGCGTTTTGTGTAGAATCTACCAAGTGACATTTCTCAGCCCATTGAGTCCAATAAGAAAAAATTGAGTATCCAGCGATAAAACTAAAAACAATATACTGGTGAAAATGCTTTGTGATGTGCAGTTTCCTCACACGGAATGGGATCTGTATATTGATTTACCAGATTCAAATCACTCTTTGTGTAGCATCTACAAAGGGACATTTCTGAGCCTTTTGAGGCCTATAAGAAAAAAATCAAATATTCACTGATTAAAAACTAGAAAAATGTATCTGTGTAAAATGCTTTGTGATGTGTGTTTTTTTTTCACAAAAAAAATGGAACCAGGAATGGGACCTGTATATTGATTTACCAGATTCAAATCACTCTTTGTGTAGCATCTACAAAGGGACATTTCTGAGCCTTTTGAGGCCTATAAGAAAAAAATCAAATATTCACTGATTAAAAACTAGAAAAATGTATCTGTGTAAAATGCTTTGTGATGTGTGTTTTCTTCGGCAAAAAAATGGAATCAGGGTTTTGATCAACCAGATTCCAATCACTCTTTGTGTAGAATCAACAAAAGGACATTTCTTAGCCCATTGATGCCTATAAGGATCAATAGAATATCCAGTAATTAAAACAAAAAACAAAATGTCTGTGAAAATGCTTTGTGATGTGCAGTTTCTATTCTCAGAATGGAATCAGCATTTTGATTAATCATGTTTTAAACACTCTGTAGTATCTATGAAGAGACAATTCTGAGGCCTTTGAGGCCTATAAAAATAAATAGAATATCCAGTGATACAAACTAGAAACAAGGTATCTGTGAAAATGCTTTGTGATGTGTAGATTTATCTCTCAGAATGGAACCTGTGTTTTGATTTGCACTCAAATCAAAGTGGGAACACTCTTTTTGGTGAATCTATGAAGGGACAATTTTGAGTCCACTAAGGTCTAAAAGAAAAAATCAAATATCCAGCAATAAAAACTGGAAACAAGCTATCTGTGAAAATGCTTGGTTATGTGTAAAGTCAATCACAGAATAAAATCTGTGTTTTAATTCACCAGCTTGTAAACACTCTTTTTGTAGAACCCATGAATTGCCCTTTGAAGCCTATAAGAAAAAAAATCAAATATCCAGCAGTAATAACTACAAACAAGCTATCTGTGAAAATGCTTTGTGATATGTCATTTTATCTCACAGAATTGAGCTTGTATTTTTATTCATATGGTTGGAAATACTCTGTTTTTAGAATCTACAAAGTGATTTTTTGTGTGCCAAATGATGTTTAAAAGGAAAAAAAACAAATATCCATCTATAAAAGCTATGAACAAGCTATCTGTGAAAATGCTTCATGAAGAGTGGTTTCTTCTCACAGTGGGGAACCTGTGCTTTGATTAACCAGATTGGAAACACTGCTTTTGTAGAATCTATGATGAGATATTTCTGCACCCATTGAGGCCTATAAGGAAAAATTAGATACCTAGAAATAAAAACTAGGAAACAAGCTATCTGTGAAAATGCTTTGTGATGTGTGTTTTTTTTCCAACAGAGTGAAACCTGTGTTTTTACTCATGTGGTTCCAATCACTTTTTGTGTAGCATCTATAAAGGAACATTTCTGAGCACATTGATGCCTGTAAGTAAAATCAAATATCCAGATGTAATAACCAAGAAAAAGCTATCTGTGAAAATGCTTTGTGATGTGTGGATTCATGTATCAGAATGGAACCTGTGTTTTGATTCACCAGGTTGGAAACACTCTTTTGGTAGAATTGATGAGGTGACATTTCTGAGCCGATTGATGCCTATACAAAAAAATTGAATTTCCAGTGATAAAAAGTACAAATCATCTACCTGTAAAAATGCCATGAGATGTGTCATTTAATCTAACAGAATAGAACCTGTGTTTTGGTTCACCTGGATGGAAACACAGTTTTTTTTTTTTTTTAATACTCTACGAAGAGACTCTTTTGAGTCTAATGACAGTTAAAAGTAAAAAATATCCAGTGACAAAAACTAGAAACATGCTGTCTTTAAAAATTCTTTGCAATGTGTAGTTTCTTCTCATAGTTTTTATTTTATTTTATTTTTTTATTTTTATTTTATTTTATTTTATTTTTTATTATACTTTAAGTTCTAGGGTACATGTGCATAACGTTTATATCATGTATAACTCCCCAATGCAATCCCTCCCTCCTCCCCCCTCCCCATGATAGGCCCCAGTGTGTGATGTTCCCCTTCCCGAGTCCAAGTGATCTCATTGTTCAGTTCCCACCTATGAGTGAGAACATGCGGTGTTTGGTTTTCTCTTCTTGTGATAGTTTGCTAAGAATGATGGTTTCCAGCTGCATCCATGTCCCTACAAAGGACGCAAACTCATCCTTTTTGATGGCTGCATAGTATTCCATGGTGTATATGTGCCACATTTTCTTAATCCAGTCTGTCACAGATGGACATTTGGGTTGATTCCAAGTCTTTGCTATTGTGAATAGTGCTGCAATAAACATACCTGTGCATGTGTCTTTGTAGTAGAGTAATTTATAATCCTTTGGGTATATACCCAGTAGTGGGATGGCTGGGTCATATGGTACATCTAGTTCTAGATCCTTGAGGAATCGCCATACAGTTTTCCATAATGGTTGAACTAGTTTACAATCCCACCAACAGTGTAAAAGTGTTCCTATTTCTCCACATCTTCTCCAACATCTATTGTTCCTGACTTCTTAATGATTGCCATTCTAACTGGTGTGAGATGGTATCTCATTGTGGTTTTGATTTGCATTTCTCTGATGGCGAGTGATGACGAGCATTTTTTCATGTGTCTGTTGGCTGTATGGATGTCTTCTTTTGAGAAATGTCTGTTCATATCCTTTCCCCACTTTTTGATGGGGTTGTTGTTTTTTTCTTGTATATTGTTTGAGTTCTTTGTAGATTCTGGATATTAGCCCTTTGTCAGATGAGTAGGTTGCAAAAATTTTCTCCCATTCTGTAGGTTGCCTGTTCACTCTGATGGTAGTTTCTTTTGCTGTGCAAAAGCTCTTTAGTTTAATGAGATCCCATTTGTCAATTTTGGCTTTTGCTGCCGTTGCTTTTGGTGTTTTAGACATGAAGTCCTTGCCCATGCCTATGTCCTGAATGGTACTACCTAGATTTTCTTCTAGGGTTTTTATGGTATTAGGTCTAACATTTAAGTCTCTAATCCATCTTGAATTAATTTTCGTATAGGGTAAGGAAAGGATCCAGTTTCAGCTTTCTACTTATGGCTAGTCAATTTTCCCAGCACCATTTATTAAATAGGGATCCTTTCCCCATTTCTTGTTTTTGTCAGGTTTGTCAAAGATCAGATGGCTGTAGATGTGTGGTATTATTTCTGAGGACTCTGTTCTGTTCCACTGGTCTATTTCTCTGTTGTGGTACCAGTACCATGCTGTTTTGGTTACTGTAGCCTTGTAGTATAGTTTGAAGTCAGGTAGCGTGACGCCTCCAGCTTTGTCCTTTTGACCTGGGATTGTCTTGGCAATGCGGGCTCTTTTTTGGTTCCATATGAACTTTAAAGCAGTTTTTTCCAATTCTGTGAAGAAAGTCATTGGTAGCTTGATGGGGATGGCATTGAATCTCTAAATACCTTGGGCAGTATGGCCATTTTCACGATATTGATTCTTCCTATCCATGAGCATGGTATGTTCTTCCATTTGTTTGTGTCCTCTTTGATTTCACTGAGCAGTGGTTTGTAGTTCTCCTTGAAGAGGTCCTTTACATCCCTTGTAAGCTGGATTCCTAGGTATTTTATTCTCTTTGAAGCAATTGTGAATGGAAGTTCATTCCTGATTTGGCTCTCTGCTTGTCTGTTACTGGTGTATAAGAATGCTTTGGATTTTTGCACATTAATTTTGTATCCTGAGACTTTGCTGAAGTTGCTTATCAGCTTAAGGAGATTTTGGGCTGAGATGATGGGGTTTTCTAAATATACAATCATGTCATCTGCAAACAGGGACAATTTGACTTCTTCTTTTCCTAACTGGATACCCTTGATTTCTTTCTCTTGCCTGATTGCCCTAGTCAGAACTTCCAACACTATGTTGAATAGGAGTGGTGAGAGACGGCATCCCTGTCTTGTGCCAGTTTTCAAAGGGAATTTTTCCAGTTTTTGCCCATTCAGTATGATATTAGCTGTGGGTTTGTCGTAAATAGCTCTTATTATTTTGAGGTACGTTCCATCAATACCGAATTTATTGAGCGTTTTTAGCATAAAGGGCTGTTGAATTTTGTCAAAAGCCTTTTCTGCATCTATTGAGATAATCATGTGGTTTTTGTCTTTGGTTCTGTTTATATTCTGGATTACGTTTATTGATTTGCGAATGTTGAACCAGCCTTGCATCCCAGGGATGAAGCCCACTTGATCATGGTGGATAAGCTTTTTGATGTGCTGCTGAATCCGGTTTGCCAGTATTTTATTGAGAATTTTTGCAGCGATGTTCATCAGGGATATTGGTCTAAAATTCTCTTTTTTTATTGTGTCTCTGCCAGGCTTTGGTATCAGGATGATGTTGGCCTCATAAAATGAGTTAGAGAGGATTCCCTCTTTTTCTATTGATTGGAATAGTTTCAGAAGGAATGGTACCAGCTCCTCCTTGTACCTCTGGTAGAATTCAGCTGTGAATCCATCTGGTCCTGGACTTTTTTTGGTGGGTAGGCTATTAATTGTTGCCTCAATTTCAGAGCCTGTTATTGGTCTATTCAGGGATTCAACTTCTTCCTGGTTCAGTCTTGGGAGAGTGTAAGTGTCCAGGAAATTATCCATTTCTTCTAGATTTTCTAGTCGATTTGCGTAGAGGCATTTATAGTATTCTCTGATGGTTGTTTGTATTTCTGTGGGGTCGGTGGTGATATCCCCTTTATCATTTTTTATTGCGTCTATTTGATTCCTCTCTCTTTTCTTCTTTATTAGTCTTGCTAGCGGTCTGTCAATTTTGTTGATCTTTTCAAAAAACCAACTCCTGGATTCATTGATTTTTTGGAGGGTTTTTTGTGACTCTATCTCCTTCAGTTCTGCTCTGATCTTAGTTATTTCTTGCCTTCTGCTAGCTTTTGAATGTGTTTGCTCTTGCCTCTCTAGTTCTTTTAATTGTGATGTTAAAGTGTCAATTTTAGATCTTTCCTGCTTTCTCTTGTGGGCATTTAGTGCTATAAATTTCCCTCTACACACTGCTTTAAATGTGTCCCAGAGATTCTGGTATGTTGTATCTTTGTTCTCATTGGTTTCAAAGAACATCTTTATTTCTGCTTTCATTTCGTTATGTACCCAGTAGTCATTCAGGAGCAGGTTGTTCAGTTTCCATGTAGTTGAGCGGTTTTGATTGAGTTTCTTAGTCCTGAGTTCTAGTTTGATTGCACTGTGGTCTGAGAGACAGTTTGTTATAATTTCTGTTCTTGTACATTTGCTGAGGAGTGCTTTACTTCCATTATGTGGTCAGTTTTGGAATAAGTGCGATGTGGTGCTGAGAAGAATGTCTATTCTGTTGATTTGGGGTGGAGAGTTCTATAGATGTCTATTAGGTCCGCTTGGTGCAGAGATGAGTTCAATTCCTGGATATCCTTGTTAACTTTGTGTCTCGTTGATCTGTCTAATGTTGACAGTGGAGTGTTGAAGTCTCCCATTATTATTGTATGGGAGTCTAAGTCTCTTTGTAGGTCTCTAAGGACTTGCTTTATGAATCTGGGTGCTCCTGTATTGGGTGCATATATATTTAGGAGAGTTAGCTCTTCCTGTTGAATTGATCCCTTTACCATTATGTAATGGCCTTCTTTGTCTCTTTTGATCTTTGATGGTTTAAAGTCTGTTTTATCAGAGACTAGGATTGCAACCCCTGCTTTTTTTTTGTTCTCCATTTGCTTGGTAGATCTTCCTCCATCCCTTTATTTTGAGCCTATGTATGTCTCTGCATGTGAGATGGGTCTCCTGAATACAGCAGACTGATGGGTCTTGACTCTTGATCCAGTTTGCCAGTCTGTGTCTTTTAATTGGAGCATTTAGTCCATTGACATTTAAGGTTAATATTGTTATGTGTGAACTTGATCCTGTCATTATGATATTAACTGGTTATTTTGCTCGTTAGTTGATGCAGTTTCTTCCTAGCCTCGATGGTCTTTACATTTTGGCATGTTTTTGCAATGGCTGGTACAGGTTGTTCCTTTCCATGTTTAGGGCTCCTTCAGGGTCTCTTGTAAGGCAGGCCTGGTGGTGACAAAATCTCTAAGCATTTGCTTATCTGTAAAGGATTTTCTTTCTCCTTCACTGATGAAACTTAGTTTGGCTGGATATGAAATTCTGGGTTGAAAATTCTTTTCTTTAAGAACATTGAATATTGGCCCCCACTCTCTTCTGGCTTGTAGAGTTTCTGCCGAGAGATCTGCTGTTAGTCTGATGGGCTTCCCTTTGTGAGTAACCCGACCTTTCTCTCTGGCTGCCCTTAAGATTTTTTCCTTCATTTCAACTTTGATGAATCTGGCAATTATGTGTCTTGGAGTTGCTCTTCTGGAGGAGTATCTTTGTGGTGTTCTCTGTATTTCCTGAATTTGAATGTTGGCCTGCCCTACTAGGTTGGGGAAGTTCTCCTGGATGATATCCTGAAGAGTGTTTTCCAACTTGGTTCCATTTTCCCCCTCACTTTCAGGCACCCCAATCAGACGTAGATTTGGTCTTTTTACATAATCCCATACTTCTTGCAGGCTTTGTTCATTTCTTTTTCTCCTTTTTTCTTTTGCTTTCTCTTCTTGCTTCATTTCATTCATTTGATCCTCAATCGCTGATACTCTTTCTTCCAGTTGATCGAGTCGGTTACTGTAGCTTGTGCATTTGTCACGTATTTCTCGTGTCATGGTTTTCATCTCTGTCATTTCGTTTATGATCTTCTCTGCATTAATTAGTCTAGCTGTCAATTCTTCCACTCTTTTCTCAAGATTTTTAGTTTCTTTGCGCTGGGTACGTAATTCCTCCTTTAGCTCTGAGAAGTTTGATGGGCTGAAGCCTTCTTCTCTCATCTTGTCAAAGTCATTCTCTGACCAGCTTTGATCCATTGCTGGCGATGGGCTGCGCTCCTTTGCAGGGGGAGATGCGCTCTTATTTTTTGAATTTCCAGCTTTTCTGCCCTACTTCTTCCCCATCTTTGTGGTTTTATCTGTCTCTGGTCTTTGATGATGGTGACGTACTGATGGGGTTTTGGTGTAGGTGTCCTTCCTGTTTGATAGTTTTCCGTCTGACAGTCAGAAGGACTGTCTGTTGGTCTGTTGGAGATTGCTTGAGGTCCACTCCAGACCCTGTTTGCCTGGGTATCAGCAGCAGAGGTTGCCGAAGATAGAATATTGCTGAACAGCGAGTGTACCTGTCTGATTCTTCCTTTGGAAGTTTCCTCTCAGGGATGACTCCACCCTGTGAGGTGTGGGGTATCAGACTGCCCCTAGTGGGGGATGTCTCCCAGCTAGGCTACTCAGGGGTCAGGGACTCACCTGAGCAGGCAGACTGTCCATTCTCGGATCTCAACCTCCGCGTTGGGAGATCCACGGCTCTCCCCAAAGCTGTCAGACAGAGTCATTCACCTCTGCACTGGCCCCCGCTGCTTCCCCTATTGGACCTCAGCTGTGGGCTGTCCCCAGAGGTGGAGTCTACAGAGACAGGCAGGTTTCCTTGAGCTGCTGTGAGCTCCACCCAGTTCCAGCTTCCCAGCGGCTTTACCTACTTAAGCCTCGGCAATGGCGGGCGCCCCTCCCCCAGCCTCGCTGCTGCCTTGCGGATCGATCGCCGCAGACTGCTGTGTTAGCAGTGAGGGAGGCTCCGTGGGCGTGGGACCCTCCCGGCCAGGTGTGGGACATATTCTCCTGGTGTGCCTGTTTCCTTAAAGCGCAGTATTGGGGTGGGAGTTACCCGATTTTCCAGGTGTTGTGTGTCTCAGTTCCCCTGGCTAGGAAAACGGATTTCCTTCCCCCTTGTGCTTCCAGGTGAGGCGATGCCTCACCCTGCTTCAGCTCCCACTGGTCAGGCTGCAGCAGCTGACCAGCACCGATTGTCCGGCACTCCCTAGAGAGATGACCCCAGTACCTCAGTTGAAAATGCAGAAATCACCGGTCTTCTGTGTCACTCGCGCTGGGAGTTGGAGACTGGAGCTGTTCCTATTCGGCCATCTTGCTCCGCCCCCCTCTTCTCACAGTTTTTAACCAGTGTTTTAATTCATCAAATTAGAAACACCGTTTTTATAGAATCTACCAAGAAACACTTTTAAGTCCATTGAGACATATAAGAATAAATCGGACATCCACCACTAAAAACTAGAAACAAGTTCTCTGTGAAAATGCTTTGTGATATGTGGTTTCCTCTCACAGAATGGAATTTTTTTGATTCATCTAGTTCTAATCACTTTTTGTGTAGTATCTGCAAAAAGACATTTCTGAGCCCACTGAGGCCTATGAAAAATAAAATATCCTCTCATAAAAAGTAGAAACAAGCTACTGTTGAAAATGCTTTGTGATGTGTGGATTCACTGCACAGAAAGGAAACTGTTTTGATTATCATGGTTCCAATTACTTTTTGTGTAGAATCTACACAGGGACATTCCTGAGCCCATTAAGGCATATATAAAAGTCAAGATTCAGAGACAAATACCAGAAACAAGATATCTGTGAAAATGCTTTGTGATGCTTGGATTCACCTCTCAGAATAGAACCTATGTTTTGATTCACCTGGTTGGGAACACCCTTTTTGCTGAACCTATGAGGGGACAATTCTGAGCCAAGCGAGGCCCATATGGAAAAACTGAATATCCAGCAATAAAAGCTAGAAACTAGCTCTCTGTGAAAATGCTTGTTTATGTGTAAATTCAATTTCAGAATAAAATCTATGTTTTAATTTACCAGCTTGCAAACACAGTTTTTGTACAATCCATGAAGGGATATTTCTAAGCCCTTTGAGGCCTGTGAGAAAAAATCAAATATCTGACAGTAACAATTAGAAACAAGCTATCTGTGAAAATAATTTGTGATGTGTGGCTTCTTCCCACAGAATGGAACCTGTGTTTTGATTCACCAGGTTTCAATCACTCTTTGTGTAGAATCTATGAAGGGACTTCTCTGAACCCATTAAGGCATAGAAAATATAATGGAATATGCAGCAATAAAACATAAAACAATCTATCTCTGAAAATGCTTTGTGATATGTTTATTCTTTTCACAGAATGAAAACTGTGACTTACCCATTTCGTAGAATCTACAAGAAACAATTCTGAGTCCACTGATGCCCATAAGAAAAACGGAGAATTCAGCAATAACAACTAGAAACAATCCTTCCTTGAAAAAGCTGTGTGATATGTGGTTTATTCTCACAGAATGAAACCTGTGGTTTGATTCAACAGGTTGCAAAATTGCTTTTTGTAGAATTTACAGTGATATTTCTGCACACATTGAAACCTATAAAAAGAAATAGAAAATCCAACAGTAAAAAGAAGAAACAAGCTATCTGTGAAAATGCTTTGAGATGTGTGATTTCTTTTCATAGAAGTGAACTTGTGTTTTGATTCACCAGATTAGAAACATTCGGTTTGTAGAATCTGTGAAAGGATGTTTCTGGGCCTATTGAGTCCTACAAGAAAAAAATTGAATATCCAGCCATAAAAACAAGAAACAACCAAACTGTGAAAATGCTTTGTGTTGTGTGGGTGCGTGTCACAGAATGAAACTTGTGTTTTGGTTCACCATGTTTGAAACACTCTTATTGTGGAATCTACGAAAAAAAATTTCTCACCCCTTTGAGGCTTTATTATAAGGAAACAACAATTATTTATGGATAAATAGTAGATGCAAGCTATTTGTGAAAATTCTTTTTGATGTGTGGTTTCTTCTCACAGAATGGAAACTGTGTTTTGATTCACCAGCTTGATAAGACTTATTATTATTTTTTATTACACTTTAAGTTTTAGGGTACCTGTGCACAATGTGCAGGTTTGTTACATATGTATACATGCGTCGTGTTGGTTTGCTGCACCCATTAACTCGTCATTTACATTAGGTATTTCTCCTAATGTTATCCCTCCCTCATCCCTCCACCCCATGACAGGCCCTGGTGTGTGATATTCCCCGCTCTGTGTCCAAGTGTTATCATTGTTCATTTCCCACCTATGAGTGAGAATATGTGGTATTTGGTTTTCTGTCTTTGTGATAGTTTGCTCAGAATGATGGTTTCCAGCTTCATCCATGTCCCTACAAAGGACATTAACTCATCCCTTTTCATGACTGCATAGTATTCCATGGTGTATGTGTGCCACATTTTCTTAATCCAATCTATCACTGAGGGACATTTGGGTTGGTTCCAAGTCTTTGCTATCTTGAATAGTGCTGCAATAAACATACATGTGCTTGTGTCTTTAGAGCAGCATGATTTATAATCCTTTGAGTATATACCCAGTAATGGGATGGCTGGGTCAAATGGTATTTCTTGTTCTAGATCCTTGAGGAATTGCCACACTGTCTTCCAAAATGGTTGAACTAGTTTACAGTCCCACCAACAATGTAAAAGTGTTCCTATTTCTCCACATCCTCTCCAGCACCTGTTGTTTCCTGACTTTTTAATGATCACCATTCTAACTGGTATGAGATGGTATCTCATTGTGGTTTTGATTTGCATTTCTCTGATGACCAGTGATGATGAACATTTTTTCATGTGTCTGTTGGCTGCATAAAGGTCTTCTTTTGAGAAGTGTCTGTTCATATCCTTTGCCCGCTTTTTCATGGGGTTGATTTCTTCTTGAAATTTGTTTAAGTTCTTTGTATATTCTGGATATTAGCCCTTTGTCAGATGGGTAGATTACAAAAATTTTCTCCCATTCTATAGGCTGCCTGTTCACTCTGATGGTAGTTTATTTTGCTGTGCAGAAGCTCTTTAGTTTAATTAGATCCCATTTATCAATGTTGGCTTCTGTTGCCATTGCTTTCGGTGTTTGTCATGAAGTCCTTGCCCATGCCTATGTCCTGAATGGTACTGCCTAGGTTTTCTTCTAGGGTTTTTATAGTTTTAGGTCTAACATTTAAGTCTTTAATCCATCTTGAATCAATTTTTGTATAAGGTGTAAGGAAGGGATCTAGTTTTAGCTTTCTACATATGGCTAGCCAGTTTTCCCAGCACCATTTTTTAAATAGGGAATCCTTTCCCCATTTCTTGTTTTTGATAAGACTGTTTTTGTAGAATCTAGGAAGTGATGTTTCTGAACCTACTTAAGCCTATAAAAAATTGAATGTCCAGTGATAAAAACTAGAAACAAGCTATCTGTGAAAATGCTTTCTGGTGTTTTGTTTCTTCTCATAGAATACATGTTTTTAAATTCACCAGGTTTCAGTTATAGTTTTTGTAAAATATACAAAGGGACATTTTGGTGCTTGTTGTTGCTTATGAGGAAAAATGGAATATCCAGCCATAAAAGAAAGAAGCAAGCAAACTGTCAAAATGCTTGGTGATGTAGGAATTCATCTCAAGGAGCATGTATTTTGGTTTACCACACTGGGAGCACTCTCTTTGTAGAATCTACAAAAGGACATTTTTGAGCCTATTGTGGCCTGTAAGGAAATATCAAATATCCAGCCATAAAATCTACAAACCAGCTATCTGTGAAAATGTTTTGTAAGTGTGGTTTCTCACACGTAATGCAGCCTGTATTTTCATTCACCAGGTACCAATTACTCTTTTTGTAGAATCTATGAAGGGACATTTTTGAGTCCATTGAGGCTTGTAAGGAAAAATCAATTATCCAGTTTTAAAAACTAGAAACAAGCTATCTGTGAAAATGGTTTGCTATATGTGGATTCATCTCACAGAGTAGAATTTGCATTTTGATTCCATAACTTGGACTCACTCTCTTTGTAGATTCTAGGAAGTGATATATCTGAGTTTATTGAAGCCTATACGGGAATAACGAATATCCAGTGACAAAAACTAGAAACAAGGTATCTGTGAAAATCCTCCTGGCCGGGCGCGGTGGCTCAAGCCTGTAATCCCAGCACTTTGGGAGGCCGAGACGGGCGGATCACGAGGTCAGGAGATCGAGACCATCCTGGCTAACACTGTGAAACCCCGTCTCTACTAAAAATACAAAAAACTAGCCGGGCGAGGTGGCAGCGCCTGTAATCCCAGCTACTCAGGAGGCTGAGGCAGGAGAATGACATAAACCCGGGAGGCGGAGCTTACAGTGAGCTGAGATCTGGCCACTGCACTCCAGCCTGGGTGACAGAGCGAGACTCCGTCTCAAAAAAAAAAAAAAAGAAAAGAAAATCCTCCATGATGGGTGGATTCATCTCCCAGAATGGAACCTATGTTTTCATTCCACAGGCTGGAGACACTCTTTTTGCAGAACATACGAAGGAATATTTCCAAACCTGTTGAGGACTATGAAGAAAAATAGAATAGCCAGCGATAAAAACTAAAAACAAGCTTTCTGTGAAAATTCTCTGTGATATGTGGATTCTTCTTACAGAATGCAATCTGTGTTTTTATTGCACATGTTGGAAACATTCTTTTCGTGGAATCTATGATGAGATATTTCTGAGCCCATTGAGGCTTGTAAGGATAAACAGAATATCTAGCCACAAAAACTAGAAACAAGCTATCTGTGAAAATGCTTTGTAATGTGTGGATTCATCTTCCAGAATGGAACCTGTGTTTTCATTCACCAGGTTGGAAGCACTCTTTTTGTAGAATCTGCAAAGAGACATTTCTGACCCATTTCAGCATATAAGGAAAAATCAAATATCCAGTGATAAAAATTAGAAACAAGATATCTGTGAAAATACTTTGTGTTTTGTGGATTCATCTAACAGAATGGCACCCGTTTTTGGATTCACCAGATTGCAAACACTTTTTTAGAATCTATGAAGGGACATTTCTGACCCCAATGAGGGATATAAGAGAAAAATCAAATATCCACTGATTAAAAACTAGAAACAGCAACCTATGTGTGAAAATGCTCTGTAATGTGTGGATTCATCTCACACAAGGAAGAATCTGTGCTTCCTGTTTTTGATTTTAATAACGTAAAAAAATTTTATTTTACTTTAAGTTTGGGGATACATGTGCTGAATGTGCTGGTTTGTCACCTAGGCATACATGCGCCATGGTGCTTTGCTGCACCTGTCAAGCTGTCATCTAGATTTTAAGCTTGGCATGCATTAGGCACTTGTCCTAATGCTCTCCCTCCCCTTTCCCCCGACACCACGACAGGCCCCAGTGTGTGATGTTCCCCTCCCTGTGTCTATGTTTTCCCATTGTTCAGCTCCCACTTATGAGTGAGGACATGTGGTGTTTGGTTTTCTGTTCCTGTGTTAGTTTGCTGAGGATGATGCTCTCCAGCTTCATCCATGTTCCTGCAAATGACATGAACTCATTCTTTTTTAATGGTAGCATAGTGTTCCTTGGTGTATATGCCATGATTTCTTTATCCAATTTCTTATTGATTGGCATTTGGGTTGGTTCCAAGTCTTTGCTATTGTAAATAGTGCTGCAATAAACATATGTGTGCATGTGTCTTTATAGCAGAATAATTTATAATCATTTGGGTATATACCCAGTAATGGGATTACTGGGTCAAATGGTATTTCTGGTGCTAGATCCTTGAACAATGCAACACTGTCCTCCACAATGTTTTGAACTAATTTACACTTTCACCAACAGTGTAAAAGTGTTCCTATGTCTCTGCATCCTTGCCAGCATCTGTTATTTCCAGACTTTTTAATGATCGCCATTCTAACAGGCATGAGATAGTATTTCATTGTGGTTTTGATTTGCATTTCTCTAATGGCCAACAGTGATGAGCTTTTTAAAATACATTTGTTGACTACATAAATATCTTCCTTTGAGAAGTGTCTATTCATATCCTTCACCCACTTTTTGATGGGCTTGTTTTATTCTTGTCAATTTGTCTAAGATTCTGGATATTAAACCTTTGTCAGACAGATAGACTGCAAAAATTTACTCCAATTCTGTAGGTTACCTGTTCACTCTGATGATATTTTAGTTTGCTGAGCAGAAGCTCTTTAGTTTAATTACATCACATTTGTCACTTTTGGCTTTTGTTGCAATTGCTTTTGGTGTTTTAGTCATGAAGTCTTTGCCCATGCCTTTGTTCTGAATGGTATTGCCTGGGTTTTCCTCTAGGGTTTTTATGGTTTTAGGTTTTAAGTCCTTAATCCATCTTGAGTTAATTTTTGTATAAGGTAGAAGCAAGGGGTCTAATTTCTGTTTTCTGCATATGGCTAGTCAGTTTTCCCAGTACCATTTATTAAATAGGAAATCTTTTCTGCATTGCTTATGTCAGGTATGTTGAACATCAGATGGTTGTAGATGTGTGGTGTTATTTCTGAGGCCTCTGTTCTGTTCCATTGGTCTGTATATCTGTTTTGGTACCAGTACCATGCTGTTTTGGTTATTTTAGCCTTGTAGTATAGTTTGAAATCAGGTAAGGCGATGCCTCCATATTTGTTCTTTTTCTTAGGATTGTCTTGGTTATATGGGCTCTTTTTTATATTTTATTATTTATAAAACAATTTTAAAACTGTTTTTTCTAATTCTGTGAAGAAAGTCAATGATAGCTTGATGATAATAGCATTGAATCTATAAATTACTTTGGGCACTATGGCCATTTTCACGATATTGATTCTTCCTATCCATAAGCATGGAATACTTTTCCATTTGTGTTCTCTCTTACTTCCTTGAGCAGTGGTTTGTAGTTCTTCTTGAAGAGGTTCTTTACGTCCCTTGTAAGTTGTATTCTTAGGTATTTTGTTTTCTTTGTAGTAATTGTGAATGGGATTCACTCATGATTTGGCTCTTTGCTTGTCTATTATTGTTGTAGAGAAATGGTTGTAATTTTTGCACATTGATTTTGTATCCTGAGACTTTGCTAAAGTTGTTTATCAGCTTAAGAAGTTTTTGGGCTTAGACAATAGGTTTTCTAAATATATAGTCATGTTGTCTGCAAACACACAATTTGACTTCTCTTCCTATTTCTTTCTCTTGCCTGATTGCTCTAGTCAGAACTTCCAATACTATGTTGAATAGGAGTGGTGAGAAAGGGAATCCTTGTCTTGTGCTGGTTTTCAAAGAGGATGCTTCCAACTTTTGTCCATTCAGTATGATATTGGCTATGGGTTTGTCATAAATAACTCTTATTATTTTGAGATATGTTTATAAGAGAAAGCAGGAAAAATCTAAAATCAACACCCTAATATCACAATGAAAGGATTCATATATTTTATTTACCTATATATTTTCTGAGTAAAATTCATAATTTAACTTGTTCTAGCTATCTCTTGCTGACTAGTAAGCCATTCCAAAACTTAAGGCATTATTTATTGTTTAGTATGTGTTTATTTTTATTATTTGTTTAGTAATTTTAAAAAACATTATTTGTCATGATTTTGTGGATTGACGGGTGCTACAAAAGTTTTCTTTTGGAGTCTTTCTTGTAGTTGCAGTTCGTTGGCTGCTGCTGAAGTCAACTGAAAGCTCAACTAGGTTAAAAAGCCTAGACGGGTCATTCACGTGGCTGGCAGTGCATATCGGCTGCTGTGTGTGATGCCTACCTGACTTCTCCATATTACCTGGAGTCCTCACAACATGGTAATTAGTCCCAAGACATACAGGAAAATATTACTGTAGAAAAATCACATGTGATGATTGAGGTTAATTTAATCTCTCAACTAAATCAATACAATTCTTTTTTTTGTAACCCTAAATATGGTGAAACAGAACTGAATTACACAAAAGTCTTTTGTCTGTTTTCCTATGGAATAATTAACACATCCAATAAATGTGTAAAGAGTATGAATCCAATTCATTTTAAATTTATATCTCTTAATCTCAAAGCATATAGAAATCCAGAGAACTAATCATCATAATCTACAATGCCTGGACCAGAAGTCCTTGCTCTATGAGTATCCTGTGGCATGCTAAAAATGTATTACTAACTAGGAAATTTAAAACTTTTTTGTTGGTGATTTTAAGAGAGCTGACTAGCTCATCAGCAAAATTCACACAGATTAAGAATGGAGGTTACTCTTCTGAGTGGATTCATAATGATCAGGGAAAAATTTCACAAATGAGAAAAGAAGATAGAGAAGGGAAAACATGCTAAAATGAAAGTGATTTTTCAAATGTTGTGATTTTGTATTTTTCAAAGGAAAGACAACGTATTGTGACAGAATAAGAATGCCACTTGTATGTCTTCTTTTGAGAAGTGTCTGCTTATGTCCCTTGTCACTGTTTTAATGGGATCTTTTTCTTAACGTTCAACATCACTAATCATCAGAGAAATGCAAATCAATGTGAGATACCATCTCATATTAGTCAGAATGGCTACTATTAAAAAGTGAGAAAATAAATTCTGGTTAGACTTCAGAGAAAATGAAATGCTTATACACTGTTGGTGAGAAAGTAAATTAGCTCAGCCACTGTGAAAAGCAGTTTGGAGATATTTCAAAAAATTTAAAACAGAAGAACATTCAACCAGCAATTCCATCACTGAGTATTTATCCAAAAGAGAATAAAAAATTCTACAAAAATAACCCGCATGCACTTGTATGTTCATCATATTGCTATTCACAGTAGGAAGGGCAAGGAATTAATTTATGTTTGAATCAATGAATTGCGTAGAAATATGTGCTAAATATACATATACACCATGAAATACCATGCACACATTAAAAAGAATACAATCATGTCCTGTGCAGCAACCTGGATGCATCTGGAGGCCACTATCCTAAGGAAATTAACACAGGAACAGAAAACCAAATACTACATGTTCTTGCCTATAAGTGGGATGTAAACATGGGGTAGTCATGAATATAAAGATGTCAACAGTAGACACTGAGGACTATTAGATGAAGGAAAGAAGGAGGATGGCAGGGTGTGAGAAACTATGGGCGCTATGCTCACTACTTTATGGATGGGATCAATCATATCCCACAATATATGCTCACCATCTTGGTGATGGGATCAATAATATTCCACATATCTCAGGATCACACAATATATCCAGGTAACAAACCTGCAAATCTACTCCCTGAATCTAAAAAATTTAAGGCAGGGACAGAGTAAGGAGGCAGAATAGAATTCTACACTACTCATCCCCCACACAGAAACACCAATTTTTTACAACATGTAAGAAGCACTGTCAAAAGGACCAAAATATTAACTTCATATCACTGAAAGAGACATTGGAGAAGACAAAAAATGACAGTCTAGAAGCACTGATGCCACCGCCTTTTCAACCACCAGTAGTGGTCACATAGTGCAGAGATTGTATGTTTGGGAGAGGGAGAGCACAGATTGTGAGGCTTTGCGATAAACTCAGTACTATCCTGTCACAGTGAAAAGCAGAAAGAGGCTGTACTCAGCTGACATCTGACAATGGAGGGAGCATTTGGATTGGCCTTAGTAAGAGGAAAATCTCCCATCTCAGTGTTGGGAGCTTGAGTCTTCACAAGCCTTGTCACTATGAATTGAACTGCTATTGGACCCTAAGAGAACTTAAGGGGCAGTCTAGGCCACAAGGACTTCAATTTTAGGCAAGTCACACTGCCAAGCTGGGCTCAGGGCCAGTGGAATGTGGGGAGGGAGTGGGAAGAATGTGAACTACTGAGACACCAGGCAGAATAGCTAAGGGAGTGCTCACAACACCACTCTCCCACTCCCGGCCCCCTAAGCCAGCAGCAGTCACACCATACAGAGAAACCTGTGAATTTGGGAGAGGGAGAGCACAGTGATTGGAGGACTTTACCTTAAACCCAGTGCTGCCATGTCAGTAAAGACCTGGCAGAATTCATCACCTGCTGACTAAAGAGCACCTGTACCCAGAATAAAAAACAGCGATACCCAGATAATGCACCATGGGCATTTTGGTCTGAGAGGTGCTAACTTCAGGTGTGACCCAGCACACTTCCAGTGGTGGTAGCTACAGTGAAAGACTTCTTCTGTTTGAGAAAAGCAGGGGAGAAAGTAAAGAGAATTCTGTGTTGCACCTTATATACCAGCTCAGCCACAGTAGGGTAGAGCACCAAGCAGAACCTTAGAGTTCCTGAGTCCAGGCCTAGTGACTTGGTCAGCACTTCTGCACTTGCCCTGGTCCAAAGATTGAGTCCTGGGCATTGCAGAATTTATCACAAGCTAACTAAAGAGTCCTTGGGCTTTAAGTGAGAAATTGATGATAATCTGGCAGAATCCCCCCTGGCCCCACCACCCCATGGTCCGGTGGTGTTGGCAGTCATAGAAGAGGCTCCTCTGCCTGCAGACAGGGGAAGGAAGAGTAGAAATTACTTTGTCTTATAGCCTAAGTGCCAGGTTAGCTACAGTAAAATAGAAGAGCAGGTAAATATTGAGGATTCTATACTTCAATCTCTGGCTCCCAGATAGCATCTATGGACCCATTCATGGCTAGGGCAACTTGCCATCCTGGAGGAAGAGACACAAACATGGCTGGCTTTGCCACCTATTAGTCATAGAGCCCTAGGTCTTTGAGCGAATTTATATGGTAACCAAGGAGTGGTTACAGTGGGCCTTGGGTGAGACCAAGTTATGTGCCTGCTTCAGATATGAACCAACACAGTCCCAGTGGTGATGACCACAGGGGTGCTTATGCTACCCCAACCCCAGCACCACATGCTTCAGCACAGAAAAAGAGACTGTTGGTTTGGGAGAAAGTAAGGGAAGAGAACAAGAGTCTCTATAAACCAAGAGAATTTTTCTTGATGTTAATCCAAGACCACCAAGGCAGTACCTCTATGTGTTTGCATAAACTACTGTGTTATTGGGTTTGAGGCCCAACTCTCCCAAACCTGGAAAGTTTTCCCAGAAATCTTGGGTACAAACAAGCTCAGGCTGTGAAGACTACAATAAAGGCTGAACTCTGCAATGCCCAGCTATAGATGAACATCTACAAGTATCAAGAGCATCTAGGAAAACATGACCTCACCAAACAAGCTAAATAAGGCACCAGGGACAAATCCTGGAAAAACAGAGATATGTGACCTTTCAGACAGGAAATCCAAAATAGCTGGATGAGGTAATTTAAATAAATGCAATATAACACAGAGAAGGAATTCAACATTCTATCAGATAAATTTAACAATGAGAGTGAAATAAAAAGAATAAAGCAGAAATTCTGAAGTTAAAATGAAATTTGCATACTGAAGAATGCGCCAGAATTACTTAAAAGTATTGATCAAGAAGATAGATTAGTGGACTTGAAGTCAGACTATTTGAAAATACAAAGTCAGAGGAGACAAAAAAAGAGTAAAAAGTAAAGCACGCCTGCAGAATCTCAAAAATGGCCTCAAAATAGCAAATCTAAGTTATTGGTCTTAACGAGAAGGTAGAGAAAGAGATAAGAGTTAAACATTTATTTAAATAAATAATGTTAATTAATATTAAATAATTCCCCAACATTTGATAGCAACATTAGAGTACAAGAAGGTTATAGAACACCAAGCAGATTTAACCCAAAGAAGACCACCTCAAGGCACTTAACTGAACTTCCAAAGGTTAAGTATACAAAATGATTATAAAAGCAGCAAGAGAAGAGAAACAACATTCAGTGGAACTCCAATACATCTGACAGCAGACTTTTCAGTGGAAAATTTACAGGCTAAGAGAGTGGCATGACATATTCAAAGAGCTGAAGGAAAAAAAAGACCTCTACTTTAGAATAATGTATCTGGCAAAAACGTCCTTTAAACTTGAAGGAGAAATAAGAACTTTTCCAGACAAATGAAAACTTAGGGATTTCATTAACACCAGACCTGTCCTACAAGAAATGCTAAAGGGAGTTCTTAACCTGAAAAAAAAAAAAAAAAAAGTGTTAGTGAGCAACAAGAAATAATGTGAAGGTAGAAAACTCACTAGTAATAGCACACGAAAAAAACATAGAATATTATAACATGGTAATCATGGTGTGCAAAAATCTCAAATAGAAAGAGTAAACAATAAGCCAATAAAAATTAATAGCTACAACATCTTTCCAAGACATAGACAGTAAAATAGGGAAGGAAGAGAAACAACAAAAAGTTTAAAAGAATGGCAATGAAGGCCGGGCGCAGTTGCTCACACCTGTAATCCCAGCACTTTGGGAGGCCGAGGTGGGTGGATCATGAGGTCGGGAGATCGAGACCATCCTGGCTAACATGGTAAAACCCTGTCTCTACTAAAAATACAAAAAATTAGCTGGGTGCAGTGGCGGGCACCTGTAGTCCCAGCTACTCGGGAGGCTGAGGCAGGAGAAAGGCGTGAACCCAGGCAGTAAGCCTAGATAGTGCCACTGCACTTCAGCTTGGGCAAAAGAGTGAGATTCTGTCTCAAAAAAAAAAAAAAAGAATGGCAATGAAGTTAAAGCGTAGAGTTTTTATTAGTTGTTTTGCTTATTTCTTTGTTTATGCAATCAGTGTTAAATTGTCCACAGTTTTAAATGATGTGTTATATTATTTTCAAGCCTCATGGTAATTTCCTATCAAAAAGTGTACCACAGATGTACAAAAAATAAAAAGCAAGAAATTAGATTATATTACAAGAGAAATCACCTTCACTAAAAGGAGGACAGAGAGAAAGGAAAGAAGGAAGAGAGGACAAAAATTAATCAGAAAACAAATAACAAAATGGCAGGAGTAAGTGCTTACTTATCAATAATAACATTGAATGTAAATGACTAAATACTCCAGTCAAAAGACAAATAGTGGATGAATGGATAAACAAGACAATAGTCTGTGACCCACAAAAAAACATACTTTGCCCATAAAGATACATTTAGACTGAAAATAAAAGGATTGGAAAATGTATTCCATGCCAATAGAAACCAAAAAAAAGAGCAGAAATAACTATAGTTATACCAGACAATAATAGATTTCACTTGATCTTAGCCAAAAGGCCGAGAAGCGATCCCAGACAATAACAGATTTCAACAAAAGACTGTAGGAAGAGATGAAGAAAGTCATGATACAATAATAAAGATATCAATTCATCAAGAGGATATAATTAGAAATATATATGCACCCAACAGTAAAGCACCTAGATAAATGAAGCAAATATTAAAAGAGCTAAAGAAAAAGACCTCAATACAATAATGGCTGGACACTTCAACACCCCACTTTAGTCATTGGATAGATCATCCAGACAGAAAATCAACAAAGAAACATCAGACTTAAACTGTAATATAGAACAAATGAACCTAATATTTCCAGAAAATTTTATCCAACAGCTACAGAATACACTTTCTTCTCCTCAGCACTTGAGTTATTCTCAAGCATAGACCATATGTTAGGTAACAAAACAAGTCTATGAACATTAAAAAAATTGAAGTAATATCAAGCATTTTTCTCTGACCACAATGGAATAAAACTAGAAATCAATAAATGAAAGGAATTTCAAAAACTGTAGAAACATGTGAACATTAAACAATACGGTCTTGAATGATCAGTATTTCAATAAAATGTTAAGAAGAAAATAGAAAAATTCCTTGAAACAAATGATAATGGAAACATAGCACAGCAAAACCTATGGAATACTGTAAAAGAGGTTCCAGTATAAAAGAAAAATTTGTAACTGTAAGTGCCTACATAAAAACAGAAAATCTTTAAATAAATAACAATACATCTTAATTAACTAGAAAGAAAGGCCAAACCAAACCCAAAAATAGAAGAAAAGGAATAATAAAGATTAGAGCAGAAATAAAGTTGAAATAAAGAAAACAATACAAAAAATTAAACAAAAAGTTGATTTTTTGAAAAGTCAAACAACTGACAAACATTTAGACAAGCTAATTAAAAAGCAGACAAGATACAAATCAATAAAATCAGAGGTGAAAAAAGAGACATTACAAGTAATGCTTCAGAAAATGTCCCTCTCCTGACACATGGGAATTATGGGAGCTACAATTCAAGACAAGATTTGACTGGAGAAACAGCCAAACCATGTCACAGGTTTTGAAAAAAAATTATTCTAGCAGGCCAGGCTTAAGAGAGATGAGCCCCTTGACCATCCCAAGGAAGAATGGTTAACAGATGCAAGTTGTTTTTTGCATCAGGAAAACAGGAGGGCTAGATATGCTGTTATCAATCAGCACAAGGTAGTCAAGGCACAAGCCTAGCTCACCTCTACCTCAGTTCAAAAAGCTGAGTTAATTGGACTTACTAGAGCCCTGTAGTTTGGAAAGGATTGAAAAGTTAACATTTACACTGATTCCAAGTATGCTTTTTACATATTTCGTGCTTATGCTGCAATTGGGAATGGGTAGGGACTCCTGACTACCAAGGGGTTTTCCATATAACATCACTCAGATTTTGAGCTTTTTAGAATGCTGCTTGGCTGCCAAAAAAAAGTGGCAATAATTAATTGCAGAGGACATCAAAAGAGAGGCTGATTGTGTAAAAGGAAATGCCCTCGCAGATGTGGCAGCCAAGGTCCCTCACTGAAAGGACCAATTAAACTCATGGGCATGCTGGTCAGCATACATAAAGCTGGGCCAGAATACTCTGATGAAGAAGAAAAATGGGCCAGGGATTGAAATTTAGTCCAGGGCCCCTCTGGCTGGCTGACTGATGGTACCAAGTACCAATTATAGGAAAATAAGCACTTTCATGATTCTTTTCACCCTAGAATGGATTCTTTGTTTCAGTTAATGTCTCATTTGTTTATCAGGATAAATCTTTTCAAGACACTAAAACAGGTGACTCAGCCCTGTGAGCTTTACGCCTGAAATAAAGAGCCCAGCAATTTTCTCTTCTCCAGTTAAACTTGTCCAACCTCGGGGACCAGGTGACGACTGGCAACTCTAATTTACTCAGCTGCCTTTCTGTAGGAGATTCAAATATTTGCTAATGCTTACCCATACATTCACTGGTTAGATCAAGGCATTCCCCATTCTATCTGAAAAGTGTTTACCAGAAGAAATAATTCTTCAGTATGGGTCATCTAAGAGCTTGCAAAGTTACAATGGCCCATCTTTCACAGCAGGCATATCCCAATACCTATTCTTAGGTTTAGGAATCCAGTATCACCTTAACTCTGCATGGGGACCGCAGTCCTCTGGAAAGGTGAAAGGGCTCATTATATTCTAAAGAAGACTCTAGCTAAATCAGAGGCCTATCTCTAATACTCATAGCTTACTGCGGGTTTGAGCTGCTCCAAAGGTAAACTTATAATTAAGTCCTGTTGAGTTAGCACATGGAAGGCCTTTCACAACGACAGATCTCCTAAGAGATGAAAGGACTCATCAATCACAAAAATATGTCATCAATCTAGGACAGGTGCAAAGGCACTCTGTGAATATGGAAACAAAAGCCTGCCTCTTTCACATGGGAGGAAAATTCAGTTTCGGCTCACCTAGGGATTTAGTTTTACTGAAGACATGGGAGAAAGTTTTCCAGCTGACCAGCTTTCCCCAACGTGGAAAGGACCAGAGCAAGGCCACCTGAACTCTCCAATAGACGATAAACTACAAGGGATTCACAGGTGGGTACCCCTGTGTGGAAGTAAAGCTGTTGCTTATTCTGGGAGCCCAATCCGAGGCTGGGGTAGGTGGGGTAGGTGGGCGCAGGGCTAGTTAAGCTTTGGGGAAGCGCGGGCTAGGTCACTGCGCGTCTGCTCCTCCTGGTGTTTTTCCTGTCGCCCTAGTCCTGCTTTGGCCATGCGGGAGCTAGTACTCAAGCAGAGGGAGCAGTGCAGGAACTAGGTCAGCGCCAAGGTTGGCTCCCGGTTCTCTGAGGGCCCAGCGCAGGCCTGCTGGGTGGCCGGGGAAGATATTCGCAGTGACGGGGCTGGCGCTTCTGCTTTGGGGACCCTGGGCTCCCTGCCGTGACACGGTGGAGCTGGGCGGCTCGTAAGGCTGCCAGAGAGGACCCCCAGGGACACAGCGGTCTGGGGGTTGCGGGAGGGGGTGGAGGTGGGAGAGGGGCTAGGGTGCCTACAGCTCCTTGGCCTCCTTGGCTCACCCCTGGCCTGTCTGGCCCCTCTTGTCTCGCAGTTCTGGGAGGTGATCTCTGA
The DNA here is from genome assembly GCF_009764315.1 of Trachypithecus francoisi. Classification (NCBI taxonomy): domain Eukaryota; kingdom Metazoa; phylum Chordata; class Mammalia; order Primates; family Cercopithecidae; genus Trachypithecus; species Trachypithecus francoisi. The sequence goes on along the minus strand of NW_022680482.1, from coordinate 538,328 downwards.
CGAACATGCCATTGACTCCACTGACAGCTACCACGGGGACAGCAACTTGCATCTGGAGCGCATCAACATGTACTACAACGAGGCCAGCGGTGAGACCCCAGTCATTCCCCAACCGCCTTCCTGAGAATGGCGGCCCTCCCCTCGCTGATGCCCGCCCATCCCCCTCATGTGGCAGATAGGTAGCCCACACTGTGCTCATGGATCTGGAGCCGGGCATCATGGACTCTGTGTACTCCGGGCCCTTCGGGTGGATCTTCAGGCTGGACATCTCCATCTTCGGTGAGCTGCAGGTGAGGACTGGGGTGCAGCTCCTTAGAGCAGCTCAAAGTCAAGGAGTGCCCCAAGATCATTGCTGTGGGAACTGTGGAGTCAAGGATCCTGAACACCCTTCTATCCTGAGTCACAAAATCTCCCTCTCCTAAATGGGCTTTGGGAGGAAGGCTCAGCTGTTTCCTCAAGGTGAGGAGCTGCTGATGTAATCTCCCTGCAGGGAGCTGAGCTGGGACCATGGCTGCTGCCTTCCCTGGTAATGAGAAAGGAGGCACCTGCAGCATGGTCTGATGTTAGGCTGTCTCAGGTTTGGCTCCTGACTGAATTTCTAACAGGTGAGGCTGCTGTCCTGTAACTTTGGAGGAGGAGGTTTTATTTGCTCCACCTGCAGGGTGAATGATGCTTTCACCTTACATGTGACACTTGGTCCTTTTTGCATTGTGGTGACCAGTGATTACCGTATACCTGGCCATTGAGTGGCTGTACTTTCTTTCAGGTCAGTGTGAAGCTGGGAACAACTGGGCCAAGGGACGCTACATAGAAGGCACGGAGCTGATGGAGTGGGTGGTGGACGTTGTGAGGAAAGAGGCTGAGAGCTGTGACTGACTGCAGGGTTCCAGCTGACTCACTTCCTGGGTGGGGGGACTGGGTCTGGGATGGGTACCCTTCTCATCAGTAAGATCTAGGAGGAATACCCGGACTGGATCATAAACACATTCAGTGTCCTGTCCTCACCCAAAGTGTCAGATGCCATGGTAGAGCCCTACAATGCCACCCTCTCAGTCCACCTGCTCATAGAAAGTGCAGATGAGACCTTTTGCATTGATAATGAAGCTGTCTATAACATGTGCCCCAGAAATCTAAAGCTGCCCACACCCACCTATGGTGACCTGAATCACCTGATGTCTGTTGCCATGAGTGGGGCCACCATGTGCCTGAGCTTCCCAGGCCAACTGAATGCTGACCTGTGGAATCTGGCTGTGAACATGGTCCTGTTTCCCTGGCTGCACTTCATGCCTGGCTTTGCCTCACTCACCAGCCAGGGCAGCCAGCAGTACTGAGCCCTGACCCACCCAGCAGATGTTTGATGCTAAGAATATGATGGCTGCCTGTGACTCCCATCATGGCAGCTACCTAATGGTGACTGCCATTTTTCAGAAGTTGCATGTCCATGAGGGAGGTGGAGGAGCAAATGTTCAATATTCAACACAAGAATAGCAGCTACTTTACTGACTGGCTCCCCCACAATGTAAAAGCAGTCATCTGTGACATCCCACCCCAGGTGCTAAAAATGTCAGCCACCTTCAGCAGCAACAACATGGCCACCCAGGAACTCTTCAAGCACATTTCAGATCAATTCACAGCTATGTTCAGGCACAAGGATTTCCTGCACCGGTACATGGGTGAGGGCATGGATGAGATGGAGTTCACTGAGGCCGAAAGCAACATGATCTGGTTTGAGTACCAGCAGTGCCAGAATGCCTTGGCCAAGGAGTTTGAGGAGTGTGCTGAGGAGGAGGTGGCCTAGAACCTTTCTTTTCTGGGTAAAGGGGGGAAGCAGTGCGGATTCTTTAGTGTGTCCTGATAGCCATATGTCACTACGTACTTTTTCTTTGTGTCTTCACATCTCCTTTTGCATTTTAGACCATTTTTATAGGATGTGATTTTACCTAATAAAGCATTCACATAGTATCTGGTTTCACTTCCAACTTCATTCTATACCCTCTCTGTGTACTGCTGCCAGATGGGCATAGTGGTTCTGCAGAGCTGCAGCTGTCTTGGGCTTATCACATGCCCAGGAACAAGCATTCCAGTGGCTCCTGGAGGGGTCGACATGAGCTGTGGACATGGAAGGTAGGTTTCACATGAACTTGGGGCTGCCCTGGGTCTTGGGCAGCTAATTGGTGAGAAACCTGTTCCTGAAGGTTAAACCTTGGCTTATCCCATGTACCGAACTTCCAGGGGGACCAGCTGGCCCTCTGTTTCTGGAACTTTAAAAGTGGTTAGTGACCCCAGTGGACAATGTCCCCAACATCCCACCTCAGGGTATAAATGTGGTCAGACAGCTGGCCTTGAACCAGCAATGAAGGGTGGGCAAGTAGGGCCCCAGTCACCCCCTCACTGTGGTGGCCTGGGTGTGTCTATGTGACCTCATTCTCTTCATGAGGTGGGCATGGGGTGTCTGGCAGGCACTAGTGGGCAGGAATCAAGCCCACTGTGTAGTCACATGCAGTGAACCCCATGTAGAAGGGGATTAGGCCCTGGGGGTAGTAGATGGCAGTTGCTGGGCCTGTGTTCTCGGGGCAGTCTCTCTCCAAAGGCACAGATGGGGTTTCTAAACATGACCTGGGGAGACAGGCGGATGCTCATGCATGCTGCTTTCCTCAACTGGCAACCAGTGAGGAGGAGGTCTGACCCGCCCCAATCTGGAGGGCTGGCACACTCTCTCTGGAAAGGTGGCTAATGTGGACTGTCTCCTGTCTCCCTGTCCTCCACTCCAAAACTTCAGGGCAAAAATAATCCAAGATTGTCAAGATGAGACTGGTGTGGGTGGCACCTTTGGGGATAGGCCCTTTAGCCTGGCAGAGTCTCCTTTCCAGGCTTCTCAGGGAGTCTGACTTCAAGGCCTGCTTCAGGGAAGCTGTCCAGTTGGAGATGTGTATGTGAGCTGGGTGCTGGGCAGCATGCCGGGACAGTGCTCTTCTACTTGGCTCTTGTAGAACTCGTCCACGGCCTGTATGATGACCATTCCTCTCCCCCTATACCACACTGATAGACAAGATGAAGCCAGCATAGCCTTGGGGGTGGGCAGATGTATGGGTTCCACTCTAGGTCCCCTAGGCATAACCCCCTGCCTCAGATGTGTCAGGGGAAACAGATGGGGCTTTTTTCTTTTTCTTATCTGAATGTTTGCAATGGCCTCTTGGGGTCAAATGAGAACAGGCAGGCAGGAGAATGCCTCATCTTGAAAGAAGGGGGTCCTGGGAGCAGCAGGGAGGTGGGAGAGGTCCCCCATACTCCCCCAACCTGTTCTCAGAGCAGGAAAAGGAACCTCTGTGACAGCCCTCCTCCGTGGCTCTCACCCTCTGAAGGGTGTCCTTGCCCAGCCCAGCCCAGCCCAGGCATGCACCCACCTAAGATGGCCTTGCATGGATCTGGTTGGGAAGGTTCAACTGCAGTAACCACTGGAACCTTCCCACACCTAGTGTCTCTATTCTCACACGTGGGGTCAGATGCTCCTCCCTCCTGTACTGATACAGCAGGAGTGGCAAAAGGGGCAACCACTGCTGCAGTTGCCACCTGGGTCTGAGTGGGTGTCAGGCTTGGTACCCACATATTTCCCAATTCCTGGGTTCCATCTAGGGGCTTCATGGACAGAAGTGGTGCTTTTCCTGGCCTCTTTTTCATACACCAGCTACAAGATTGGGTTTCCAAAGTTTCTGGAGTCCCCTTCCAGCCTGGCAAATATGGCAGGTAGTGGGGAAAGGACATTAAGCCTATAGGCAGTGGAACCTGTCTGAGTATGTTCTCTACCCCTGGTGGCCCCTGGTTGTTTACCTCTATGGGTGAGAGTTGGCTTAGAATCTCAACATTATTGTAGGGCTTCAGAACTGTACAGACTGTACAGACAGGTCCCAGGAGGAAGGAGGGGCTGGGACTGGCAGCTTACCAGTGTAGTATTGTAGGACTTAGTGTAGCTTACCAGTGTAGGGCGTTGCAGGACTCAGTTTGGCCTCAGCAGGGAATTCAGGGAAGCTTGGATTTGCTGTAGCCCTAGATAAACTTGGACTTGTATATGGGAACAACATGGAGCAGGGGCCTGTCTGCACACTGGAGTCTTTGAGTACTTGCACTCTGGTGCATCCATAGATTTTCCCCACCTGGAGAGCAGCTGTGGCTAGAAGCTGGGATAGCTGTGGATAGAAGAGGAGAAGGAGGCAGGATGAGTCTGCAGGGCAGCCCCAGCAGCCAGGCAGGGCCTCTGCAAGTGAGATGCAGATCCAGCCTGTTGGTCACTTAGCAGCTGCTTGGCCGGCTGCAGATCACCTGACATTTGCTCACCAGTAAATGGGGATTGCGGTAGCACTTACCTTCTGGGACTCCTGCAGCTGGAAGGGGCAGCACACACCACGTGCTGAGAATGCACCTGACTCATGCAAGCTGTTCCTACAGCATCACACCGGATTAACATCCAACGTGTACAGGACATCATCAAATCTCCCCACCCCTCATTCCAGCTGTAAGGAAATGGAGCCTCTGCCCTAGGGGAGCAAACACAGGCATATTTATGCACTGGGCACGTGGCCCAGGTGGGGGAAAGGCACTTGGATACATTCTGGTTTCACTAGGAATCTGTGGGGTGGGTTTGGCCTGGACCCCTGTACCTCAGAAGTCCAGTAGTCCCCTGCATGGGACCATGACTAGGAGGTGGGTGGGAGGGCTGAGCTTTGAGGGAAGCCATTATTTGGCCTCATAGGAAGTGGTGCAGATAGTTGTTGGTGGTTCAGTTTTGCAGGGCCTGTGCGATCACCCAAGGAGTGCAAATTGACTTTAAACAAAACTGCCAAAATTGACGCAATCTCATCAGTTGAAAAGCTGAGTAATACTGACAGTCAGCCACACCTGACCCTTCCTCAGAAGTAACTGGTGTTCAGAGGTTGGTTTTGTTCCTTCCCAGCCTTTCCCTTTTGCATATAGCTGTGTGCATGTGCTTAGGTGTGCACACGTACACATTCCCTGGAGAGTTTACTTGTATTGTTTTATTTGGGGGATAACTGGCGAGGCAGCCTGGCATTTGCTTATCTTGTCTTTTAAATGTGGAGTCCCCTACGGACTAGGCATCACATACATACTAGCTGGCCTCTGCCAGCCATTTGGCTGCCCCAGTTTCTGCTCTTCCCAGACATGCTGGCAACCCGGTGTGACATTCAGTGGTCTTGCTCACAGCTAGTATGATTGTGTCCGGAATTGGTGGGTTTTTGGTCTCGCTGACTTCAAGAATGAAGCTGCAGATCCTCACAGTGAGTGTTACAGTTCTTAAAGATGGTGCGTCCACAGTTTGTTCCTTCTGGTGGGTTTGTGGTTTCAGCAGTGAAGCTGCAGACCTTCGCAGTGAGTGTTACATCTCATAAAGGCAGCATGGACTCAAAGAGTGAGCACCGGCTGGGCGCGGTGGCTCAAGCCTGTAATCCCAGCACTTTGGGAGGCCGAGATGGGTGGATCACGAGGTCAGGAGATGGAGACCATCCTGGCTAACACAGTGAAACCCCGTCTCTACTAAAAAAAAAAAAAAAAGTACAAAAAACTAGCTGGGCGAGGTGGCGGGCGCCTGTAGTCCCAGCTACTCGGGAGGCTGAGGCAGGAGAATGGCATAAACCCGGGAGGCGGAGCTTGCAGTGAGCTGAGATCGGGCCATTGCACCCCAGTCTGGGTGACAGAGCGAAGACTCTGTCTCAAAAAAAAAAAAAAAAAAAAAAAAAAAAAAAAAAAAAGAGTGAGGACCAGCAAGACTTATTGTGAAGAGCAAAAGAACAAAGCTTTCGGCCGGGCGCGGTGGCTCAAGCCTGTAATCCCAGCACTTTGGGAGGCCGAGATGGGCGGATCACGAGGTCAGGAGATCGAGACCATCCTGGCTAACACGGTGAAACCCCGTCTCTACTAAAAATACAAAAAACTAGCCGGGCGAGGTGGCGGGCGCCTGTAGTCCCAGCTACTCGGGAGGCTGAGGCAGGAGAATGGCGTAAACCCGGGAGGCGGAGCTTGCAGTGAGCTGAGATCCAGCCACTGCGCTCCAGCCTGGGCGACAGAGCGAGACTCCGTCTCAAAAAAAAAAAAAAAAAAAAAGAACAAAGCTTTCACCATATGGAAGCGGATCCCAGCGGGTTGCGGTTGCTGGCTCGGGCAGCCTGCTTTTATTCCCTTATCTGGCCCCACCCACATCCTGCTGATTGGTCCATTTTACAGAGAGCTGATTGGTCCGTTTTGAGGGTGCTGATTGGTGCCTTTACAAACCTTTAGCTATCCAGGAAAGTTCTCCAAGTCCCCACCCCATTAGCTAGACACAGAGTGCTGATTGGTGCATTTACAGATCTTTTGCTAGACCCAGAGCGCTGATTAGTACATTTACAATTCTTCAGCTAGACAGAAAAGTTCTCCAAGTCCCCGCCAGTCCCAGAAGCCCAGCCGGTTTCACCTCTCACTGGCACTCCCGGCAGGACTCTGTGGCACCCAGCCCGGGCACTCTGGCAGCCCAGAGGGAACTCATCCCCCCATCAAACCCAGCAGGCACTGGCCGGCCACCCCGAGTGGAATGCGGGGCCGCAGAGGCCGCACCCACCCGGAACCCCCCGCCGGCCCGAGAGGGCCGCGCAGCAGTCCGGGTTCTCACGCGCGTCTCTCCCTCTACACCTCCCCGCGAGCAGAGGGAGTCGGCTCCGACCTCGGCCAGCCCCAGAGAGGGGCCCTCACAGCGCAGCCACAGGCTGAAGCGTTCTTCAGATGCGGCCAGAGCGGACGCCTAGGCCGAGGAGGCCCTGAGAGCGAGCGAGGGCGGCTGGTAAGTTGTCACCTCTAGTGATGAGACGACTGGATCTTATAAAATTGAAAAAGCACACAATGTGCAGAGAAAGAGTAAGCAATCATGATCGTATTGCTCTGCTAAAGTCCTCATTACATGACTCATTACATGACTGAGATGACGAAGAAAAAATTTTTTTACCCAACATTTGGGCCCTGAGAAAGGGAATTTATTTTTTACTTTATAACAGAGTTAGAAGAAATACTACCAGGCTTTCGTTTCCATTATCCTAAAATCCGACTTCATTCCCTCTAGTTTACCTACCTCAGAGAGAAAGAGGAGCTCACCTGGTTAATGAGAGCCTGAAATTATTTAAGCCAGGTCACCGTGTAAAGGTCATACTGATTCTGTCGTCTTGTGCGTCACTTGCTCAGCTCAGACATTTCATAACTCCCTGTGTACAGGCAGGTGTGTTACCCTCCTAGCTTGCTTTCTTGGTTTGATGCATTCCTAAGAGCATGTGAGAGCACTCAAGGTCTAGGCTAATGGGAGGACTCTTCTGCATACCCCATCTCATCTCTCCAGGTCAGCCTGCAAGCATGCTTCCTCCATTAGGTTCCAGAGTAGCGGATGGGAGGTCTCAGATTGACCTCAAGTTTATGCGGCTTTTTCCAGCTCTGCTTTCCCAGACAGTCCCTGCTGAGGGGACTGTAAGGTACAATGGAGATTTGTGAAGTCAATATCTACTTTTCTTGTGTGGGTGTTTTATAAATTAGAGTCCTGGAGGGGGATAAATGTTAGAGGTACTTCAAACCCCTAACATAGAAACATCTAAGCCTGGCCCTTTTTTGGTGGTAAAATATACATAACATAAAATTTACCATTTTAACCATGTTTAAATGTACAGTTCAGTGGCATCCAGTATACTCACAGTGTTGTGCAACCATCTTTATCCACATCTACAGCTTTTTTTTAATCATCCTAAACTGAAACACCATACCCATTAAGAAGTCATTGAATAGAAGACTGATGCATTTAACTCCATAAAAATTAAAACTTTCTATGAGAGAAAAATGCCTCAAAGTCAAAAGTCAACAGACTGGGGAAATAGATCTGCAACATACATGACAGACAAAAAGCTAATTTGGGTAATATATAAAGCTATCATAAATTATTAAACAAAAAGCCGGCAGCCAAATTGAAAAATGGACAAAGGATGTAAAAAGACAGTTCAAAGAAAAATGTAGTTTTAAAAATATTTGCTATTTTTTTTTACTTTGGTAAAATATGTGTAACAGAAAATTTACTATTTTAACCACTTTGAGGTGTACAATTCAGTGGCATTAAGTACAAATACATTGTTGTGCAACCATCTGCCACTATCCTTTTCTGAACCTATTTTATCATCCCAAAGTGAAACTCTGTATCCTTTGAACAATAGCTCCCCATTTCCCTTCCTCCCACCCCCTGGCAATCACCAACGTACTTTCTGTGTCTATGAGTTTAACTGCTTTAGGTGGATCATAAAAGTGGAAGCATACAGTATTTGCTTTTTTGTGTGTCTGACTTATTGTACTTAGCATAATCTTTTCAAGATTTATCTATGTTGTAGCATGTGTTAGAATTTCTTTTCTTTTTAAGGCTGAATAATATATCATTGAGTGTATTGACCATATTTACTTATCCATTCATCGGTAGATAGACATTTGGGCTTTGTCCACCTTTGGCTATTGTAAGTGCTGCTATAAACATGGGTGTGCAAATATCTATGCAAATTCCCACTTTCACTTCTTTTGGGTATACACCCGGAAGTGGAATTACTGGGTCATATGGTGATTACTGTTTTCCATAGTGGCTGTGCCATTTTACTTTCCCATCAGCAGTGTGCAAAAGTTCTGACTTCTCCACATTCGGCGTTTGTTGTTTCTGGATTTTTGTTGTTTTGGATTGTTGTTATTTTATTTTTGATGGTAGCTGTACTTATATGTGTCAGTTGGTATTGCATTGTGATTTGATTTGCATTTTTATCATGATTAGTGATGCTGAGCACCTTATGCTGTGCTTACTGGTCATTTGTATATCTTCTTTAAAGAAATGTGTATTTTAAAACCTTTGCTCTTGTTTAAATTTGATTATTTTGTTGCTGTTGCTGAGGTCTTTATATAGCCTGGATATTAATTACTTATCATGTATATAATATGTGGATATTTTCTCCCCCTCTGTGAATTGCATTTTCAATCTATTGATTGTATCCTCAGATACATAAAAGTTTTTAACTTTGTTGAAGTTCTTTTTATGTATTTTTGTTGTTGTTGTTGTCAGTGTTTTCACTGTCATATCCAAGGAATTATTGCAGATTCTATGTTATGAAACTTAGCTCTTACAATTAGATGTTTGGCCCATTTTGAAATTAGGTTTTTATATGATATAAAGTAAGGGTCCAACTTCATTCTTTCTCGTGTAAATATCCATTTTTTTTCTAACACCGTTAAAAATACTGATTTTTTCTTATTGAATAGTTTTGGCTGCCTTCTTGAAAATCATGACCATGTTTTTTGATTATTTATTTCTATTGTATTGGTCTTTATGTCTGTCTCTATGCTGGTACAACATTGCTTTTGGTACTGATGCATTGCAGTAAATTTGAAACTAGGAGGTGTTAGTCCTATAAAATCGTTCATTTTTAAGATTAAATTGGCTACTTGTGGTTTTTTGAGATTTCATCTGAATTTTATAATAGGTTTTTCTATTTTTGCAAATATTGGGATTTTTATAGAAATTTTATTGAATCCACAGATGACTATAGTTAAAAATGGCATCTTGACAATGTTTTGTTTTCCAATCCATAAACACACGTCTTTTCATTTGTTTGTGTCATCTTTAATATCTTTCTGCAATGTTTATAGTTTTTGCTGTACAGGGTTTTCATTTCCTTGGTTAAGTTGGTTTCTAAGTATTTTATTCTTTTGATGCATCACAAATGATACTGTTGTCTTGATTTCTTCTTCAGATAGTTTATTGTTAGTTATTTTAGAGATACAACTGATTTTTGTGTATTGATTTAGTATCCTGCAGCTTTGCTAAATTTTATTCCATCTGACAGTTAATATCACAGAAACTATAAGATTTTTAATATATAAGATTATGTCATCTGCAAACAGGTAATTTTACTTTTTTAAAAGATTGGAATATCTTTTATTCTTTTACTTGCCTTTTTGCTCTAACTAATTAGAACCTCCAGTACTATGTCAAATAGAAGTGATAAAAGCAGGCATCCTTGTTTTTGCTCTTAGGGTAAAAGCTTCCAGTCTTTCACTGTAATGTTAGCTGTTTTTTTTAATATAATATATTATGTTAAGGTGTTTTCTTTTTATAGTTTATTATCTTTTATCATGAATGTGGGTTAAATTTTGACAAATGCTTTTGCTTCTTTGATTAATATGATCACATGAGTTTTTTTTCTTCTTTATGTTAATGTGGTATTACACTGATTTTCATGTGTCAGAGCATACTTTCATTTCAGGAGTCAATTATACTCACTTATAGTGTATAATCCTTTTAATGCACTGCTAAATTTGAATGTCTGGCATTTCGTGGAGGATTATGTTTGTAGTTTTCTTATGATATCTTTGGCTTGGTGTCAGGGTAATCCTGGCCTCATAAAATAAGTTAGAAAATGTTACCTCCCCTTCAACGTTTTGAAAGAGTTTGAGAAAAACTGGGTGTTAATTCTGCTTTAAATGTTGGGTAGAATTCAACAATGAAGGCGTGTAGTCCAGGGCTTTTTTTTGTTGTTGTAGCTGGATTGTTGATTACTGATGCAATCTTCTTGCTGAATCTCCTTGATGTATAGGTTTATTTGACTTTTATGATTCATTCTTAGTAGTATTTTTGCTTCTAGGAATTTGTTCATTTTATTTAGGTTTTTCAATTTTTTGGTGTACAGGTCTTTATGATACTCTCTTATATCCTTTTATTATTCTGTAACGTTGGTAGTAATGTATTCATTTTATTTTGGAGTTTATTAATTTGAGTATTCTCCTTTTTTCTTAGTCAATGTTGTTAAAGGTTTGTCAGTTTTGTTGATCTTTTTCGGGGAGCAAACTCGGTTGTGTTCATTTTTGATATTGTTTTTCTATTCTCTATTTCACTTATTTCCACTGCTAGCTATTGTTATCATTTTTTTGTCTTTTGCTAGCTATTAGTTGTTCTCTCTTGTTCCCTCTGTTTCTAGTTCCTTAGGTGTATAGTTAAGTTGTTGATTTGATACCTTATTTTATATAATCATTTATAGCTATAAATTTTTCTCTTATGGTACTGCTTTTGATGTATTTCTTAACTTTTGGTACTTTATATTTTTTATTTGTCTCTAGATGTTTTCTATTTTCTCTTATGATTTCTTCTTTTATCTATCCTTGAGTGTTTAATACCTGTATTTTTAGACAAAATGTGTAAACTGCAGAATATACTTGATTTGTTACAATTTTATTTGTTTTAAGTTTTTATTTTAGAATTAAATGTGTGTATCAACATTTGTTATGTTCTCATAAACTTTGTAATACATAAGGATTCCTGGTCCACATGCATAAGCCTCTACATGAGTATTATTTTGAAGTATTTAACCTTCTGTTTTAATATTCAAAATGTCTAAATGAAATTGAGCTTTGGGTTTCTGAGATAAAATTGTGGCAGGTGACTGAAAAATGCTTAAAAATTAGCCAAAACTTAAAATTAAGTTAAAGTTTATCTTCAAGATTCAACATGATTGAGTTGCTCTGTATGGCAGGTAATAAAAGATAAAGTCTTTCATGCTGTAAAAGCAAACCAGAGAATGTTTTTTTCTCCTCAGTTGACATCTAAATTAAAAGCTGTAAAAATGTTTATGGCCTTATGCACTTTTTATTTTAGAATTCCAGCTTTTTCTAGTTAAAATTTTTCTAAACAGATTCCTGAGTATTTGAAAGTCAAATAATTTTTTAGATGAAGTGCTTAAGCAGTGTTTAAGAAGTTAATGCTGTTGTGCTTATTCTTGCTTTAAACAGTTTATTTAATACAACTACATTTTAAGAGTCTGATTTAATGTTAAGTCCCTCTAAACTTTGGTTAAGAAGCAGAAAGCATGACATGAGATTCTTGACATATGCTTTCAATAAATCTCTTTAAAAAATGTTAAAGGTAGAACTATTTAATTTTACACAAAATTGAATCTTTACATATTAGCATAATTTGAAAAATTATGTCTCACAGCTTTTAAAATGCCCAAGTATGATACGCATTTTTCCTTAGTAATGTGAGGATAATAATTGTGGTTACCTTGGGCTAACTATATGCCACATGACATGCTAAATTCTTTATGTGTATTTATCTTCTAATCTTCAGAATTATTTAATAAGTTTGGCAGTTTTATTGTCTTCATTTTTATACCATTACTCTTGATTCATTATATAGTCTCATCATTTTTTCTGTGCTTGATTCTTTACATATGTTAATGTTTGTTCATGTGCTTTTATTTCTGATAATGCAATAAACATTTAGAAATTAGAAATTAGAAAACTGAGATTTATAAGTGGAATAAACTGTGCATGGGACACCCAGCTATAAGATGTGGAGTCAAGATTAAAACTGGCATCTACCTGATTCTAAAACCTGTGATGGTAACTACTGTAATTGCAGAAAAACTTCCTTGATTGTTCTGTATGAATTAACCTGTATCTTTTTTTCTCACTCTTCTTTGTGTTCTTAGTACTCATTACTACTTGACGTGTGTGTAGATTTTTCTTTATAGAGATGAGTTCTTGCTTCACTAATTATGCATGTATATCTTTAATTTGCATCTGTCTCTCTTGCTCTTTCGTTCACTGCTCTCCTAAATTAATTGCATGCATTTGTATGTGGTTTGTAGGTACTGGTTGATACTTAATTGAATGAATGTAATTAGTATATTCTGTACACCATCAGTGCATATATTATTAAAGATGTGATAGATCTTCTGTTTTCCTTGCTTTATGTTGTTATTCCTATATTGCAGCAGTCCCCAATCTTTTTGTCACCAGGGACTGGTTTCTTGGAAGACAAGTTTTCCATGGACTGAGCAGAGGCATGGTTTCAGGATGATTCAAGTACATTACATATATTGCATATTTTATTTCTATTATTATTGAAAATTAATATATAATGAAATAATTATACAACTCACTACAATGTAGAGTGGGAGTCCTGAGCTTGTTTTCCTGCAACTAGACAGTTCCATCAGGGGGTGATGGGAGACAGTGACACCCAAAATGTGGTGCTTATGTCCAGTCTACTCCATAATCTTGTTTTGGTTGCTGTCATTGAAAAATTCTCTGCTTCACAAAGACAGGATATTGGAAATGGAAGCAGGCATTTAAGTGATACTATTGACGAAGAAATGTCAGTGTTCCTGTGAAGAACAGCAATGACTTCCCTATTCTTAAGTTTTACATAATATTTGCTATTATTGGTTCTTCTCTGTTTTTTTTTTTTTTTTTTTCTGATATCGCTCCTCTCTTCTCCTTCCTCTTAATTGGTACATATAATCCTGTGCTTTCACTTCTAAACTTTCTAATGCTTTTCAATGCCTGCAGGTCTTTACTGAATACCACTATAATCACTTAACCTCAATTCTATTTCAATAGCTAAGCTGCCCATCTGGTATTTCCATTGGTTATTATACATAGCACAAACTTGATAAGCCTGAAATTCAGTGCTATAGAAAATTTTCTTGTGATGATTTAAATATATGTTCAAAAATGGTTTGAAACTCTTCAAAAAGTATGAGGGACCTTCAAAAAGTTTGTGGGAAATGCATATCATAAAGAGACTATGCATAGATTTCAGAAATATTTTGCACCTAAATAAACATATACTACCTTGTTATAACATGTCTGAACAAGATCTAATTTGAAAAATTACAATAAGAAAACTAAGATACAATTTGAAAAGAGGTGCTATTAGGGCAACATGAACTCTGCTAAAATTAAAGCAAGAATAAACATCAAATTTATGACAATGTTTGGTGAAAGAATAGTAAAATCACTGATTCTTTATGACAAGTTTATGAGGACAATGCCCCCCAACATCCACAAGTTTACAAATAAATAACTCATTTTAAGAAGGGATGATAAGATGTTGAAGATAAAGCCTGCAGTGGCAGACAATTCACATTAATTCACCAGAAAAAAATTAATCTTTTTCATGCCCTGCTTTAGGAATGACAATAGCATACACAACAGCCAAAACCATAGCCATCTCAATTGGTCAAATTTACATAATTTTGAAAAACTTCTCACTTAATAGATACAGAAATTATTGTTGTTCCCAAATCAGCTGCAGACGAGACCAGAGCTTTCAACTGAAGTTTTACATAAGTGGAATCAAGATCCTGAAGCATTTCTTCAAATAATTGTAAAAGCAGGTAAAACACAGCTGTTCTAGTGAAATCCTCAAAACAAAACACAATCAAAGCAAGAGGTGAAAGTGGTCCAGTCACAGCACAAGGTGACTGGTTTAGAACAACGCTCATAGCAACAGTGTCTTAAGATGCTCAAGGCATTTTGCTTGTTGACTTTCTAGAGGGCCAAAAACAAAAAACCCAATAACACGTGCTATTACGAATATTTTGAGAAAGTTAGCCAAACCTTTAGAAGAAAAACTTCCGAGAAATTTCACCAGAGAATTATTCTCCACCACAACAACGTTCCTCTTCATTACTCTTATCAAAAAGAGACAATTTTGCCAGAGTTTCAATGGAAAATTATTAGGCATCCCCCCTTTAGCCCTGATTTGGCTCCCTCTAACTTCTTTTTCTTTTCTGATATTAAAAAACTTTAAAGGACACCAATTTTTCTTTAGTTAATAATGTAAAAAGACTGTCTCGAGATGGTTAAATTTCCAGGACCTTAGTTTTTGTAGGGAGAGACTAAAGGCTGGTATTATTGCTTGTAAAAGTCTCCTGAACTTGATAAAGCTTATGTTGAAAAATAAAGTTTATACATTTTATTTTTGTGTTTTACTTTCATTTTTCACACACTTATTGAAGTCCTTTCATAAGCCCAAATTCTCTTCTTCTTGAAGGTATCTTAAGCTTAATAATCCTTTCTGGTGAATAGAATTTGACAGAAAGTGACTATGTGTGACTTCTGAGTCTAGGTCATAAAATATTTTGCCACTTACGCTTTGCTTTTTCCTAAGCCACTCACTCTGGAAGAAGCTAGCAACTATTTGGTGAGAAGAGTCAAGCAGCCCTACAAAAATATCCATGTGGAGAGAACCTGAGGCCTTCAATTACGCATCCCACAGACTAGTGGGCCGTGAATGTGAGCAAACTTAAAAGTGAATCTTCTAGTTTTAATCAAGCCTTTGAATGACAGCCCCAGTTGAAATCTGACTGTAACCACATGAGATATCCTGAGGCACAACCACTATGATAAATTGTCCTTGAATTCCTCATTTACAGAAACTCAATCAGGTAATAAATATTGCAATTTTATGCCACAAAATTTTGGGGTTATATGTTATGAAACAATAGATAGCAATTTCACTCTTTCAACATCCATTTTATTTTTTATACAATCATGCATTTTTAATAATGGGGATATATCTAGAGAAATGCACCATTGTGTAATGTCATTGTTGCGTGAACATCATAGAATGTACTTACACAAACCTAGGTGGTATAGCCTATCACACACCTAGACCGTATGGTATGGCCTATTGCTCCTAAACTACAAACCTGTACAGCATGTTACCATGCTAAATACTGTAGGCAAATGTAACACAATGGTCAGCATTTGTGTATACAAACACAGAAAAGGTACATTAAGAATATAGTATAAAAGATTAAAAAATTGTACACTTGAATAGGGCACTTACCTCAGGTGGTCTGCTAGTTTTCATGGTTACATGAAGATTCCACTGAGATATATTCTGCACCACCCACTGCCATAGGTGACAGTCTTGACTATGTGCACCACCCATGAAGGTCCCATTTACCTTGCTTTTCCTGACTTGTCAAGTGCATGATGATGTGGTAAGCCAGCACGAGGGCTGAACAGTGTTCTCTTTCTATTGAGTTCTGCAGCTATTTATCCTGAGTTTGGTACCTAGATTTTGTAGACCCCATTTCTTTGACATTCTTGGTAGAATTAGACCCCATTTCTTTGACATTCTTGGTAGAATCAGGCCATCTTCATACCATTGTGCTATGCGTTATGATGCCTAAGGTTATTTTTATGAAAATAATCTGAGGGTAGACCATAGGCATAGGAACTTTGAGCCTGTTGTTTGAGCCAACCCCACAGAGAGGTCAGTTAGTAGTTTTCCCTGAATCAGCATCAATTTGGATATATATTGCTATCAGTTACTGTGAAACTGGTTGCATTGTCCCTTCACTTTTTTCATCTTAAGAAAACATCTTTAATCCATACAGCATGTTTTCTCTGGTTTTATACCCACTATGATCACAGGCTTTTTTTCTGCTTTAAGATATGGCCAACCATTGCATTAGGGCCTAGACATTAGGTGAACAGAATTACATACAAACCGTACTCTAAATACTCTTCATTTTAGGATAAAAATATTGGTACTTATATATACCTTTATTACAATTCTTACGCTTATTTGTCTGAACAGTGTTACTTCATCAAAGTTTATTTGAGCCTTTAGTGGGCACATTAATGAATGTTAACTAGAGAAACATTGCTCCTTTGAGAGGCACTTTAGAAAAAGATTCCTCGTGTCAAATTTTTTAATGGTAGGCAGAGTACTCCATACATAATTCTGAATTAAACATTGCTCCACCAAAATATTCTGTGGCTAAAGATGAAAAATTTTACAATCAGGAGCAACAAAAACTAGACACATTTTTAAAGTAAATCCTTCCCCTCTCTGTCCTTCAGTTGCCTCCTGATGTGTAGCTCTCCTTCCCGCCCCTTATGATTCTGATCTTTCTTATTCTGCCCCACCATTGACTTCTCCTACTTGCGTTTTGTTCTGAAATTATTTTCCCAAAGGTCATAAATTCCCAAATTGTTTGTTCCATCTACGGATCCACCTTTACCATGAGCCAGATATGTAAGCAACTGCGGAATTTAGTGCATGAGTTCAGAGTTGTACATGAACAAGTAATAATTAACAGTTAAAAAAAAAAAAAAACCAAAGAAGAAAATCAAATATTCATCAAATAATTTAGAATTATTTAGGACACATATGGCCCTAATGGTTACTTGACATATCAACTTGTACACCTGTTAATTGGAACATCAGTTGCTAAATCCTGGATGACAGAATGTAATTGGTCTGACCTGATAGAAAACTTGTAGAATTCCTCTTTCCAAAATAAATATCAGGGTCAAAATCATTCATAAAAATAAGAATAAAATTATTAAACTACAGAAAAATTTGAAGATAGACTGTACAATTTATGTCACAACTCAGAGTTAAATAAAACAGGTTTTCATTAAAAATCAAATTATTTATGTAAAAGTTATGAAACTTAAAATCTTACCAATAATGGATAATTATATAATAAAAGCTATTGTAAATACTCAACAGGAAACTTCAGAACTTTTAACTATTTTGTCATTTATGTTTTACTATAATCTATAATTATTTTTTTCTAGTTTATTATTTTTATTTATTTCTTTTTTTTCTTTTTTTATTATACTTTAATTTCTAGGGTACATGTGCACAATGTGCGGATTTGTTTACATATGTACACATGTGCCGTGTTGGTGTGCTGCACCCATTAACTCGTCATTTACATTAAGTATATCTCCTAATGCTATCCCTCCCCGCTTCCCCCGCCCCACAACAGTCCCCAGTGTGTGATGTTCCCCTTCCTGTGTCCAAGTGTTCTCATTGTTCAATTCTCACCTATGAGTGAGAACATGTGGTGTTTGGTTTTCTGTTCTTGCGATAGTTTGCTCAGAATGATGGTTTCCAGCTATGTCCATGTCCCTACAGAGGACATGAACTATCCTTTTTTATGGCTGCATAGTATTCCATGGTGTATATGTGCCACATTTTCTCAATCCATTCTGTCACTGATGGACATTTGGGGTGGTTCCAAGTCTTTGCTATTGTGAATAGTGCCACAATAAACATACGTGTGCATGTGTCTTTATAGCAGCATGATTTATAATCCTTTGAGTATATCCCCAGTAATGGGATGGCTGGGTCAAATGGTATTTCCAGTTCTAGATCCTTGAGGAATCGTCACATTATCTTCCAAAATGGTTGAACTAGTTTACAGTCCCACCAACAGTGTAAAAGTGTTCCTATTTCTCCACATCCTCTCCAGCACCTGTTGTTTCCTGACTTTTTAATGATTGCCATTCTAACTGGTGTGAGATGGTATCTCATTGTGGTTTTGATTTGCATTTCTCTGACGGCTAGTGATGATTTTCCTTCCACTGTGATCTGAGAGTGCATGATATAATTTCAATTTTCTTAAATTTATTGAGGCTCATTTTTGGCCTAGGTCTATCTAAGAGAAAGTTCCATGTGCTGTTGAATAGAATGTGTATTCTGCAGTTGTTGGATGAAATGTTCTCTATATATCTGTTAAGTCCATTTGTTCCAAGGTATAGTTTAAGTATAGTTTAATTCATTGTTTAGTTGAAATAGTATAGTTTAAATCCAAGGTATAGTTTAAATCTGCTCTTTCTTTGTTGACTTTCAGTCTTGTTGACCTGTTTAGTGCTGTGCTGTCAGTGGAGTATTGAAGTCCCTTACTATTATTGTGTTGCTGTCTATCTAATTTCTTAGGTTGATTAGTAATTGTTTTATAAATTTAGGAGCTCCAGTGTTAGGTATATATATGTTTAGGATTGTCATATTTTCCTGTTGGGCAAGGCCTTTTACCATTATATACTGTCTCTCTTTGTCTCTTTTAACCACTGTTGCTTTAAACTTTGTTTTGTCTCATATGAGAACAGCTACCACTGCTCACTTGTGGTGTCCATTTGCATGAAATGCCTTTTTCCACCACTTTTCTTAAATTTATGTGAGTCTTTATGTGTTAGGTGAGTCTCCTGAAAGCAGCAGATAGTTGGTTGGTGAGGTCTCATCCATTCTGTGGTTCTGTATCTTTTAAGTGGAGCATTTAGGCTATTTACATTCAATGCTAGTATTAAAATGTGAGGTACCATTGCTTTCTTCATGCTCTTTGTTGCCTGTGTACTTTGCTTTTGTTTTTTGTTTAACTTTTTAACTTGGATTTTTGTTTTATAGGCCTTGTGTGATTTATGCTTTAAAAAGTTGCTGCTTTGATATTTTTCCAGGATTTGTTTCAAGATTTAGAGCTCCTTTTAGCAGTTCTTGTAGTGCTGGTTTGGTAATGGTGAATTATGTCAGCATTTGTTTGTCTGAAAATGATTATATTTTTCCTTCATATATGATGCTTAGCTTCATTGGATACAAAATTCTTGGCTGATAACTGTTTTGTTTGAGGAGGCTGAAGATAGGGCCCCAATCCCTTCTGGCTCATAGGGTTTCTGCTGAAAAATCTGATGTTAATCTGATAGGTTTTCCATTATAGGTTACCTAGTGCTTCTGTCTCACAGCTCTTAAGATTCTTTCCTTCATCATAACCTGATGACAGTGTGCCTAGGCTAAGATCTTTTTGTGATGAATTTCCCAGGTGTTCTTTGTGCTTCTTGTATTTGAATGTCTCTCTCTCAAGGCCAGGGAAGTTTTCCTTGATTATTCCCCCAAATATGATTTCCAGGCTTTTAGAATTCACTTCTTCCTCAGGTATGCAAATTATTCTTAGGTTTTGTCATTTAGCACAGGCCCAGACTTCTTGGAGGTTTTATTCATATGTTCTTATTCTTTTTTCTTTGTCTTCATTGGATTGGGTTAATTTGAACACCTTGTCTTTGAGCTCTGAATTTCTTTCTTCTACTTGTTCAATTGTATTGCTGAGACTTTCCAGAGCATTTCACATTTCTAAAACTGTGTCCAAAGTTTTCTGAATTTTTGATTTTTTTCTTTAAGCTTTCTGTTTCCCTGAATATTTCTCCCTTCACTTTATTTATTTATTTATTTATTTATTTATTTATTTTTATTTCCTTGTGTTGTGCTTTGCCTTTTTCTGGCCCTGTCCTGATTAGCTTAATAACTAACCTGAATTCTTTTTCAGATAAAACAGGGATTTCTTCTTGGTTTGGATCCATTGGTGGTGAAGTAGTGTGATTTTTTGGGGGTGTTGAAGAGCCTTGTTGGATCATATTACCAGGGTTGGTGTTCTGGTTCCTTCTAATTTGGGTAGACTCTGTCAGAAGAAAGGTCTAGGGCTAAAGACTGTTAATTATTTTGTCCCACGAGGTGTTCCCTATTCCTATGGGTGTGGCTTCCTGTGAGATAAACTGCAGTGATTGTTGTCTATCTTCTGGGTTTAGCCACCCAGTGGGTCTACTCAGCTTTAGGCTGTTACTGGAGGTTGTCTGCACAGATTCCTGTTACGTGAACCATTAATGGGTCTCTCAGCCATGGATACCAGTGCCTGCTCCAGTGGAGGTGGCAGAGGGTATAATGGACTCTGTGGGGATCCTTAGCTTTGGTGGTTTAATGCTCTATATTTGTGCTGATTGGCCTTCTGCCAGGAGGTGGCCCTTTCCAGAAAGCAGTAGCTGTAGTAGTGTGGAGACATACGGTGGTGGGTGGGGCCCTAGAATTCCCAAGATTATATGTCCTTTGTCTTCCATTACCAGGCTGCATAAGGAAGGACCATCAGGTGGGGGCAGGGCAAAGCATGTCTGAGCTCAGACTCTCTTTGGGCTGGTCTTGCTGCAGCTGCTGTGGTGAGATGCCCAGGTCACTGGAGTTGTGTACCTAGGAGGATTATGGCCGCCTGTGCTGAGTCATGCAGGTTGTCAGGGAAGTGGGGGAAAGCCAGCAGTCAAGTGCCTCACCCAGCTCCCACAAAAACTGAAGGGCTGCTCTCATTCCCTCTGCCCCCACCCCCAACACCCCTGAGTCTGTTTCCAGGTTGAGGGCCAGACGGGCTTGAAAATTTGCCTGAGGCTATCTGCCTCCAAGCTGCAAAAGAAAGGGGCTTTAGTTCTTCTCCTGCTTATGGAGTCTGCACACCTGATTTGCGCTCTCCCCTGAGTTCTGGCCAGGAGACTTCTTGCCTGGTTCAAAATGTTACAAAGTTTAGCTAGAGAATTCCTTCTCCCTGTGAAGTTTTACCCACTGCTCCTCTGATCACCATGCTGACAGACTCCTGTGGTGCCAGGCAGGAATGGGTTTCTTGGAGACCCAGCGACCTCCCAGGACCTTTCTGCTGGTTCCTCTAACCCCTGCAGGGACAGTCCACCCCTTCAGAGGCTCTGTGGGTCCTCTTGGTATTGATGGTTTATTCTTACCATTGACCTGGAGCTAAAATTTACAATGCAAGCCTCCGCATGTTGCTCTGTCCAGAGCTGCAATCTAGTCCTGGCTCCTGTCAGCCATGATCCCCTGAGTCCTCTTATATTTTACTATTCAATTCTAGTTTATGAAAACCACTTTTCTTTCCTCAAGACTTAGCATAAATGCCCTCAAAAACCTCATTAAAGAACATGTTTGATAATTCACCAGATACACTCTTTTGCAGTATGCGGTAAACATTTAGAGACTGTGTGGCATGAATTAGAGTGTATGATCTGGTTACCCCATGGGGAAAGAAAAAAAAGAGTTAGAATTCTTACCTATGCTATTTTATCTATTTTCATTATTTCTTTATGGGATATGACTTATATAAAATATATATATTAAAATATATAATATATGCATATATATACACATATATATGTATTTACTATATGTGAATCAGTTTCCTAATATAATGCACTTACATGCATGTATCTAGGACAATAACAAGAGAGAGTAACTGCAAAATTATTCAGTGAAATTGTCTGTCTATAAAGGGTTCTGATATAGAGATATCTTGCTTAAGATATGGAGAATTATCTTTACCATTAGAGAATTTAGTATTTTCCCAAGGCATGAGAAAGTATTCTTGTATAAAGACTCAAGAAAAGGACTGCCATGAAATTATTTTAATGCAAATTCATTGATGTCATAAAGTAGAGAAAGGTAGTCTATGTCCTGTAACACTGAGAGCTGGATTTTGCAATTTCCTCCTGAGATGAAAAAAAAAAAAAAAAAAAGTTTACATACTTCTCAGTGATAGAAAGAAAACTTGAAAAGAGCCAGAATTATTTTAAGGAGATGTAGCTAAATAGCCCCGTGGTACGTGAAATGATGCCATAATGCCTATGTCTCACCCACAGGGCCTAGGGATGTATCATGGTATGTGACAAAGCAGAATTAAGGCTGCAGGTGAAATAAAAGTGGATGATCAGCTGACTCGAAAATAAGAATATTTGGCCTAATGTAATTACAAGGGTCCTCAAATGCAAAAGAGAAACCAAGAAGGGAAACAATCTGAGTGCTGTGATGTGAGGGAGTCTGTGTTTTTTTTTTTTTTTCTTTTTTTTTTAATTTTTTTTTCCATTTAGTGACTCTCTTTAAAATAAAATTTACTTTAGTTCAGATATACAAACACTCATAAGATATTTTTATGTGGCTGTCATTCTTCTGGTTGATAAATATTAGGCAAGAGAATCTAGAACTACAAAAAGTGTTTTCTAAATAGTGAGCCCCAGTACTATAGTAGTATAGATAAGATAATGGGCATTCTATACGGATGATTTTGTATGTGCTGGTGCTGTGTGTGTGTGTGTGTGTGTGTGTGTGTGTGTGTATTTATATATACAGATATAATTTGGTGTACAAAATAATGTGACTGTATTCTTTAAAATTTATGATAGAATTAGTCAAGAAAACATTTTGAGTGTTTAACATCTTGTAAACTAAAAATTAAAAAAATTAAAAAACGTAACAAATCAAGAAAACATTGAATGGAATAAAAAAAGATGTCATTTGTGATCATTTTGACCATATAGTAAATAACATGATGTAAAGTATATTTTTCAGATATATATCTTTCTCTAGTTTTCCCTTCTCTTTTTTAGTATGCAGTACTGGTTTATTATTTCTGCATCAATATTTATATTTATTAATCTCTTTTTAAACACTATGCATGTCTGAATTAAAAGACTTTTACCTTTTTCACTATAGATTTGTTCTGCTTAATCTCCCAGTGCACTATTTTTCTCAGCAGCTCTTAAAAAGTTGATAGTTAACCCATAGGATATATATTCAGATTCTATATTTTTCAGCAATTTATCATCGGCTCTTTTTATATATGCTCTTCAATTTTAAAGTTTTTTTGTTCTTTCACCATTATTTTGGTTCTATATCTTCCCACTGTATTGACTTAAACATTTCTGACAATTTCAATATCAGAAATTTATGTGTAATCTAATTTATTTGGTAGCTTAAAATCTGTAGCTTAGTTTCTTGTATGCCTGTCTACCTGACCCATGAAATGCAGGAGACTGTATCCCAGAAGAAGCAGGTTCGCTGTTGCTTTGACTAAGCAAGTCTGGGACACACATGTAGCTAAGCTGCGAGTTTTGCGCCAGGAGTCCCAACACCCACTCCCCCAGGAAGACACAGGTTTGGAGGTTCTCACGTCAGAGAGATCTAGTATTGTAAATATTTTCAATCTGTATGTTTATGTATTTATACACCAGGTAGACAGGCTATGCCCTCTTCACCCCAAGTTGTGCACACACAGAGTTGTCTCCACCTCCAATTAGGTCCTGCCCTCTTCCACCTGAAAAAGACCTCACACCCCAGGGGTCAGCTCCGTGGCTCCTTGGTGAAGCCTCCCTGACATCGCCTCCCGCACTGATACCACCCTCTGAGCCCCAGCACAGTCCCAGCTGAAGCCGCACGCTGTGCAACAGGGGCCTGAGGTCGACCTAACAATGCACACACCAGGGGCTGCCCTCAGTCCCACCCTCTGCCCTAATGCTCCTGCCTCCCAGCCCCACAATCCCCAGGAGGAGCCAGTCCCCTAGTCCAGGGAGCCAGGGTGGGCACAGCCTGGAGACCGGGCGTGGGAAGCTGGCCCACAGGGTCGCCCATAGCAGGAACCACTAGAGCGCGCACAAGGGAAACAGACCGCAGCGACGGGTGGGCAGCGATCTCCCCGGAGACCCACTCAGCGGGTTAGGCGCCAGCTGCCGCTAGGTCTGGGCGTGGGGCCGGGCAGGCGAGAAAAGGGCCCGGGGCACCAGGCGGTCTCGGATCTCCAGCGGTCCCTGTGGCGGCCACGCGAGGGCGCAGCTTCCCGCTTTTATGGCCCCTGTCCCAGAAAGGCTGCGCAGCCACCAGGGAGAGACCGGAGGGACAGCGGTGGGGAGAGGCGGCGGCCCCACGCGGCCACCGATCAGAGGGCTGAGAAGTCGCAAGCAGGAGCCTGGACCGCGGCTTCTTCCCCTGTGCCGCTCTCCCGGCCCAGGTGGCCGGTCGCCCTCCCCGGGGAGCAGTGCCCTCCTCCGCTGGGGCCTGCCTGAGCCAGACATGGGGGTCGCAGGCCAGCGCCACAGCCTGGGGACGCTGCGACCTCTGCCCTGGGGAGCGCGCGGAATGCCGGGCGGGGCGGCTGTCGCAGACCGTGGGGTCACAGCCCTGCTGGAGGGCAAGGTCTGGCAGGGCGCCGGGGTCCTGGCAGAGGCCGCGGCGAGGGCAGGAGCGGGTGTGCGGGCAGCTGTACACTCGCGACCAGGCTCCAGGACTCCGCGGGGGCGCCCCCTGGTGGCAGCCAGCTCTGGAGCCGTGGGAGGGCGGTGCCCCATCCTCAGCCAGGCTGCAGCGCGAAGCTGCTTCCCGGCATGGGGGAGCGGGTGTGGCCCAGCAGCCCGAGTGCCTTACTAGTGAAAAAGCTGGAGTTGCAGCTGCCCCGAGGCGGGGTGGAGATTGGGGGCCTAAGGGGCTCTGCCTGGACCTTCTATGTGTCCTCCTGGGACCTAGCGTTCCTCATCTGTTCTAGTGGACTGATGGGCTACTATGGCAGGGTTGTTTGGAGGATTAGGCCAGGTAGTCCCAGTGAAGCCCCATTAGCACCCCTGTCCTCTGGATTTTTAAAAATTTTTCTGACTTTCTCAGGAAACTGCGGAATGTGCTGAAATGGGAAGGCTGGACCCTCTCCTTTGGCATCGGGGTTCCTTCCAGGTGCCCCCTCTCTTTAGGTTATTTTCAAGCACACACCTGGCAACATGTGCTCTACCCAAGAGCACTTCACAGATCTTTCTGTGGGTCTAAAACCAGAATGTTTTGTTCCCTGACCCTGGCCCTCATATCACCCGAAACTCAAGTCTTTTGGTGGAGCTGGCTTTAGACTCGAGCCTCAGTTTAATGCTTGTTCTCTAAGGTCTGCCCAGGGCTCTTATGATGGGGCGTCGTTCCACCCTGTACCTTCCCCAATGCACTGGGAGCCTCAGTTGCAGAGACTTGGAACTGGGAGCCCTCCCCGACAGGGTGGCCTGGCCGTGAACTGGTGGACCTCAGTCCCAGGGTGAGATACCCCAAGCAGGGACTCTCAGCCTCGCTTTTGTATACTCCAGCCATTTAACTTGGTGTGGTGGCCTCCCTGGGTCCCCAGGTCTGTGGGGCAGGATTTCTCCCTTGTGTCACAGTGGAGGACACTTAGGCATAGGGCCAGTGAATGACAAAGTCCGGGACATGCTGTGACTGTGAAATGACCCCTAGGCCCTGCAGGTCCCTCCAGGACACAGCATCCCTTGGGCTGCTGCATCAGTGGGCTGTTGGCTTGGGTACCCTAAGCTCCACACGATGTGGTGATGATGCTGGGGAATGTGGGGGCAGGGATATTCGTTCCCCACCTCGGCACAGCAGGAGTTTCTTTCTCTGATGTGTGTAGACACCACTGCATGTGTGGGTGTGGGTGGGGCCCCCATTTTGTTGATTAAGAAAGAGTCCTTCCTGAGGTTTCTGGGGAAGTGAGGGGCACCATGTGTTCCTGGCAGCTGGTTAGGCTGTGGAGGGGCTCAGCTGGCCTCTGTCCTGTTGTCACCTTTTCAGGGCCAGCTAGACCCTGAGCTCTTAGTGCCAGTCATACCCGGTTGCATGCTGCCCCTCACTTGGCATCGCCCTGCCGGACTCCCCCAGCTCAGTCCCTGCTGCGCTTTCTCAGGCCTCTGTGGGCCCTGGATGGGATCGCACGAGATAGCAACTCTGCTGCCTGCCTCTGCCTGAAGTTCGGGGTCCCTGTGCAGGGTGGTTGAGCAGGTCAGGGATCAGCTTTTGACTGAGTGTGGTACCTTTCTCCGCTCCCCACCCCCACACTGCTGGAACCACTGTGCACGGCTGGCCTGGGGACTTAACTTCGTCCCCCAGTCTCCTGCTGGACCGGATTGAAGAGAATACTTGTGCACGTGGCTTGACCTGTTGTCAGGGCGCAGTCCAAATCAGAACTAACCAGCTGCTTCCCTGGGGCCAGGGCCCAGGCCTGAGGCTGCCATGACCAGCTCATTCTCTGCCTCCTTGGCCATCAGTGGGTAGTGGTTGGTGGTCCTCAGAAGACATGATGGCCAGGACTGGAGAGCTGGGGGTTAGATCAGGAGATCTCCTGACCATGGGGTCGCTGTCCCTGAGCTGTGGGTCCCAATGGGATGCAGGCGTGTGTGGATGCTTTAGGAGATGAGGATGAGTCCTTCTGGCTGGCAGGATCTTGGTGGGCACTGGGCATGTGGGGCCAGGTTAGGTGGGATGGGCAGAATGGGGCCTGGCTGGGGAGTGTGATTGGTGTGGCCAGTGTGCAGCTGGGCCCTCACATCTAGGCTGCACATTTTCAGAATGACAAGCGGTGGGTCAACCATCCCAGCTGGGTATGGGGAAGCAGGCCTACCCAGTGAGGCCCCCACCCTTGTACCGGCCCCAAGCCCAGACTGCCTGCCTGCACTGGACATTGTCCAGGCTTGGCAGGGAAGCCTGGGTGTGATGATCAGATGTTGTGTCTCTGGGTCTCAGGCCTTGGTGGCTCCTAAGGAGATGGGCAGGCATTGGGCAGGGGGAGTGGGCTAGGGGCCACCTGTGCGCATCTGCCCCTGGATGTGTGCCCCCACACTGGCTTCTCAGTCCTCAGGATGACATGACCAGGGCTCCTCACCTGCTCTGTGACTCTAGCTCTGACCTCCTTGCCTTATGACTGACAGACCCTCCCCTGAGTTTGTGGGGACTTTATGTGGGTCTTTATTTGTGAGTTGGGGGTCCCAACCTTCCTGTAGGTAGGGGCCCACCACCAACTACCTTAGGCCTTCTCACTCCACTGGCCTGTGAGACCCAACTGGCCAGACCTGTTGTCCTATTTGTATTTTGCTTTTTTTCTCCTGGGGTCAGTCTCCACTGTAAGGGGATTAGGCTTGCCCATCCTGGCATCCACTCATCTGAGCTCCATCTCAGCCAGAGGTCAGCCAAGTGCAGCCTGTCCCTGCCTGCTTTTGTGCCATTGATGAGCTAAGAGTGCATTTTACATTTCCAAATATTCAAACAAATCAAAACAAATATGCTTCGTGACACTGTGAAATTTGAATGTTGCCTGTTCATGAATAAAGCTCTACAGGAGTCCAGCCTTGCCTGTTATTTACAGGTGGTCTGGAGAAGGCTGCTGTCTGCCTACAATGGCACAGTTAAGTCCTTGGCACAGAAAATGGTTGCCAAAGCTGATAATATTGACCCCTGGCCCTTTAGAGGAACAATTTCCAGCCAGGGGTTTGAGAGTTGTCTGGCAGGACCCCAGGCTCTGGGTCAGATCCTTCCTCAGTCACAGCTGCTGTGGCCTCCATTCGTGTGCCTATAGAAAGGGGGTGACACGGTGCCTCTCAAGGGGATGTTGAGGCCTTGTGTGCCGGGTTTCAGTGTGTGTGCTTCACAGTTACTCATCTCACCCGCTGAGGTCCCGGGCCTGAGGCAGGCCTGCCTGCAGGAAAAATTGGTCTTCAGCAGTAGGAACCCTGGAAATGAGCTGCCACCCACCTGGAAGGGGTCCCATGGAGCTCACTGTCTGGGTCAAGGGTGGTGCGGAGCTGGTGTTCTGGACTGCATCCTGCTGAGCCCCAACTACTGTAGGCGCTGACTTCCTCCCACGAAGAAATCAGAGACAACAGCTGCAGCAGCTCACCCAGGGCATGCTGTGTTCCTTACATGGGCATGTGACAGAGAGTGCCTGCTGGGTACACATCAGGCTGTAGGGAGGGGGCCTTGGTGGCTAAGTTCACTGAGTGACTGCCTGGAGTGGCCAAGGGGTCTCAGGAGGTGTGGCTGCAGCACTCTGTCTGTGAGGGTCTCTCTGATAATTGGTAGAGAGGAGGGAACCCCCAGGAGTTGCTGCCTGAATGAGGGGCTCCAATCCCACCAGTGAGGGCCAGCCAGGGCCCTCCTGGAGATAGTCAAAGGCTGAGCCCCAGCACAGAAGGACGCTGCCCTCAGCTGAGTAGCAGCAGGCACCTGGACATGGGCCATTACAGGGCCATAGCACACACGCACCATCTCCTGCATTTCAGGAGATGAAGGAGATGGGAGGCTAAGGCTGAAGACACAGGTGAGAACACTCCAGGCACATAGGGCTGGTCTGGGGTGGGACCTGATTCCCACCCACCAAACCCTGCCCTTTATAGGCAGGTGAGGGACAAAGGACTTGGGGACAACTTCCCTAGGGTCACACTGATGGTCAGGGTTCCCTTAGGGTAGAGGAGAGGCTGGGCCACTGACATGGCTCTGGATGCCTGACCCACGGAGCTCACTGTCTGGCTCAGCTGGCTCTGGGTATCAGGTTGGAGGTAGGAGGGAGCACCCACGCTGCAGATGAGGAGACTAAGGCACATAACTCTTAAGAGTTTTCAGGATGGCAGTGCTCCGTTATAGAGGGGGAGAGCAGCCCAGCCCGGCCACAGGTGAGCAGCTCAGGGGTCTCTGATCCGAGCCCCACAGCCCTGGGTGGCAGTGACACGTGGGATCGGGCAGGTGTGGCTGGGCCAGGCTCTGTGGCAGCCTGGTACCACTGCTGGTGTGTCTGGAATTGGTGTGTTCTTGGTCTCGCTGACTTCAAGAATGAAGCTGCACACCCTCGTGGTGAGTGTTACAGTTCTTAAAGATGGTGTGTCCAGAGTTTCTTCCTTCAGATATTCAGATGTGTCGGGAGTTTCTTCCTTCTGGTGGGTTCATGGTTTTGCTGGCTTCAGGTGTGAAGGTGCAGACCTTCAGGGTGAGTGTTACAGCTCATAAAGGCGATGTGGACCCAAAGAGTGAGCGGCAGCAAGATTTATTGCAAAGAGTGAAAGAACAAAGCTTCCACAATGTGGAAGTGGACCCTAGCGGGTTGCGGTGCTGCCTGGGGGAGCCTGCTTTTATTCCCTTATTTGACCCCACCCACATCCTGCTGATTGGTCCATTTTACAGAGAGCTGATTCGCCCATTTTACAGAGAGCTGATTGGTCCGTTTCAACAGGGTGCTGATTGGTGCATTTATAAACCTTGAGGTAGAGACAGAGTGCTGATTGGTACATTTACAATCCTTTAGCTAGACACAAAAGTTCTCCAAGTCCCCACCTGACTCAGGAACCCAGCTGGCTTCACCTAGTGGATTCTGCACCAGGGCTGCAGGCAGAGCTGCCCGCCAGTCCCATGCCATGCGCCCACACTCCTCTGCCCTTGGGTGACCTATGGGACTGGGTGCTGCAGAGCAGGGGGCGGTGCCCGTCAGGGACGCTCTGGCACATGGGAGTCCACCGGTGGGGGGGGCTTGGGCATGGTGGACTGTGGGTCCCAAGCACTACCCCACTGGGAGGCGGTTGAGGTGGCCAGAATTTGAGCATGCCGTGGGTGGGCTGGCAGTGCTGGGGAACCCAGTGCACCCTCTGCAGATGCTCGCCCAGGTGCTAAGCCCCTCACTGCCTGGGGCAGCAGTGCTGGCCAACCGCTCAGAGTGCGGGCCTGCCCAGCCCTCCCCTACCCCGGAACTTGGGCTGGACCACGAGGGCCACACGCAGCCCCAGTTCCCACCAAGGACTCTCTCTCCACACCTTCTTGCAAGTAGAGGGAGCCAGCTCCAGCCTCGGCCAGCCCAGAGAGGAGCTCCCACAGTGCAGTGGCAGGCTGAAGGGCTCCTCAAGCCCGCTGAGGCTGAGGAGGTGCTGAGACAGAGTGAGGGCTGCTAGCACGATTGTCACCTCTCACTGGTGTTTACGGCCATAGCACACTGAATGCACCCAATCTCCCATGATCTCGTAAAGCTAAGCAGGGTCAGGCCTGGTTAGTACTTGGTATGGGATTCCACCTATGAATATCAGATGCTGTACGCTTTTGGCTTCCTGCTCCCTCCCTCTTTCTCCCTTTTGTTGCTTTGCTTCCCAACCGCCCCTTGACTCTACTCTCCCTTTTCACCCGCATGCGCCCCGGCCGCAGCCTGGGACCTCTTCATGGGGGTTTGCCACTGCAGCATTGCCAGGCAGCAGCATCCCACCTCTTCCACCTTGTGGCAGATGCACCAAAATCTGGGCTCCAGCCAGGATGGGGCACACCCGTACCCAACCTCGAAGGGGTGGGTGCAGGTTCCCTGCTGTCCCGGGTGTCTTCCCGCTCTTGAAAGACCCAGGCAATTCTATTCACTCATCTGGTCCAAAGCTGGGGGAATGGCCAGGCAGGGACAGCGGGCCCTACAGATGCCAGCCAAGACCTCCACTCCAGAATGCATGGGCTGCTTTCCCTGGGGAAAGGACATTACCTTTGCCAACAATGAGGAAACCTGTCCCTGTGCACCTGGATTACCATTGCTACCAGCTTCATGTAAACTCTAGTCGGGAGGACACAAGAGAGACCCAAGCCTCAGGACCCGTGGGCATGCTGGTGCCATGGCTCCTGCCAGATGGATGTGCACACTTTACAAATCTCGGGGCCCACCACACCAAGAGGACAGGGAGGAGCCAACAAATTAATGACCTTACAAAACGCACCCCCAAAGCAACCAACCAATTCAGGAAAAAACACTTCTCAGGGCTCCATTTGTCCTCCCGCATGGGTGGCCCTGCCACCCTGTTCTGTCCCGGCTCAAGCACCCTCCACCCTATCTTGGCCTTCTCAAAAGGGACCTGTCTACAAGAGCAGAGCACTTTCATTCCAAGTCTCTATTGTTCTTGCTCTCTTTCTTACCCTCTGTTTTTCTCTTCTTCCCCCTCTACCTCATGCTCTGTCTGTGGCCTTCTCTCTGTCTCTCTTCTGCTTTATTAAGCCTGCTTTTGTGACTGTTGATTAAATTTTTAATACAGTTATTGTGTTCTTTAGATTCACAATTTTTGTTGGTTTTTATTGATATCTCATTTGCCTCATGCATCACTTGTTCTAATTTTCTTTCATTGTCTATGTTCTGTTTTTGTTTATTAAGCAGTCTTTTGAAAATTACTTTTTATTGAAAACTGCACTGAACACTAAGTGTCCACTTTTACGATAAACAAATACAATAACCGTAACTCACACTAAGACAAAACATGGTGCCATGGCTCCCGCCAGATGGATGGGCACACTTTACAAATCTCGGGGCCCACCACACCAAGACACCACTCCCCATTTTGTAGTAATGTGATCTTCCTATTAGCAAAAAGAGGTAACCAGTCCCTGTACACTGAAGGGACTCAAGTCACAAGATAGGGATTTCCTCTTATGTTTTTTTAAATTTAATGTTTGAACTCTCGATGCAACATTCTAGAGTAGGGTGTTCAAGACCTGCTGTGCCCAAAGGACTAATGAAGGAAAAAGCTCTATTTGTTCTTTGCGATTTTATGCACATATGAAAAACTTAACACACAATAACAGCAGTTGGTCATTAATAAGTCACATCCTAGTTTTCCAGCTCTTTGGTAAGCAGATGACATCTTCAGTTTTCTAGGTCTTGTAGATTTAACACTACAACATCAATGATGCGTATGTTCAGAATCAGTTACAAAGATCGTCAGATTATTTTTCTTAGTTCATCTATTTTTCACCGTCTCTTGGTCTCAAGTGTATCTGAATGATTACCTTCCAGTGTTCTCTGGTATTTTTCGTTGAGGTGCTCTTGATTGTCCCCGTGTTTTGTTGGTTGGTTGGGAAAGGGAACATGGGAAGGATGTGCCACTGTTGGAAGGTTGTGAGTCACTGAGATGCCTCTAGGGATTACCCCTTCTATAGGTGCAGGAAATCCTCCTGGAGCCATGCCCATGATGCCTGATATCTGTATGTTGCACCATTGAGCTCAGGATGAATTGCTTGCTGGTCTATTAGTGGCCAAGGTGCTGATGTGACAAAGAATTCCTTGTTCACACAGTTTCTTAAGCTTTCTGGGATGCCACCTGTGATGGCTCAGCAGATCTCAGTGGCAGCTGCCTCCCTCATCTCCAGCAATCCTGCTTGCTGTTCCAGGCAGTGTGAGGAGTGCAGATGAGATTTGGTGCATCTTTCAATGGAGCCTGAGCAAAGCTAAAGGGCTCCAACTCGTGCACATACCTTGTATCCTGCCCTCCTTGATGGCCTATGCTAAGGCTTTCTCCTCCACCAGGCTACCATGGGCTGCATTCACAAGGAATGCTCCCTGCCTCATCTGCTTTATGGTAAAGTCATTGATGAGGTGGTGGTTATGTTTGTTGAGATTGAAGTGCAAGGAGACTCAGTCGCTCTGATGCAGCAAATCCACAGGGTGTAGACCCTCTGCATGCCCAGGGACTGCTGGATCCTATCCTGCAAGTAGGGTTCAAAAAATAGAATGCTGAATCCGAAGGCCTTGACTTGAACTGCAACAGCCTTCTCTGTGTGACTGAAGCTGTATGAGGTCCAGTGTCTCCCCATGGAGGTGGGCTACTCCTGAGACCACCTTACAGATCTGCTCCACGTTCTCAACTCGCGTGACTTCCCGCAGTACCTGGTACAGCCACATGTTCCTCTGGTACAGGTTGAGTAGGTCCAGATGGTGGAGTCAGCTGTCTCTTGCACCTCTGCAGACGATATGTTGCACAAAGCAATTCTGAGCTCACTGGCAGCGTTGATGTCCACGTTGTTGTAACCACTGTCTATCCTCACAATCACTCTCAGGGTCTTGAACTTTTCCAGGTCCTCCCTGGTGAGAGTGATGGTGTGGTACATCATGACACTCGTGGCTTTATTTAGAACCTCCTTGTGGATCTTCTGCATGGACTGTGCATCACAGAAGGCCACGGTGGCCAGGTCCTTCAGAATGGGCATCTCCACAGAGCAGTTGCGGCTGTTCAGGAGTGCCACCAGGGGGCGGGGGTGCAGGGGCTCATTGATAATCTGGGGGCTGATTCCTTCACAAATTCTGTCCAATCGCTTTGTCTTGACTTTGTGCTAATCCACAAAGGCCATACTTTATGGAACTTTTCAACTCTCATATCAAAAGGCCTTTAATAACTTAGGGGAACTCGTAGGAGTCTGCGTGCACGACAGTATGAACCCAATATAAATCTGTCCACAGATTCTATAGTTCACACAATAGGCTATCCGTCTTTTTAAAGGAATACAGCTTCATTGGTTCAAAACCATTTAAGGTGATGAAACCCATTTGCTTGCAACTCAGCCACCATTGCTCAGTCAGTCAACAAAACTCACTATGACCCCAGGTCTGGAGTGCTCAGAGTCCACTACTACTGGAGGTGGAGGTGACTCCCGCCTGGTGCAGCCAGGTCCCTTCCCCTGGTCTGAGTGTCAGGGGAGGGCTGGGGGCCCACCCCGGTGGTCTCGAGGCTCCTCCCTTGCCCGGGCCCTGCGGACCAGAGGGGCACTGGCCTCATTAAGCAGTTTTGATAATTATTTTTATTTTTATTTTTTTTTTATTTTTTTATTTTTTTTTTATTTTTTTATTTTTTTATTTATTTTTTTCTTTTTTTATTTTTTATTATACTTTAAGTTCTAGGGTACATGTGCATAACGTTTATATCATGTATAACTCCCCAATGCAATCCCTCCCTCCTCCCCCCTCCCCATGATAGGCCCCAGTGTGTGATGTTCCCCTTCCCGAGTCCAAGTGATCTCATTGTTCAGTTCCCACCTATGAGTGAGAACATGCGGTGTTTGGTTTTCTCTTCTTGTGATAGTTTGCTAAGAATGATGGTTTCCAGCTGCATCCATGTCCCTACAAAGGACGCAAACTCATCCTTTTTGATGGCTGCATAGTATTCCATGGTGTATATGTGCCACATTTTCTTAATCCAGTCTGTCACAGACGGACATTGGGTTGATTCCAAGTCTTTGCTATTGTGAATAGTGCCGCAATAAACATACGTGTGCATGTGTCTTTGTAGTAGAGTAATTTATAATCCTTTGGGTATATACCCAGTAGTGGGATGGCTGGGTCATATGGTACATCTAGTTCTAGATCCTTGAGGAATCGCCATACTGTTTTCCATAATGGTTGAACTAGTTTACAATCCCACCAACAGTGTAAAAGTGTTCCTATTTCTCCACATCCTCTCCAACATCTATTGTTTCCTGACTTCTTAATGATTGCCATTCTAACTGGTGTGAGATGGTATCTCATTGTGGTTTTGATTTGCATTTCTCTGATGGCGAGTGATGACGAGCATTTTTTCATGTGTCTGTTGGCTGTATGGATGTCTTCTTTTGAGAAATGTCTGTTCATATCCTTTCCCACTTTTTGATGGGGTTGTTTGTTTTTTTCTTGTATATTTGTTTGAGTTCTTGGTAGATTCTGGATATTAGCCCTTTGTCAGATGAGTAGGTTGCAAAAATTTTCTCCCATTCTGTAGGTTGCCTGTTCACTCTGATGGTAGTTTCTTTTGCTGTGCAAAAGCTCTTTAGTTTAATGAGATCCCATTTGTCAATTTTGGCTTTTGCTGCCGTTGCTTTTGGTGTTTTAGACATGAAGTCCTTGCCCATGCCTATGTCCTGAATGGTACTACCTAGATTTTCTTCTAGGGTTTTTATGGTATTAGGTCTAACATTTAAGTCTCTAATCCATCTTGAATTAATTTTCGTATAAGGGGTAAGGAAAGGATCCAGTTTCAGCTTTCTACTTGTGGCTAGCCAATTTTCCCAGCACCATTTATTAAATAGGGAATCCTTTCCCCATTTCTTGTTTTTGTCAGGTTTGTCAAAGATCAGATGGCTGTAGATGTGTGGTATTATTTCTGAGGACTCTGTTCTGTTCCACTGGTCTATTTCTCTGTTGTGGTACCAGTACCATGCTGTTTTGGTTACTGTAGCCTTGTAGTATAGTTTGAAGTCAGGTAGCGTGACGCCTCCAGCTTTGTCCTTTTGACCTAGGATTGTCTTGGCAATGCGGGCTCTTTTTTGGTTCCATATGAACTTTAAAGCAGTTTTTTCCAATTCTGTGAAGAAAGTCATTGGTAGCTTGATGGGGATGGCATTGAATCTATAAATCACCTTGGGCAGTATGGCCATTTTCACGATATTGATTCTTCCTATCCATGAGCATGGTATGTTCTTCCATTTGTTTGTGTCCTCTTTGATTTCACTGAGCAGTGGTTTGTAGTTCTCCTTGAAGAGGTCCTTTACATCCCTTGTAAGCTGGATTCCTAGGTATTTTATTCTCTTTGAAGCAATTGTGAATGGAAGTTCATTCCTGACTTGGCTCTCTGCTTGTCTGTTACTGGTGTATAAGAATGCTTGTGATTTTTGCACATTAATTTTGTATCCTGAGACTTTGCTGAAGTTGCTTATCAGCTTAAGGAGATTTTGGGCTGAGACGATGGGTTTTTCTAAATATACAATCATGTCATCTGCAAACAGGGACAATTTGACTTCTTCTTTTCCTAACTGGATACCCTTGATTTCTTCTCTTGCCTGATTGCCCTAGCCAGAACTTCCAACACTATGTTGAATAGGAGTGGTGAGAGAGGGCATCCCTGTCTTGTGCCAGTTTTCAAAGGGAATTTTTCCAGTTTTTGCCCATTCAGTATGATATTAGCTGTGGGTTTGTCGTAAATAGCTCTTATTATTTTGAGGTACGTTCCATCAATACCGAATTTATTGAGCGTTTTTAGCATAAAGGGCTGTTGAATTTTGTCAAAAGCCTTTTCTGCATCTATTGAGATAATCATGTGGTTCTTGTCTTTGGTTCTGTTTATATGCTGGATTACGTTTATTGATTTGCGAATGTTGAACCAGCCTTGCATCCCAGGGATGAAGCCCACTTGATCATGGTGGATAAGCTTTTTGATGTGCTGCTGAATCCGGTTTGCCAGTATTTTATTGAGAATTTTTGCATCGATGTTCATCAGGGATATTGGTCTAAAATTCTCTTTTTTTGTTGTGTCTCTGCCAGGCTTTGGTATCAGGATGATGTTGGCCTCATAAAATGAGTTAGGGAGGATTCCCTCTTTTTCTATTGATTGGAATAGTTTCAGAAGGAATGGTACCAGCTCCTCCTTGTACCTCTGGTAGAATTCAGCTGTGAATCCATCTGGTCCTGGACTTTTTTTCGTGGGTAGGCTATTAATTGTTGCCTCAATTTCAGAGCCTGTTATTGGTCTATTCAGGGATTCAACTTCTTCCTGGTTCAGTCTTGGGAGAGTGTAAGTGTCCAGGAAATTATCCATTTCTTCTAGATTTTCTAGTCGATTTGCGTAGAGGCATTTATAGTATTCTCTGATGGTTGTTTGTATTTCTGTGGGGTCGGTGGTGATATCCCCTTTATCATTTTTTATTGCGTCTATTTGATTCCTCTCTCTTTTCTTCTTTATTAGTCTTGCTAGCGGTCTGTCAATTTTGTTGATCTTTTCAAAAAACCAACTCCTGGATTCATTGATTTTTTGGAGGTTTTTTGTGACTCTATCTCCTTCAGTTCTGCTCTGATCTTAGTTATTTCTTGCCTTCTGCTAGCTTTTGAATGTGTTTGCTCTTGCCTCTCTAGTTCTTTTAATTGTGATGTTAAAGTGTCAATTTTAGATCTTTCCTGCTTTCTCTTGTGGGCATTTAGTGCTATAAATTCCCTCTACACACTGCTTTAAATGTGTCCCAGAGATTCTGGTATGTTGTATCTTTGTTCTCATTGGTTTCAAAGAACATCTTTATTTCTGCTTTCATTTTGTTATGTACCCAGTAGTCATTCAGGAGCAGGTTGTTCAGTTTCCATGTAGTTGAGCGGTTTTGATTGAGTTTCTTAGTCCTGAGTTCTAGTTTGATTGCACTGTGGTCTGAGAGACAGTTTGTTATAATTTCTGTTCTTGTACATTTGCTGAGGAGTGCTTTACTTCCAATTATGTGGTCAATTTTGGAATAAGTGCGATGTGGTGCTGAGAAGAATGTCTATTCTGTTGATTTGGGGTGGAGAGTTCTATAGATGTCTATTAGGTCCGCTTGGTGCAGAGATGAGTTCAATTCCTGGATATCCTTGTTAACTTTCTGTCTCGTTGATCTGTCTAATGTTGACAGTGGAGTGTTGAAATCTCCCATTATTATTGTATGGGAGTCTAAGTCTCTTTGTAGGTCTCTAAGGACTTGCTTTATGAATCTGGGTGCTCCTGTATTGGGTGCATATATATTTAGGAGAGTTAGCTCTTCCTGTTGAATTGATCCCTTTACCATTATGTAATGGCCTTCTTTGTCTCTTTTGATCTTTGATGGTTTAAAGTCTGTTTTATCAGAGACTAGGATTGCAACCCCTGCTTTTTTTTGTTCTCCATTTGCTTGGTAGATCTTTCTCCATCCCTTTATTTTGAGCCTATGTATGTCTCTGCATGTGAGATGGGTCTCCTGAATACAGCAGACTGATGGGTCTTGACTCTTTATCCAGTTTGCCAGTCTGTGTCTTTTAATTGGAGCATTTAGTCCATTTACATTTAAGGTTAATATTGTTATGTGTGAACTTGATCCTGTCATTATGATATTAACTGGTTATTTTGCTCATTAGTTGATGCAGTTTCTTCCTAGCCTCGATGGTCTTTACATTTTGGCATGTTTTTGCAATGGCTGGTACCGGTTGTTCCTTTCCATGTTTAGGGCTTCCTTCAGGGTCTCTTGTAAGGCAGGCCTGGTGGTGACAAAATCTCTAAGCATTTGCTTATCTGTAAAGGATTTTATTTCTCCTTCACTGATGAAACTTAGTTTGGCTGGATATGAAATTCTGGGTTGAAAATTCTTTTCTTTAAGAATGTTGAATATTGGCCCCCACTCTCTTCTGGCTTGTAGAGTTTCTGCCGAGAGATCTGCTGTTAGTCTGATGGGCTTCCCTTTGTGGGTAACCCGACCTTTCTCTCTGGCTGCCCTTAAGATTTTTTCTTCATTTCAACTTTGGTGAATCTGGCAATTATGTGTCTTGGAGTTGCTCTTCTGGAGGAGTATCTTTGTGGCGTTCTCTGTATTTCCTGAATTTGAATGTTGGCCTGCCCTACTAGGTTGGGGAAGTTCTCCTGGATGATATCCTGAAGAGTGTTTTCCAACTTGGTTCCATTTTCCCCCTCACTTTCAGGCACCCCAATCAGACGTAGATTTGGTCTTTTTACATAATCCATACTTCTTGCAGGCTTTGTTCATTTCTTTTTTTCTTTTTCTTTTGGTTTTCTCTTCTCGCTTCATTTCATTCATTTGATCCTCAATCGCTGATACTCTTTCTTCCAGTTGATCGAGTCGGTTACTGAAGCTTGTGCATTTGTCACGTATTTCTCGTGTCATGGTTTTCATCTCTGTCATTTCGTTTATGATCTTCTCTGCATTAATTAGTCTAGCTGTCAATTCTTCCACTTTTTTTCAAGATTTTTAGTTTCTTTGCGCTGGGTACGTAATTCCTCCTTTAGCTCTGAGAAGTTTGATGGACTGAAGCCTTCTTCTCTCATCTCGTCAAAGTCATTCTCTGACCAGCTTTGATCCGTTGCTGGCGATGGGCTGCGCTCCTTTGCAGGGGGAGATGCGCTCTTATTTTTTGAATTTCCAGCTTTTCTGCCCTGCTTTTTCCCCATCTTTGTGGTTTTATCTGTCTCTGGTCTTTGATGATGGTGACGTACTGATGGGGTTTTGGTATAGGTGTCCTTCCTGTTTGATAGTTTTCCATCTGACAGTCAGAAGGACTGTCTGTTGGTCTGTTGGAGATTGCTTGAGGTCCACTCCAGACCCTGTTGCCTGGGTATCAGCAGCAGAGGTTGCCGAAGATAGAATATTGCTGAGCAGCGAGTGTACCTGTCTGATTCTTCCTTGGAAGTTTCCTCTCAGGGATGACTCCACCCTGTGAGGTGTGGGGTGTCAGACTGCCCCTAGTGGGGGATGTCTCCCAGCTAGGCTACTCAGGGGTCAGGGACCCACCTGAGCAGGCAGTCTGTCCGTTCTCGGATCTCAACCTCCGCGTTGGGAGATCCACGGCTCTCCCCAAAGCTGTCAGACAGAGTCGTTCGCCTCTGCACCGCCCCCGCTGCTTTCCCTATTGGACCTCAGCTGTGGGCTGTCCCCAGAGGTGGAGTCTACAGAGACAGGCAGGTTTCCTTGAGCTGCTGTGAGCTCCACCCAGTTCGAGCTTCCCAGCGGCTTTGTTTACCTACTTAAGCCTCAGCAATGGCGGGCGCCCCTCCCCCAGCCTCGCTGCTGCCTTGCGGATAGATCGCCGCAGACGGCTGTGTTAGCAGTGAGGGAGGCTCCGTGGGCGTGGGACCCTCCCGGCCAGGTGTGGGATATATTCTCCTGGTGTGCCTGTTTCCTTAAAGCGCAGTATTGCGGTGGGAGTTACGCGATTTTTAGGTGTTATGTGTCTCAGTTCCCCTGGCTAGGAAAACGGATTCCTTCCCCCTTGCGCTTCCAGGTGAGGCGATGCCTCGCCCTGCTTCAGCTCACGCTGGTCAGGCTGCAGCAGCTGACCAGCACCGATTGTCCGGCACTCCCTAGAGAGATGACCCCAGTACCTCAGTTGAAAATGCAGAAATCACCGGTCTTCTGTGTACTCGCGCTGGGAGTTGGAGACTGGAGCTGTTCCTATTCGGCCATCTTGCTCCGCCCCCGATTTTTAAA
The DNA here is from genome assembly GCF_009764315.1 of Trachypithecus francoisi. Taxonomy (NCBI): domain Eukaryota; kingdom Metazoa; phylum Chordata; class Mammalia; order Primates; family Cercopithecidae; genus Trachypithecus; species Trachypithecus francoisi. The sequence continues at coordinate 498,586 of NW_022680482.1, read as the reverse complement.
ATTATATAATGCAACAATAACAACAACAACAACAAAACAGAACAAACCTACAAATTTTGACCTTTAAAGGTCAACAGAGATTTTTAAAGGTTGGTATTTGTAGATTTATTTTGTTTTTTTTTTAAACTGGGACTTGTTTTCTGCGCTTTCTGTATGCCTTGTAATCTTTTGATGAGATTCAGAAATTTATAAAACAACTGTGTAATGTAGTATGTACATACTTTCTTACTACAAGATAATACAGCAATCAGTGAGGCTGTTTATTCTGGTGCTTCATTAACGGGGTCTTATATGTGTCTTCTCTGAGCTTGTGTGTGTATTTTTAAGGTAAAGGTATTGTTCCCGTTATTTTTCAGACACTGTAGTATTTTGCCTCCCCAGTTTATTGGGGTGTTCAATTCTCTGATGCTGTAATTGTAAGGCAGGGATCTAGACCTGACATGGCGGCACCACCCAGCATAGCAGGCCCTTTGTTTGAGACTTCCCTTCCTCTTTGAACACACCCGCAGACTTGCATACGTCAGAGGTTCCAGCTGGGCAACCACACTCCCCTATGACCTGCAGCTCACCTGCATTCCACAAGTTCATAAACAGCAGGTTCAGTTAACAGTTTCCTAAGACCCCTTCCTCGACCCTTACTCGACTCCTGCCCTAGTAGTTTCAAGACCCCCCAGGCCCTGTTTGTACAACCAGCTTCCCTACCTCTCAGGCTATAAAAAGCCCCTACCCTCCTCCCTCAGTGTGACTTCCTTGGTCCGCACCTTTGGACTAAGGAACCTTGCCCGTGAGTCCTAATAAAGGCTATTCTCACTGCCATTTGCCTTGTGTCTTCGTTCCTGGTTCGGCTCCAGCCTCAGTTTACCTTTATATTTGGTGCCGAAACCTGGGAGGAGACCCCTCCCCCGGACCCCTGCCGGGTCGGGCAGGCTCTTCTCTTCCCTAGCCAGGACCTTCTTTCTGAGCTGGGAGCCATTTCACCAAATCCAAGACTCAATCTGATCACTGCTGGGTAAGTTTTTCCCCGTCCTATAGGCCCCCTCTGGGAAGTCCCTGTCCAAAATGCGTGGCCACGTCAGGGGCTCCCTCCAGTCAACTGTGACCTTGGCACCGGGGACAAGGAGACGTCCAACCTCCCCGAAAGCCGCCGTACCCCACACTCCACGTGGCAGTAGGACACTCCCATTGCCTCCGGACTGCCCATCTTAGGACCATGGGAATTACCCAGTCCAAACCAGATCAAAAATCCCCTCTGGGGTGCCTCTTGGCGAATCTCCAGACTTTAAGTCTCAGCCAAGACATAAAACAAAAGCAGCTCATTTTCTTCTGCACAGTCGCATGGCTGCAGTATAAATTGGATAATCAGTCTCAGTGGCCTGCAGAAGGCACTCTAGACTTTAACATCCTCATGGATCTGATGAACTTCTGCAAGAGACTAGGCAAATGTCACGAGATACCCTATGTTCAAGCCTTTTGGGACTTGCGTTCTCACCCAGATCTCTGCGCCCAATGCTCGTTAGCTCAGGTTCTACTGGCAAAGTCTCTTCCCTCAAACAAGGAGAGGGATGATTCCTCCTCTTTTTCTGAGCCTCCTGACACCCTATCCCAGCCGCCCTTCCTGTCTCCCGCCCAACCTCCTCCTTACACTGACCCGCCATTATCCCTATCCTCGTCAACGCCTCCCCTCCCTTCCACCCCTCATGTGCCCTTACCAAACTCGACAGATTCTGTCTCCCCTACCTCCACCTCCTCCCCTTCCTCACCTGTCTCAGCCCATACTCGGTCCAGGACCGACCTCCTGTGTCCCTTGCAAGAGGTGGCAGGCACCAAAGGAGTAGTCTGAGTCCATGTGCCGTTTTCATTGGCAGATTTGTCTAAGGTTGAGGAGCATGCAGGCTCCTTTTTGGCCAACCCTACTCATTATATCAAAGAGTTCAGGTATCTATGCCAGGCATATGATCTCACTGGGCATGAAATCCATGTTGTTATGACCTCAACCCTGTCTCCTGAGGAGCAGGAGTGCATCCTAGTGGCAGCCAGGCAGCACGCTAACCAGGTTCATTTAACTGACCCCGCCATGCCAGTCGGCACCGAGGCAGTGCCCTCCGCTGAGCCCGACTGGGACTACCAGGTAGGACAGGCAGGTCGCCACCGCCGAGACATGATGGTTCGTGTCTTCTTGCCAGCATGCAGGCAGCCTCTAACAAATCAGTCAACTTTAACAAACTAGAAGAGGTAGTCCAAGGCGCAGATGAAAATACGGCCGTTTTTCTCAACCGGCTGACCGAGGCACTTATTCAGTACACCTGCCTTGACCTTGCCTTCCCCACATGAGGAACCGTTTTGGCCTCATATTTCATTTCTCAGTCGGCCCCTGATATCCAAAAAAAATTTAAAAAGGTGGAAGAAGGCCCTCAAACCCCCATCCAGGATTTAGTCAAACTGGCCTTCAAGGTCTACAACTCCAGGGAGGAAGCAGCTGAGGCCCAATGACAGGCCAGTCTAAAACAGAAGGTACAACTCCAAACCCAGGCCTTGGTAGCAGCCCTGAGGCCTGCCAGCTCCAGGAGCTCCCAGAAAAGAGGTACTACCTGAGCGCCACCTGGTGCCTGCTTCAAGTGCGGCAACGATGGCCACTGGGCCAGGCAGTGCCCTAACCCAAAGGAGCCAACTCACCCCTGTCCAAACTGTCGACAGATGGGCCACTGGAAGTCAGACTGCCCTGACCTAAGGACGGTCGCTGCGCCTCCACGTGATGACCCTCCTCCAGGTATTAGAGGCGTCTTCCAGTTCCTCGACACTGACAAAGATTGAAGAGGCCCAGACTCAGGGACCCCTCTCACTCTCGCAGAGCCCAGGGTCATGCTCCAGGTAGTGGGTAATGCCAACTAGTTCCTGCCAACTCACCATGTAATACTCCTATCCTGCCTGTACAGAAAAGCTCTGGGGCCTATCACTTTGTACAGGACCTATGCCTCATCAATGAAGCAGTAGTCCCTACCTTTCCAGTTGTTCCTAATCCATATGCACTCCTCTTGTGCGTTCCCCCTGACACCACTCATTTCACTGTCCTTGACCTGAAGGATGCCTTCTTTACCATCCCTCTACACCTAGACTGCCACTTTCTGTTTGCCTTCACATGGGAGCACTCAGACACTCATGTTCCTTCCCAGCTGACCTGGACTGTCTTGTCTCAAGGGTTCTGAGATAGCCCCCATTTTTTCAGACAGGCACTGCCACGGGACATCCTCCTCTGCCCCCTAACCCATAGCACCCTTCTACAATACGTAGATGATCTATTACTATGTAGTCCTTCCTGTGAGTGCTCCCTTGCAGACACTGCTACACTTTTAAATTTTCTAGGCGACTGAGGTTATCAGGTTACCCCGGCTAAGGCTCAACTTTGCACCCCTACTGTCACCTACCTAGGTATACTCCTCACACCCACTACGAAAAGCCTCACAGCAGATAGAATGAGCCTCATCAAAACTCTCCAGCCTCCTCAGGATGCGGAAGAGATCTTGTCCTTCCTAGGACTGGTAGAGTATTTCAGGCATTGGATTCCCACCTTCGGGGTCTTAGCCAAGCCCCTCTACCAGGCTGCCAAGGAGATACCCACTGGACCACTGTCCGACCCCTCCTTGGTTGCCAACTCTTTCAAGAAGCTTCAGGACTGTCTCCTTTCTGCCCCTGCTCTCTCTCTCCCCAACCCCCTTTGGCCCTTTCATCTATTCACTGAGGAGTGCCAGAAGGTAGCTACTGGCCTAGCCCAGCTGGTTGGATCCACATACCAGGCTGTGGCCTATCTCTCCAAGCAGTTAGATCCCACAGTCCAGGGCTGGCAACCTTGTCTGCGAGCCCTGGCCACTGCCACAGAACTTACCCAAGACACCCTCAAGCTTACCCTAGGGCATCCTCTCACAGTCTACTCTTCTCGCTGACTGTCAGATCTCATCACAAACAAGTGTCTCAGCCATCTCACCCCATCCCAGCTTCAACAGTTACACCTGCTATTCATTGAAAACCCTCAAATCACTCTCACCACCTCACCCCTTCTAAATCCTGCTACCCTCTTGCCCACTCTAGGATACGGTTCCACCACCGCACATTCCTGCCCAGAAGTTCTCACCAACCTGCCACCTGCCCGCCTCGGTCTTTCTGAACAGCCGTTAGAACATCCAGACCATACTCTGTTCGTAGATGGGAGTTTTGTCTTAACCCCCAATGGATGCCAACAGGCAGCATACACTGTCATAACAGCAACCCAAATGGTTGAAACCGGGCCCTTGCCTCTAGGCACCACCTCCCAGAAGGCTGAACTCACTGCCCTTACTCGTGCCTTACTTCTTTCCGAAGGGCAGAGGGTTAATATCTATACAGACTCTAAATATGCTTACCTTATTGCACATACTCAGTCTATTCTCTGGCAAGAGCGCGGGTTTCTTACCACCAAAGGGACTTCAGTAGTCAATGGGCCACATATAAAGAGGTTATTTGATGCTCTCCAGGCCCTCAAAGAGGTAGCCATCATCCGCTGCAAAAGCCACCAGCATTCTAAGGACCCTGTGTCACAAGGTAACAGCCTAGCTGACTCCACTGCATGGGCCACTGCCCTCACTTCCTCCCCTCCCCGAGTGCCTTTACTCTTTCTTTTCCCCACATATTCCCCCGACTACTCTTCCCAGGAACTTCAAACTCTGATGGCCCACCCCAGTGTTACCCGAAACAAGGATGGGCGGGTGTTCATTGACAGCCGAATAGCGCTCCTTCAGACTCAGGCAGTACATATACTGACCGACATACACCACTCTCTCCACATAGGACTCAGGGCTATGTATAACTTCCTAGAACCCATCTTTCACCTTCCCTCACTGCAGGCCCAAATTAAGAAAGTACATCAGCAATGTGCCACCTGTTCGGCCACTAACCCCCAAGGTAGGCTCAGACACCCAGGACCTACTCATCAGCTAAGAGGCCACCAGCCAGGAGAAGACTGGCAACTTGATTTTACCCACATGCCCCAACATAAAAAATTTCGCTACGTCAGGATGGATTGAGGCTTTCCCCACCCCTTGAGAGACAGCAGAAGTTGTGGCAACTATTCTTCTAGAGCACATCGTCCCCAGATTCAGTCTCCCCCGAACCATCCAATCAGACAATGGTCCAGCTTTCATTTCCAAACTCACCCAGCAGGTGGCAGCTGCACTCCAGATTACCTGGAAGCTCCACATTCCCTACCATCCACAGTCTTCTGGTAAGGTAGAATGCACAAACTGCCTCCTTAAACTGTGTCTAACCAAACTCACTCTAGAAACCTGCCTTTCATGGATAACTCTCCTTCCCTTGGCTCTTACTCATCTCAGGGCAGCTCCACAGGCCCCCACAGGGCTCAGCCCTTTTGAGCTGCTGTACGGACGCCCGTTCCTCTTCCAGGAGCTGCCAGCCCTCTCCCCTCCCTTAGGCTCCTACCTCCCTTACTTAACCCTCCTTTGTGAGCTTCTAAGAAAACACGCGGACTGGTGTCTCCCCACACCTGCTTCCCTAAAGCCTAAAAATCCCACTGTTGTAGCACCAGGAGACCTGGTACTGGTCAAGCAGCTGCAGCCCTGAGCCTTATCTCCCCAATGGGAAGGACCATACACTGTAATCCTTACCACGCCCACTGCTGCCAAGCTCCTCAGCCTTCCCTCCTGGTATCATCTGTCCCAGCTGAAAAAGGCACCCACGCAGCATGATTCTAGGTGGATGGCTCAGGCTGTTGCCCCTACTAAACTATGACTTACACGTGCCAGTAATGACCCTCTGCCTAACCTTCCTCAGCAATCCAGTTTTCCTGAGCCTAGGTAAGACTTCTGCCCGAACTCCCCCCGTCAACCCATTCCGCTGGAGATTCTGTCAGAGACCTAGACCCAAAACAATCGCATAAGTTCCCACATCTTAGCCACAGTTGAGTGCCAGCCCCAAGGGTGCCAGAGTCAAGTTACGTTTAACTTCTCCGCCTTTAACAGCTGCCGTGACTGGTAGAACCCGGTCATATACTTTCTCTGTGATCAGGTAGAATATAACTCTCTCAATTACCGGGTAGAAACCAGTAGCGGATGTCCATATCATTATTGTAGCATGCATTTTACTTACCTTGACATGTCATACACCAAGTGGCAGCAACCGGCATCAACAGTTTGGTTAGTCAGATCATATGGAAAAGGAGAAGTGCCTACATTTTTCCTTACTGTTCCTGACCCGTGGGACCCATGGTGGGCATCAGGTATAGAGGCTTGCCTTTACCGACACAGCTGTGAGTCTTATTCCATAGCCCAACTCAAGATTTATAGAGCCTACGTCAGGGTCATAAGCAGCCTTGTCAGCCTGGCCTCCGACATCAAACAATAAGAAGACGTCATCTCAGCTCTAGCCAACCCAGACAACACAGCCAACTCAGACAACAAGCCTCAGGGCAGCGGTAACCCTTTTTCTTGGCTAACCCTAGTCAGAGAAGGGGCCCAGGTAGTACATATGGCTGGGGTGCACAACATCTCCCGTTGTTTCTTGTGTGCAACATTGACTAAGCCCCCACTGGTTGTGGTACCTTTACTTAGCCCTTTTTACTCTAACCTAACCCCCTCCTTTCCCCTTCCCGGCCGAACCCTGGGGGAAGTTCCTTTGTTCCAAGACCCACTTAAACAACAACTCCCCTTTTGCTACTCCACCCCTAATGCTTCCTGGTGTAACCGAACAGGATCAGCGCCTCCAAATCTCACTGCCCCCCCAGGCGGATATTTTTGGTGCAACTCCACCCTGTCAAAAACTCTCAAGGCTTCCAACACTACCCTATGCGTTCCCATCTCCCTAGTCCCCAGCCTCACCCTGTACAGTGAAGCCGAACTATCCTCTCTTCTGTCCCTTGCCCACCCCCGCCAGGCAAGGGCAGTATTCCTTCCGCTAATGATTGGAGTCTCTTTAGCCGCATCCCTCGTGGCCTCTGGCCTTGGAACTGGAGCCTTAACTCATTCTGCCTGATCCTCTGAAGACCTTATGGCCCGATTACAGGTAGCAATCGAAGCTTTGGCAGAATCCCTGGCTTCCCTCCAATGACAGATCACCTCAGTTGCCCAGGTGGCAGCCCAGAATCACAGGGCACTCGACTGCCTTACGGCTGACAAAGGCAGGACCTGGATGTTCCTTAATGAAGAATGCTGCTACTACATCAATGAGTCAGGACTAGTAGAAACCAACCTCCTCACTCTAGAAAAAATCCAAGAAGGACTCCACAAAAAAACCTCAGGATTAGAGTCCCCACTTGGGTGGTGGCAGTCATCCATGGCCGGCTGAGTCCTACCCTTCCTAAGCCCCTTACTAATCATTGGCTTCTTACTACTCATAGCTCCCTGTATCCTCTGCTTCATCCAGGACTGCATGAAAGAAGTCTTCCAGGTCACTTTCAATCAGATACGGCTCCACCCCTATACCCGAGTTCCGACCTCTGAAGAACCCCAGGACGACCCATACCAGCAGGAAGCAGCCAGATGAACATGTTGCCCCTTTTTTCTTATTAGGAAGAGGTCAGAATGTTAGGCAGGGATCTAGACCCGACATGGCGGCGCCACCCGGCGTAGCAGGCCCTTTGTCCGAGACTTCCCTTCCTCTTTGAACACACCCGCAGACTTGCATATGTCAGAGGTTCCGGCTGGGCAACCACACTCCCCCATGACCTGCAGCTCACCTGCATTCCACAAGTTCGTAAACAGCAGTGTCAGTTAGACCCCTTGCTCGAATCCTGCCCTAGTAGTTTCAAGACCCCCCAGGCTCTGTTTGTACAACCAGCTTCCCTACCTCTCAGGCTATAAAAAGCCCCTACCCTCCTCCCTCAGCGCAACTTCCTCAGTCTGCACCTTGGGACTGAGAAGCCTCACCCGTGAGTCCTAATAAAGGCTATTCTCACTGCCATTTGCCTTGTGTCTTCGTTCCCAGTTCAGCTCCAGCCTGTTTACCTTTACAGTAATAAGCATACAACTTCATTTCTCAGCAGTCATAAATTGTCATTCTCATTACTCTGTCATTTCCTTTAGCACTCCCTGTTAGGGAGACAGAATCTAGCCATTAGGCAGTAATCCAAAAAGCCAAAACTTTGAACATAGGTTCCACTGTTCTCATTCTATACTGAGGAAGATACTAAAAGTTGGATGTTTTCTCTTGAGCCCAATTGCTGTTCTGGGAAGGAAGAAGGGATGTGGTGAATATAATCCAGACCTGGTTACCTTCTACAACAAGGTTTTCCAACATGCCCTATTTTGTTGTTATTGTTCTGTTTTGTTTTAGGCATTCAGCAGCCTGGAATCATGGTTTTTAGGTTCTGTCTCTAGTGATAAGTGGAAAAGAGGAATGAGGAAGGGACTTACTGGCTCAACTGGAAATGGAAACTAAGAATTCATGACTGTGTGCTCTCCCTTGGATGCCCCTGTTCTACATTAAAGGAAATATCTTTGAAATTTAAAAAGATAAGGAATAATAGGCATAAACCCCAATAGGAAAGAATGAACAAATAACAAAGGTTAGAGGTGCAAAGGCAAAAGAGGAAACTTTAAAAATGTGGTGTGGGAAATTGCTCCAACTGGTTCTGGAAAATCCTAGATTTTCTTCTTTTGCTGCCAAGAAAGCAGACAGAAATTTTCTTCCCTATGCTTATTATGCTTTTAAATCTTCTAAAACTATTTTTGTGCCTCTATTAACATTCCAGGGCATTCACACTGAGAGCCAAAGTCCTCCTCTTCCTTTTGTTATTCCTGTGAAGACCTTGTGGTCTGAGTGCTTTTCCATTGTTTTGGGGGATCTGGGGAAATCTGCACATTTTAGGGGACTTCTATATTAAGCTATTTTGTAAACATTTGTGCCTCCTGTCAGAAGTTTGTGAGAGTAAAAGCGTAGACATTGGGGTTTGGTTCGCCTATTTCATAAACACCAAGGGCAAATGTTTCTGGTTTACAATTTTCAGTCCTATGATTTCAAATGTGATTCTACAAAAAAATCTGACAAAAATTTTATCAGAGTCCAAAGCACCTCAGCACATATGAAAAAGTTGTATCTTCTATTTCACGTTATTCTTTTTTTCATCTCTGGTTATATCGGTCAAAAGATTTCCTTTTTCTTAGTAGGAACTAACTTAGAAATTTGAACTCTGTATACAAAGTGCCTCTCCTTTGGAATAGTTTATTGTGTCTACTCACCTTAAAGAATTTTTAAATACCTTAATGCCATGAAAAACTTAGACACTTACCTGGAATAGAATAAATTCTCAATTGTTACATTATTTCTTAATAAGTTATTTTAATAATCATATATAAAGCTTAGTGGGACTGTGATCTGTATGTTTTCACCTTCCAATCTTTGTGTATGCCAAATTAGCCTGTAGTTTTATCTTCACGAGTTTCAAAATAGCATGTTGAATTTATATGTTACATAAAAAGTGAATTAGATACTTTGTATCCACCTCACATTAATAAAAGTTTTGATTTGTGTGTCTAAGTTTACTGCATAGAAAAATTTATCATTAGTGTTTCCATTTACTTTCCTCAACAGGTATCTGAATGATAGTATACTTTATTTCTAATTGCTTATTATATATTAGTGTTTCATGCCATATTTTACAATATTCATATTGCTCCCATATTTTAAACTGTAAGGCTTTTCTTTGCTTTTAAAACAATAAATTAGGTCAGATGCGATGGCTCATGCCTGCAATCCCAGCACTTTGGGAAGCTGGGGTGGGTGGATCGCGAGATCAGGAGTTTGAGACCAGCCTGACCAACATGGTGAAACCCCATCTCTACTAAAAATACAAAAATTAGCTGGGCACTGTGGCACATACCTGTAATCCCAACTACTCAGGAAGCTGAGACAGGAGGACCCAGGAGGCAGAGGTTTCAGTGAGCCAAGATTATGCCACTGCACTCCAGCATGGGCAACATTTTGTATAAAAAGAGGAGCACTATATGAAGAACATAATTAAAAAGTCTCTCTAATATCATGGAAATCTTTATTAAATTTTTCTAGTAAATGCTCTGTATGGAAGATTATAATGCATTTATTGTGAAATTTTGTTACTCTAACCGTATGCTAATAATTCAAAATCTGCTCTTTATAGGTACTCAGTTATGGTTGAACATTGTAGTTATCTAGAAAAATTATTCTTCAGTTGTATCCTTTGCTTATTCGGTATTTCACTGGTTAATGTTTATTTAGTTTCACTTTTTTCTTTTTTTGTTCTTTACTCTTTTCTTTTTTAAATTTATTATTATTATTATACTTTAAGTTCTAGGGTACATGTGCATAACGTGCAGGTTTGTTACATATGTATACTTGTGCCATGTTGGTGTGCTGCACCCATCAACTCGTCAGCACCCATCAACTCATCATTTACATCAGGTATAACTCCCAATGCAATCCCTCCCCCCTCCCCTCTCCCCGTGATAGGCCCCGGTGTGTAATGTTCCCCTTCCCGAGTCCAAGTTATCTCATTGTTCAGTTCCCACCTATGAGTGAGAACATGCGGTGTTTGGTTTTCTGTTCTTGTGATAGTTTGCTAAGAATGATGGTTTCCAGCTGCATCCATGTCCCTACAAAGGACACAAACTCATCCATTTTTATGGCTGCATAGTATTCCATGGTGTATATGTGCCACGTTTTCTTAATCCAGTCTGTCACTGATGGACATTTGGGGTTGATTCCAAGTCTTTGCTATTGTAAATAGTGCCGCAATAAACATACGTGTGCATGTGTCTTTATAGCAGCATGATTTATGATCCTTTGGATATATACCCAGTAATGGGATGGCTGGGTCATATGTTTCACTGTTTTATATTTCTGTATTTCCTTGTTAGGATAGGCTGCTTTGCATCATTTGTGTTTTTAGTTTTTGTGTATGTATTAGAATTTTTATGACTATATTCAACTCTGTACCCTTTAAGAAAGTGTAGAAAAAAAGTCAAATATTAATCAACCATATGCCTATTGCCAATGTAATTCTCTGTTTGCCTGTATAAACATTAATCACACTTTGTTTATGACTTGTGTATTTGTTTTATTAGTTGGTAGTCAATTATTTTTTAATCCTCTCTGGGTGAGTAGTTGTGGAAATTGTTCTAATTTCCACATCTATGTATTAATGAATTCATATTGCTTTTGTGTGAGAAACACTTCAGTGATTTGAAGATAATTATTTTTTGACCTCTGAACTTTTTATTGGCCTCCTGCTCCCCAACAATGTCTCAAAACTTCAGTGTCCTTGGTCTCAGACACCACTTTGCCGTCCGCTATCCTGCGGGCGGTGATCTTTTGGATGGTTTGCAGGTATTTGCTGTCCAGGGTATCACCAAGATTGAAGTCCTCCCCATCTTCTAGCAGGCGACATTAGGAGGTGATATCAACTTCCAACTTCACCTTGATGTTCCACAGGGCCTAGTGCTCCTGGGCCTGGTTCCCTTCTGCCTGAGTCTGTGTCAGCTCTCACTCCAGGTGTGGCAGGACCCTGTTGAGTTGTTCCATCTGCATCTACCTCCCTCAGGCTGTTCTCCAAGCTGACCTTCAGATTTCTCATTAAGTCCAGGTCGATCTCCAAGGACTAGACTGTACATCTCAGCTCCTTGAGAGTCATCTCAGCAGCTCCAATCTCAGCGGACTGCGTGGTGACTATTGTGGTGCTCTCCTCAATCTGCTGGCACCAGTAAGTGTCCAGCTCCTCTTAGTTCTTCTGAGCCATCTCGTCATATTGGGCCTTGATGTCTGCCATGATCTTGTCAAAGTCCTGAGATTTGGGGACATCTACCTCCATGGTCAACCAAGAGCTGGAATCAGGGCTTGTAGACTGTTAACTTCCTCCTCATGGTTCTTCATGAAGAGTAGCTCTTCCTTGTGGACCTCGAGCTCTGTCTCCAGCAGCATCTGACTGACACTGGTGTCATCAGTGACCTTGGAGATCCCATGGATATTGCTTTCCACAGACTGGCACATGGTCATCTCTGGCTCACACTTTGAAGTCATCAGCAGCAAGACGGGCATTGTCAATCTGCATAATGATGTGGGCACTGTCCACAGAATTTGCAAATTCTGAGCTCTCAGGTCTTCGATGGCTTTGAAATAATGTCTTTAGTCTCTGATCTAGTGTCCCTTCTTCTACAGGTGCTCCCGAATTTTGCTCCCAGCTTCCAATTCTCACTCTCCAGGCTCCTCAATCTGTCCAGGCAGGAGGCCAGGGCTTGCATGGTTTCGCTTTCATTCTGAATGTCCCCTTTACCTGCCAGACCCCTGGCAATCCCTGTGACCAGGCCCTCAGGACCCAAGCTGCCCCAGGAGCTGGTGTAATGGGACACAGAGATCTGGGATCTCCAGCCCCCAACGCCTGCATAGACGCTGGCAGTGCTGCTGACCTGCTGGGCACTTTAGTTGGGCAACTGGACAGAGCCCAGGGACCGGTAGTTGGTGGAGAAGGTGCGGAGTGAGTGGTGAAGCTCATGTTGTCTGGGGAGGAAGCGAGAGAACAGGACTCAGGTTTGCAGAGAAGCAGAAGGTAATTATTGAAATACTTTATAACTCTATCTCTACTTAGATATTGTTTTTTGCATTGTTATAAGAAAGACATAAATTGACAGTTATTTACAATTTTACAAGAATTTACAATGACAATAATTATATAGTTTAGGTATGTTAAGCATATCGGCATTATGTGACATATCTCTAGAATATTTTTATCTTACAAAACTAAAACTCAGTACACCTGAAACAACTGCCCATGTTCTCCTTTGTTCATCCCTTTACAAATGCCGTCTTATTCTGTTTCTAAGGGTGTTACTACTTTAGATATTTTGTACATGTGGATTCACACAGTATCTGTCTTGTATCTGGCTTATTTTATTTAGCATAATGTCATCAAGATTGTATTTTTATTGTAGATAATAGGTTTTCTGCTTTTCAAAAACTGAGTAACATTATATTATTTCGGTATTCCAAATTGTATTCATTCATTCATTTGTTGGGGGAAGTATGGGTTGCTTTGACCTATTGATTTTTGTAAATAAAGCTGCAATACATATGTGAGAGTTTACATCTTTTTTTGCATTCTGTCTTATTGGTCTAGTTGTCTATCTTTGTGCCAGTAACTAACTACTTTGACTACTGTAGGTTTATAACATATTTTAACATCAGGAATTGTAATATTTCTAACAGTTTTTCTTTTTTCTCTTTTTGAAAATTGTAGAGTTCTTTGTGGTCCCCTGAAATTCCATATATATTTGGAAGTTACATTTTCTGTTTCTGTCAAAAATAAAATTAAGAACTTCATAGGGATTGCATTAAATCTGTAGGTCACTTTGAGCAGTAGAGACATGTTCAAAATATTAATTTTTCTAACTGTTGAACAAAAGTATGTTCAAGAGTGAATTGTTTTTCATGTATTTGTAAATTTTATGAATTTCCTTCTGTTACTGATTTCTAGTTTTAATCTTTTTGGTCAGAAATTATAGTCTGTAACATTCCATTTAAAAAAAAATCTGATAAATTTTTTTTTTTTTGGCCTAATAGGTTTTCTTTTTTTAGGAGAATATTTTATGAGCTATTGAGAAGACTGTGAGTTTTGTTGTTGTGTGAAGTGTTCTCTATGCATCTGTTACATTAAATTGCTTTATGGTATTTTCATGTCCTCTGTTTTTTAATATTCCATCTGACTTTATTATAAATTACAGAAGTGGTGTATTATAGTATTCTACTCTTAGTATATTACTGTCCTTTGCTTATATTCTGTCAAGATATTATGGATATATTTGAAAATCCTCATGTGAGGTGCATATATATATGTGTGCGTATACACAATTATATAAATATATATACATACACAATTATATATATGTTTGTGTACATATACACACACACACATATGTCATAGGTTTCCAGGTTTATTCATAGGTTTTTCCAGTGAATAAACCCTTTTATTATTATTTTGTCCTTTGTCTTCTTTGACAGTTTGAGTTTTAGTACATTTTATAAACTAAGACAGCTTTTTATTTATAATGTATTTTGCATAACATAATTGTGATATACTGTGTCCTCATTTGGTTACCAATTGCATAAAATTTTTTGATACATCTTGCCACTTTTAGTCTGTTTTTGTTATTATGTAGCATGATGGCTCATATCTGTAATCCTAGCAGTTTAGGAGATGGGGGTGGGAGCCTAGGAGTTTGAGACCAGCCTGGGAACAAAGCTATACTCTGTATCTAAAATAAATAAATAAAGTGAGTCTCCTGTAGACAGGATGTAGTTGGATTTTCTTTCTTTCTAATCTCTGTACTCAATTTATGACTATTGGTCAAGAAGGTTAGTTTGTGAGTAGTTAAGTAATTTCCTGAATTTGAAGGAATTACTTTTGACACTTTGTGGAGGAAAAGTTAAATATTAAATCTGAACTCATTTGAACATGGACACAAACAATGGTCACCAAGTCCCAGAACAGGTTGTATGAGCCCCTTGAGGCATTAATCCAGTGTTGTTTCAGAGAAATCTCTATTTCAATCTATTCCTATACGTTAGTTATTGAAAAACAGTAGGCAATCTCAAAAAACAAGTTGACCTTTTTGTGTTCCTTGAGTCCAGTCATGAAGAGCCTGGGTGACTGGACCTCATGCCAAACAGCTCATTACAATAGGAGCTAGGGTCGCAGACTATGCCTAAGCTTTATGAGACTGCTCTTCATCTGAACATGGACAAGTGGCCGACTCTGGAGTCCAGGCTGTCCCAATCTGGTGGTGAATCCTCCACAGTCTGGTGAGTGTAAAATATATATATATATATATTTTTTTTTTCCTTTCTCCCCTTCCAATTACAATTTACTTATTATGTCTGCATTGTCATTTACATGGGATAAAATTTGTTTACCCTTAAAGGTATTGTGTGTGCGTCTTTTCTTCTCCCCTCACAAGTTTCCCACAGAGAACATTTTTGGCATCACAAACAGGATATGAAAGCCAAAGCATGCTATTTTTCAGCTACAGGGACCAGAGTGGGACTTTGGGGACTTCCCATGTCCTGGGATGGGAAGTCCTCCAGTTCTCCCCATTGACCATTGAGTAGTCCAAGGGAACTGACCTTTGTGAGAATTAGGAATCTAAATTAGTTCATTTTGAACCATTGGCTGTATGTGAGGTGCTGCAGGGAATTCCAGTTGGTAAAGGGGATGCTGAGGGAGTTTACCAGCATGGATGGTGTTTGCTAACTGCTTATAAGTTAATGTGTCAAGATAGGGACTGGTTGCTAAAAGAGAAATGTAAGCTGGAAAAAGAAGATGCTAATCTACTTCCAAACTGGCCCTAGCCCAATGCCAGGCCTATATCTTGACTGATCAGGCTCAAAGCTATGGGTCTGTTGCTGAGAAAAGCAGCTGTCTGAACGACCCAGTCAGGGTAAAACTGAAGCACTACTCAGCCGGGGCTTGGAGCGGATAAAAATCCAGCTCCTATCTCAAGAATGGGAAATTAATCCTAGTAAAATTCAAGGACCTGCACAAAGTACTATTTCTTGACATCCTATAAAATGCAGGGGAATAGTCCATTTTACCAAAGGCTAAGGCTAAAATACTAGAATTTGCAAATCCTACACCTGAAAGAGGAGGCCAATAAATATATTTGCTTGTTTGAATTCTGGAGACATTATGATCCTCAGTTGGGTAACATTTCACAACCTCTGTATGCAGTCACTAGAAAATGCTATGATTTTCACTGGGGAAAGAAAGAGAGTATGGCTTTTGAACAAGCTAAACAAGTGGTGCAAATGGCCCTGGATCTATTGCCTATATGGGATGGGCCAGTAGAACTGCAAGTAACTGTCCTAGATCAACAAGCTAATTGGAGCCTTAGGTAGAAACAAGATGCGAAGAGAGTATCTTTTGAGTTTTGTACCCGAAAGCTGCCAGAGGCCGGCAAAGCTTATACCCCTTTCAAAAATCAACTGTTAGCTTGCTATTGGGCTTTGCTGGAAACGGAGCACTTCTGCTTCAACCATGATGTCTTTATGATTATGACTTGGGTCATGAGTTCCCCCAAAACTCACTGGTTCTGATGAAGGAAGCAGTGGGAGCAACTGGCTGGCTGAATTGGTAGCCCTCCTCCAGGAAATTCAGGAGGAGACCAGAGGGATTAGTCACTCATATGCAACTGTTGGTCAGTAGCAAATGGTCTTACTACCTGGATGCTCCAATGGTAAAGAAATAAATGGTGAATTGGGAATAAAGAGGTTTGGGGAAAATAATATTGGTAAGATATCTGAATCCTAACACACCCTACCAATATCACTCTTTTCCATGTTGATGCTCATATGTCTCTGCTTTCTCTTGACAGACTATTTAATCAGCAGGCAGATCAACAGGCCAAAATTTCCACCATAACTGTAAACTTGAATGTGGATGAATGGATTACAGTATGTTCAAGCCTTGCAATGAGAGGCATCATAAGGTATGATGGTATAATTGATAGTGATTACCGGGGAGAGTTAAAGGTCATTTTATGCAATACCACTCCAGATTCTTTCATTACAAAATCACAGATGCAGGCCAGGCACGATGGCTCACGCCAGTAATCCCAGCACTTTGGGAGGCCAAGGTGGGTGGATCACGAGATCAGGAGTTCAAGACCAGCCTGGCCAACATGGTAAAATCCCGTCACTACTAAAAAAAAAAAAAAAAAA
This sequence comes from Trachypithecus francoisi, assembly GCF_009764315.1. Taxonomy (NCBI): domain Eukaryota; kingdom Metazoa; phylum Chordata; class Mammalia; order Primates; family Cercopithecidae; genus Trachypithecus; species Trachypithecus francoisi. The sequence continues at coordinate 481,867 of NW_022680482.1, read as the reverse complement.
AAAAATTAGCCGGGCGTGGTGGTGGGCACCTGTAATCCCAGCTACTCGGGAGGCTGAGGCAGGTGAACTGCTTGAAACCAGAAGGCGGGGGTTAGAGTGAGCCAACATCATGCCGCTGCACTCCAGCCTAGGCAACAACAGTGAAATTCAGTGTCAAAAACCAAACAGACGACCACCCCTCACAAAAGCCGAGGTGGGTTGCTCAATTTTTGGTGGTACCTTATCAACAGTTAATCCCTGAGGAAATTTCTGCCCCAGTAGAAATAACACACAGAACTGGAAAATTCGGTTACACCAAAGTGGGCAACTTAAATCCTGGAGCCAAAATGTGGATACAGTGTAAGGCTGGTGACCTTATAGCTATAGGAGCAGAAAATGAAGCCATAGTACAATTTCCTAGAGATGAAAAACAATGTCATGTTCCCCTCCATTTTTGTTAGTACAGAGAATAACCTGTCTGCTAGTAATCAGTACCTGGGTCACTATGTCTGAGGCTAATAATGAGTTCATCAGCTATGTAGCCACCGCTGCAACAGTAGCCAACCACATTCAGTGTTGGGTATGCCCTAAGTTGCCAGAAGCCACTGGGAATGGGCTACCTTGGAGAATCGTCCCTATTAACATTTCTTAATGGATATGCTGATACCAATGTAGGTGGGATAATAACATTTGTAATCCAAACTGGACTTCTTTTAACCAAACCAAACAGTCTATTTTTGCCCAAGCCCAAATGAAACACAGCACTTTTGTTACTCAATTACACATTACAGTAATACAATTATAGTAGAACTCTTTCTATTCCCTGGGGGAGGGGCCCTCTGGGTATGCAGATTCTATGGGTGGTGATACCTGCCTCCGCATTGGATGGGGAGATACATGTGAAGGGGGTCATTAATTCCATTCACCAATTGGGATAATATTTCCCTCCCCAGTAATTTAGATGCTTACAAACATTGCAGTTGCCAATGCTCCAGATTCCCTGATTGTGGTACCCTATCACAGTATTCTCCCCTGCCACTGGTAAAATCCTGCTTCGGCAACAAATTAAAATATTAAGCTTACATGTAGAAAAAGCCCTTAATGATAGCAGCACTGAACTTATATTGTTATCAGATGAATTTGCTCAGCTGCGTACGGTTACGTTGCAAAATTAAATGGCATTACATATGCTTATGTGCATATCTCTTTTTTTATGGCATCCTGATCTTTTTTTTTTTATTATTATGATACTTTAAGTTCTAGGGTACATGTGCATAACATGCAGATTTGTTACATATGTATACTTTTGCCATGTTGGTGTGCTGCACCCATCAACTCGTCAGCACCCATCAACTTGTCATTTACATCAGGTACAACTCCCAGTGCAATCCCTCCCCCCTCCCCCCTCCCCATAGTAGGCCCCGGTGTGTGATGTTCCCCTTCCCGAGTCCAAGTGATCTCATTGTTCAGTTCCCACCTATGAGTGAGAACATGCAGTGTTTGCTTTTCTGTTCTTGCGATAGTTTGCTGAGAATGATGGTTTCCAGCTGCATCCATGTCCCTAAAAGGACACAAACTCATCCTTTTTTATGGCGCTTATGTGTATATCTCTGACAATTCTCACAATACTACTCTTTTTGCAAAGCCATTGTGAGTGTGTTTTTTTAAAATTAACTGTGCTTTTAATCCTCCTGTGCTTACCCTGTATCTGTAATCTATATCAACTATGCCTTCCCCATGTATCTGTAAGTGTATTTTTCTACAATCAAGTATGAAATTGAGGCCAAATGTGGAGAAAAAGTCAAATATTAAATTTGAACTCAATTGAACATGGACACAAACAATGATCACCAAGTCACGAACAGTTTGTGTGAGCCCCTGGAGGCGTTCATCCAGGGCTGTTTCAGAGAAATCTCTCTTTCAATCTATTCCTATACGTTAGTTATTGAAAAACAATAGACAATCACAAAAAACAAGTTGATCTTTTTGTGTTCTTTGAGCCCAGTCATGAAGGGCCCCTGTGACTGGACCTTATGCCAAACAACTCATTACAAAAAAGGCTAGGGTCCTAGACTGCACTGAAGCTTAATGAGACCTCTCCTCATCTGTGCATGGATGAGTGGCTGACTCTGGAGCCCAGGCTGTTGCTTCCCAGTCTGGTGGTGAATCCTCCATAGTCTGGTGAGTGTAAATATATATAGATATCTTTTCCCTTCTTCCCTTCCCATTGCAATTAGCTTATTGTATCATTTGCTTATTAGATGTGCATTCCCATTTATGTAGAATAAAGTTTGTTATCCTTAAGGTATTGTGTGTGTGTCTTTTCTTCTCCCATCATGTGTTTTCCTCAGAGAACACACTTATTAAATGTTTTATTTTACTCTAGCAGCTATTTTGTGCCTTGTTTCTTTCCTTCTATCTTCCTTTGTATCTCTCTTTTTTTTTTTTTGGTAGGGATGTGTTTTATTCCTTTCTCATTTTCTTTTATATATCTCTGTAAGTAATTTTTACCACAGTGATTACATAAAACCTGTTACAGTTAAAATAGTATATTTTAATCCAGAAACAACTTAACTTTAGAGACATACAACAATTCTTTCTCATTACATCTGCCCTCAACTTTGTTACTGGTGTTATCAATTATATTATGTTATATTATATATTTATTACCAGAGGTTTATAATAATTTTTTTTCAAATTTTATAGCATAATTAGAAGTTACTACCACTATTGTAATAGTACAGAATTTTATTTTTGTGCATGTGAATGTTTTTCCCAGATAGTTCTGTATTTTCTTATGATTTCGTTACTCTCTAGATCATTTTATTTTCAATGGGAGGGACTCTGTTCAGCATTCCTCATAGTGCAGGTCTAGTGGAGATGTAGTTCTTCAACATTTGGTTACCTTGGAAAGAATGTATTTAAGTTGTAAGAACAGTTTTGATGCTTATAACACTCTTGCTTGGAAGTTTTCATTCTTTCAGCACATTGACTATATCACCCAATTTTCTTCTGACTTGGAAGGTTTCTATTGATAAATCCACTGATAATGTGATGAAAGTAACCTTATAATTAAGAAATCACTTTTATCTTACAGCCTTCAAGATTCTCTTTTTGTTTGTGACTGTCAAAATTTTATTTATAAGGTATCTCATTATGGGGCTTCTTGTGTTTATCCTAGTGGAAGTTCATTGAGCTTTTGGATATTTTGTCCTTTTTCTTGTCTAAAAATTTTTCAGACTTGTTTTGGTATAATTCCACTCTAGAACTTCTATTTCTTTTCTTATTTTCCTGACTTAATTTAGTTGTCTACTCATTTTACTTACTGAAAATCATTCAAGTAGTTATTTTGAATTATTCACAAGATAAATCTCTACGGGTGGAGTGAATTCTAAATATTCATTTTGTTGTACTGATTGGGTCATACGACTCTGCTACTTTGTGTACCTCATAATCTTAGGTTGAGATTTGGCCACTAAACAGTCACACGTCACAATCTTTATAAAATGACTTTGTTCATGTGTAATCTAAACCAATTAGCCAGGCTAGATTCTAAGGGATTTTTAAACCTGTTTTCAGAATTGGTCTTCTGGTATTGTGTGTTTAGTTTCTAATTAAAGACGTTTGCCCAGGTTTTTGTTCATTTGTTTGCTTGTTTTTTTGGAAGAGCCTATAATCACTTGCTCCACCTGTTGTAAGTCTGTGGTATTGCCATCTTTCTGTTGCTGTAGCAATTATTTTTCTTTGGTCTCAGCACACTGAACCTGTCATTCAGTGTATACCACAATTCCCTTCAGCACTCTTTATGTCAGGAGACACAGCAACCAGTCTTGCATTACAAATGTCCATATGCCTGGACAAAACAGTCATAAATGCAGATGAGTAGAAAATGTTGCATTTTTTATCTGTATGTTTTATGGAAGCTTGTAAAAAAAAGTTTATGTTTACTTTACTGAACAGAATTCTACTGTCATACAGAATAAGAAAGTGATGATGGTCATGACTGTTTTACTCAAGACGATGTTTATACCCTTAGTTATAGTAATTAAAAGAAGCAAAAAAAAACTGAATTAAAAAAAAGAGAAAATGTGGCATTTTTCTGAAGAACTGCAGGGGGTCCAAATATGGTCTCCCGACAAAGCTGGTATATGGAAATATCAGGTGAGCCAGCCTTTTTATTTTTTTATGACAAGGTCTTTGTTTCCCAAGCTAGTTTTAAATTCCTGGGCTCAAGCTATCTTTCCACCTCAGTCTCCCAAAGTGCTGGGATTACAGGTGTGAGTTACTGAATCTGGCTGAGCCCTTTCTTTGCAGGGTCTGAAATTTAATAATATGGCCAGGCACCGTGGTTCATGCCTGTAATTTCACCATTTTGGGAAACTGAAGCAGGCAGATCAGTTGAGGTCAGGAGTTTGAGACCAGCCTGACTGACATGGTGAAACCCCTTCTCTACCTAACATACCAAAAATTAGGTGGGTGTGGTGGTGCATGCCTATAATCCCAGTTATTCAGGAGGCTGAGGCAGGAGAGTCTCTTAAACCCAGGAGGCAAAAGTTGCAGTGCGCAAAACAAAAAATCGGTTTTGGAAAAGATAGAATTGACACACCATTTACCAGATTGAATAAGCAAAAAAAAAGAGGCCGGGCGTGGTGGCCCAAGCCTGTAATCCCAGCACTTTGGGAGGCCGAGACGGGTGGATCACGAGGTCAGGAGATTGAGATCATCCTGGCTAACATGGTGAAACCCCGTCTCTACTAAAAAATACAAAAAAACTAGCCGGGCGAGGTGGCGGGAGCCTGTAGTCCCAGCTACTTGGGAGGCTGAGGCAGGAGAATAGCATAAACCCGGGAGGCGGAGCTTGCAGTGAGCTGAGATCCGGCCACTGCATTCCAGCCTGGGTGACAGAGCGAGACTCCGTCTCAAAAAAAAAAAAAAAGAAAAGAAAAGAAAAAGAGGTTTTTGGGAGGCAGAGCAAGATGGCCGAATAGGAAGAGCTCCAGTCTCCAACTCCCAGCACGAGCGACACAGAAGACTGGTGATTTCTGCATTTTCAACTGAGGTACTGGGGTCATCTCTCTAGGGAGTACTGGACAATCGGTGCTGGTCAGCTGCTGTAGCTTGACCAGCGTGAGCTGAAGCAGGGTGAGGCATCGCCTCACCTGGAAGCGCAAGGGGGAAGGAAATCCGTTTTCCTAGCCAGGGGAACTGAGACACACAACACCTGGAAAATCGGGTAACTCCCACCCCAATACTGCGCTTTAAGGAAACAGGCACACCAGGAGAATATATCCCACACCTGGCCGGGAGGGTCCCACGCCCACAGAGCCTCCCTCACTGCTAACACAGCAGTCTGCGGCGATCGATCCGCAAGGCAGCAGCGAGGCTGGGGGAGGGGCGCCCGCCATTGCTGAGGCTTAACTAGGTAAAGCCGCTGGGAAGCTCGAACTGGGTGGAGCTCACAGCAGCTCAAGGAAGCCTGCCTGTCTCTGTAGACTCTACCTCTGCGGACAGCGCACAGCTGCAGTCTAATAGGGGAAGCAGCGGGGGCCGGTGCAGATGCGAACAACTCTGTCTGACAGCTTTGGAGAGAGCCGTGGATCTCCTAAAGCAGAGGTTGAGATCTGAGAACGGACAGACTGCCTGCTCAGGTGGGTCCCTGACCCCTGAGTAGCCTAGCTGGGAGACATCCCCCACTAGGGGCAGTCTGACACCCTACACCTCACAGGGTGGAGTCACCCCTGAGAGGAAACTTCCAAAGGAAGAATCAGACAGGTACACTCGCTGTTCAGCAATATTCTATCTTCGGAAACCTCTGCTGCTGATACCCAGGCAAACAGGGTCTGGAGTGGACCTCAAGCAATCTCCAACAGACCAACAGACAGTCCTTCTGACTGTCAGACGGAAAACTATCAAACAGGAAGGACATCTATACCAAAACCCCATCAGTACGTCACCATCATCAAAGACCAGAGACAGATAAAACCACAAAGATGGGGAAGAAGCAGGGCAGAAAAGCTGGAAATTCAAAAAATAAGAGGACATCTCCACCTGCAAAGGAGCGTAGCCCATCGCCAGCCACGGATCAAAGCTGGTCAGAGAATGACTTTGATGAGATGAGAGAAGAAGGCTTCAGTCCATCAAACCTCGCAGAGCTAAAGGAGGAATTACGTACCCAGCGCAAAGAAACTAAAAATCTTGAAAACAGAGTGGAAGAATTGAGAGCTAGACTAATTAATGCAGAGAAGATCATAAACGAAATGACAGAGATGAAAACCATGACACGAGAAATACGTGACAAATGCACAAGCTTCAGTAACCGACTCGATCAACTGGAAGAAAGAGTATCAGCGATTGAGGATCAAATGAATGAAATGAAGTGAGAAGAGAACCAAAAGAAAAAAGAAGAAAAAGAAATGAACAAAGCCTGCAAGAAGTATGGGATTATGTAAAAAGACCAAATCTACATCTGATTGGGGTGCCTGAAAGTGAGGGGGAAAATGGAACCAAGTTGGAAAACACTCTTCAGGATATCATCCAGGAGAACTTCCCCAACCTAGTAGGGCAGGCCAACATTCAAATTCAGGAAATACAGAGAACGCCACAAAGATACTCCTCCAGAAGAGCAACTCCAAGACACATAATTGCCAGATTCACCAAAGTTGAAATGAAGGAAAAAATCTTAAGGGCAGCCAGAGACAAAGGTCGGGTTACCCACAAAGGGAAGCCCATCAGACTAACAGCAGATCTCTCGGCAGAAACTCTACAAGCCAGAAGAGAGTGGGGGCCAATATTCAACGTTCTTAAAGAAAAGAATTTTCAACCCAGAATTTCATATCCAGCCAAACTAAGTTTCATCAGTGAAGGAGAAATAAAATCCTTTACAGATAAGCAAATGCTTAGAGATTTTGTCACCACCAGGCCTGCCTTACAAGAGACCCTGAACGAAGCCCTAAACATGGAAAGGAACAACCGGTGCCAGCCATTGCAAAAACATGCCAAAATGTAAAGACCATCGAGGCTAGGAAGACACTGCATCAACTAACGAGCAAAATAACCAGTTAATATCATAATGACAGGATCAAGTTCACACATAACAATATTAACCTTAAATGTCAATGGACTAAATGCTCCAATTAAAAGACACAGACTGGCAAACTGGATAAAGAGTCAAGACATATCAGTCTGCTGTATTCAGGAGACCCATCTCACATGCAGAAACATACATAGGCTCAAAATAAAGGGATGGAGGAAGATCTACCAAGCAAATGGAGAACAAAAAAAGCAGGGGTTGCAATCCTAGTCTCTGATAAAACAGACTTTAAACCATCAAAATCATAAGAGACAAAGAAGGCCATTACATAATGGTAAAGGGATCAATTCAACAGGAAGAGCTAACTCTCCTAAATATATATGCACCCAATACAGGAGCACCCAGATTCATAAAGCAAGTCCTTAGAGACCTACAAAGAGACTTAGACTCCCATACAATAATAATGGGAGACTTCAACACTCCACTGTCAACATTAGACAGATCAACGAGACAGAAAGTTAACAAGGATATCCAGGAATTGAACTCATCTCTGCACCAAGCGGACCTAATAGACATCTATAGAACTCTCCACCCCAAATCAACAGAATAGACATTCTTCTCAGCACCACATCACACTTATTCCAAAATTGACCACATAATTGGAAGTAAAGCACTCCTCAGCAAATGTACAAGAACAGAAATTATAACAAACTGTCTCTCAGACCACAGTGCAATCAAACTAGAACTCAGGACTAAGAAACTCAATTCAAACCGCTCAACTACATGGATACTGAACAACCTGCTCCTGAATGACTACTGGGTACATAACGAAATGAAAGCAGAAATAAAGATGTTCTTTGAAACCAATGAGAACAAAGATACAACATACCAGAATCTCTGGGACACATTTAAAGCAGTGTGTAGAGGGAAATGTATAGCACTAAATGCCCACAAGAGAAAGCTGGAAAGATCTAAAATTGACACTCTAACATCACAATTAAAAGAACTAGAGAGGCAAGAGCAAACACATTCAAAAGCTAGCAGAAGGCAAGAAATAACTAAGATCAGAGCAGAACTGAAGGAGATAGAGTCACAAAAAAACCCTCCAAAAAATCAATGAATCCAGGAGTTGGTTTTTTGAAAAGATCAACAAAATTGACACACCGCTAGCTAGACTAATAAAGAAGAAAAGAGAGAGGAATCAAATAGACGCAATTAAAAAATGATAAAGGGGATATCACCACCGACCCCACAGAAATACAAACAACCATCAGAGAATACTATAAATGCCTCTATGCAAATCAACTAGAAAATCTAGAAGAAATGGATAATTTCCTGGACACTTACACTCTACCAAGACTAAACCAGGAAGAAGTTGAATCTCTGAATAGACCAATAGCAGGCTCTGAAATTGAGGCAACAATTAATAGCCTACCCACCAAAAAAAGTCCAGGACCAGATGGATTCACAGCTGAATTCTACCAGAGGTACAAGGAGGAGCTGATACCATTCCTTCTGAAACTATTCCAATCAATAGAAAAAGAGGGAATCCTCCCTAACTCATGTTATGAGGCCAACATCATCCTGACACCAAAGCCTGGCAGAGACACAACAAAAAAAGAGAATTTTAGACCAATATCCCTGATGAACATTGATGCAAAAATCCTCAATAAAATACTGGCAAACCGGATACAGCAGCACATCAAAAAGCTTATCCACCATGATCAAGTGGGCTTCATCCCTGGGATGCAAGGCTGGTTCAACATTCGCAAATCAATAAACGTAATCCAGCATATAAACAGAACCAAAGACAGGAACCACATGATTATCTCAATAGATGCGGACAAGGCTTTTGACAAAATTCAACAGCCCTTCATGCTAAAAACGCTAAATAAATTTGGTATTGATGGAACGTACCTCAAAATCATAAGAGCTATTTATGACAAACCCACAGCTAATATCATACTGAATGGGCAAAAACTGGAAAAATTCCCTTTGAAAACTGGTACAAGACAGGGATGCCCTCTCTCACCACTTCTATTCAACATAGTGTTGGAAGTTCTGGCTAGGGCAATCAGGCAAGAGAAAGAAATCAAGGGTATCCAGTTAGGAAAAGAAGAAGTCAAATTGTCCCTGTTTGCAGATGACATGATTGTATATTTAGAAAACCCCATCGTCTCAGCCCAAAATCTCCTTCAGCTGATAAGCAACTTCAGCAAAGTCTCAGGATACAAAATTAATGTGCAAAAATCCCAAGCATTCTTATACACCAGTAACAGACAAGCAGAGATCCAAATCAGGAATGAACTTCCATTCACAATTGCTTCAAAGAGAATAAAATACCTAGGAATCCAGCTTACAAGGGATGTAAAGGACCTCTTCAAGGAGAACTACAGACCACTGCTCAGTGAAATCAAAGAGGACACAAACAAATGGAAGAACACACATCATGCTCATGGATAGGAAGAATCAATATCGTGAAAATGGCCATACTGCCCAAGGTGATTTATAGATTCAATGCCATCCCCATCAAGCTACCAATGAGTTTCTTCACAGAATTGGAGAAAACTGCTTTAAAGTTCATATGGAACCAAAAAAGAGCCCGCATTTCCAAGACAATCCTAAGTCAAAAGGACAAAGCTGGAGGCATCACGCTACCTGACTTCAAACTATACTACAAGGCTACAGTAACCAAAACAGCATGGTACTGGTACCACAACAGAGATATAGACCAATGGAACAGAACAGAGTCCTCAGAAATAATACCACACATCTACAGCCATCTGATCTTTGACAAACCTGAGAGAAACAAGAAATGGGGAAAGGATTCCCTGTTTAATAAATGGTGATGGAAAATTGGCTAGCCATAAGTAGAAAGCTGAAACTGGATCCTTTCCTTACCCCTTATACGAAAATTAATTCAAGATGGATGAGAGACTTAAATGTTAGACCTAATACCATAAAAACCCTAGAAGAAAATCTAGGTAGTACCATTCAGGACATAGGCATGGGCAAGGACTTCATGTCTAAAACACCAAAAGCAACGGCAGCAAAAGCCAAAATTGACAAACGGGATCTAATTAAACTAAAGAGCTTTTGCACAGCAAAAGAAACTACCGTCAGAGTGAACAGGCAACCTACAGAATGGGAGAAAATTTTTGCAACCTACTCATCTGACAAAGGGCTAATATCCAGAATCTACAAAGAACTCAAACAAATATACAAGAAAAAAACAAATAACGCCATCAAAAAGTGGGGAAAGGATATGAACAGACATTTCTCAAAAGAAGACATCCATACAGCCAACAGACACATGAAAAAATGCTCATCATCACTGGCCATCAGAGAAATGCAAATCAAAACCACAATGAGATACCATCTCACACCAGTTAGAATGGCAATCATTAAGAAATCAGGAAACAACAGGTGTTGGAGAGGATGTGGAGAAATAGGAACACTTTTACACTGTTGGTGGGATTGTAAACTAGTTCAACCATTATGGAAAACAGTATGGCGATTCCTCAAGGATCTAGAACTAGATGTACCATATGACCCAGCCATCCCACTACTGGGTATATACCCAAAGGATTATAAATTACTACAAAGACACATGCACACGTATGTTTATTGTGGCACTATTCACAATAGCAAAGACTTGGAATCAACCCAAATGTCCATCTGTGACAGACTGGATTAAGAAAATGTGGCACATATACACCATGGAATACTATGCAGCCATAAAAAAGGATGAGTTTGCGTCCTTTGTAGGGACATGGATGCAGCTGGAAACCATCATTCTTAGCAAACTATCACAAGAAGAGAAAACCAAACACCGCATGTTCTCACTCATAGGTGGGAACTGAACAATGAGATCACTTGGACTCGGGAAGGGGAACATCACACACTGGGGCCTATCATGGGGAGGGGGGAGGAGGTAGGGATTGCATTGGGGAGTTATACATGATATAAACGTTATGCACATGTACCCTAGAACTTAAAGTATAATAAAAAAAAAAAAAAGAAAAAGAAAAAGAAAAAGATAAGACCTAAATAAAATCATTCCAGCAAAGAAAATCCCAGGAGTCATAGCTTCACTACTGAATTTTACCAAACACTTAAAGAACGAATATCAATCTTATTTAAACTATTTTAAAATTGCAGAAGGAGATAATATCTTCTATTCTATGAGGCCAGCATTATCATGATACAAAAATCACAAAAACACACATCAAGGCCGGGCGTGGTGGCTCATGCCTGTTGTCCCAGCACTTTGGGAGGCTGAGCTGGGCAGATCACTTGAGGTCAGGAGTTCAATACCAGCCTGGTCAACATGGTGAAACCCTATCTCACCAAAAATAGAAAAATTAATGAGGCATGGTCATGGGCACCTCCAATTCCAGCTATTCAGGAGACTGAGGCAGGAGAATTGCTTGAACCTGAGAGGTGGAGGTTGCAGTGAGTCCAGTTCATGCCACAGCACTACAACCTGGACAACCAAGCAAGACTCCATCTCAAAACAAACAAACAAACGGACACATTGAAAAAGAAAACAATAAGCTATTGTCTCTGATGAACAGTAATGCAAACATTTTAAACAAAAATACTAGCAAATTAAATTCAATTAGATGATTAAAATATTACATCATGACCAAATGGGATTCATCCCAGTGAAGCAAGCATAGTTCAACTTATGGAAATCAATCAGTGTGATACATCATATCAACAGAATGAAGGACAAAACCAATATGATCATTTCAAATGATGCTGTTAATGAATTTAGTATAACTCAACATTCCTTTATGATAAAATCCTCAAAACCTGGGTATAGAGGAACATAATTTGACACAATTAAAGTCATATATGACAACCCCATAGCTAGTATTATGCTAAACAGGGAAAAATGTAAGACATTTCTTCTAGGATCTGCAACATGACAAGGATGTCCACTTTCACACTGTTACTCAACATAGTATTGGAATTCCTTCCTAGAGCAATCAGACAAGAGAAATATATAAAAGACTTCAAAATTAAAAAGAAAGAAGTCAAGTTATTCTTGTTTCTAGATGACATAATCTTATATTTGGAAAAATCTGGAGACTTCACTAAAAACTCTTAGAAGTAATAAATTCAGTAACCTTGCAGGATGCAAACTGCATATATGAATATCAGTGGTATTTCTACATGTCAACAGCAAACAATTTGAAAAAGCAATTGATAGTAATCCAAAATAAAATAGCTAAAAATTAAACAAAATACCTTGGAATTAACTTAACCAAAAAATTAATGGAACTTTACACTAAAAACTACAAAACATTGCTGCAAGAAATTAAAAGGGACAAAAAACCCCCAAAAAAGTTATGTCCATAAACTGGAAGAATCAGTATTGCTAAAATGTCTATACTATCCAAACCAGTCTACAGATTCAATGCAATCTCGATAGAAATACCAATGACATTCTTCACATAAATAGGAAAAACAATACTAAACTTTATATAAAACCACAAAAGACTGGCACTCTCATAGGATATCCAAGATGGCCAAATAGGAGCAGCTCCGGTCTGCAGCTCCCAGGGTGTTTGATGCAGATGATGGGTGATTTCTGCATTTCCACTGAGGTACCTGGTTTATCTCATTGAGACTTGTTAGACAGTGGGTGGAGTCCATGGAGGGTGAGACACAGCAAGGCAAGGTGTTGTCTCACCCAGGAAGCAAAGGGGGTTGGGAATTTCCCTTTACTAGCCAAGGGAAGCCATGAAAGGCTGTATCTGGAAAATCAGGACTCTCACACCCAAATACTGTGCTAAGGTCTTAGCAACTGGCAGACAAGGAGTTTCTCTCCTGGGCCTGGCTCAGCAGGTCACACACCTGTGGAGCCTTGCTCACTGCTAGTGCAGCAGTCTGAGATCAAACTGTGAGGCAGCAGTCAGGCTGGGAGAGGGGCATCTGCCATTGCTGAGGCTTGAGTATGTAAACAAAGCAGTCAGGAATCTTGAACTGGGTGAAGCCCACTGCAGCTCAGCAAGGCCTACAAAGCCTCTATAGTCTCCAATTCTGTGGGCAAGGCATAGCTGAACAAAATGCAGTAGAAAACTTCTGCAGGCTTAAACATCGCTCTCTGACAGCTCTGAAGAGAGCAGTGGTTCTCCCAGAACAGCGTTTGAGCTCTGAGAATGGACAGACTGCCTCCTCAAGTGGGTCACTGACCCCCGTGTAGCATAACTGGGAGACAATTCCCAGTAGGAGGCAACAGACACCTCATATAGGTGGGTACCCCTCTGGGGTGAAGCTTCCAGAGGAAGGATCAGTCAGTAATATTTTCTATTCTGCAATATTTGCTGTTCTGCAGCCTCTGCTGGTGATACCCAGGTAAACAGGGTCTGAACTGGACCTCCAGCAAACTCCAACAGACCTGTAGCTGAGGGACCTGACTACTGGAAGGAAAACTAACAAACAGAAAGGAATAGCATCAACGTCAACAAAAAGGACATCTACACCAAAACCCCATCTGTGGGTCACCAATATCAAAGAAAAAAGGTAGATAAAACCACAAAGATGGGGAGAAACCAGAGCAGAAAAGCTGAAAATTTTAAAAATCAGATCACCTCTTCTCCTGCAAAGGATCACAGCTCCTTGCCAGCAACAGAACAAAACTGGATGGAGAATGACTTTGATGAGTTGACAGAAGTAGGCTTCAGAAGGTCGGTAATAACAAAATTCTATGAGCTAAAGGAGGATGTTTGAACCCATTACAAGGAAGCTAAAAACCTTGAAAAAAGGATAGATGAATGGCTAACTAGAATAAACAGTGTCTAGACAAGACCTTAAATGACCTGATGGAGCTGAAAATGATGGCACAAGAACTTTGTGATGCATACACAAACTTCAATAGCTGATGGGATCAAGTGGAAGAAAGGATATCAGTAATTGAAGATCAAATTAATGACATAAAGTGAGAAGACAAGGTTAGAGAAAAAGATAAAAAAGAAACAAACAAAGCTTCCAAGAAATATGGGACTATGTGAAAAGACCAAATCTACGTTTGATTGGTGTACCTGAAACTGATGAAGAGAATGGAACCAAGTTGGAAAACACTCTTCAGGATATTACCCAGGAGAAGTTCCCCAACCTAGCAAGGCGGGCCAACTTTCAAATTCAGGAAATACAGAGAACACCACAAAGATATTCCTCGAGAAGATCAATCCCAAGACATATAATTGTCAGATTTACCAAGGTTGAAATGAAGGAAAAAAATGTTAAGGAAAGGCAGAGAGAAAGGTTGGGCTACCCGCAAAGGGAAGCCCATCAGACTAACAGCGGCTCTCTCAGCAGAAACCCTATAAGCCAGAAGAGAGTAGGGATCAACATTCAACATTCTTCAAGAAAAGAATTTTCAACCCAGAATTTCATATCCAGCCAAACTAAGCTTCAAAAATGAAGGAGAAATAAAATCCTTCACAGACAAGCAAATGCTTAGAGATTTGTCACCACCAAGCCAGTCTTACAAGGGTTCCTGAAGGAAACACTCAACATACAAAGAAACAACCAGTACCAGTCACTGCAAAAACATTCCAAATTGTAAAGACCATCCATGCTATGAATAAACTGCATCAATTAATGGACAAAATAACCAGCTAACATCATAATGACAGGATCAAATTCACCCATAACAATATTAACCTTAAATGTAAATGGACTAAATGTCCCAATGAAAAGACACAGACTGGCAAATTGGATAAAGAGTTAAGACTCATCAGTGTGCTGTCTTCAGGAGACTCATCTCACATGCAGTGACACACAAAGGCTCAAAATAAAGGCATGGAGGAAGATCTGCCAAGCGAATGGAAAGCAAAAAAAAAAAAAAAAAAAAGAACTGGGTTGCAATTCTAGTCTCCGATAAAACAGACTTTAAACCAACAAAGATCAAAAGAGACAAAGAAGATCATTACATAATGGTAAAGAGATCAATTTGACAAGAAGAGCTAACTATCCTAAATATATATGCACCCAATATGGGAGAACCCAGATTCATAAAGCAAGTCCTTAGAGGCCTACAAAGAGACTTAGACTCCCACACAATAATAGTGGGAGAATTTCATACCCCACTGTCAATATTAGGTAAACAAGACAGAAGGTTAACAAGGATATCCAGGACTTGAACTCAGCTCTGCACCAAGGGGACCTAATAGACAGCTACAGAACTCTCCACCCCATATCAACAGAATATGCATTCTTCTCAGCACCACATTGCACCAATTCTGAAACTGATGACATAAGTGGAAGTAAAGCACTCCTCAACAAATGTAAAAAAAAAAAAAAAAACAAATCACAACAAACTGTGTCTCAGACCATAGTGCAATCAAATTAGAACTCAGGATTAATAAATTCAAAACCACACAACTACATGGAAACTGAACAACCTGCTTTGGAATGACAACTGGGTAAATAATGAAATGAAGACAGAAATAAAGATATTCTTTGAAACCAATGAGAACAAAGACACAACATACCAGAATCTCTGGGGACACATTTAAAGCAGTGTGTAGAGGGAAATTTATAACACTAAATGCCCACAAGAGAAAGCAGGAATGGCTCAAAATCAACACCCTAACATCATAATTTAAAGAACTAGAGAAGCAAGAGCAAACAAATTCAAAAGCTAGCAGAAAACAAGAAATAGCTAAGATCACAGAAGAACTGAAAGAGATAGAGATACAGAAAACCCTTCAGAAAATCAATGAATCCAGGAGCTGATTTTTTGAGATTAACAAAATTGATAGACCTCTAGCAATACTAATAAAGAAGAAAAGAGAAAAGAATCAAATAGATGCAATAAAAAATGATAAAGGGGATATCACCACTGATCCCACAGAACTATAAACTACCATCAGAGAATACTATAAATACCTCTATGCAAATAAACTAGAAAATCCAGAAGAAATTGATGAGTTCCTGGACACATACACCCTCCCAAAACTAAACCAGGGAGAAGTTGATTCTCTGAATAGATCAATAACAGACTCTGAAATTGAGGCAATAATTAATAGCCTACCAACAAAAAAAAGTCCAGTACCAGACGGATTCACAGCTGAATTCTACCAGAGGTACAAAGAGGAGCTGGTGCCATTCCTTCTGAAACCATTCCAATCAACAGGAAAAGAGGAAATCCTCCCTAACTCATTTTATGAGGCCAGCATCATCCTGACACCAAAGCCTGGCAGAGACACAACAACAACAAAAAAAGAGAATTTTAGACCAATATCCCTGATGAATATCGATGTGAAAATCCTCAATAAAATACTGGCAAATCGAATCCAGCAGCACATCGAACAGCTTATCCACCATGATCAAGTCAGCTTCATCCCTGGGATACAAGGCTGGTTCAACATTTGCAAATCAATAAACATAATCCATCATATAACAGAACCAAAGACAAAAACCACATGATTATCTAAATAGATGCAGAAAAGGTTTTCGACAAAATTCAACAGCCCTTCATGCTAAAAACTCTCAATAAATTCGGTATTGATGGAACGTATCTTAAAATAGTAAGAGCTATTTATGACAAACCCACAGCCAATATGATACTGAATGGGCAAAAACTGGAAGCATTCACTTTGAAAACCGGCATAAGACAGGGATGCCCTTTCTCACCACTCCTAGTCAACATAATATTGGATGCTTTGGACAGGGCAATCAGGCAAGAGAAAGAAATAAAGGGTGTTTGATTAGGAAAAGAGGAAGTCAAATTATCCCAGTTTGCAGATGAAATGATTGTATATTTAGAAAACCCCATTGCTTCAGCCCAAAATCTCCTTAAGCTGATAAGCAAATTCAGCAAAATCTCAGAATACAAAATCAATGTGCAAAAATCAGAAGCATTCCTACACACAAATAACAGACAAACAGAGACCCAAATCATGAGTGAACTCCCATTCGCAATTGCTACAAATAGAGTAAAATACCTTGGAATCCAACTTACAAGGAATGTGAAGGACCGATTCAAGGAGAACTACAAACCACTGCTCAAGGAAATAAAACAGAACACAAGCAAATGGAATAGCCTTTCTGCTCAGGGATAGAAAGAATCTATATTGTGAAAATGACCATACTGCCCAAGGTAATTTATAGATTCAATGCCATCCCCATCAAGCTACCAATGACTTTCTTCACAGAATTGGAAAAAACGGCTTTAAAGTTCATATGGAACCAAAAAAGACCCCACATTGCCAAGACAATCCTAAGTCAAAAGAGCAAGCTGGAGGCATCACGCTACCTGACTTCAAACTATACTACAAGGCTACAGTAACCAAAACAGCATGGTACTGGTACCAAAACAGAGATATAGACCAATGGAATAGAACAGAGTCCCCAGAAATAATACCACACGTCTATACCCATCTGATCTTTGACAAACCTGAGAAAAACAAGAAATGGGGAAAGAATTCCCCATTTAATAAATGGTACTAGGAAAACTGGCTAGCCATAGGTAGAAAGCTGAAACTGGATCCTTTCCTTACACCTTATACAAAAATTAATTCAAGATGGATTAAAAACTTAAATGTTAGACCTAAAACCTTAGAAGAAAGCCTAGGCAATACTATTCAGGACATAGGCATGGGCAAGGACTTCATGACTGAAACACCAAAAGCAATGGCAACAAAAGACAAAATTGACAAATGGGATCTAATTAAATGAAAGAGCTTCTGCAAAGCAAAAGAAACTACCATCAGAGTGAACAGGCAGACTATAAAATGGGAGAAAATTTTTGCTATCTACTCAACTAACAAAGGGCTAATATCCAGAATCTACTAAGAACTTAAACTAATTTACAAGAAAAAATCAAACAACCCCAGGAAAAAGTGGGCAAAGGATAGGAATAGACACTTCTCCAAAGAAGGCCTTTATGCAACCAATAGACACACGAAAAAATGCTCATCATCACTGGTCATCAGGGAAATGCAAATCAAAGCCACAATGAGATGCCACCACACACCAGTTAGAATGGCGATAGTTATAAAGTCAGGAAGCAACAGGTACTGGAGAGGATGTGCAGAAATAGCAACGCTTTTACACTGTTAGTGGGAGTGTAAATTAGTTCAACCATTGTCGAAGGCAATGTGGCAATTCCTCAAGGACCTAGAACTAGAACTACCATTTGAGCAAGTAAGCCCATTACCCATTTATAACCCAAAGGATTATAAATCATGGTACTATAAAGACTCATGCACACGGATGTTTATTGTGACACTATTCACAATAGCAAAGACTTAGAACTAACTCAAATGTCCATCAATGACAGACTGTGTTAAGAAAATGTGGCTCATGTACACCATAGAGTACTATGGAGCCATAAAAAATGATGAGTTCATGTCCTTTGTAGGAAAATGGATGAAGCTGGAAACCATCATTCTGAGCAAACTATCACAAGGACAGAAAAGCAAGCACCACATGTTCTCACTCATAGGTGGGAATTGAACAATGAGAACACTAGGACACAGGGCGGTGAACATCATACACCAGGGCCAGTTGGGGGTTGGGGTGCTGGGGGAGGGATAGCATTAGGATAAATACCTAATTTAAATGATGAGCTGATGGGTGCAGCAAACCAACATGGTCTATGTATACCTATGTATCAAACCAGCATGTTTTGTCCATGTACCCTAGAACTTAAAGTATAATTAGAAAAAAAAAACATAAAAGACTTATAATACACAATAATATTGTGAGCAAAAAGAACAAACAAATTTACAATAAATTTGCAGGAATCACACTATCTGACTTCAAATTATACTGCAGAGGTCTAGTAACCAAAATAGCATAAAACTAACATAACAGACACATAGGCTAATGAAATGGAATGGAGAAGCCACAAGTAAATCTATGTATTTACAGTAAACCTATTTTTGATGACAATGCCTAGAAGATACATTGAGCAATAACATCTCTCAATAAATAGGAAAACTCAATATCCATAGGTAGAAAAATGAAACTAGACTTCTATCTCATTATACACAAAAGTCAAATCAAAATGAGTTAGATACTTAAATCTGAGTCCTTAACTTACAAAAATACTAAAAGGAAACGTTGAAGTAACTCTCCAGGCCATTAGTATGAGCAAAAACTTATTGAGTAATACCTCAGAAGCATGGACAACCAAAACATAAATGGAAAAATAAGAACAAATGAAGTTCAAAAGCTATTGCACAGCCGAGAAAACAATGAACCAAATGGAGAGACAACCCACAAAATGGGATAAAATATTTGCAAACTACCCGACAAAGAATTAATAGCCAGGATATATAAGGAGATCAAATAATTCAGTAGGAAAAAAATCTAATTATTTGATCAGAAAATGGGCAAAAGATCTGAACAGACATTTCTCAAAAGAAGACATACAAATTGAAAACAGCTCTATGAAAAGGTGCTCAACGTTACTGATTAGCAGAGAAATGCAAATCAAAACTACAGTAAGATATTTCACCCCAGTTAACATGGCTTTTATTCAAAAGACAGGCAATAACAAATGCTGGTGAAAACCACTATAGGGGTTGTACTAATATACATTCTCATCAGTAGTTTACCTGAGAAAAGGGAACTCAGGTGAACTTGGTGGGAATGTAAATTAGTACGATCACTATATTAAAAAAACAGTTTGGAGGTTTCTCAAAAAACTAAAAATAGATCTGTATATGATCCAGCAAAGCACAAAAACCAAGATTTAGAATCAACCTATGTCCATCAACAGACGAATGGACAAAGAAAATATGGCACATATCCACAGTGAGCACTATTCAGCTATAAAAAAGAATATGATATTGTCATTTGCAAAGACATGAATAAAACTGGAGATTATTATGTTAACTGAAATAAGCCAGGCGTGGAGAGACAAACTTCATGTGTTCTCACTCATTTGTGGGAGCTAAAAATTAAAACAATTGAACTCATGGAGGTAGAGAGTAGTATAACAGTTATGAAAGGCTGGAAAGAAGAGGAAGGGTAGGAGGTGGGAATCATTTGTGAGCACAAGAACATAGAATAAGTCAGATACAGTATTTGATAGCACAACACGGTTGATACAGTCAACAATGATTTGCTGTAACTTTCAAAACAATTATAAGAGTACAGTTAGAATGTCCTTAAAATGAGGAGTTGATGGATGTTTAAAGTGATGAATACCCCTTTGCCCAAATGTGATTATTAGGCATTGTATGCCTTTATCAGAATATCTCACGTATCCCATAAACATATACACCTGGCCGGGCGCGGTGGCTCAAGCCTGTAATCCCAGCACTTTGGGAGGCCGAGACGGGCGGATCACAAGGTCAGGAGATCGAGACCATCCCGGCGAACACAGTGAAACCCCGTCTCTACTAAAAATACAAAAAAACTAGCCGGGCGAGGTGGTGGGCGCCTGTAGTCCCAGCTACTTGGGAGGCTGAGGCAGGAGAATGGCAGGAACCCGGGAGGCGGAGCTTGCAGTGAGCTGAGATCCGGCCACTGCACTCCAGCCTGGGCGACAGAGCAAGACTCCGCCTCAAAAAAATAAAATAAAAATAAAAAATAAAAATAAAACATATACACCTACCATGTACCCATAAATAATTGAAAATTTAAAAATTAAAAATGTTTTGAGGACTCTAGATACTTCATGTAAGTAAAATAATACATTATTTTTCCATGTGTAAGTAGCTTATTTCATTTAACACAATGTCCTCAAGATTCATCCACATTGTAGCATGTCAGAATTTTCTTTATTTTTAGACTTTTTTTTTTTTTTTTTTTTAATTGAGATGGCGTCTTGCTCTGACACACCCAGGCTGGAGTGCAGTGGCACGATCTTGGCTCATTGCAACCTCCACCTCCCGGGTTCATGGAATTTTCTTGTCTCAGCCTCCTGAGTAGTTGACACTACTGGTGTGCGCCACGACGACTGGCTAATGATTTTTGTATTTTTAGTAGAGACGGGGTTTTGCCAGGTTGGTCTCAAACTTCCGATCTCAGGTGATCCACCTGCCTTGGCTTCTCAAATATCTTGGCTGATATTTTGCCACAATTTCCACTTTTTGAAGGTCTTGGCTCCTTGTGAATATCAGTGGATCAATTTTTTTTTTTTTTCTATTTTAGACGGAGTTTCAGTCTTGTTGCCCAGGCTGGAGTGCAATCATGCGATCTCAGCTCATGGCAGCCCCTGCCTCCCGGGTTCAAGCGATTCTCCGGCCTCGCCTCCTGAGTAGCTGGGATTACAGGCATGCACCACCATGCCCTACTAATATATATTAGTAGAGATGAGGTTTCTCCATATTGGTCAGGCTAGTCTCAAACTCTTGACCTCAGGTGATCCACCCGCCTTGGCCTCTCAAAGTATTGGGATTACAGGTGTGAGCCACCATGCCAAGCCCAACTGTTGCATCTTAATGAATGACAATGGAAACTTATAAAGCCATAGACAGCATAAAAAAACCCATAAATGAGCATGGGAAACATTCTATTATATGAAAGAAGCCAGAAGGAAAGTTCAAGTACTGTCTGATTTTGCTTCTATAAAAAGTCCATAACAGGCAGATTTTAGAAATAAAAAGCCCATGGTTTCTGTGGTTTACAGGGGATAAGGAGATGGCAGAATGGATAGTTACATTTAATGGGTATAAAGAACGAAGTTAGGAGGATATATTTCTGAGGAGTTAAACATGATTAGAATTAGACAGTGGTGATGGTTGCATAACTTTTTGAGTAAACTAAAAAAAGTTGAATTGCACATTATTAAATAAGTAAATTTTTATGGCATGCTAATGTTATATCAAAAAAGGAAAGAAGTAGTTGGGAATAGTTCCAGCTACTCAAGAGGCTGAGGTAGGAGGATCACTTGAGTCTGGGTATTTAAAGTTGCAGTGAGTTGTTACTGTGCCACTGCACTCCAGCCTGAGTGACAGAGCAAGACTGTCTGGAAAAAAAAAAAAGGGAAAAAATGTGATGGAACAGCAGAAGGAAAAGAGAGTATGTGTGTGAGAGAGAAAACTAGAAAGGAGCACAGGTATTCTGAGTATGGGAGGCCCTGATGGGAGGCTTTTGTCTGCTTGCAGACACTGGACTCCAGGTGACTAGAAGAGAGCCATCCTTCCATGATGGGTGAGGGGGTGCAGATTTTGTTCGTGGTTCCCCACCTCTAGTTGGTCCTAAGCTTAAGGGGGTGAGGTGAAAGAATGGAAATGGAGGAAACTGTCGGAACAGACCTGACCATTTAGGCTGATGGCTGAAGGACGGTAGAAGGTCAGGTTTTTTGACCTGGTTGTAGCACAGGTGGTGGATCAGGGCCTTGCCAGGCTCAGCGTGGATTTAGAAAATCTTCTGTTCCAGAAATCCTCCTTAATCATCTTCAGTCAAACCAACACCATTTGTAGATTGAGAAATTTTATTCGGTGTCTCTACAAAAATAACAGTAGCAATGTAGATAATTATATAAGCAGTAGCCTCTTATATAATTATCTGGATATTTATAAATATATTTATATTTATAAATAATTATATGAAACTGTAAACATAATTGTTTTTATATTGATAATAATAATTATTACTACTATGAGCACTAGTGTAAATCTCAGAACTCATTTCCACACCCATCAACTAACACCTTAACCCCTATGGGGTCCCTGAAGAATCAATCTGAGTTTCAACTTTGTAGATTCTGGTCTCATCTCCCTCCTGTCCCAACACCCACTCCCTCCACCCCACAACACCAAAGTCGTTTAGGTCCAGTCTGCCAGAACCACCTGCAGAACCTCGCTGGAAAATCCAGAAAACCAACCCTTTCCCAGATCATCCGAGATGGGCTAATGGGGCTTCAGTTTCAAAGCTCCAGACTGGCATTAGCCACAAGGATGGGAGCCCTGGAGCTTAAGAGGACCCGAGAAGGACATCTTCGGGAGTACAGGGTAGAAACCCTTCACCTCCCCCTGCATCTCCTCGCCTAAGACTTGCAAATTTCCTGAGGCGTACTACAGGGCGTCCTACAGGGTGTCCTTGAGGAGGTGTGGGCTTCAGGAAGGTTTCAGAACTTTTTATGAACCTAAATCACTATTCTGTTGTCTTCAGTCAAACTGACACACATGGAGGCAAGAAAAACTTGATTCTTTGTTTTCATTTCTATTTTTTGAATGTTTTTCATTTAAAACAAGTAGATGACTTAAAAAACAAGACGCTGGGATTGAAGGTAAAACTATACAAAATTAATTTCCTTTCTTTCCCCCCTTCCTCCCTCCTCCTCTCCCTTCCTCTCATTGCAACCTCCACATCCCGGGTTCAAGTGATTCTCCTGCCTCAGACTCCTGAGTAGCTGGAATTATAGGTGCCTGCCACCAAGTACCCATCTCCTGGGTGCGTTGTAAAGCCCAGGTTTTGGAGTAGGGTGCGTGTCTCTTGCAGAAAGCCCCCACGAGTGGAAACCAGGCTACAGGGTGGCATGGGTGGGAAGCAGAGACTCAGTGTGATGTTGAGGCAGGCAGAAGGGAGAAAGGTGAGACCGCAGGGAATGCTGGAGCCTCCCAAGTAGGCCTCTCCCATCCCAGAATCCCCCATGGGTGTCCAGGGTGGGTTTTAAAGCCCCACAATCTGAAACAGGTTCTAGTATACCCCGACAAGCGAAAATGGATCAGCACGGTGGCGTCCGCAGACTGCAGGGACACAGGTAGATGTTGAGACGGCAGAGGGTAGAAGCGACGAGACTGCAGAGAATGCTGAAAGCCTCCCCCAAAGCCCTCTCCCATCCAAAAGCATTATGGGGTGTCCCAGCTGAGTCGTGAAGCCCCAGACTTTGGAGCAGGGTGCATGTGTCACTCTCGAAAGGCCCCCACAAGCGAAAACGGGGCAGCAGGTTGGCATGCATAGGCCGCTGGGACTCAACAGGACCTTGAGGCAGGTAGAGGGCAGAAGCGGCGAGACCGCAAGGAATGCTGGGAGCCTCCCGAGGCGGCACCTAGGGCTGTCTCTGGTGAATTGTAAAGCCCCAGGCTCCGGAGCAGGGTCTGCATGTCTCTTGTGGAAAGCCTCCACAAGCGAAAACGGGGCCACAGGGTAGCGTGACCAGGCTGCAAGGACACAGAGGGACATTGAAGCAGGCAGAGAGGAGAAGCAGTGAAACAACAGGGAATGCTGGGAGCCCCCAAAGGAGGCCTCTCCCATCCCAGAAGCTTCCAGGGCTGTCTCGAGGTGGTTGTAGAGCCCAAGGCTTTGGAGCAAGGTGCGTGTTTTTCTCCAGGAAGGCCCCCACAAGCGACAATGAAACCGAAGGGTGGCGTGAGTGGTCACTGGGTCTCAGGGGAACGTCGTGGCAGGCTGATGAGAGAACCGGCGAGAACGCAGGGAATGCTGGGAACCTCTCAAGAAGGGTCCTCCCATTTCAGGAGCCACCGGAGTGTCCCAAATGGGATGTGAAGCCCCAGGCTAGAGAATGGTGTAGGTGTGGCTCTTGCACAAGACCCCAATAAGCAAAAACAGGTTCGCCGTGTGGCAAAGGCAGGATGAAGGAATACATTGAGGCAGGCAGTGGGGAGAAGCCAGAAGACCACAGAGAATGCTGGGATCCTCCCAAAGAAGCATCTCCCTCCTAGAACGCCCCAAGGGTTCCCTGGTTGTGTTGGAAAGCCCCAGGCTCAGGAGCAGGGTGCGTGTGTCTCTCGGGGAGGTCCCTCACAAGCAAAAACGGGGCAACAGGGTGGCGTCAGAGGGCTGCAGGGACACAGGGAGACATTGAGGCAGGCAGAGTGGAGAAGAAGTGAGACCGCAGGAAATGCTGGGAGCCTTCCAACGAGGCCTCTCCCATTCCAAAAGCACCCAGGGGTGTCCCGGGTGGGTTATAAAGTCCCAGGCTTTGAAGCAGGGTCTGTGTGTCTTTCGCAGAAAGCCCCCTCGGGCAGAAACAGGGTCGCAAAGTGGTGTAAGCTGGTGGCAGAGACTCAGGGAGAGAAGTCGAAGCACAAACAGGGAAGAAGGGGGAAGAGAGTAGAAAATGCTAGGAGCCTCCCTAAAAGACCTCTCCCATCCCTGATTCCCCCATGGGTGTCTCAGGTGGGTTACGAAGGCCTACCCTGTGGACCAGGGTGCGTGTGTCACAGAAAGCTCCCACAAGAGACAACGGGATTGCAAAGTGGCGTGGACAGGTCGCAGATACTCATTGAGGCCGGCAGAGGGGAGAAGCACGAGAATGCAGAAAAAGCTGGGAGCCTCCCCAAATACCTGTCCCATCCCGGAAGCCCACAGGGGTGTCCCGGGTGGGTCATAAAACCCCAGGCTTTGAAGCACATTCCATGTATCTCTCGCGGAAGGCCACAACAAATGAAAACTGGGCCACAGGTGCCTTAGGTGTGCCCCTGGGACTCAGTGGGACATAGAGAAAGGCAGAGGGTAAAAGTGAAGAGACTGCAGGGAATGCTGAAAGCCTCCCAAGGAGGCCACTCCCATCTCAGAAACACCCAGTGGTGTCCCAGGTGGGTTGTAAAGCCCTAGGCTTAGGAGCAGGGTGCCTGTGTTTTTCACAGAAAGTCCCCCCAAGCAAAAACGGGGCTGTAGGGTGGCAGGGAGCAGTGACACAAGGAAACGTTGAGGCAGGCAGAGGGTAGAAGCATAGCGTAGAAGTGCTGAGACTGCATGAAATGATGGGAGCTTCCCACGGAGGCCTCTCTCATCTTAGAAACACCCGGGGGTGTCTTGAGTGGGTTGTTAAGCTCCAGTCTTTGGAGCAAGGTGCGTGTGTCATTGCAGAACGCCTTCACAAGTGAAAACAAGGCGGCAGGGTGGCGTGGGTGGGCTGTAGGGACTCATTGGAACATTGAGGCAGTCAGAGGAGAGAAGCAATGAGATCACAGGGAATGCTGCGAACCTCCTAACAAGTCCTCTCCCATCCCAGAAGCTACCAGGGATGTTCCTGGTGGGTTGTAAAGCCCCAGGATCTGGAGTAGGGCACGTATGTCTGCCACATAAAGCCTCCCAAGCAGAAATGGGGAGGAAGGGTGTGTGGGCAGGACACAGGGACTCAGATTGACGTTGAGGTACACAGAGGGGAGAAGCGGTGAGAAGCAGTGAGACTGCAGGGAAAGTTGGGAGCTTCCCAACGACGTCTCTCCCATCCTAGAAGTCCCCAGAAGTGTCCCTGGCGGGTTGTAAAGCCCCAGACTTTGGAACAGTGTGCGTGTATCTCTCTCAGAAAGCCCCCACAAGCGGGAGGATGATGGGGCAGGCAGAGGGGAGAACCGGCAAGGCAGCAGCGAATGCTGGGAGCCTCCCAAGCAGGCCTCTCCCATCCCAGAGGTTCACAGGGGTGTCCCTGGCGGGTTGTAAAGCCCCAGGTTCCGAAGAGGGGTGCGTGTGCCTCTCGTGGAAGGCCCTCACCAGCGAAAATCGGCCGCAAAGTGGCGTGGATGGGCCACAGGGAAACAGAGGGACGTTGAGGCAGGCAGAGGGGAGAAGTGGCAAGACCGCAGGGAATGCTGGGAGCCTCCCAAGGAGGCCTCTCCTATCCCAGAATCCCCAAGGGGGGTTCCGGTTGGGTGGTGGTAAAGCTCTAGGCTTTTGGGCAGGGTGCGTTTGTCTCTTGTGGAAGTCCCTCACAGGCAAAAACAGCATGGCAGTGTGGCGTGTGCAGGGTGTACAAACTCAGGGGAATGTTGAGGCAGGCAGAGGCGAGAAGTGGCAAGAACACAGGGAATGCTGGGAGCCTCCCAAGGAGGCCTCTCCCATCCCAGAAGCTCCAAGTGGGGGTTCCGGGTTGGGTTGTAAAGCCCCAAGCTTTGGGGCAGGGTGCATATGTCTCTTGCAGAAAGCCCCTGCAAGCCGAAACAGGACCACAGGGTGGCGTGAGCGGGCCGCAGGGACTCGGGCACATTCAGGCAGGCAGTGGGGAGAAGCGGAGAGACCGCAGAAAATGCTGGGAGCCTCTCAAGGAGGCCTCTCCCATCCAGGAGCCCCAGTGGTTGTTTAGGGTGGGTTTTAAAGACCCAGACTCCGGAGAGGGTGCCTGTGTCTCTCGCCGCAGACTCTGACAAGTGAAAACGGAGCTGCAGGGTGGGGCTCGCAGGGCCGCAGGATACAGGGTAGAGTGGAAAAGAGGTAAGATCACAGGGAATGCTGGGAGTCTCCCAAGGAAGCTTTCCCATTCCAGAAGTCACCAAAGATGTCCAGGGTGGTTGTGAAGCTCCAGGCTTTGTAGCAGCATGCGTGTTTCTCTCACAAAAGGCCCTCACAAGCGAAAACGGGGACCCAGGTGACGTGGGAGGGTCGCAGGGTCTCAGGCGTAGGTCAAATTAGGCAGAGAAAAAAAGCAGCGAGACCGCAGGGAATGCTTGGAGCCTCCCAAGGAGGCCTCTCCCATCCCAGTAGCCCCCTGGGTTGTCCCAAGTGGGTTGTAAAGCCTCAGACTCTTGAACGGGGTGCATGTGTCTCTAGCTGAAAGCCCCAACAAGTTGAAACGGGGCTGCAGGGTGGCATGGGCGGGCTGCAGGAACTCAGAGAGATGCCGAGGCAGGCAGACAGGAGAAGTGGTGAGACCTCAGGGAATGCTGGAAGCCTCCCAAGGATGTCTCTCCCATACCAGAAGCCCCCTTAGTGTCCTCGGAGAATGTGATGTATTACCCCAGGCTCCAGAGCAGGGTGCGTGTTTCGAGCCCACACAGAATGCTAGGAGCCTCCCAAGGAGTTTTCTCCCATCCCAGAAATCCTTAGCGATGTCCTGGTGGATTGTAAAGCTCCAGGCCTCGGGGCAGGGCATGTGTGTCTCTCGCGAAATCCCTGCAAGCGAAAATGGGACAACAGAGTGGCGTGGGCTGGTCACAGGAACTCAGCAGGACTTTGAGGCATGCAGAGGGAAGAAGCAGCGAGTCCGCAGGGAATGCTGGGAGCCTCCCAAGGATGTCTCTCCCTTACCAGAAGCACCCAGGAGTGTCCCGGGTTGGTTGTAATGTCCCAGGCTTTGGAGCAGACTGCATGTGTCTCTCGCAGAAGGTTCCTACCAGAGAAAATGAGCCGCAGGGTGGCGAGAGCAGACCAATGGGTGGCACAAGGGGCCATTGAGGTAGGCAGAAGGGAAGAACTGTGAAACCACAGAAAAGACTGGGAATCTCCAAAGGAGACGTCTCACATCCCAGAAGCCTCCAGACCTGTCTAGGTTGGGTTGTAAAGCCCCAGCTATGGAGCAGGGTGGGTGTGTCTCTCGCAGAAAGCCCCCACAAGCAGAAATGGGGATGCCGCATAACGTTGGCAGGCCGCAGGGACTCAGGGAAATGTTGAGGCAGGCAGAGGAGAGAAGCGGTGAGACAGCAGGGATGGATGCTGGGAGCTGCCGAAGGAAGACTCTCAGACCCTAGAAGTCACCAGGGATGTCCCAGGTGAGTTGTAAAGCACCAGGCTTTGGAGCAGGGTGCGTGTGTCTCTCGCAGAAGGCCACCACAAGTGAAAGTGGGGCTGCAGGATGGCGGGGTAGGGTCGCAGGGACAAAGAAGAACATTGAGGCAGGCAGAGGGTAGAAGCAGCGAGACCGCAGGGAATGCTGGGAGCCTAACACAGAGGCCTCTCCCATCCCAGAAGCCACCAGGTGTGTCCCGGGTGCATTCTAAAGCGTCGGGCTTTGAAGTTGGGTGCCTGTTTCTCTTGCAGAAGGCCCCCACAGGCCAAAATGTGGCCCCAGGGTGGTGTGGGTGGGACACAGGGACACAGGGGGACATTGAGGCAGGCAGAGGGGGGATGCAGCGAGACCACAGATAATGCTGGGAGCATCTTAAGGAAGCCTCTCCCATCCCAGAAGCCCCCAGAGGTATCCCAGGTGAGTTGTAAAGCCCCAGGATTTGGAGCACGGTGGGTGTGTCTCTCTGTGAAGGCTTCCATGAGCAAAAAAGAGAGCTGCAGGTTGGGGTGGGTGGGCTGTAGGGACTCAGAGGAACATTGAGGCAGGCAGTGGACAGATGAGGAAAGACCACAGGGAATGCTGGGAACCTCCCAAGTTCTCTGCCATCCCAGAAGCTCCCAGGTGTGTCCCGCGTGTATTGTGAAGCCCCAGGCTTTGCAGCAGTGTGTGTGTGTCTCTCGCAGAAAGCTCCCACAAGCAGCAATGAAGCTGCAGGCTGGCATGGGCGGGAGACACTGAATCAGGGAGAGGTTGAGGCAGGCAGAGGGGAGAAGCGGCGACACTGCAGGGAATCCTGGGAATGTCTCAAGGAGGCCTTGCCCATCCCAGAAGCCCCCAGCAATGTCCCTGGTTGCTTGTGAAGCCCCAGTCTATGTAGCAGGATGTGTGTCTCTCACGTAAGGCCCACACAAGCTCAGATGGGGTCACAGGGTGGCATGGGAGGGCCGCAGGGACTCAGGAGGACGTCAAGGTAGGCAGAGGAGGGAATGCTTGGAGCTTCCCAAGGGGGCCTCTCCCATGGCAGAAGCCTCCAGGTGTGTCCCGGGAGAATTGTAAAGCCCCAGGCTCTGGAGGGGTTGCCTGTGTCTCTTGTGAAATGCTCCTGGAAATGAAAACGAGGCTGCCGAGTGGCGTGGGCAGGCCGCAAGAACATAGAAGGACATTGAGGAAGGCTGAGGGGAGAAGCAACGAGAACAAAGGGAATGTTAGGAGCCTCCTAATGAGGCCTCTCTCATCCCAGAAACCCCAAGGTGTGTCTGGGGTGGGTTGTAAAGCCCCAGGCGTCGGGTCAGGGTGGGTGTGTCTCTCGCAGAGAGCCCTCACAAGCCGAAATGGGGCCACAGGGTGGCGTGTGTGTGCCACAAGGACTAAGGGGAACGTTGAAACAGGCAGAGGGGTGAAGCAGCTAGACTGCAGGGAAAGCTGGGAGCCTCTCCAGGAGGCATCTGTTATCCGAGAAGTCCCCAGGGGTTTCCCAGGTGGGTTGTAAAGCTCCAGGCTGCAGAGCAGTGTTCGTGTGTCTCTTGCGAAAGACCCCTACAAGTGAAAATGGGGCCGCAGGGTGGCGTGGGCAGGCCACAGGGACACAGGGGGACATTGAAGCAGGCAGACGAGAGAAGCGGGGGGACCGCAGAAAATGCTAGGAGCTTCCCAAGGAGGCGTCTTCCATTCCAGTAGCACCATGGGTGTCCCAGGTGGGTTGTAAAGCCCCGGAGTTTGGAGCAGGGTGCGTGTGTTTCTCGCGGGATACCACAACAAGCGAAAATGGGGCCACACTATGGTGGGGGCGGGCCACAGGGACACATGGGGACGTTGAGCCAGGCAGATGGGAGAATCAGTGAGACAGCAGTGAATGCTGGAAGCCCCTCAAGGAGTGGCTCCCATCCCAGAAGCCCCCAGATTTGTTCCAGTTAGGTTATAAAGCACGTCTTTGGAAAAAGGCGTGTGTGTCTCTTGGGAAACACAAGTGTGTTTTGCTTGTTTCCCCACAAGCGAAAACGGGGTCCCAGGGTGTCATGGCCAGGCGGCAGGGACACAACGGGACATTGAGGAAAGCAGAGAGGAGAAGTGAGGAAAACACAGGGAATGCTAGGAGACTCTTAAAGAGACCATTCTCATCCCAGAAGCCCCCAGGGATGTCCCGCGTAGGTTGTAAAGCCCCAGGCTCCATAGCGGGGTGCGTGTGTCTCTCATGGAAGTCCCTCACAAGCGAAAACAGGGCTGCAGGGTGGCGAGGTCGGGCTGCAGAGAGTCAGGTGGACGTTTAGGCAGGCAGAGGGGAGAAGCAGTGAGACCGCAGTGAATGTTGGAAGCCTCTCAAGGAGGTGTCCTCCATCCCAGAAAACCCCAGGAAAATCCCAGATGGGTTGCAAATCCTCAGGCTTTTTAGCACAGTGCATGTGTCTCTCGCAGAAGACCCTCACAAGCGAAAATGGGGCTGCAGGGTGGCATGGGTGGGCCGCAGGGACTCAGGAGGACATTGTGGTAGACAGAGGGGAAAAGCGCCGAGATCACAGGGAATGCTGGGAGCCTCCCAAGGAGGCCTTCCCCACCCCAGAATTGTAATGCTCCAGACTTTGGAGTGGAATGTGTATGTCTCTTGCGGAAGGCCCCCACAATCGAACACAGGGCTGTAGGGTGGTGTGGGTGGACCGCAGCGACTCAGGGGAATGTTGAGGCAGTCAGAAGGGTGAAGCGTCAAGCCTGCAAGG
This sequence comes from Trachypithecus francoisi, assembly GCF_009764315.1. Lineage (NCBI taxonomy): Eukaryota > Metazoa > Chordata > Mammalia > Primates > Cercopithecidae > Trachypithecus > Trachypithecus francoisi. The sequence continues at coordinate 450,759 of NW_022680482.1, read as the reverse complement.
AATGCCGGGAGCCTCCCAAGGAGGCCTCTCTCATCCCAGAAGCACCCAGGTTTGTCCTGGGATTGTTGTAAAGCACCAGGCTTTAGAGTAGGGTGTGTGTGTTTCTCAAGGAAGGCCCCCACAAGCAAAAACGGGGTCACAGGGTGGCGTGGGCGAGCCACAGGGACTCAGGGGAACATTGAGGAAGGCAGAGGGCAGAAGCCGTGAGAATGCAGGGAATGATGCGAGCCTCCGGAGGAGACTTCTCCCATCACAGAAGCCCCCAGATGTGTCCAGGGTGGGTTGTAAAGCCCCAGGCTTTGGAGCGGGGTGTGTGTGTCTGTCGCGAAAGGTCGCCACAAGCAAAAACAGGGCTGAAGGCTGCAGTGGGAGGGCTGCAAGGACTCAGGACAGTGTTGCAGCAGGCAGAGGGGAAAAGCAGAAAGACTGCAGGGAATGCTGGGAGACTCCCAGAAGTCCTATCCTATCCCGGAATCCTCCAGCAGTGTCCGTGGAGGGGGATATTCCAGAAGCACCCGGGTATGTCCTGGGTTGGTTAAGACTTCAGGCTTTGAAGTGAGGTGCACTTTTGTCTCACAGAAGGCCCCCACAAGAGAAAACGGAGGCACAGATTGGCATGGGCAGGCCACAGGGACTCAGGGGGATATTGAGGCAGGCAGAAAGGAGAAGTGCGGAGACCACAGTGAATGCTAGGAGCTTACCAAAATGGCCTCTCCCATCCCAGAAGCCCCAGGGGCGTCCCAGATGCATTCTAAAGCTTCAGGCTCTGGAGTGGTTTGCATATGTCTCATGGAAAGCCCGCAAAGCAAAAACGGAGCTGCCAGGTAGCATTGGCGGGACACAGATACACAGGGGGATGTTGAGGCAGGCAGAGAGGAGAAGCTGCAAGACCTCAGAAAATGGTGGGAGTTTCCCAGTCAGTCCTCTCTCATCCCATAAGTTCCTAGGGGTATCCCTGGTGAGTGATAAAATGCCAAGATTTGGAGCAGGGTGCGTGTGTCTTTCGGGGAAGGCCCCCGCATGCGAAAATAGGGCCACAGGTTGGCCTGGGCAGGCAGCAGGGACTCAGAGGGACGTTGAGGCAGGCAGAGGGGAAAAGCAACAAGACCGCAGAAAATGCAGAGAGCCTCCCAAGGAGGCCTCTCCCATCTCAGAAGCCCCCAGGGTTGTCCCGGGTAAGTGGTAAAGCACCAGGTTTTGGAGCAGGGTGCATCTGTCTCTTGCAGAAAGCCCCCAAAAGCGGGACTGGCACAGTGGCTTACGCCTGCAATCCCAGTACTTTGGGAGGCTGAGGCAGGTGGATCACAAGGTCAGGAAATGGAGACCATCCTGTCTAACACGGTGAAATTCTGTCTCGACTAATAAAAGAAAAAAATTATCAGGGCATAGAGGCAGGCACCTGCAGTCCCAGCTACTCAGGAGGCTGAGGCAGGAGAATGGCGTGTACACCCGTGAGGCAGAGCTTGCAGTGAGCTGAGATCGTGCCACTGCACTCCAGCCTGGGTGACAGAGTTGGACAGCATCAAATACAATTAAATTAAATTAAATTAAATTAAAAAATAAAAAAAGCAAGCCCCCAAAAGCCCAAAAGTGAAAACAGGTCCAGAGGGTGGCATGGACCGGTCCTACAAACACAGAATCACGTTGAGGCAGGCAAAGGGGAGAAACGGCCAGTCCGCAAGAAATGGTGGGAGCCTACTAAGGCGACCTCTCTTATCCCAGAAGCCACCAGGGCTGTCCCGGGTAGGTGGTATAGACCCAGACCTTGGAGAAGGGTGCATGTGTTTCTCGCAGAAAACATATAAAAGCAAAAATGGAGTGGCAGGGTGGCGTGGGTGGGCTGCAGGTATTCAGGGAGAAGTACAGGCAGGCAGAGGTAAAAGCGACAAGAGCGCAGGGAATGCTGCGTGCCTCCCAAGAAAACTTCTACCATCCCACAAGCCCACAGGAGTGTACCGGGTGTGTTATAAAGCCCCAGGCTTTGGAGCAGGGTGCGTGTGTCTTTCGGGGAAGGCCCCCGCATGCGAAAATAGGGCCACAGGTTGGCCTGGGCAGGCAGCAGGGACTCAGAGGGACGTTGAGGCAGGCAGAGGGGAAAAGCAACAAGACCGCAGAAAATGCTGGGAGCCACCCAAGGAGGCCTCTTCCATCCTAGAAGTCCCCAGCAGTCTCCCGGGGTGGTGGTTGTAAAGCCCCAGGCTTTGGAGCAGGGTGCGTATGTCTCTCTCTCACATAGCCTGCTCAAATGGAAACATGGCCACAGAATGGCATGGGTGGGATGCAGGGACTAAGGGTGACGTTGAGGCAGGCAGAGGGGAGAAGTGACAAGACCATAGGAAATGCTGGGAACCTCCCAAGGAGGCCTCTCTCATCCCAGAAGCTGCCAGGCCTATCCCTTGTCATTTGCAAAGCCCCAGGCTTTCGAGCTGGGTGTGTCTGTCTTTTGTGAAAGGCGAATACGGGGCAGAGAATGGCATAGGCCTGCCACAGAGACAGAGAGGAATGTTGAGGCAGGCAGAAGGGAGAAGTGGTGAGATAGCAAGAAATGCTAGAAGCCTCCCAAGGAGGCCTCTCCAATCCCAGAAGCCCCCAGATCTGTCCTACATCGTTTTTAAAGCCCCAGGCTTTGGAGCCAGGTATGTCTGTCTATCACGGAAAGCCCCCCAAGCAGAAACAGGGCTTTAGGCTGGTGTGGGCGGGTCATAGGGACTCAAGGGGATGTTGAGGCAGGCAGAGGGGAGAAACAGCCAAACCGCAGGGAATGCTGGGAGCATTTGAAGGAGTCTCTTACATCCCAGAAGGCTCCAGGGTTGTCCTGGGTGGGTTGTAAAGCCCCAGGATTCGAAGTGGGGTGCTTGTGTCTTTCTCAGAAGTCCCCCACAAGTGAAGCTTGCTAAGTGAAACCTTTATTTAAATTCAGCAGTTTAGAAAAACTGTTCTTGTGGAATCTGAATCTGCTAAGGGAAATTTTGGAGTTCACTGAGGCCTACAGTGAAAAACCAAATATCCCACAATAAAAACAATAAAAATGTATCTGTGTAACTGCCTGTGATGTTTGGACTCAGCTCAAACATTTAAACTTTTCTTTACATTCAGCTGCTTGAAACACTTTTTGTAAAATCTGTGAAGAGACATTATGGAGCTCACTGAGGCCTGTGGGGAAAACCTATTATTCCATGATAAAAACTCAAAACAAGGTATCTGTGAAACCACATTTTTATGTGAGGATTCAGCTCACATAGGGAAACCTTTGTTTACCTTCAGCAGGTTGAAAATACTGTTTTTGTAGAATCTGCTAAGGGATATTTCAAGTCTCATTGAGACCGATAATGAAAAACTGAATATCTCACTATGAAAACTGTGAAGAAGCTATTTGTGAAACCACACTATGTGTGGATTCAGCTCACAGAGGTAAACATTTTTTTACATTCAGTAGGTTGGAAACACTTTTTTTGTTAACTCTGCAAAGGAACATTTCAGAACTCTCTGAGGTCTATAGTGAAACACCTATTATCCCTCATAAAAAACTACAAAGAAGCTGTCTGTGAAATTGTTTGTGATGTGTGGATTCAGCTCAAAAAGTTACTCCAGTCTTTACGTTCAGCAGGTTGAAAACACTGTTTTTGTAGAAGCTGCAAAAGGACATTTCGAAGCTCACTGAGGCCTATAGTGAAAAATCGAATATCACCTGATAAAAACTAGAAAGAATGTGTCTGTGAAACCACTTCATGATGTGGATTCAGCTCATAGAGTGAAGCCTTTTTGTACATTCAGTAGGCTGGAAATACTGTTTTTGTTAAATCTTCCAAGGAACATTTCGGAGCTCACTGAGGCCTATAGTGGAAAACCCAATGTCCCATGACAATAACTAAAAAGAAGGTACCTTTCAGAGCACTTTGTGATGTGTGGATTCAGCTTACAGAATTAAAACTTTCTTTTGATTCAGCAGGTTGGAAACCCTCTTTTTGTAGAATCTGTGAAGAGACATTTGAAAGCTGATTGAGCCCTGTGGGGAAAAACCGAATATCCCCAATAAAAACTAGAAAGAAGCTATCTGTGAAACTGTTTTGAACTGTTTTGTGATGTGTGGATTCATGCCACAGAGGTAAATCTTTCTTTTGATTCAGCAGGTTGGAAATACTCGTTTTGTAGAATCTGCAAAGGGACATTTTGGAGCCCATTGAGTCCTATGGGGAAAAACTGAATATCCTGCAATAAAAACTACAGATTAGCTATGTGTGAAACTGCACTGTTATGTGAAGATTCAGCTCACAGAAGTAAACCTTTTTTTACATTCAGTAGGTTGGAAAGACTATTTTTGTTGAATCTGCAAAGGGACATTTCAGAGCTCACTGAGGCCTATAGTGAAAAACTGATTATGTGACATAAAAAACTACAAAGAAGCTGTGTGTGAAATTGTGCGTGATGTGTGGATTCAGCTAAAACAGTTAATCCAGACTTTACTTCAGTAAGTTGGAAACACTGTTTATGTAGAATCTGTGAAAGGATGTTTTGAAGCTCACTGAGGCCTACAGTGAAAAAACAAATATCACCCGACAAAAACTAGAAAGAAGGTATCTGTGAAAAGGCTTTATGATGTGGATTCAGCTCACAGAGTGAAGCCTTTGTTTCCAGTCAGCAGAATTTAAACACTGTTTTTGTAGAATTTGTGAAATGACATTTCAGAGCTCACTGAGGTCTATGGTGAAAAACAGAATATTCTATGAGAAAAACTAGAAATAATATATCTGTGAAACCACTTTGTGATGTGTGGGTTTAGCTCATAGAGTTAAACCTTTCTTTACATTTGGCAGGTTTAAAGCACTCTTTTTGTAGAATGTACAAAGGAACATTTTGGAGGTCACTGAGGCCTATGGCGAAAAACTGAATATCCCACAATAAAAACTAGAAAGAAACTATCTGTGAAACCACTTTGTGATGTGTGGATTCAACTCATCTTATAGAGGTAAACGTTTCTTTACACTCACCAGATTGTAAACGCTGTTTTTGTAGAATCTATGAAGGGTCTTTTCTGAGCTTACTGAATCTTATAGTGAAAAATTGAATAATTTGCAAAAAAAACTAGAAAGAAGGTATATGTGAAATCACTTTGTGATGGGCAAATTCATCTCATGGAGGTAAATATTTCTTTACATTCAGCACATTGGAAACACTTTGTGGAATCTGAGAAGGGATATTTTGGAGCTCAGTGCTGTCAATAGTGAGAAAAGAAATATCTCTCGAAAAAAATTGAAAGAAGGTATCTGTTAAACAGTATTGTGATGTGTGAAATGAGGTCACAGAGTTAAATATTTCTTTATATTCCTCAAGTTGGATACACTGTTTTTGTAAAATCTGCCAAAAGACATTGTGGAGCTCACCGATGCTTACAGTGAAAAATAGAATATCCCACAATAAATACTAAAAATAACCTATCTGTGAAACTGCTTTACATTATGTGAATTCAGCTTAAAGAGTTTAACCCTTCTTTACCTTCAGCAGATTGGAAACATTATTGTAGAATCTGCGAAGGGACATTTCAAAGTTCACTGAGGCCTGTAGTAAGAAACCGAATGTCCTGCAATAAAAACTAGAAAGAAGCTATCTGTAAAACTGATTTGTGATATGTAGATTAAGCTCACTGATATAAAACTTTCTTTATATTCAGAAAGTTGCAAACACTGTTTTTGTAGAATCTGCAAAGGGACATTTCGGAGCTCACTGAGTCTTATAGTGAAAACAAAATACCCTGTGAGGAACCATAAAAAGAAGCTATCTGTGAAACTGCATTGTGATGTGTGGATTCAACTGACAGAGTGAAACATTTCTTTACATTCATCAGGATGGAAACACTGTTTTGTAGACTCTGTGAAGGGACATTACAAAGTACACTGAGGCCTATAGTGAAAAACCGAATATCCTGTGTTAAAAACTAGAAAGAAAGTATTTGTGAAACCTCTTTGTGATGTGTGGATTCAGCTCACAGAGTTAAACCTTTGTTTATATTCAGCATGTTGAAAACACTGTTTTTCCAGAATCTGCAAAATGACATCCTAAGACTCATGGAGGCCTATAGTGAAAAATAGAATATTCTATGCTAAAAACTAGAAAGAAAATGTCTGTGAAACTGCTTTGTGATGTGTGGATTCAACTCACAGAGTTAGAACTTTCTTTACATTCAGTAGGTTGGAAACACTGTTTTTGTAGAATCTACGAAAAAACATTGCAGAGTTCACAGTGGCTTATAGTGAAAAACCAAGCATCCTGCAATAAAAACTAGAAACAAGCTCTCTGCGAAGTCACTTTGTGATGTGTGGATTCACCTCACAGAGTTAAAACTTTCTTTGCATTCAGCAAATTGAAGACATTGTTTATGTAGAATGTGCAAAAAGTAATTTCGGAGCTCACAGAGGCCTATAGTGAAAAAATGAATATCCTGTGATAAAATTTAGAAAGAAGCTATCTATGAAACTGTTTTTTAATGTGTCAATTCAGCTCACAGAGTTAAACCCTGCTTTGTATTCAGAATAATGGAAACACTGTTTATGTAGAATCCGTGAAGGGCAATTTCAAAGCCAAGGCCCATAGTGAAATACCAAATATCCCATGACTTAAACTAGAAAAAAGCTCTCCCTGAAACTGCTTACTGTTTCGTGGATTCAGCCTACAGAGTTAAACTTTATTTACATTCAACAGGTTGGTGAGTCTGTTTTTGTAGAATCTGCAAAGGGACATTTTCAAGTTCACTGGGGCCTAGCATGAAAAACAGAATATCCCACAATGAAAACCAGAAAAAGCTATCTGCCAAACTACTTGCTATGTGTGGATTCAGTTCACAGAGTTCAATATTTTTTCACATTCAGCAGGTTGGAAACACTGTTTTCATAGAATCTGTGAAGGGACATTATAAAGGTCACTGAGGCCTATACTGAAAAACCGAATATCCCACAATAAAGAGTAGAAAGAAACTCTTTGTGAAACTGCTTTCCTTTGTGGGGATTCAGTTCACAGAGTTAAAATTTATTTACAATCAGCAGATTGGAAACACTCTTTGTGTAGAATCTGCTAAGGGACATTTAGGCGCTCACTGAGACCTAGAGTGAAAAACTGAAAATCTTGTGATAAAAACTAGATAGAAGGTATATCCAAACCACTTTCTGATGTGTTCATTCAGCTCACCGAGTTTAACCTTTCTCTATATTTAGATTGTTTGAAACACTGTTTTTGTAAAAGATGTGAAAGGACATTTCAGAGCTCACTGAGGCCTAGAATGAAAAACTGAATATCCCATGATAAAAACAGGAAAGAAGCTACCTATGAAACTGCTTTGTGAAGTGTGGATTCAGCTCACAGAGGTAAATCTTTCTTTATATTCAGCACATTGTAAACACTGTTTTTGTAGAGTCTGAGAAGGGACATTTCAAAACTCACTGAAATGTATACTGAAAAACCAAATATACCACAATAAGAATGACAGAGACACTATCTGTGAAATCCCTTTGTGATGTGTGGATTGAACTTACAGAGTTTAGACTTTCTTTACATTCAACAGGTTAAAAACACTTTTTTTGGTAGAATATTTGAAAAGACGTTTTGAAACTCACTAAAGTGTATGGTGACAAACCAAACATTTCTCGATAAAATCGCAAAACAAGGTATTTGGGAAACTGCATTATGATGTGCGGATTTAGCACACAGAGTTAAACCTTTCTTTACATTCAGCAGATAGGAAACACCATTTTTGTAGAATCCGTGAAGTGATATTTCAGAGCTCACTGATGCCTATAGTGAAAAACTCAATATCCCATGATAAAAACTTGAAATAATGTATCTGTGAAACTCCTGTTAGATTTAACTGTTGGAAAATCCTGTGTGGATTTAACTCATGGAGTTAAATCTTTCTTTACATCTATGAAGTTATAATCACTGTTTTTTTCAAATCTGTGAAGGGGCATTTTGGAGTTCACTGAGGCCTTTAGTGAGAAACCAAATATTCTGTGATTAAAATGAGAAAAAAAATCTATCTGTGAATCCGCTTTGTGACGTGTTGATTCATCTTACAGAATAAATCTTTCTTTGCATTCAGCAGGTTGGAAACATTGTTTTTGTAGAATCTGCAAAGGGACATTTCAGAGCTCACTGAGGCCTATAGTGAAAAACCGAATATCCTGCGATTAAAACTAGAAAAAAGCTATCTATGAAATGGCTTTTTGATGTGTAAATTTTGCTCCAATGCATAAATTCAGCAGGTTGTTAACACTGTTTTTGTAGAATCTGTGAAGGGACACTTCAAAGTTCACTGAAGTCTGTTCTTAAAAACCGAATTTCCCCTCAGGAAAACTAGAGAGAAGTTCTCTGTGAATCCATTTTGAGATGTGTGGATTCAGCTCACAGTGATAAACCTTTATGTACATTCAGCAAGTGGGAAATATTTTTAAAATTATTATTATTATACTTTAAGTTCTAATGTACATGTGCACAATGTGCAGGTTTGTTACATATGTATACATCTACCATGTTGATGTGCTGCACCCATTAACTCGTCATTTATATTAGGTATATCTCCTAATGCTATCTCTCCCTTCACCCCCCTCTCCACAATAGGTCCTGGTGTGTGATGTTCCTCTTCCTGTGTTCAAGTGACCTCATTGTTCAATTCTCACCTATGAGTGAGAACATATGGTGTTTGGTTTTCTGTTCTTGTGATAGTTTGCTGAGAAGGATGGTTTTCAGCTGCATCCATGTCCCAATAAAGGACAAGAACTCATCCACTTTTATGGCTGCATAGTATTCCATGGCATATATGTGTCATATTTTCTAAATCCAGTCTGTCACTGATGGACGTTTGGTTTGATTCCAAGTCTTTGCTATTATGAATAGTGCCGCAATAAACATACGTGTGCATGTGTCTTTATAGCAGCATGATTTATAATCCTTTGGGTATATACCCAGTAATGGGATGGCTGTGTCAAATGGTATTTCTAGTTCTAGATCCTTGAGGAATCGCCACACTGTTTTCCACAATGGTTGAACTAGTTTACAATCCCACCAACAGTGTAAAAGTGTTCCTATTTCTCCACATCCTCTCCAACACCTGTTGTTTCCTGATTTTTCAACGATTGCCATTCTAACTGATGCGAGGTGGTATCTCATTGTGGTTTTGATTTGCATTACTCTGGTGGTGAGTAATGATGAGCATTTTTTCATGTGTCTGTTGGCTGTATGAATGTCTTCTTTTGAGAAGTGTCTGTTCATATCCTTTGCCAACTTTTTGATGGGATTTTTTTCCTTGTAAATTTGATTGAGTTCTTTATAGGTTCTGGATATTAGCCCTTTGTCAGATGAGTAGATTACAAAAATTCTCTCCCATTCTATAGTTTGCCTGTTCACTCTCAGGGTAGTTTCTTTTGCTGTATAGAAGCTCTTTAGTTTAATTAGATCCCATTTGTCAATTTTGGCTTTTGTTGCTGTTGCTTTTGATGTTTTAGTTATGAAGTCCTTGCCTATGCTTATGTCCAGAATGGTATTACCTAGGTTTTCTTCTAGGGTTTTGATGGTTTTAGGTCTAACATTTAAGTCTCTAATCCATCTTGAATTAATTTTCGTATAAGGAGTAAGGAAAGGATCCAGTTTCAGCTTTCTACTTATGACTAGCCAATTTTCCCAGCATCATTTATCAAATAGGGAATCCTTTCCCATTTCTTGTTTTTGTCAGGTTTGTCAAAGATCAGATGGTTGTAGATGTGTGGTATTATTTCTGAGGACTCTGTTCTGTTCCATTGGTTTATATCTCTGTTTTGGTACCAGTACCATGCTGTTTTGGTTACTGTAGCCTTGTAGTATAGTTTGAAGTTAGGTAGCGTGATGCCTCCAGCTTTGTCCTTTTGACTTAGGATTGTCTTGGCAATGTGGGCTGTTTATTGGTTCCATATGAACTTTAAAGCAGTTTTTTCCAATTCTGTGAAGAAACTCATTGGTAGCTTAATGGGGATGGCATTGAATTCTATAAATTACCTTGGGCAGTATGGCCATTTTCATGATATTGATTCTTCCTATCCATGAGCATGGTATGTTCTTCCATTTGTTTGTGTCCTCTTTCATTTCACTGAGCAGTGGTTTGTAGTTCTCCTTGAAGAGGTCCTTGACATCCCTTGTAAGTTGGATTCCTAGGTATTTTATTCTCTTTGAAGCTATTGTGAATGGAATTCATTCATGATTTGGCTCTCTGTTTGTCTGTTACTGGTGTGTAAGAATGCTTGTGATTTTTGCACATTGATTTTGTATCCTGAGACTTTGCTGAAGTTCCTTATCAGCTTAAGGAGATTTTGGACTGAAGCGATGGGGTTTTCTAAATATACAATCATTTCTTCTGCCAAGAGAGACAATTTGACTTCTTCTTTTCCTAACTGAATATGCTTTATTTTTTTGTCTTGCCTGTTTGCCCTAGCCAGAACTTCCAACACTTTGTTGAATAGGAGTGGTGACAGAGGGCATCCCTGTCTTGTGACAGTTTACAAAGGGAGTGCTTCCAATTTTTGTCCCTTCAGTATGATATTGGTTGTGGGTTTGTCATAAATAGCTCTTATTATTTTGAGATACATTCCACCAATACCAAATTTATTGAGAGTTTTTAGCATGAAGGGCTGTTGAACTTTGTCAAAGGCTTTTTCTGCATCTATTGAGATAATCATGTGGTTTTTGTCTTTGGTTCTGTTTATATGCTGGATTACGTTTATTGATTTGCAAATGTTGAACCAGCCTTGCATCCCAGGGATGAAGCCCACTTGATCATGGTGGATAAGCTTTTTGATGTGCTACTGGATTCAGTTTGCCAGTATTTTATTAAGGATTTAAGTGTCAATGTTCATCGGGGATATTGGTCTAAAATTTTCTTTTTTTGTTGTGTCTCTGCCAGGCTTTGGAATCAGGATGATGTTGGCCTCATAAAATGAGTTAGGGAGGATTCCCTCTTTTTCAATTGATTGGAATATTTTCAGAAGGGAAATTAAAAAAAAAAAAAAGAATCTGCAAAGGGATATTTCAAAGCTCACTGAGGCCTATAGTGAAAAACTGAACATCTTGAAATAAAAATAGAAAGAAAATATCTGTGAAACCATTTTGTGATATGTGGAATTAGCTCTCAGAAGTAAAATTTGCTTCACATTCGGAAGGTGACAAGCACTGCTTTTGTAGAGTCTGTGAAGGGACATTTGAAAGCACTCTTATGCCTATAGTGAAAAACTGAATATCCCATGCTAAAAACTAGAAAGAAGCTATCTGTGAAATGGCTTTGTGACGTGTGAATTCAACTCACAGAGTTAAACCTTTCTTTACATTCAGCAGATCAGAATGACTGTTTTTGTAGAATCTGTAAAGAGACATTTTGGAGTTCACTGAGGACTTTAGTGAGAAATTTGAGCATCCTACAATTGAAATGAGAAAAAAATCTATCTGTGAAACCGGTTTGTGATGTGTTGATTCAGCTCACAGACATAAACCTTTCTTTACATTCAGCAGCTTGGAGACACTGTTTTTGTAGAATCTGCGAAGAGACATTTAGGAGCTCACTGAGGCCTGTAGTGAAAAGCCGAGTATCCGCAATTCAAACTAGAAATAAGCTGTCAGTGAAACCACTTTTTAATGTGTAAATTCAGCTCTCATACATGATCATTTCTTTACATTAAGCAAGTTGTTAACACTGTTTTGGTAGAATCTGCGAAGTGACATTTCAAAGTTCACTGAGGTCGCTACTTAAAAACTGAATATTTCTGTGAATGCATTTTGAGATGTGTGGATTCAGCTCACAGTGTTAATCCTTTGTTTACATTCAGAATGTTGGATTTTTTTTTATGTAGGATCTGTGAAGGGACATTTCAAAGCTCACTGAGGCTTATAGTGAAAAACCAAACATCTTGCAATAAAAACTTATGTGAAGGTATCTGTGAAACCACTTTGTGACATCTGGAATCAGCTCACAGATGTAAAATTTTCTTCACATTCAGTAGCCTGCAAACACTTTTTTTGTAGAATCTGTGAAGAGACATTTGAAGGCTCACTGAGGCCTATGGTGAAAAACTAAGAATACTGTGATAAAAACTAGAAAGAAGCTATCTGTGAAATGGCTTTGTGATGTGTGGATTCTGCCCACAGAATTAAAACTTCCATTATATTGAGCTGTTTGGAAATACTGTTTTTGTAGAATCGGTAATGGGACATTTTGGAACACACTGAGGCCTGTAGTGAAAACCAATAATCTTGCAATAAAAACTAGACAAAAGCTATTTGTGAAACTGCTTTGTAATGTGTGGAATCATCTTAAAGAGCTAAACCTTTCTTTAAATACAGTAGGTTGGAAACATTGATTTTGTAGATTCTGCGAGGGGACATTTCATAGCTCACTGAGGCATATAGTAAAAAAGTGAATACTTTGTGATAAAAACTATGAAGACACTATCTGTGAAACCTTTTTTGTGATATGTGGATTCAGATCACAGAGTTAAATATTTACTTAAATTCAGCAGGTTGAAAACGCTGTTTTTGTAGACTCTGCAAAATGTCATTTCAGAGCTCATTGGGGCTATGGTGAAAAACTGAATATCCCAAAATAAAAACTAGAAAAAGCTATCTAAGAAACCGCTTTGTGATGTGTGTATTCAACTCAAAATATAAACCTTTCTTTACACTCAGCAGGTTGTAAAAACTGTTTCTGTAGAATCAGCAAAGAGACATTTTGGAGCTCACTGTGGCCTGTAGTGAAAACTGGAATATCTTGTGATAAAAACCAGAAGAAAGCTATCTGTGAAACTGCTTTGTGATGTGTAGTTTCAGCTCACATAGTAAAAACTTTTCTTACATTCAGCAGGTTGGAAACTGTTTTTATAGAATCTGTGAAGGGACATTTCACAGCTCACTGAGGCCTAGAGTGAAAAATCAAATATCTTGCAGTAAAAACTAGAAAGAAGGTATCCAAAAAACCGCTTTGTGATGTGTGGAATCATCTCACAGAGCTAAACCTTTCTTTACATTCAGTAATTAGAAAACATTGTTTTTGCAGAATCTCTAAAGGGATATTTCCAAGCTCACCGAAGCCTAGAGTGAAAAACTGAATATCCTACGATAAAAACTAGAAAGAAACTATATTTAAAACTACTTTGATATATGTGGATTCAACTCACATGTTATTAAATCTTTCTTTATATTCAGCAGGTCGGAGATACTGTTTTTGTAGAATCTGCAAAGAGACATTTCAAAGCTCACTGATGCCTACAGGTAAAAAAACAATATTTTACGATAAAACTAGAGAGAAGCTCTCCGTAAAAGCACTTTTTGATGTGTGAATTCAGCTCATAGATTTAAATTTTTCTTTACATTTGGCATTTTGGAAACACTGTTTTTGCAGTATCTCCAAAGGGACAGTTCAGAGCTCAATGAAACCTATACTAAAAACATAATATCCTCTGATAAAAACCAGAAAGAAACTATCTGTGAAGATGCTTTGTGATGTATGGATTCAGCTCACAGAGTTAAACATTTCTTTACATTCAACAGGATGGTAACAGAACTTTGTAGAATCTGTGAAGGGACATTTCAGAGATCACTGAGACCTATAGTAAAAACCAAACATACCAGCATAAAAACAAGAAAGAAGCTATCTGTGAAACTGTTTTTTGATGTGTTGATTCAGAGTTAAACTTTTTTTTTTTTTTTTTGACATTCAGCAGATTGTAAACACCATTTTTGTAGAGTCTGTGAAGGAACATTTCAAAGCTTACCGAAACGTACACTGAAAAACCGAATATCCCTCAATACAAAGGACAAAGACACTATCTGTGAAACCCCTTTGTGATGTGTAGATTGAGCTTACACAGCTTAGCCTTTCTTTATATTCAGCATTTTGGAAACACTTTTTTTTTGTAGAATCTTTGGAAAGATGTTTTGAAGCTCACTGAGGTGTTCAGTGACAAACTGCATTAAAAACTTGAAGCAACGTATCTGTGAAACTGCTTTATGATGTGTGGATTTATCTCACAGACTTAAACCTTTCTTTATATTCAGCAGAATAAAAACACTTTTAGTAGAGTTTGCTCAGTGATATTTTAGAGCTCATTGATGCCTATAGTGAAAAACAGAATAATCCTTGATTAAAAACTACAAAGAAGCTATCTGTGAAACCACTTTGTGATGTGTGGATTTAGCTCACAGAGTTAAACCTTTCTTTACACCCAGCATGTTGGAATCACTGTTTTTGTCGAATCTGTGAAGGGACATTTTGGAGTTCACTGAGGTTTTTAGTGAGAAAGCAAAGATGCCGAGATTAAAACAAGAAAAAACTCTCTGTGAATCCGCTTTGCTATCTGTTGATTCAGCTCAGAGACATAAACTTTTATTTACATTCAGCAGGTTGGAAAAATTGTTTTTGTAGCATCTGTGAAGGGACATTTCAGAGCTCACTGAGACCTGTAGTGAAAAATTGAATATCCTGTGATTAAAACTAGAAACAAGCTATCTGTGAAAGGCTTTTTGATGTGTAAATTCAACTCTCATACATAAACCTTTTTCTACATTCATCAGGTTTTTAACAGTTTTGTAGAATAAGCAAAGGGACATTTCAAATTCACTGAGATCTCTACTTAAAAACAGAATTTCCCCTGATAAAAATTAAAAAGAAGTTCTCTGTGAATCCATTTTGAGATGTATGGATTCAGCTCACAGTGTTAAACCTTGTGTACATTCAGTATGTTGGAAACATATATTTTTTTTGAATCTGCAAAGGGACATTTCAAAGCTTGCTGAGGTCTATAGTGAAAAACTGAATATCTTGCAATAAAAACTAGAAAGAAAGTATCTGTGAAACTGCTTTGTGATGTGTAGAATCAGCTCACAGAGGTAATATTTTTTTCACATTCAGAAGGTAGCAAACACTGTTTTTGTAGAATCTGCAAAGAGACATTTCAAAGCTCACTGATGCCTACAGGTAAAAAAACAATATTTTACGATAAAACTAGAGAGAAGCTCTCCGTAAAAGCACTTTTTGATGTGTGAATTCAGCTCATAGATTTAAATTTTTCTTTACATTTGGCATTTTGGAAACACTGTTTTTGCAGTATCTCCAAAGGGACAGTTCAGAGCTCAATGAAACCTATACTAAAAACATAATATCCTCTGATAAAAACCAGAAAGAAACTATCTGTGAAGATGCTTTGTGATGTATGGATTCAGCTCACAGAGTTAAACATTTCTTTACATTCAACAGGATGGTAACAGAACTTTGTAGAATCTGTGAAGGGACATTTCAGAGATCACTGAGACCTATAGTAAAAACCAAACATACCAGCATAAAAACAAGAAAGAAGCTATCTGTGAAACTGTTTTTTGATGTGTTGATTCAGAGTTAAACTTTTTTTTTTTTTTTTTGACATTCAGCAGATTGTAAACACCATTTTTGTAGAGTCTGTGAAGGAACATTTCAAAGCTTACCGAAACGTACACTGAAAAACCGAATATCCCTCAATACAAAGGACAAAGACACTATCTGTGAAACCCCTTTGTGATGTGTAGATTGAGCTTACACAGCTTAGCCTTTCTTTATATTCAGCATTTTGGAAACACTTTTTTTTTGTAGAATCTTTGGAAAGATGTTTTGAAGCTCACTGAGGTGTTCAGTGACAAACTGCATTAAAAACTTGAAGCAACGTATCTGTGAAACTGCTTTATGATGTGTGGATTTATCTCACAGACTTAAACCTTTCTTTATATTCAGCAGAATAAAAACACTTTTAGTAGAGTTTGCTCAGTGATATTTTAGAGCTCATTGATGCCTATAGTGAAAAACAGAATAATCCTTGATTAAAAACTACAAAGAAGCTATCTGTGAAACCACTTTGTGATGTGTGGATTTAGCTCACAGAGTTAAACCTTTCTTTACACCCAGCATGTTGGAATCACTGTTTTTGTCGAATCTGTGAAGGGACATTTTGGAGTTCACTGAGGTTTTTAGTGAGAAAGCAAAGATGCCGAGATTAAAACAAGAAAAAACTCTCTGTGAATCCGCTTTGCTATCTGTTGATTCAGCTCAGAGACATAAACTTTTATTTACATTCAGCAGGTTGGAAAAATTGTTTTTGTAGCATCTGTGAAGGGACATTTCAGAGCTCACTGAGACCTGTAGTGAAAAATTGAATATCCTGTGATTAAAACTAGAAACAAGCTATCTGTGAAAGGCTTTTTGATGTGTAAATTCAACTCTCATACATAAACCTTTTTCTACATTCATCAGGTTTTTAACAGTTTTGTAGAATAAGCAAAGGGACATTTCAAATTCACTGAGATCTCTACTTAAAAACAGAATTTCCCCTGATAAAAATTAAAAAGAAGTTCTCTGTGAATCCATTTTGAGATGTATGGATTCAGCTCACAGTGTTAAACCTTGTGTACATTCAGTATGTTGGAAACATATATTTTTTTTGAATCTGCAAAGGGACATTTCAAAGCTTGCTGAGGTCTATAGTGAAAAACTGAATATCTTGCAATAAAAACTAGAAAGAAAGTATCTGTGAAACTGCTTTGTGATGTGTAGAATCAGCTCACAGAGGTAATATTTTTTTCACATTCAGAAGGTAGCAAACACTGTTTTTGTAGAATACATGAAGGGACATTTGAAATCTCACTGAGGCCTTGAAAAACCAAATATCTCATAATAAAGACTAGAAAGAAACTATATGTGAAACAGCTTTGTGATGTGTGGATTCTGCTCACAGAGTTAAAACTTTCTTTACATTCAGCAGTTTTAAAAAAGAGTTTTCATAGAATTGGTGATGGGACATTTTGGAGAACACTGAGGCCTGTAGTGAAAATCAATAATCTTGCAATAAAAACTAGACAAAAGATATTTGTGAAACCACTTTGTAATATGTGAAATCAGCTTATAGAGCTAAACCTTTCTTTAAAATTAGCAGGTTGGGAACACCGATTTTGTAGAATCCACAAGGGGACATTTTGAAGCTCACTGAGGCATACAGTAAAAAACCAAATATCTTGTGATAAAAACTACAAAAACATTATCTGTGAAACCGTTTTGTGATGTGTGGATTCAGCTCACAGAGTTAAATCTTTCTTTGTATTCAGCAGGTTAGAAACTGTTTTGCTGGAATCAGTGAAACGTCATTTCAGAGCTCATTGGGGCCTATATTGAAAAACAGAATATCCCAAGATAAAAACTAGAAAAAATCTATCTATGAAACTGCTTTGTGATGTGTAGATTTACCTCACAGAGATAAACCTTTCTTTACATTCAGCAGGTTGTAAAAACCATTTATGTAGAATAAGCAATGGGACATTTTGGAGCTCACTGTGGCCTGGAGTGAAAAACTGAATAACTTGTGATAAAAACTAGAAAAAAGCTATCTGTGAAACTGGTTTGTATTTTGTTGTTTCAGCTCACAGAATTAAACCTTTTTTTGATTCAGTAGGTTGGAAACACTCTTTTTGTAGAATCTGCTGAGGAACATTTGGGAGCCCACTGAAGCCTACATTGGAAAACAAAATATCTATAGATAAAAACTGGAAAGAAGCTAACTGTGAAACTGCGTTGTGATGTTTAGATTCATCTCACAGAGGTAAACTTTTCTTTTGATTCAGGATTTTGGAAACACTCTTTCTGTAGAATCTGTGAAGGGACATTTCAGAGTCCATGAGGCCTATGGTGAAAAAGCCGAATATCCCAAAATAAAAACTAGAAAGAAGCTCTTTGTTAAACCACTTTGTGATATATAAATTCAGCTCATAGTGTTAAACCTTTCCTTATATTCAGCAAAATGAAAACACTGTTTTTTGAGAAACTGTGAAGGGACATTTCGGAGCTCACTTAGGCCTGTAGTGAGAAACAAAATATCCTCTCATAAAAACTAGAAAGAAGCTATCTGTGAAACCACTTTGTGATGTGTGGATTCAGCTCAAAGCGATAAAGCTTTCTTTACATTTAGCAAATCGGAATCAATCCTTTTGTAGAATCTGTGAAGTGACATTTTGGAACTTACTGAGGCCTGTAGAGAAAAAGAGAATATCCCACCATTAAAACTAAAAACAAGGTATCTGTAAACTGCTTTGTGATGTGTGGTTTCAGCTCACAGAGTTCAATCTCTGTTTACATGCAACACCACTTTTGTAACATCTGCAAAGGGACATTTTGGAGCTCACTGAGGCCTGTAGTGAAAAACTAAATGTTTCATAATAAAAAGTAGAGAGGAACTATATGTGAAACTACTTTGTGATCCGTGGATTTAACTCACAGTAAAACTTTCTTTACATACAGCAGGTTGAAAACACTGCTTTTGTAGAATCTGTGAAGGGACATTTCAGAGCTCACTGATGTATATAGTAAAAAACCGAATATTTCACAATAAAAACTAGAAAGACAGTATCCATGAAACCACTTTGTGATGTGTGGATTCAGTTCACTGAGTTAAAGCTTTGCTTTCCTTTCACAGTTTGGAAGCACTGTTTTTGTAGAATCAGTCAAAGGACATTTTGGAGCTCACTGAAGCCTATAATGAGAAATGGATTATTATGTGATTAAACTATAAAGAGGCTATCTGTGAAACTGCTTTTGTAGAATCTGTGCAGGGACATTTTGAACCTCACTTAGCCCTATAGGAGAAAACCGAATATCCCACAATAAAAACTAGAAAGAAGCTATCCGTGAAACTGCTTTGTGATGTGTGGCTTCAGCTCACAGAGTTAAACCTTTCATTACAACCAGCAGATTCGAAACTGTTTTCGTGCAATCTGCTAAGGAACATTTCAGAGTTCACCAAAGCCTATACTGAAAAACTGAATATCCCACAATAAAGACTAAAAAGAAGCTATCCATAAAACGGCTTTGTGATGTGTGGAATTAGATCACAGTGCTAAACCTTTCTTTACATTCAACAGGCTGGAAACACTGTTTTTGTAGAATCTGTGGAGGGACATTTCAGAGCTCACTGAGGCCTATGGTATAAAACTGGACATCTTGTGATAAAAACTAAACAGAAGGTATCTGTTAAACTACTATGTAATGTGTGGATTCAGCTCACACATTTAAACCTTTCTTGACATTCCACAGGTTTTTTTAAACAGTATTTTTTAGAATCTGCATAGGGACATTTCAAATCTCACTAAGGACTACAGTGAAAAACCAAGCATCTTATGATAAAACTAAAAAGAAGGTATCTGTGAACTGCTTTGTGATGTGTGGAATCCACTCACAGAGGTACACTTTTCTTTATATTCCGAATTTGGAATTTTTTTTTTTTTAAAGAATCTGCAAAAGGACATTTTGAAGCTCACTGAGGCCTATGGTGAAATACCGAATATCCAGGGATAAAAACTAGAAAGAAGCTATCTGTGAAACCACTTCATGATGTGTGGATTCAGCTCACAGAGTTAAATATTTCTTTACATTCAGCAGGATGGTAAAACTGTTTTTATACAATCTGTGAAGGAACATTTCAGAGCTCACTGAGTCTTATAGAGAAAAACTGAATATCTTGCAATGAAAACTAGATAGAAGCTATATGTGAAATCTCTTTGCAATGTGTGGATTCAGCTCATGCTGTTAAAAGTTGTTTTTTTTTTTTAATTCAACAGGTTGGAAACACTGTTTTTGTAGAATCTGAGAAGGAACACGTTGAAGCTTACTGAAACTTAAGTGAAAAACCAAATATCCCACACAAAACATAGTAAGAAGCTATCTGTGAAACTGCTTTGTGATGTGTGGATTCAGCTCTCAGAGTTAAATATTTGTTTACATTCAGAAAGTTAGAAACATTCTTTCTGTAACATCTGTAAAGGGACATTTGGGAGCTCAGTGAGGCCTATCATGTAAAACTGAATGTCTTGCAATACAAACGAGAAAGAAGGTATTTGTGAAACTGCATTGTGATGCGTGGAATCAGCTCATAGAGATAAAACTTTCTTTACATTTAGCTGGTTAGAAACACGTCTTTAGTAGAATTTGCAAAGGGAAATTTCAGAGCTCACCTAGGCCTATTGTGAAAAACTGAACATCCCACAATAACATCTAGAAAAATGATAATTGTGAAACTGCTTCATGATGTGTGGATTCAGCTGACAGAGTTAAACCTTTATTTATATTCAACAGGTTGGTAACACTGTTTATTAGAATCTGTGAAGAAACATTTTGGAGCTCACTGAGATCTACAGAGATAGCAGAATATCCTGCACTAAAAACTAGAAAGATGTTGTCTGTTAAACTGCTTAGTGATGTCTGGACTTAGCTCACAGAGTTCAACCTTTCTTTCCATTCAATAGGTTGTAAACACTATTTTTGTAGAATCTGCGATGGGACATTTCAGATCTCGCTGAAACCTATAGTGAAAAACAGATATTTCCATGATAAAAACTAGGAAGACCCTATCCGTGAAACAACTTTGTGATGTGTGGATTCAGCTTACAATGTAAAATCTTTATTTACATTCGGCAGGTGGAAAACACTGTTTTTGTAGAATGTGCAGAGAAGTTTTGGAGCTCACTGAGATCTATAGTTACAAACAGAATATCCTGTGATAAAACCTTAAAAAAAGTATCTGTTAAACTGCATTGTGATGTGTGGATTTAGCTCATGACGTTACACCATTGTTTACATTCAGCAATTGGAAATAGGGTTCTTGTTGAATATGCAAAGGGAGATTTTTGATCTCACTCATGTCTGAAGTGAAAATCTGAATATCCTGCAATTACAAATTAGAAAGAAGCTATCTGTGAGACTGCTTTGTGATATATGGATTCAGTTCACAGAGGTAAAATTTCTTTGTATTCAGCAAGTTGAATCACTGGATTTGCAGAATCTGTGCAGGGACATTTCAGAGCTTACTGAGGCATATGTTGAAACAGTAAACATTTTACAATAAAAACTAGAAAGAAGTTATCTGTGAAACCTCTTTGTGATGTGTGGAATAAGCTCAAAGAGCTAATCCTTTGTTTATGTTCAGCTGGTTGGAAACACTGTTTTTGTAGAATCTGCAAAGGAACATTTCAAAACTCACTGAAACCTATAGTGAAAAGCTGAATATTCTGTGGTTAAAAATTAGAAAGAAGCTATCTGTTAAACTGCTTTGTGAGGTATAGATTCAGCTCACAGAGTCAAACATTTGTTTATATTCAACACGTTTGAAACACTGTTTTTGTGTAATCAGTGAAGGGACATTTCAAAGTTGACTGAGGCCCATAATGAAAAACCAAATATCCTGTGATAAAAAATCAAAAGGTGTCTGTAAAACCACTTTGTGATGTGTGGATTCAGCTCACAGAGTTAAACCTTTCTTTACATTCAGCATACTGGAAACACGGTTTTTGCAGAATCTGCCAAGTGGCATTTTGGAGATCACTGAGGCCTATAGCAAAAAATCAAATATTTTGCTATAAAAACTAGAAAGAAGGTATCTGTGAAACTGAAATTGCTTTGTGATATCTGGATACAGCTCACAGAGTTAAAACTTTCTTTACACTGAGCAGGTTTGAAACATTGTTTTTGTAGAATCTGCGAAAGGGACATTTTGGTGCTCACTGAGGCCTTTGGTGAAAAACTGAATATCCTGTGATTAACACTAGAAAGGAGCCTCTGTGAAACCGCTTTGTGATGTATGTGTACAACTCACATATTTAAACATTTATTTACATTCAGCAGGTTGGAAACACTGTTTTGTAGAATATGTGAAGGGACACTTTGGAGATTGCTGAAACATGTAGTGAAAAACCAAATATCCTGCAATAAAAGCTTCAACATTCCAAATATTCAGCAGGCTGGAAACACTGCTTTTGTAGAATGTGCAAAGGGACATTTTGGAGCCCACAGAGGCCTATAGTGAAAAACTGAATATGTTGCAATAAACACTAGAGAGAAGCTTTCTGTGAAACCACATTGTGATGTGTGGATTCAGCTCAGATTTCAACCTCTCTTTACATTCAGCCTGTTGGAAACACTGTTTTAGTGGAATCTTTGAAGAGATATTTTGGAAGTAACTGAGGTCTATAGTGAAAAACAGAATATCTTGCGATAAAAATCACAATCTGAAAACCTGCTTTGTGATGTGTTGATTCAGCTCACAGAGCTAAACCTTTCTGTACATTCAGCAGATTGGAAACACTGTTTTTGTAGAATCTGAGAGAAAACGTTTTGGAGTTCACTGAGGCATATATTGACAAACCAGATAGTTTGAGATAAAAATTTGAAAGAAGGTATCTCTGAAACTGTTTTGTGATGTGTGGATTCAACTTTCAATGTTAAACCATTCCTTACATTTAGCAGATTGGTCATTTTTGTAGAATCTGCTGAGGTACATTTCAGGTTTCACTGATGCCTATAGTGAAAAAGTGAATACTCTGTGATAAATATGAGAAAAAAAGCTCTCTGTGAAACCTCTTTGTGATGCGCAAATTGAACTTACAGAAGTAATATATATATATTTTTTTACATTCAGCAGGTTGGAAACACTGTTTTTGTAGAAATTATGAAGAAATATTTTGGAACTCACCGAGTTCTATAATGAAAAACAGAATACCCCACAATGAAAACTAGAAAGAAGCTGTGAAACGACGTTGGGACGTTGCATTCAGTTCTGAGATTTAAATATTTTGTTACATAAAGCAGGATGGAAACACTGTTTTTGTAGAATCTGTGATGGAATATTTTGGAGCTCACAGAGATCTATAATGAAAAACCTAATGTTCCTGTGATAAAAACCATAAAAATATTATATGTGAAACCACTTTGGGATATGTAAATTCAGCTCAAAGAGTTAAATCTTTTCTTACATTCAGCAGGTTGAAAACACTGTTTTGTAGAAACTGCAAAAGGACATTTTAAAGCTCACAGAGACCTATATGGAAATACTGAATACCCTGCAATATGAACTAGAAATAAGCTATCTGTGAAACTAGTTTGGAATGTGTAGATTCACCTCACAGAGATAAACTTTCTTTATATTCAGCAGGTTGAAAACACTGTTTTTGTAGAATCTGTGAGGGCACATTTCAGAGCTCACTGAGGCCTTTTTTTTTTTATTATTATACTTTAAGTTCTAGGGTACATGTGCATAAGGTGCAGGTTTGTTACTTATGTATACTTGTGCCATGTTGGTGTGCTGCACCCATCAACTCGTCAGCACCCATCAATTCATCATTTATATCAGGTATAACTCCCAGTGCAATCCCTCCCACCTCCCCCCTCCCCATGATAGGTCCCAGTGTGTGATGTTCCCTTTCTGAGTCCAAGTGATCACATTGCTCAGTTCCCACCTATGAGTGAGAACATGCAGTGTTTGGTTTTCTGTTCTTGTGATAGTTTGCTAAGAATGATGGTTTCCAGCTGCATCCATGTCCTTACAAAGGACACAAACTCATCCTTTATTTTATTTTATTTTATTTTATATTATTTTATTTTACTTCTTATTATACTTTAAGTTCTAGGGTACATGTGCATAACGTGCAGATTTGTTACATATATATACTTATACCATGTTGGTGTGCTGCACCCATCAACTCGTCAGCACCCATCAATTCATCATTTATATCATGTATACCTCCCAATGCAATCCCTCCCTCCTCCCCTCCTCATGATAGGCCCTAGTGTGTGATGTTCCCCTTCCCGAGTCCGAGTGATCTCATTGTTCAGTTCCCACCTATGAGTGAGAACATGCGGTGTTTGGTTTTCTCTTCTTGTGATAGTTTGCTAAGAATGATGGTTTCCAGCTGCATCCATGTCCCTACAAAGGACGCAAACTCATCCTTTTTGATGGCTGCATAGTATTCCATGGTGTATATGTGTCACATTTTCTTAATCCAGTCTGTCACTGATGGACATTTGGGTTGATTCCAAGTCTTTGCTATTGTGAATAGTGCCACAATAAACATACGTGTGCATGTGTCTTTGTAGTAGAATAATTTATAATCCTTTGGGTATATACACAGTAGTGGGATGGCTGGGTCATATGGTACATCTAGTTCTAGATCCTTGAGGAATCGCCATACTGTTTTCCATAATGGTTGAACTAGTTTACAATCCCACCAACAGTGTAAAAGTGTTCCTATTTCTCCACATCCTCTCCAACACCTGTTGTTTCCTGACTTCTTAATGATTGCCATTCTAACTGGTGTGAGATGGTATCTCATTGTGGTTTTGATTTGCATTTCTCTGATGGCGAGTGAATGAGCATTTTTTCATGTGTCTGTTGTCTGTATGAATGTCTTCTTTTGAGAAATGTCTGTTCATATCCTTTCCCCACTTTTCGATGGGGTTGTTTGTTTTTTTCTTGTATATTTGTTTGAGTTCTTTGTAGATTCTGGATATTAGCCCTTTGTCAGATGAGTAGGTTGCAAAAATTTTCTCCCATTCTGTAGGTTGCCTGTTCACTCTGATGGTAGTTTCTTTTGCTGTGCAAAAGCTCTTTAGTTTAATTAGATCCCATTTGTCAATTTTGGCTTTTGCTGCCGTCGCTTTTGGTGTTTTAGACATGAAGTCCTTGCCCATGCCTATGTCCTGAATGGTACTACCTAGATTTTCTTCTAGGGTTTTTATGGTATTAGGTCTAACATTTAAGTCTCTCATCCATCTTGAATTAATCTTCGTATAAGGGGTAAGGAAAGGATTCAGTTTCAGCTTTCTACATATGGCTAGCCAATTTTCCCAGCACCATTTATTGAATAGGGAATCCTTTCCCCATTTCTTGTTTCTCTCATGTGTGTCAAAGATCAGATGGCTGTAGATGTGTGGTATTATTTCTGAGGACCCTGTTCTGTTCCATTGGTCTATATCTCTGTTGTGGTACCAGTACTATGTTGTTTTGGTTACTGTAGCCTTGTAGTATAGTTTGAAGTCAGGTAGCGTGACGCCTCCAGCTTTGTCCTTTTGACTTAGGATTGTCTTGGCAATGTGGGCTCTTTTTTGGTTCCATATGAACTTTAAAGCAGTTTTTTCCAATTCTGTGAAGAAACTCATTGGTAGCTTGATAGGGATGGCATTGAATCTATAAATAACCTTGGGGAGTATGGCCATTTTCACGATATTGATTCTTCCTATCCATGAGCATGATGTATGTTCTTCCATTTGTTTGTATCCTCTTTGATTTCACTGAGCAGTGGTTTGTAGTTCTCCTTGAAGAGGTCCTTGACATCCCTTGTAAGCTGGATTCCTAGGTATTTTATTCTCTTTGAAGCAATTGTGAATGGAAGTTCATTCCTGATTTGGCTCTCTGCTTGTCTGTTACTGGTGTATAAGAATGCTTGTGATTTTTGCACATTAATTTTGTATCCTGAGACTTTGCTGAAGTTGCTTATCAGCTGAAGGAGATTTTGGGCTGAGACAATGGGGTTTTCTAAATATACAATCATGTCATCTGCAAACAGGGACAATTTGACTTCTTCTTTTCCTAACTGGATACCCTTGATTTCTTTCTCTTGCCTGATTGCCCTAGCCAGAACTTCCAACACTATGTTGAATAGAAGTGGTGAGAGAGGGCATCCCTGTCTTGTACCAGTTTTCAAAGGGAATTTTTCCAGTTTTTGCCCATTCAGTATGATATTAGCTGTGGGTTTGTCATAAATAGCTCTTATGATTTTGAGGTACGTTCCATCAATACCAAATTTATTTAGCGTTTTTAGCATGAAGGGCTGTTGAATTTTGTCAAAAGCCTTGTCCGCATCTATTGAGATAATCATGTGGTTCCTGTCTTTGGTTCTGTTTATATGCTGGATTACGTTTATTGATTTGCGAATGTTGAACCAGCCTTGCATCCCAGGGATGAAGCCCACTTGATCATGGTGGATAAGCTTTTTGATGTGCTGCTGTATCCGGTTTGCCAGTATTTTATTGAGGATTTTTGCATCGATGTTCACCAGGGATATTGGTCTAAAATTCTCTTTTTTGTTGTGTCTCTGCCAGGCTTTGGTATCAGGATGATGTTGGCCTCATAACATGAGTTAGGGAGGATTCCCTCTTTTTCTATTGATTGGAATAGTTTCAGAAGGAATGGTACCAGCTCCTCCTTGTACCTCTGGTAGAATTCAGCTGTGAATCCATCTGGTCCTGGACTTTTTTTGGTGGGTCTGCTATTAATTATTGCCTCAATTTCAGAGCCTGCTATTGGTCTATTCAGGGATTCAACTTCTTCCTGGTTTAGTCTTGGGAGAGTGTAAGTGTCCAGGAAATTATCCATTTCTTTTAGATTTTCTAGTTGATCTGCGTAGAGGCGTTTATAGTATTCTCTGATGGTTGTTTGTATTTCCGTGGGGTTGGTGGTGATATCCCCTTTATCATTTTTTATTGTGTCTATTTGATTCCTCTCTCTTTTCTTCTTTATTAGTCTTGCTAGCGGTCTGTCAATTTTGTTGATCTTTTCAAAAAACCAACTCCTGGATTCATTGATTTTTTGGAGGGTTTTTTGTGTCTCTATCTCCTTCAGTTCTGCTCTGATCTTAGTTATTTCTTGCCTTCTGCTAGCTTTTGAATGTGTTTGCTCTTGCCTCTCTAGTTCTTTTAATTGTGATGTTAGAGTGTCAATTTTAGATCTTTCCAGCTTTCTCTTGTGGGCATTTAGTGCTATAAATTTCCCTGTACACACTGCTTTCAATGTGTCCCAGAGATTCTGGTATGTTGTATCTTTGTTCTCATTGGTTTCAAAGAACATCTTTATTTCTGCTTTCATTTCGTTATGTACCCAGTAGTCATTCAGGAGCAGGTTGTTCAGTTTCCATGTAGTTGAGCGGTTTTGATTGAGTTTCTTAGTCCTGAGTTCTAGTTTGATTGCACTGTGGTCTGAGAGACAGTTTGTTATAATTTCTGTTCTTGTACATTTGCTGAGGAGTGCTTTACTTCCAATTATGTGGTCAATTTTGGAATAAGTGCGATGTGGTGCTGAGAAGAATGTCTATTCTGTTGATTTGGGGTGGAGAGTTCTATAGATGTCTTTTAGGTCTGCTTGGTGCAGAGATGAGTTCAATTCCTGGATATCCTTGTTAACTTTCTGTCTCGTTGATCTGTCTAATGTTGACAGTGGAGTGTTGAAGTCTCCCATTATTATTGTATGGGAGTCTAAGTCTCTTTGTAAGTCTCTAAGGACTTGCTTTATGAATCTGGGTGCTCCTGTATTGGGTGCATATATATTTAGGAGAGTTAGCTCTTCCTGTTGAATTGATCCCTTTACCATTATGTAATGGCCTTCTTTGTCTCTTTTGATCTTTGATGGTTTAAAGTCTGTTTTATCAGAGACTAGGATTGCAACCCCTGCTTTTTTTGTTCTCCATTTGCTTGGTAGATCTTCCTCCATCCTTTATTTTGAGCCTATGTATGTCTCTGCATGTGAGATGGGTCTCCTGAATACAGCAGACTGATATATCTTGACTCTTTATCCAGTTTGCCAGTCTGTGTCTTTTAATTGGAGCATTTAGTCCATTTACATTTAAGGTTAATATTGTTATGTGTGAACTTGATCCTGTCATTATGATATTAACTGGTTATTTTGCTCATTAGTTGATGCAGTTTCTTCCTAGCCTCGATGGTCTTTATATTTTGGCATGTTTTTGCAATGGCTGGTACCGATTGTTCCTCTCCATGTTTAGGACTTCCTTCAGGGTCTCTTGTAAGGCAGGCCTGGTGGTGACAAAATCTCTAAGCATTTGCTTATCTGTAAAGGATTTTATTTCTCCTTCACTGATGAAACTTAGTTTGGCTGGATATGAAATTCTGGGTTGAAAATTCTTTTCTTTAAGAACGTTGAATATTGGCCCCCACTCTCTTCTGGCTTGTAGAGTTTCTGCCGAGAGATCTGCTGTTAGTCTGATGGGCTTCCCTTTGTGGGTAACCCGACCTTGTCTCTGGCTGCCCTTAAGATTTTTTCTTCATTTCAACTTTGGTGAATCTGGCAATTATGTGTCTTGGAGTTGCTCTTCTGGAGGAGTATCTTTGTGGTGTTCTCTGTATTTCCTGAATTTGAATGTTGGCCTGCCCAACTAGGTTGGGGAAGTTCTCCTGGATGATATCCTGAAGAGTGTTTTTCCAACTTGGTTCCATTTTCCCCCTCACTTTCAGGCACTCCAATCAGACGTAGATTTGGTCTTTTTACATAATCCCATACTTCTTGCAGGCTTTGTTCATTTCTTTTTCTTCTTTTTTCTTTTGGTTTCTCTTCTCGCTTCATTTCATTCATTTGATCCTCAATCGCTGATACTCTTTCTTCCAGTTGATCTAGTCAGTTACTGAAGCTTGTGCATTTGTCACGTATTTCTTGTGTCATGGTTTTCATCTCTGTCATTTCGTTTATGATCTTCTCTGCATTAATTAGTCTAGCTGTCAATTCTTCCACTCTTTTTTCAAGATTTTTAGTTTCTTTGCGCTTTGTACATAATTCCTCCTTTAGCTCTGAGAAGTTTGATGGACTGAAGCCTTCTTCTCTCATGTCAAAGTCATTCTCTGACCAGCTTTGATCCGTTGCTGGCGATGGGCTGAGCTCCTTTGCCGGGGGAGATACGCTCTTATTTTTTGAATTTCCAGCTTTTCTGCCCTGCTTCTTCCCCATCTTTGTGGTTTTATCTGTCTCTGGTCTTTGATGATGGTGACGTACTGATGGAGTTTTGGTATAGGTGTCCTTCCTGTTTGATAGTTTTCCTTCTGACAGTCAGAAGGACTGTCTGTTGGTCTGTTGGAGATTGCTTGAGGTGCACTCCAGACCCTGTTTGCCTGGGTATCAGCAGCAGAGGTTGCCGACAATAGACTGTTGCTGATCAGCAAGTGTACCTGATTCTTCCTTTGGAAGCTTCCTCTCTGGGATGTACTCCACCCTGTGAGGTGTGGGATGTCAGACTGCCCCTAGTGGGGGATGTCTCCCAGCTAGGCTACTCACGGGTCAGGGACCCACCTGAGCAGGCAGTCTGTGCGTTCTCAGATCTCAACCTCCGCGTTGGGAGATCCACGGCTCTCCCCAAAGCTGTCAGACAGAGTTGTTCGTGTCTGCACCGGCCCCCGCTGCTTCCCCTATTGGTCTTCAACTGTGCACTGTCCCCAGAGGTGGAGTCTACAGAGACAGGCAGGCTTCCTTGAGCTGCTGTGAGCTCCACCCAGTTCGAGCTTCCCAGTGGCTTTGTTTACCTACTTAAGCCTCAGCCATGGCGGGCGCCCCTCCCTCAGCCTCACTGCTGCCTTGCGGATAGATCGCCGCAGACTGCTGTGTTAGCAATGAGGGAGGCTCCGTGGGCTTGGGACCCTCCCGGCCAGGTGTGGGATATATTCTCCTGGTGTGCCTGTTTGCTTAAAGTGCAGTATTGGGGTGGGAGTTACCCGATTTTCCAGGTGTTGTGTGTCTCAGTTCCCCTGGCTGGGGAAACGGATTCCCTTCCCCCTTGCACTTCCAGGTGAGGCGATGCCTGGCCCTGCTTCAGCTCTCGCTGTTCAGGCTGCAGCAGCTGACCAGCATCGATTGTCCGGCACTCCCTAATGAGATGACCCCAGTACCTCAGTTGAAAATGCAGAAATCACCAGTCTTCTGTGTCGCTCGCGCTGGGAGTTGGAGACTGGAGCTGTTCCTATTCGGCCATCTTGCTCCGCCCCCCAACTCATCCTTTTTTATGGCTGCATAGTATTCCATGATGTATATGTGCCACATTTTCTTAATCCAGTCTGTCACAGATGGACATTTGTGTTGATTCCAAGTCTTTGCTATTGTGAATAGTGCTGCAATAAACATATGTGTGCATGTGTCTTTGTAGTAGAATAATTTATAATCCTTTGGGTATATACCCATTAGTGGGATGGCTGGGTCATATGGTACGTCTAGTTCTAGATACTTGAGGAATTGCCATACTGTTTTCTGTAATGGTTGAACTAGTTTACAATCCCACCAACAGTGTAAAAGTGTTCCTATTTCTCCACATCCTCTCCAACACCTGTTGTTTCCTGACTTTTTAATGATTGCCATTCTAACTGGTGTGAGATGGTATCTCATTGTGGTTTTGATTTGCATTTCTCTGATGGCGAGTGATGATGAGCATTTTTTCATGTGTCCGTTGGCTGTATGAATGTCTTCTTTTGAGAAATGTCTGTTCATATCCTTTGCCCACTTTTTGATGGGGTTGTTTGTTTTTTTCTTGAATATTTGTTTGAGTTCTTTGTAGATTCTGGATATTAGCCCTTGGAACTTGACTCTTTATCCAGTTTGCCAGTCTGTGTCTTTTAATTGGAGCATTTAATCCATTTACATTTAAGGTTAATATTATTATGTGTGACCTTGATCCAGCCATTATGATACTAACTGGTTATTTTGCTCGTTAGTTGATGCAGTTTCTTCCTAGCCTTGATGGTCTTTACATTTTTGCATGTCTTTGCAATGGCTGATACTGGTTGTTCCTTTCCATGTTTAGGGCTTCCTTCAGGGTCTCTTGTAGGGCAGGCCTGGTGGTGACAAAATCTCTAAGCATTTGCTTATCTGTAAAGGATTTTATTTCTCCTTCACTTATGAAACTTAGTTTGGTTGGATATGAAATTCTGAGTTGAAAATTCTTTTCTTTAAGAATGTTGAATATTGGCCCCCACTCTCTTCTGGCTTGTAGAGTTTTTGCCGAGAGATCTGCTGTTAGTCTGATGGGCTTCCCTTTGTGGGTAACCCGACCTTTCTCTCTGGCTGCCCTTAAGATTCTTTCCTTCATTTCAACTTTGGTGAATCTGGCAATTATGTGTCTTGGAGTTGCTTTTCTGTAGGAGTATCTTTGTGGCGTTCTCTGTATTTCCTGAATTTGAATGTTGGCCTGCCCTACTAGGTTGGGGAAGTTCTCCTGGATGATATCCTCAAGAGTGTTTTCCAACTTGGTTCCGTTTTCCCCCTCACTTTCAATCACCCCAATCAGACGTAGATTTGGTCTTTCTACATAATCCTATACTTCTTGCAGGTTTTGTTCATTTCTTTTTCTTCTTTTTTCTTTTGGTTTCTCTTCTCGCTTCATTTCATTCATTTGATCCCCAATCGCTGATACTCTTTCTTCCAGTTGATCGAGTCGGTTACTTAAGCTTGTGCATTTGTCACGTATTTCTCGTGTCATGGTTTTCATCTCTGTCATTTCGTTTATGATCTTCTCTGCGTTAATTAGTCTAGCTGTCAATTCTTCCACTCTTTTTTCAAGATTTTAATTTCTTTGTTCTGGGCACATAATTCCTCCTTTAGCTCTGAGAAGTTTGATGGACTGAAGCCTTCTTCTCTCATCTCATCAAAGTCATTCTCTGACCAGCTTTGATCCGTTCCTGTTGATGGGCTGCGCTCCTTTGCACGGGGCGATGTGCTCTTATTTTTTGAATTTCCAGCTTTTCTGCCCTGCTTTTTCCCCATCTTTGTGGTTTTATCTGCCTCTGGTCTTTGATGATGGTGACGTACTTATGGGGTTTTGGTATAGATGTCCTTCCTGTTTGATAGTTTTCCTTCTGACAGTCAGGACCCTCAGCTATTGGTCTGTTGGAGATTGCTTTCGGTCCACTCCAGACCCTGTTTGCCTGTGTATCAGCAGTAGAGATTGCAGAAGATAGAATATTGCTGAACAGCGAGTGTACCTGTCTGATTCTTCCTTTGGAAGCTTCCTCTCAGGGGTGTACTCCCCCCTGTGAGGTGTGGGGTGTCAGACTGCCCCTAGTGGGGGATGTCTCCCAGTTAGGCTACTCAGGGGTCAAGGACCCACTTCAGCAGGCCGTCTGTTCATTCTCAGATCTCAACCTCCATGTTGGGAGATCCACTGCTCTCTTCAATGTTGTCAGACAGAGTCGTTTGCATCTTGAAAGGTTTCTGCTGCTTTTGTT
Organism: Trachypithecus francoisi; assembly: GCF_009764315.1. NCBI lineage: Eukaryota > Metazoa > Chordata > Mammalia > Primates > Cercopithecidae > Trachypithecus > Trachypithecus francoisi. The sequence continues at coordinate 418,934 of NW_022680482.1, read as the reverse complement.
GTTGTTGTTATTAACTGTGCCCTGTCCCCAGAGTGGAGTCTACAGAGACAGGCAGGTTTCCTTGAGCTGCTGTGAGCTCCACCCAGTTCGAGCTTCCCAGTGGCTTTGTTTACCTACTTAAGCCTCAGCAATGGCGGGCGCCCCTCCCCTAGCCTCACTGCTGCCTTGCGGTTAGATTGCAGACTGCTGTGTTAGCAATGAGGGAGGCTCCATGGGCGTGGGACCCTCCCGGCCAGGTGTGGGATATATTCTCCTGGTGTGCCTGTTTGCTTAAAGTGCAGTATTGGGGTGGGAGTTACCTGATTTTCCAGGTGTTGTGTGTCTCAGTTCCCCTGGCTAGGAAAAGGGATTCCGTTCCCCCTTGCGCTTCCTACGTGAGGCGATGCCTCGCCCTGCTTCAGCTCTCGCTGGTCAGGCTGCAGCAGCTGACCAGCACCAATGGTCTGGCACTCCCTAGTGAGATGACCCCAGTATCTCAGTTGAAAATGCAGAAATCACCGGTCTTCTGTGTTGCTCGTGCTGGGAGTTGGAGACTGGAGCTGTTCCTATTCGGCCGTCTTCTCACTGAGACCTTTAGTGAAAAAAACTAGTATCCCACTATAGATATTAGACAGAATGTCGTCTGTGAAACTGCTTTGTAATGTGTGGATTCAGCTCACAGAGTTAAACCTTTCTTTACATTCAGCAGTTTGGAAACAATGTTTTTGTAAAATCGCCAAGGGACATTCTGGACCTCACTGAGGCCTATAGCGAGAAATGGTGTATCTCAAGATAAAAACTGAAAAGAAGCTCTCTGTGAAACTGCTTTGTGATGTGTGGATTCAGCTCCAGAGTTAAACCTTTCTTTACATTCAACAGGTTGGAAACACTGTTTTTGTAGAATCTGCAAAGGGACATTTCAGCGCTCACTGAGGCCTACAGCGAAAAAGAGAACATTCCACAATAAAAACTACAAAGACGCTATCCATAAAACCGCTTTGGAATGCGTGGATTCTGCTCACAGAAGTAAATTTTCTCTATGTTCACTAGGTTGGAAACCGTCTTTGTTTGGAGCTGCAAAGAGATATTTCGGAGCTCCCTGAGACCTATTGTGAAAAATCAAATATCTCACGATTAAAACTGAAAAGAAAATCTCTGTCAAACTGCTTTGTGATGTGTAGATTCAGCTCACAGAGGTAAACCTTTCTTTACATTCAGCAGGTTTGAAACACTGTTATCATAGCAACTGTGAGGGGACATTACAGAGCTCACTTAGGGCTATAGTAAAAATCTGACTATTCCACAATAAAAAGTAATAATAAACTATATGTGAAATCACTTCATGATGTCTGGATTCAGCTCAGAGGTAAACATTTTCTTACATTCAGCAGGGTGGAAACACACTTTTTGTAGAATCTGCCCAGGGTCATTTTGGATTTCACTGAGGTCTATAGTGAAAAACTGAATATCTTGTGATAAAAACTGGAAAAATTGTACATGTGACACTGCTTTGTGATGTGTGGATTGAGTTCACACAGTTAAATCTTTCTTTACAACAGCAGGTTCAAAACACTGTTTGTAGAATTTGTGAGGGACATTTTAATGCTTACAGACGCCTATAGTGAAAAATCAAATATCCCACTATAAAAACTAGAAAGAAGCTCTGTGTGATGCTGCTTTGTTATGTGTAAATCTAACTCACAGAAATAATCTTTCTTTAGACTCAGCAGGTTGCAATCACTGCTTTTGTAGAATCTGCGAAGGGACATTTCAAAGGTCACTGAGGCCTATAGTGAAAAATGGAATATTCCACAATAAAAACTAGAAAGAAGCTGTTCTGTGAAACTGCTTTGTGATGTGTAGATTCAGCTCACAGAGGTAAGCCTTTCTTTACATTCAACAGGTTAGAAACACTGTTTTTGTATAACCTGCAAAAGTACATTTCAAAACTCCCTGAGGCCTAAAGTGAAAAACTGACCATCACATGATATAAACTAGAAAGAAGCTGTCTATAAGACAGCTGATATAAACTAGAAAGATATTAGCTGATATAAACTAAAAAGAAGCTGATGTAAACTAGAAAGCACTTTGTGATGTGTGGATTCAGACATAGAGTTACACTTTTTTTTTTTTAATATTCATGAGGTTGGTGACATTTTTTGCTAGAATATGTGAAAGGATATTTCAGAGTTCAGTGGGGCCTATAGTGAAAAGCTGAATATCCTGCTAAAAGCGAAAAAGAAGCTATCTGTGAAACAGCTTTGTGATGTGTGAATTTAGCTCACAGAGTTAAACCTTCCTTTGTATTCAGCAGGTTAGAAACACAGTTTTTGTAGAACCTGCAAAGGGACCTTTCAGAACTCACTGAAGTCTATCATGAAAAACTGAATATTCCATGATAAAAACTAGAAAGATACTGTCTGTGAAAGTGCTTTGTGATGTCTGGATTCAGCTCACAGAGTTAAACCATTATTTACATTCGGCAGGTTGGAAACAGTTTTTTTGTAGAATCTGTGAAGGGACATTTCACAGCTCATTTTGGCCCTTTTTGAAAAACCAAATATCCCATGATAGAAACTAAAAATAAGCTATTTGTAAAACTGCTTAGTGATGTTAGAAATGAGCTCAGAGTTAAAGCTTTCTTTATGTTCAACAGGTTGGGAACACTGTTTATATAGAATCTGTGAAGGGACATTTCTGATCTTACTGAGGTTGTTAGTGAAAAACTGATCATTCCACGTTATAAACTAGAGAGAAACTACCTGTTAAACCAGTGTGTGATGTGTGGGTTCAGCTGGCAGATGTAAACCTTTCTTTAAATTCAGCCAGTTGGAAACACTGTTTTGTAGAATCTGCAAAGGTACATTTTGTAACTCACTGAGGCCTACAGTGAAAAGCAGAACATCCCCTGATAAAAACAAGAAACAAGCTATCTGTGAAACCTCTTTGTGATGTTTGGATTCAGCTCACATGGTTAAACCTTTTTTACATTTAGTAGGTTGGAAAATTCTGCTTGTAGAATCTGCAAAGGGACATTTCAAAGCTTATTGAGGCCTTTATTAAAAAATAGAACATCCACAATAATAACTATAAAAAAGCTATCTGTGAAACCACTTTGTGATGTGTGGATTCTGCTGATTGAGTTAAACCCTTCTTTACACTCATCAGGTTGGAAGCACTGTTTTTTTAGAATTTGCAAATTGACATTATAGAGTTTACTTTGGCCCATAGTGAAAAATTGAATATCCTTCATTAAAAAATAAAAATCTGTGATGCAGATTTTTGATAAGTGGATTGAACTCAAAACATTAAAACTTTCTTTACATTCAGCAGGTTGGAAACACTGTTATTGTAGAATCTGCAAAGGTACATTTCAGAGCTCACTGAGGCCTGTAGTCAAAAACAGAATATTCCACCATAATAACTGCAAAAAAGCTATCTGTGAAAGTGATTTGTGGTGTCTGGATTCAGCTCATGGAGTTAATCTTTTTTATATTCAGCAGGTTGGAAACAATGTTTTTGTAGAATCTGTGAAGGGACACTTCAGAGCTCACTGAGCCCTATAGTGAAAAACCAAATATACTACAATAAAAACCAGAAAGAAGCTATTTCTGAAACTGGTTTGTGACATGAGGATTCAGCTTACAGACTTAAGCCTTTCTTTACATGCAGTGAGTTGGAACACTGTTTTCGTGTAATCTGCAAAGGGAAATTTTGGAGCCCAGTGAGGCCTAAAATGAAAAACAGAATACCCCTAGATAAAATCTAGAAAGAAGCTGTCTGTAAAACTCCTTAGTGATGTGTGGACTCATTTCACAGAGTTAAAACTTTCTTTACATTTAGCAGGTTGGAAACACTGTTTTTTGTAGAATCTGTGAAGGGACATTTTGGAGTTCTTTGAGGCCTAAAGTGAAAAACTGAACATCCCGTGAAAAAACTATAAAGAAGCTATCTGTGAAAGCACCTTGTGATGTGGGGATTCAACTCACAGTGTTAAAACTTTATTTACTTTCAGTAGTTTGCAAACACTGTTTTTGTAGAATTTGAAAAGGGACATATCAGAGCTCACTGAGGTTTATAGTAAAAAACCGAATATCCCATGATAACTACCAGAAGGAAGTTATCTTTGAATCCATTTTTTTGTGTGTGGGGGGGGATTGAACTCACAGAGTTAAACCTTTTCTTACATTCAGTAGGTTAGAATCTTTTGTAGCCACCCCAATTTTTATTGGACTGAGCAAAGGGGGATGTATATGGAAATAAAGACAAAGAGAAAAGAGTACTTTTCTCTTTGAGGGGTCATGGTTTACAAGAAGGGGTCATGGTTTACCTTACCTCTAGTGGACAATGGCACTGATCTTCCACAGTCTTTCCTATTTGATGTAAATAGCAATAAGGGGGTGGAAAAAGGGGTCAGCTTCTTGACTTGGAAGTCTTGCAAGACTTCATTCTTTGAGCAGCAGGCTCTAGATGTTCCAGCAGATAACCTCAATGAGCACAGCACCAGGGAGTGATTGCCCTCAGCAAATCTTCTGGTGGCAGGCACAAAAGCGAGTTTTCCCACATTTTGTTACTCATAAGAAACAGTTTGCTTTTTGTTCATATAGCCTCAGGGGAATGCTGAGTTGGTCACTATTCTCTGGCCTCTGGCTCTCTACATTTTCCCCTTTCTATGTACTAACTGAAAGAATGTAAGGCCAGGTTGGGCAGCTCTCATTTTCTGATTGGTGGTCTATTCGATTTTACAGACTATGAACAGAAGACAGAGAGAACAACATTATTCTGAGAACTTTATATGAGATGACAACATAGGGTCTTAGATAGGTCTTAGGATTGAGACTCTCCAGGCTTTGCTGGAATTCGGCCCAGGCTTCTAAAGAAAGCTGAAACTGTCAAGATTTACAAGTCAATTGGGTATTGTTTACCTGGAGCTGATCCTTCTTAGCTGCCAAAAAGACATAAGGATTTAAAATACAAACTGTAATTTGAGTGGTGATGTTCCTTACAAATGTAACATTAAAACTGTTTCACTTACTATTGCCATTATTATATAGTATTCCAACCCAGATGCTGCCATTCATAAATGGGAGTGCTGCCTTCCATACCATTTCTTGAATTGGTCCTTTGCTCCCTAGATAATGCCACTTAGGAAGAGGCAGGCTAAATAAGTGTGCTCCATGCCAAACAATCTGGGTGGCAGACTGGGATTTGATCCCAGTGTTGTACAAAGAAGAAGAAGAAGCATTAAAAGCTTACCACCAATGCCAGCGAAGTTTGTGCCGTGATTTCTGATTATTATCTTTTCCATTTAGTTGACCTTTAGGGCGCCAATCCACAATAACTCAAGTTAATATAGATTGTTTTCTAGCAAGTGAGCCAAGACACTAGGTCCATGGAGATGGGTAGAAATTATTGAAGGGAATCCATTCCACATAGTCTGCACAATTTGGGTGATTGGGCCAGGAATGGTTAGTTAGCACATCAGTTACATTAATAGAATCAAGACTTAATAAGTACATGACTTTTCCATAATGACTCAACCATACTTGAGCTTGAGTTATAAGACAGCTATGACTGAGGTATGTCTTTGTGGTGATACACAAAGGGAGTCCTTCCAGTGGAGTGGTATAGTTAATAACATTATTCAGAGAGTCAAATTGTTCTATGTCAGGGTGAGTTAGGGGTCCTGGAGCCCATGCTCCCTGATCATGATAAATCTCAGGAGGAGTGTCACTCCAAAATATAGGTCATACTGCGGGGGATTGGGAGCATATGCCCAATATGTTTTTGCCTCTGCACAGGGAAAACATACAGGACAGGACACTATGGCTAACATGGTTAAAAACATAGAATCAGGGGTTTTTGTCTGTCCCTGATGCTCCGATAGTTTCTCAGCTTCCTGCGTGGTTTTCTTGAGTTGCCTCCAGGTTATGGGGGTTGATGTTGTTGTGACTCTGGTCAGTCTTCTCTCCGCCTTCACACTCAGGCTCAGCTGGCTCATGGCTCACACCGGAGGTACCAGACCCATGGTTGCCCACCCTGGGTTCCCCCAGTCTCCCATTCCATGGTCACACACACCTTGAGGGAACCCACACTGTTTGTCTATCTCTTGTAGAAACACAAGTATACCCTCATCCTCACATCAGTAATGCACCAGATCTTTCCATTGTCCTTCTTCTGGGGATTTTGATAACACTTTTGGATAAACTTTCCTCTTTTCCTCCAACACTTGCCAATGTCCTTCTGCTAGATTCTTACCACCCATACCAGGAGTCAAAATATTTAAAGTAAATAAGACTAAATGTAATTTTGTTTGAGGTGGTATTTGGCCTCCTATACCCCCTTTTTGTCTTTTTAACATGCATTGTAATATTTAATGTGCCTGTTTTGTAATGTCTTGTCCTCTAGGATTATAAGGAATTCCTGTTTTATGGGTTATAACCCAAAACTGTAAGAAATTTTGAAAAGCGTGACTAGTATAAGCAGGTACATTGTCAGTTTTTAATTGTTTAAGTATCCCCATATGAGCAAATGATGACAGACAATGTCATTGTACCTGATCAGTTTTCTCACCTGTTTGACATGTAGCATGCAGCATATAAGTGTCTATAGTCACATGAGCGTAGCTAAGCTTACCAAAGGCAGTTATGTTTGTAACATCCATTTGTCAAATTTCATTTGGAGCAAAACCTCATGGGTTACAACCTTCTACAGGTGTGGCTCCAGGGACATGCTGGCAAATAGGATAGGCTTGTATTATAGCACTAGCTTAGCTGTGAGATAACTAAAACATGCTAGTAAGGGTGGAAGTGTTTTGGTGCAGTAGTGGATGAGAGGCTTGAGCTTGCTGAAACACAGAACTAATCAATTTAGCTGGTTTATCATTGCTTAAAGATAATGGTCCAGGCAGTTGTATGTGAGTGCGAATATGAGAAATATGAAAAGGAGCTGCACGAGAATGAATAGCTTGTTGAAGTCTCAAAAATAAATTAAGAAGTAGTGGTTCTAGTGTACATTTGATTGTAGCAGTTTCTATGCGACTGGCTATATTTACAACATAGGTTGAATCACAGACAATGTTGATAGGATCTGAAGCCATGAGCTGTAAAACCTGAATGACTGCAATAAACTCTGAGCGTTGAGCTGAAACTCCAGAGGTCATGATTTTTGAGTATGTTTAGGTCCATAAATAGCTGCCCGAACTTTGAAAGAGCCATCAGTAATGTAACTCTGTCCACCTGTAATAGGCTTCTGATAAGTAATCACAGGAAGAATGAAAGAATGGACTTTATAGAACTGCAAAATTTTGTCTGAGGGGTAGTAAAAGCAAAGGCTTTTGCAGCTGTAGCCAGGAGATATGCTGTTGCCGAAGCCTCTGTTTTACAAGGTGCCACTCCGCTTCTGCCCCTTTGATCAATTACTGTGGGAAATTTAAAGAAGAATCTCAGCCAGGTGCAGTGGCTCATGCCTGTAATCCCAGTTCTTTGGGAGGCTGAGGTGGGAGGATCACAAGGTCAGGAGACTGAGACCACCCTGGCTAACACAATGAAACCCCATCTCTACTGAAAACACAAAAAATTAGCCGGGTGTGGTGGTGGGTGCCTGTAGTCCCAGATACTTGGTAGACTGAGGCAGGAGAATGGCATGAACTCAGGAGGTGGAGCTTGCAGTGAGCTGAGATTGTGCCACTGAGTTCCAGCCTGGGTGACAGAGTGAGACTCCATCTAAAAAAAATCTCTTTGCAGGGATTGGTAAAGATATGTAAATTGATAGGTTGCAATACCTAACATAGGGTGTAGCCAATTAATATCTCCTAATAATTATTGAAAATCATTTAAAGTATGTAACCTGTTTTTATGAAGAACTACTTTCTGAGGTTGTACACTCTTCTCTGTAACAATAGTTCCTAAGTAATGGCATGGGAAAGTTGTTTGCACTTTCTCTGGAGCAATTTTGAGATTCCATTTAACTAAGGCTTGTTTTGATTCTCTGAATAACTGATGTAAAATTTTATCTGTAGGAGCGACCAAAGAATATCATCCATAAAATGAATGCTATATGCAGGGGGAAACACATTTTGAAGCTCTTTAATGCTCTTCCCACAAAATGCTGATATAATGTATTGTTAAGCGTGCCTTGGGGTAAAACTTTCCTTTGATAGCGAGAAACAGGTTCTCTTTGATTAATAGAAGGCACAGAGAAAGTAAATCGAGGCTTATCCTTCTCTTGTAATGGAATAGTAAAAAAAATCCTTAAGATGTATAACTACAAGAGGTCAGTCTCTTGGAATAGCCACTGGAGAGGTAATCCTTTCTGTAAGGAATGCATTGGTTTAATTTTTGCATTAATAGCTCTCAAATCATGAAGCAATCACCATCTTCCAGACTTTTTTGGAATAACGAATACTGATGAATTCCAGGGGCTAAATGATTTCTCTATGTGTCCTGTATTCAACTGTTTTTCTAAATGAACAGATAAAGTTGATCTAGCTTCTCCTGTGTCAGGGGCCATTGATCTACCCAAACAGGTTTGTCACTAAGCCATTCTAATGGTACGGCAGTGGGCAGAGGAGAAATATCAATGACCCCCATCAGAAATCCTGACGCACTATTCCTTTTCTATTTGTATTTCCAGTTACTGATATTGGGTTAGGGTTTCCTTGTAGGAATGTCCATAAACTGTTTCCACTCTGATATCACATGTCCTTCAGCATTTTAAATCCTGGATAATCAAAGTTTTCATTTGTAAGTTTCATATCCCACGCTGTAAGTAAGATTTGACCCCATAAATTGATAGCTATATTTGCAATATAATTCTGGAAAGCACATGACTGTCCATCCGGACCAAGACAAGATAAAGTCTTGGCACTCTGTTGAACATTTTTAGCTGTTCCTACTCCCACTAGTGATGTAGAAGTTAATTGCAAGGGCCAGTATTGGGACAAATTGTTTTCAGATATTACTGACACATCAGCTCCTACTGACACATCAGCTCCTGTATCCATAAACCCATAAAATTTCTTTCCTTTAATTTGTACTACACAGGTGGGTCTATTAGGGGCTATAGGTTGGGATAGGTAGATTTCTCATGGTTGTGCTCCCAAACCCTTTATTTCCTTATTTCTCCTTTCATGAGGAAGGGTGTAATTTGCTGAGAATAAGCAATAACTGATCAATATACTCTCCTGGTTCAAAAACCAAAAGATCTTGTGACATTAAAACTACTCAAATTTCTCCTTCATAGTCGGAGTCAGGTACTCCAGGGACTTCAGTGATAGCTTGCAAGTTAAGATGACTTTTGCCTAAAATTAGTCCCATATATCCTATTGGCAAAGATTCCCAAATGCTGATGGGAATCTTGCAGGGTTTGTCTCCCCAACTAACGTAATTCTTTCTCTGGCAGGGAGATCTAATCCTGAACTTCCTGGTGTTCCTGGAGTGAGGAAATCAATGTTTCTCCTGGTACCCATCCCTGAAGTGGGATTGTGGTCTTAATTGGGAATACTCTCATTGTTTGAGTTAACATTGTAGAGCGAAGAAGCTCAGTTTCTACGTCCTGATAAGCTCTGAGAAAATTTCCCAAGTTTGTGTACATCTCACAGATGCCAGTGCATGTTTATAATCTGCGTTTGCATTCGCAAAAGCTAAAGTTAAGGTTAGCATTTCTACAGCACTTGTATGAGGAATTTGGCGCTTTATTGTCTCTTGTTATCATGCAAGAAATTGTGCACAGGGTTCCTGTAACCCTTGTATGATATGTAAAAAGGATTGTACTGGGACTCCCTCTTCAGAATTGTGGCCCAGATGCATTCAGCGGCCTGTGCACACTGCTGATAAGCAGCGTCTGGGAGTGCCATTTGATGTTCCAGGTCTGAATAAGGGCCATTACCTAACAGCATGTCCTCTGTAATGTCTCTGTGTCCAGCCACACGATTCTGTTTAGCCTGGTCAGCACACATTTCTTGCCAACTTAAATTCCATGCCAGAAATGCAGTAGGAGATAAACAAGTGTGAGCCAAATGCTATACATCAAAGAGTAGAAGCACATGACACCAGATACAGATTCTAGCAATCATAAAGTGAATGGGCTCTGTACAACCTTATTTACCACACTGACTTTTAATTCCCTCAACAACTTAAACTCTAGTGGAGTGTGTTCATGAATAAGCTGTTGTGGATTATTAGGATCAGGCATTATGTCAAGGAAAAACACAAGGTCCTACAGGTTTTCCAGCTATAGCAGCAGAGGATAACATTCTCTGCATTGGGGTCTCTATTTCTGCTACCAAAGGAGGAGGAACAACTGTATCTGCAATTAAAGAAGGTGGTATAGGTCAATTTTTATTTTCCTTCTCCTGTGTTTTATGTTCAGTTGGTGCTGTGGGTCGATTAACAGATTATTTCAGATTTTTATTATTATTATTATTATTATTATTATTATTTTATTATACTTTAAGTTCTAGGATACATGTGCATAACGTGCAGGTTTGTTACATATGTATACTTATACCATGTTGGTGTGCTGCACCCATCAACTCGTCAGCACGCATCAATTCATCATTTATATCATGTATAACTCCCCAATGCAATCCCTCCCTCCTCCCCCCTTCCCATGATAGGTCCCAGTGTGTGATGTTCCCTTTCCCGAGTCCAAGTGATCTCATTGTTCAGTTCCCACCTATGAGTGAGAACATGCGGTGTTTGGTTTTCTCTTGTGATAGTTTGCTAAGAATGATGGTTTCCAGCTGCATCCATGTCCCTACAAAGGACGCAAACTCAGCCTTTTTGATGGCTGCATAGTATTCTATGGTGTATATGTGCCACATTTTCTTAATCCAGTCTGTCACAGATGGACATTTGGGTTGATTCCAAGTCTTTGCTATTGTGAATAGTGCCGCAATAAACATACGTGTGCATGTGTCTTTGTAGTAGAATAATTTATAATCCTTTGGGTATATACACAGTAGTGGGATGGCTGGGTCATATGGTACATCTAGTTCTAGATCCTTGAGGAATCGCCATACTGTTTTCCATAATGGTTGAACTAGTTTACAATCCCACCAACAGTGTAAAAGTGTTCCTATTTCTCCACATCCTCTCCAACACCTGTTGTTTCCTGACTTCTTAATGATTGCCATTCTAACTGGTGTGAGATGGTATCTCATTGTGGTTTTGATTTGCATTTCTCTGATGGCGAGTGATGATGAGCATTTTTTCATGTGTCTGTTGGCTGTATGGATGTCTTCTTTTGAGAAATGTCTGTTCATATCCTTTGCCCACTTTTTGATGGGGTTGTTTGTTTTTTTCTTGTATATTTGTTTGAGTTCTTGGTAGATTCTGGATATTAGCCCTTTGTCAGATGAGTAGGTTGCAAAAATTTTCTCCCATTCTGTAGGTTGCCTGTTCACTCTGATGGTAGTTTCTTTTGCTGTGCAGAAGCTCTTTAGTTTAATTAGATCCCATTTGTCAATTTTGGCTTTTGCTGCCGTTGCTTTTGGTGTTTTAGACATGAAGTCCTTGCCCATGCCTATGTCCTGAATGGTACTACCTAGATTTTCTTCTAGGGTTTTTATGGTATTAGGTCTAACATTTAAGTCTCTAATCCATCTTGAATTAATCTTCGTATAAGGGGAAAGGAAAGGATCCAGTTTCAGCTTTCTACCTATGGCTAGCCAATTTTCCCAGCACCATTTATTGAATAGGGAATCCTTTCCCCATTTCTTGTTTCTCTCAGGTTTGTCAAAGATCAGGTGGCTGTAGATGTGTGGTATTATTTCTGAGGACTCTGTTCTGTTCCATTGGTCTATTTCTCTGTTGTGGTACCAGTACCATGCTGTTTTGGATACTGTAGCCTTGTAGTATAGTTTGAAGTCAGGTAGTGTGACGCCTCCGGCTTTCTCCTTTTGACTTAGGATTGTATGGCAATGCGGGCTCTTTTTTGGTTCCATATGAACTTTAAAGCAGTTTTTTCCATTTCTGTGAAGAAAGTCATTGGTAGCTTGATGGGGATGGCATTGAATCTATAAATCAACTTGGGCAGTATGGCCATTTTCATGATATGATTCTTCCTATCCATGAGCATGGTATGTTCTTCCATTTGTTTGTGTCCTCTTTTATTTCACTGAGCAGTGGTCTGTAGTTCTCCTTGAAGAGGTCCTTGACATCCCTTGTAAGGTGGATTCCTAGGTATTTTATTCTCTTTGAAGCAATTGTGAATGGAAGTTGATTCCTGATTTGGCTCTCTGCTTGTCTGTTACTGGTGTATAAGAATGCTTGTGATTTTTGCACATTAATTTTGTATCCTGAGACTTTGCTGAAGTTGCTTATCAGCTGAAGGAGATTTTGGGCTGAGACGATGGGGTTTTCTAAATATAGATTCATATCGTCTGCAAACAGGGACAATTTGACTTCTTTTCCTAACTGAATACCCTTGATTTCTTTCTCTTGCCTGATTGCCCTAGCCAGAACTTCCAACACTATGTTGAATAGGAGTGGTGAGAGAGGGCATCCTGTCTTGTGCCAGTTTTCAAAGGGAATTTTTCCAGTTTTTGCCCATTCAGTATGATATTAGCTGTGGGTTTGTCATAAATAGCTCTTATTATTTTGAGGTATGTTCCATCAATACCGAATTTATTGATCGTTTTTAGCATAAAGGGCTGTTGAATTTTGTCAAAAGCCTTTTCTGCATCTATTGAGATAATCATGTGGTTCTTGTCTTTGGTTCTGTTTATATGCTGGATTACATTTATTGTTTTGCGAATGTTGAACCAGCCTTGCATCCCAGGTCTGAAGCCCACTTGATCATGGTGGATAAGCTTTTTGATGTGCTGCTGAATCTGGTTTGCCAGTATTTTATTGAGAATTTTTGCATCGATGTTCATCAGGGATATTGGTCTAAAATTCTCTTTTTTTCTTGTGCCTCTGCCAGGCTTTGGTATCAGGATGATGTTGGCCTCATAACATGAGTTAGGGAGGATTCCCTCTTTTTCTCTTGATTGGAATAGTTTCAGAGGAATGGTACCAGCTCCTCCTTGTACCTCTGGTAGAATTCAGCTGTGAATCCATCTGGTCCTGGACTTTTTTTGGTGGGTAGGCTATTAATTGTTGCCTCAATTTCAGAGCCTGCTATTGGTCTATTCAGGGATTCAACTTCTTCCTGGTTTAGTCTTGGGAGAGTGTAAGTGTCCAGGAAATTATCTATTTCTTCTAGATTTTCTAGTTGATTTGCATAGAGGCGTTTATAGTATTCTCTGATGGTTGTTTGTATTTCTGTGGGGTTGGTGGTGATATCCCCTTTATCATTTTTTATTGCATCTATTTGATTCCTCTCTCTTTTCTTCTTTATTAGTCTTGCTAGCCGTCTGTCAATTTTGTTGATCTTTTCAAAAAACCAACTCCTGGATTCATTGATTTTTTGGAGGGTTTTTTGTGTCTCTATCACCTTCAGTTCGGCTCTGATCTTAGTTATTTCTTGCCTTCTGCTAGCTTTTGAATGTGTTTGCTCTTGCTTCTCTAGTTCTTTTAATTGTGATGTTAGAGTGTCAATTTTAGATCTTTCCAGCTTTCTCTTGTGGGCATTTAGTGCTATACATTTCCCTCTACACACGGCTTTAAATGTGTCCCAGAGATTCTGGTATGTTGTGTCTTTGTTCTCGTTGGTTTGAAAGAACATCTTTTTTTCTGCCTTCATTTTGTTATGTATCCAGTAGTCGTTCAGGAGCAGGTTGTTCAGTTTCCATGTAGTTGAGCGGTTTTGATTGAGTTTCTTAGTCCTGAGTTCTAGTTTGATTGCACTGTGGTCTGAGAGACAGTTTGTTATAATTTCTGTTCTTTGACATTTGCTGAGGAGTGCTTTACTTCCAATTATGTGGTCAATTTTGGAATAAGTGTGATGTGGTGCTGAGAAGAATGTCTATTCTGTTGATTTGGGGTGGAGAGTTCTATAGATGTCTATTAGGTCCGCTTGGTGCAGAGATGAGTTCAATTCCTGGATATCCTTGTTAACTTTCTGTCTCGTTGATCTGTCTAATGTTGACAGTGGAGTGTTGAAGTCTCCCATTATTATTGTATGGGAGTCTAAGTCTTTTTGTAAGTCTCTAAGGACTTGCTTTATGAATCTGGGTGCTCCTGTATTGGGTGCATATATATTTAGGAGAGTTAGCTCTTCCTGTTGAATTGATTCCTTTGCCATTATGTAATGGCCTTCTTTGTCTCTTTTGATCTTTGATGGTTTAAAGTCTGTTTTATCAGAGACTAGGATTGCAACCCCTGCTTTTTTTTGTTCTCCATTTGCTTGGTAGATCTTCCTCCATCCCTTTATTTTGAGCCTATGTATGTCTCTGCATGTGAGATGGGTCTCCTGAATACAGCAGACTGATGGGTCTTGACTCTTGATCCAGTTTGCCAGTCTGTGTCTTTTAATTGGAGCATTTGGTCCATTGACATTTAAGGTTAATATTGTTATGTGTGAACTTGATCCTGTCATTATGATATTAACTGGTTATTTTGCTCGTTAGTTGATGCAGTTTCTTCCTAGCCTCGATGGTCTTTACATTTTGGCATGTTTTTGCAATGGCTGGTACCGGTTGTTTCTTTCCATGTTTAGGGCTTCCTTCAGGATCTCTTATAAGGCAGGCCTGGTGGTGACAAAATCTCTAAGCATTTGCTTATCTGTAAAGGATTTTCTTTCTCCTTCACTGATGAAACTTAGTTTTGCTGGATCTGAAATTCTGGATTGAAAATTCTTTTCTTTAAGAATGTTGAATATTGGCCCCCACTCTCTTCTGGCTTGCAGAGTTTCTGCCGAGAGATCTGCTGTTAGTCTGATGGGCTTCCCTTTGTGGGTAACCCGACCTTTCTCTCTGGCTGCCATTAAGATTTTTTCCTTCATTTCAACTTTGGTGAATCTGGCAATTATGTGTCTTGGAGTTGCTCTTCTCGATGAGTATCTTTGTGGCATTCTCTGTTTTTCCTGAATTTGAATGTTGGCCTGCCCTACTAGGTTGGGGAAGTTCTCCTGGATGATATCCTGAAGAGTGTTTTCCAACTTGGTTCCATTTTCCCCCTCACTTTCAGGCACCCCAATCAGACGTAGATTTGGTCTTTTGACATAATCCCATACTTCTTGCAGGCTTTGTTCATTTCTTTTTCTTCTTTTTTCTTTTGGTTTCTCTTCTCGCTTTATTTCATTCATTTGATCCCCAATCGCTGATACTCTTTCTTCCAGTTGATCGAGTCAGTTACTGAAGCTTGTGCATTCGTCACGTATTTCTCATGTCATGGTTTTCATCTCTGTCATTTCGTTTATGACCTTCTCTGCATTGATTAGTCTAGCTGTCAATTCTTCCATTCTTTTTTCCAGATTTTTAGTTTCTTTGTGCTGGGTACGTAATTTCTCCTTTAGCTCTGAGAAGTTTGATGGACTGCAGCCTTCTTCTCTCATGTCGTCAAAGTCATTCTCTGACCAGCTTTGATCCGTTGCTGGCGATGGGCTGAGCTCCTTTGCCGGGGGAGATACACTCATTTTTTGAATTTCCAGCTTTTCTGCCCTACTTCTTCCCCATCTTTGTGGTTTTATCTGTCTCTGGTCTTTGATGATGGTGACGTACTGATGGAGTTTTGGTATAGGTGTCCTTCCTGTTTGATAGTTTTCCTTCTAACAGTCAGGACCCTCAGCTATAGGTCTGTTGGAGATTGCTTGAGGTCCACTCCGGACCCTGTTTGCCTGGGTATCAGCAGCAGAGGTTGCAGAAGATAGAATATTGCTGAACAGTGAGTGTATCTGTCTGATTCTTCCTTTGGAAGCTTCCTCTCATTTATTGAATGTCTCACAATAAAAACTAGAAATTATCTGTGAAACTACATCATGATGTGTGGATTCATTTCTAGGAGTTAAACCTTTGCTTACATTCAGCAGCTTTGAAACACTGTTTTTTTACAATCTGTGAAGGGACATTTCAGAACTCACTTAGGCCTATGGTGAAAAACCTAATATCCCATGATAAAAATTAGAATAAATGTATCCGTGAAGGTGATTTGTGATGTTTTGCATCAGCTCACAAAGGGAAACCTTCTTTTACATTGAGCTGGTTGTGAACATTGATTTATAGAATTTAGGAAGGGACATTTTGCAGCTTACTGATGCCTGTAGTGACAAAAAGAATATCCCATCAAAAAGGGTGGAAAGAAGATACTTAGGAAACGTCTTTGTGATGGAAGGATTCAGCTCACAGGGTTAAGCCTTTCTTTACATTCAGAAAATTGGAAACACTGTTTTTGTAGAATCTGGGAAGAAACATTTCAGAGCTCACTGAGACATATAATGAGACACTGAATATCAGGCAATAAAAATTCAAAATAATGTACATGTGAAACTGATTTCTGATGTGTGGATTCAGCTCACAGAGTTAAACCTTTCCTTACATTCATCAGGATTTAAACACTGTTTTTGTAGAATATGCAAAAGAACATTTTGGAGTTCAATGTGGCATATAGTGAAAAACTGAATATCCTGTAATAAAAACTGGAAAGAAGTTATCTGTGAAACAGCTTTGTGATGTGTGGATTCAGCTCTCAGAGTTAAAAAGTTCTTTACATCAGCAGTTGAAAGCACTGTTTTTGTAGAAACTGTGATGAAACATTCTGGAGCTCTCTGAGGTCTATAGTGAAAAACTGAATGTCCCAAGATAAAAATTAGAAAGAAGCTACCTGTGACATTGCTTTGTGGTGTGTAGATTCAACTCACAGAGGTAAAATTTTTTACATTCAAAGGGTTGGAAACACTGTTATTGTTTAATCTGTCAAGCAACATATCGAGGATTACTAAGGACTATAGTGAAAAACAAAAAATCGGGTGATAAAAACTACAAAGAAGCTATCTGTGAAACCGCTTTGTGATGTGTGGACTCAGCTCATGGAGTTAAACCTTTCTTTACATTCAACAAGTTGGAAACACTGGTTTTGAAGAAATGTAATGGGACATTTCTGAGCTCGCTAGGGTCTATGGTAAAAAACCGAATACACCGTGATAAAAACTTGAACAAACCCATCTGTGAAAATGCCTTGTTACATATGGATTCAACTCAGAGTTAAACCTTTCTTTACATTAACTAGGTTGAAAACACATTTTTTGGATAATATGTGAAGGGACATTTTGGAGCTCACTGAGCTCTGTGGTGAAAATCCCAAATTCCTGTGATAAAAACTAGAAGGAAATCATCTGTGAAACTGCTTTGTGATGTGTAAATTCAAGTCACAGGTTTAAACTTCATTTTACATTCATCAGGTTGCAAACAGTGTTTCTGTAGAATCTGCGAAGAGATATTTTGGAGCTCACCATGGTCCATGGTTAAAAACCGAATATCCTGCAATAAATACTAGAAAGAGGCTTTTCATAAAACCACTTCGTGATGTGTGGATTCAGCTTACAGAGTTAAACCTTTCTTTATGTGCAGCAGGTTGAAAATCCTGTTTATCTGTGAAGGGACATTTCAGAGCTAATTGAGGTCTATAGTGAGAAACCAAATATACTGCAATAAAAACTAGAAAGAACCTACCTGTAAAACCATTTTGTGATGTGTGGATTCAGCTCACTTTCTTTACATTTGACAGGTTGGAAACACTGCGTTTGGAGAATACGCCAAGGGAGATTTTGGAGCTCAGAGATGACTACAGTGAAAATCTGAATATCCCATGTCATAAACTAGAAAGAAGCTATCTGTGAATCTGCTTTGTGATACATGAATTCAACTCACAGATAAAGTTTTCTTTAAGTTCAGCAGGTTGGAAACACTGCTTTTGTAGAATTTGTGAAGGGACATTTCGAAGCTCTCTGAGGTCTATATTTAAAAACCGAATATTCCATGATAAAAACTATAAAGATGCTATCAATGAAACTGCTTTGTGATGTGTGGATTTAGTTCACAGAGTTAAACCTTTCTTTATATTCAGAATTTGTAAACACTGTTTTTGTAGAATCTGTGTAGGGGCATTTCAGATTTCACTGAGGCCTATAGTGTAAAAACAAATATCTGTGATAAATGCTAGAAAGAAGCTATCTGTGAAACCACATTGTGATGTGTGGATTCAGCTAACAGAGTAAAACTTTTCTTTACATTCAGCAGGTTGGAAACACTGTTTTTGTAGATTGAGTGAAGGGATATTTCCGAGCTCACTGAGGCCAATAGTGAAAACCTGAATGTCCCACAACAGATACTAGAAAGAATCAATCTTTGAAACTGCTTTGTGATGTGTGGATTCAACTCACAGAGGTAAATCTTTCTTTATGCTCAGTGGGTTGCAAACACTGTTATTGTGGAATCTGAGAAGGAACATTTCAAAAATAACCAATGCCTATAGTGAAAAACTGAAAATCCTTTGATAACAATGGCATAAAGCTATCTATGAAACCACTTTGTGAAGTTTGGATTCAGCTCACAAAGGAAAACTTTTCCTTATGTTCAGCAGGTTGAAAACCCTGTTTTTAGTGAATCTGTGAAGGGACATTTCGGAGCTCACTGAGCCCTGGAGAGAAAAATCCAATTTCCCATGATAAAAACTAAAAAGAAGCTGTCTGTGAAACCACTTTGTGATGTGTAGATTCAGCTCATAGAAGTAAACCTTTCCTTATATTCATCAGGTTGAAAACATTGTTTTGTACAGTCTGCAAAGGGACCTTTCAAAGCTCACTGAGGCCCATAGTAAAAAAGAACATATCCAGTGATAAAAACTAGAAAGAAGCTATCTGTGAAAGTGCTTTGTTATGTGTAGATTCAGCTCACAAAGATAAAACTATCTTTATGGTCAGTGGGTTGGAAACACTGTTATTGTTGAATGTATGAAGAGACATATTAAAGCTCACTGAGGTGTATAGTGAAAAACGAGATATCCCATGATTAAAACTAGAAAGATTCAATCTGAGAAACTGCTTTGTGATATCAGGATTCAGCTCACTGAATTAAATCTTTGTTTACATTAAGCAGGTAGGAAAAACTTTTCTTGTAGAAATGGTGAAGAGAGATTTCGAGCTCCCTGAGGCCTAGAGTGAAAAACCGAATATCCCATGATAAAAACTAAAAAGAAGATATTGGTGAAGTTGCTTTGTGATGTGTGGATTCAGCTCAAAGAGTTAAACCTTTCTTTACATTCAGCAGGTTGGAAACACTGTGTTTGGGGAATATGTCAAGAGACATTTTGGAGCTCACAGAGGGCTATGGTGAAAAACCAAATATCCCACGATATAAACTAGAAAGATGCTGTCTATGAAATTGCTTAATGATGTGTAGATTCAACTCAGAGATAAATTCTTCTTTATGTTCAACAGGTTGGAAACACTGTTTTTGTAGAATCTGTGAAGGGACATTTCGAAGCTCACTGAGGCCTATATTTTAAAACCAAATATCCCACAATAAAAATTATAAAGAAGCTATCTGTGAACTGCTTGTGATGTGTGGGTTCAGCTAACAGAGTAAACTTTTCTTTATGGTCAGCAGGTTGGAAACTCTGTCAGCAAAGGGACATTTCGAAGCTCACTGAGGCCAATAATGAAAAACCGAATATCTCGTGATTAATACTAGAAAGAAGCTATCTGTGAAACTACTTTGTGATGTGTGGATTTAGCTCACAAAAGTAAAACTTTCTTTATGTTCAGTGGGTTGGTAACACTGTCGTTGTTGAATCAGTGAAAGGACATTTTGAAGATCTCTAAGTCTTATAGTGAAAAACCAAAAATGTTGCAATATATACTAGAAAGCTATCTGTGAAACTGCTTTGTGATGTGTGGTTTCAGTTCTCAAAGATAAAACTTTCAAGATTTTCACTGGGTAGGAAACACTGTTTTTGAAGAATCTGCAAAGGGACACTTCAGAGCTCACTGAGCTCTGTAGTGAAAAACCCAATATCCTGTGATAAAAATAGGAAAGAAGCCATCTGTGAAACTGCACTGTGATATGTGGATTCAGCTCACAGAGCTAATTTTTCTTTTTACATTCAGTAGGTTGGAAATGCTGTTTTTCTCGAATCTGTGAAAAGACATTTCGAATTTCACTGAGGCCTATGGTGAAAAACTGACTATCTTGTGATAAAAATTAGAAAGAAGGTATCTTGAAAACACTTTGTGATGTATGGATTCAACTCACAGAGTAAACTTTTTTTAACACTCAGTAAATTGGAAACCCCACTTTTGTAGAATCTGTGAAGGGACATTTTTGAACTCAATAAAGCCCATTAAAAAAAAAAAAACATTCTGCTAGGAAAACTAGAAAGAAACGATCTGTAGAAACCCATTTGTGATGTGTGCATTCAGCTCACAGAGTTAAACCTTTGTATACATTCAACAGATTGGAAACATTGTTTTTGTAGAATCTGAGAAGGAACATTGTAGAGCTAACTGAGACCTATAGTAAAAATCAAAAATCCTGTGATAAAAACTAGAAAGAAGCTATCTATATAATTTCCTTGTGATGTGAGAATTCAACTCACAGTGTTAAACCTTTCTTTACATTTAGCAGGTTGAAAACACTGTTTTTGTGGAATCTGAGAAGGAATATTTTAGAGGTCTCTGAGGCCTATAGTGAAAAATGGAATATTCCATGATAAAAACTAGAAAGAAGGTAACTGTGAAACAAGTTTGTGATGTGTGTATTCAGGTCACGTTTTAAAACCATCTTTACATTCATCAGGTGGGGAACACTGTTTTTGTAGAATCTGCAAAGGGACATTTCAAAGCTCACTGAGGCCTATAGTGAAAAACTGAATATTCCATGATATAAACTACAAACAGCCTATATATGAAACCACCTTGGGATGTGTGGATTCAGCTGATACACTTAAACCTTCCTTTACTGTCAGCAGATTGTAAATAGTGTTTTGTAGAATCTGCAAAGGAACATTCTGGACCTCCATGATGGCCTATTTTGAAAAACGGAATCTACCATGATAAAAACTATAAAGGAACTATGTGTGAAACCACTTTGTGATGTGTGCATTCAGCTCACAGAGTCAAAACATTCTTTATATTCAGCAGGTTGGAAACACTGTGTTTGTAGAATCTGTAAAAGGACAATTCAAAGCTCACTAAGGTCTGTTGTGAAAATCAGAATATCTTGCAATAAAAACTGGAAAGAAGGTATCTGTGAAACTGCTTTGTGATCTGTGCATTCAGCTCATAGAGTTAAAACTTTTTTTATATTCAACACTTTGGTGACACTGTTTTGGTAGATTTTGCCAAGGGACATTTTGAAGTTTACTGAGGCCCATAGTGAAGAAATGATTATCCTGTGAGAAAAACTAGAAAAAGCTATCTGTGAAAGCGTTTTTTAATGTGTGGATTCAGCTCTCATAGATAAACTTTTCTTTACATTTGGAAGGTTAAAAAACTGTTTTTGGCCGGGCGCGGTGGCTCAAGCCTGTAATCCCAGCACTTTGGGAGGCCGAGACGGGCGGATCACGAGGTCAGGAGATCGAGACCATCCTGGCTAACACGGTGAAACCCCGTCTCTACTAAAAATACAAAAACTAGCCGGGCGAGGTGGCGGGCGCCTGTAGTCCCAGCTACTCGGGAGGCTGAGGCAGGAGAATGGCGTAAACCTGGGAGACGGAGCTTGCAGTGAGCTGAGATCCGGCCACTGCACTCCAGTCCGGGTGACAGAGCGAGACTCCGCCTCAAAAAAAAAAAAAAAAAAAAAAAACTTTTGTGGGGGGCGGAACAAGATGGCCGAATAGGAACAGCTCCAGTCTCCAACTCCCAGCACGAGTGACACAGAAGACCAGTGATTTCTGCATTTTCAACTGAGGTACTGGGTTCATCTCACTAGGGAGTGCTGGACAATCGGTGCTGATCAGTTGCTGCAGCCCGACCAACAAGAGCTGAAGCAGGGCGAGGCATCACCTCACCTGGGAAGTGCAAGGGGGAAGGGAATCCCTTTTCTTAGCCAGGGGAAATGAGACACACAACACCTGGAAAATTGGGTAACTCTCACCCCAATACTGTGCTTTAAGCAAACAGGCACACCAGGAGATTATATCCCACACTTGACCGGGAGGGTCCCATGCCCACGGAGCCTCCCTCACTGCTAGCACAGCAGTCTGCGATCTAACCACAAGGCAGCAGCCAGGCTGGGGGAGGGGCGCCCACCATTGCTGAGGCTTAAGTAGGTAAACAAAGCCGCTGGGAAGCTCGAACTGGGTGGAGCTCACAGCAGCTCAAGGAAGCCTGCCTGTCTCTGTAGTCTCCACCTCTGGGGACAGAGCACAGCTAAACAACAACAACAACAACAAAAGCAGCAGAAACCTTTGCAGATGCAAACGACTCTGTCTGACAGCTTTGAAGAGAGCAGTGGATCTCCCAACACGGAGGTTGAGATCTGAGAAGGGACAGACTGCCTGCTCAACTGGGTACCTGACCACTGAGTAGCCTAACTGGGAGACATCCCCTACTAGGGGCAGACTGACACCCCACAACTCACAGTGGGGAGTACATCCCTGAGAGGAAGCTTCCAAAGGAAGAATCAGACAGGTAAACTCGCTGTTCAGCAATATTCTATCTTCTGCGGCCTCTACTGCTGACACCCAGGCAAACAGGGTTTGGAGTGGACCTCAAGCAATCTCCAACAGACCTACAGCTGAGGGTCCTGACTGTTAGAAGGAAAACTCTAAAACAGGAAGGACACCTGCACCAAAACTCGATCAGTACGTCACCATCATCAAAGACGAGAGACAGATAAAACCACAAAGATGGGGAAGAAGCAGGGCAGAAAAGCTGGAAATTCAAAAAACAAGACTGCATCACCCCCTGCAAAGGAGCGCAGCTCATCGCCAGCAACGGATCAAAGCTGGACGGAGAATGACTTTGACGAGATGAGAGAAGAAGGCTTCAGTCCATCAAACTTCTCAGAGCTAAAGGAGGAATTACGTACCCAGCACAAAGAAACTAAAAATCTTGAAAAAAGAGTGGAAGAATTGATAGCTAGAATAATTAATGCAGAGAAGGTCACAAACGAAATGACAGAGATGGAAACCATGACACGAGAAATATGTGACAAATACACAAGCTTAAGTAACTGACTTGATCAACTGGAAGAAAGAGTATCAGCGATTGAGGATCAAATGAATGAAATGAAGCGAGAAGAGAAACCAAAAGAAAAAAGAAGAAAAAGAAATGAACAAAGCCTGCAAGAAGTATGGGATTATGTAAAAAGACCAAATCTACATCTGATTGGGGTGCCTGAAAGTGAGGGGGAAAATGGAACCAAGTTGGAAAACACTCTTCAGGATATCATCCAGGAGAACTTCCCCAACCTAGTAGGGCAGGCCAACATTCAAATTCAGGAAATACAGAGAACGCCACAAGGATACTCCTCGGGAAGAGCAACTCCAAGACACATAATTGCCAGATTCACCAAAGTTGAAATGAAGGAAAGAATCTTAAGGGCAGCCAGAGAGAAAGGTCGGGTTACCCACAAAGGGAAGCCCATCAGACTAACAGCAGATCTCTCGGCAGAAACTCTGCAAGCCAGAAGAGAGTGGGGGCCAATATTCAACATTCTTAAAGAAAAGAATTTTCTTATTTTTTTTTTTTTTCTGTTTGTCATTCCTTTATTAGTAATGTCTTTTTTTTTTTTTTTATTATACTTTAAGTTCTAGGGTACATGTGCATGACGTTTATATCATGTATAACTCCCCAATGCAATCCCTCCCTCCTCCCCCCTCCCCATGATAGGCCCCAGTGTGTGATGTTCCCCTTCCCGAGTCCAAGTGATCTCATTGTTCAGTTCCCACCTATGAGTGAGAACATGCGGTGTTTGGTTTTCTCTTCTTGTGATAGTTTGCTAAGAATGATGGTTTCCAGCTGCATCCATGTCCCTACAAAGGACGCAAACTCATCCTTTTTGATGGCTGCATAGTATTCCATGGTGTATATGTGCCACATTTTCTTAATCCAGTCTGTCACAGATGGACATTTGGGTTGATTCCAAGTCTTTGCTATTGTGAATAGTGCCACATTAAACAAACGTGTGCATGTGTCTTTGTAGTAGAGTAATTTATAATCCTTTGGGTATATACCCAGTAGTGGGATGGCTGGGTCATATGGTACATCTAGTTCTAGATCCTTGAGGAATCGCCATACTGTTTTCCATAATGGTTGAACTAGTTTACAATCCCACCAACAGTGTAAAAGTGTTCCTATTTCTCCACATCCTCTCCAACACCTGTTGTTTCCTGACTTCTTAATGATTGCCATTCTAACTGGTGTGAGATGGTATCTCATTGTGGTTTTGATTTGCATTTCTCTGATGGCGAGTGATGATGAGCATTTTTTCATGTGTCTGTTGGCTGTATGGATGTCTTCTTTTGAGAATGTCTGTTCATATCCTTTCCCCACTTTTTGATGGGGTTGTTTGCTTTTTTCTTGTATATTTGTTTGAGTTCTTTGTAGATTCTGGATATTAGCCCTTTGTCAGATGAGTAGGTTGCAAAAATTTTTTCCCATTCTGTAGGTTGCCTGTTCACTCTGATGGTAGTTTCTTTGGCTGTGCAAAAGCTCTTTAGTTTAATTAGATCCCATGTGTCAATTTTTGCTTTTGCTGCCGTTGCTTTTGGTGTTTTAGACATGAAGTCCTTGCCCATGCCTATGTCCTGAATGGTACTACCTAGATTTTCTTCTAGGGTTTTTATGGTATTAGGTCTAACATTTAAGTCTCTAATCCATCTTGAATTATTTTCGTATAAGGGGTAAGGAAAGGATCCAGTTTCAGCTTTCTACTTATGGCTAGCCAATTTTCCCAGCACCATTTATTAAATAGGGAATCCTTTCCCCATTTCTTGTTTCTCTCAGGTTTGTCAAAGATCAGATGGCTGTAGATGTGTGGTATTATTTCTGAGGACTCTGTTCTGTTCCATTGGTCTATATCTCTGTTGTGGTACCAGTACCATGCTGTTTTGGTTACTGTAGCCTTGTAGTATAGTTTGAAGTCAGGTAGCGTGACGCCTCCAGCTTTGTCCTTTTGACTTAGGATTGTCTTGGCAATGCGGGCTCTTTTTTGGTTCCATATGAACTTTAAAGCCGTTTTTTTTCCAATTCTGTGAAGAAAGTCATTGGTAGCTTGATGGGGATGGCATTGAATCTATAAATCACCTTGGGCAGTATGGCCATTTTCACGATATTGATTCTTCCTATCCATGAGCATAGTATGTTCTTCCATTGTTTGTGTCCTCTTTGATTTCACTGAGCAGTGGTTTGTAGTTCTCCTTAAAGAGGTCCTTGACATCCCTTGTAAGCTGGATTCCTAGGTATTTGATTCTCTTTGAAGCAATTGTGAATGGAAGTTGATTCCTGATTTGGCTCTCTGCTTGTCTGTTACTGGTGTATAAGAATGCTTGTGATTTTTGCACGTTAATTTTGTATCCTGAGACTTTGCTGAAGTTGCTTATCAGCTTAAGCAGATTTTGGGCTGAGACAATGGGGTTTTCTAAATATACAATCATGTCATCTGCAAACAGGGACAATTTGACTTCTTCTTTTCCTAACTGGATACCCTTGATTTCTTTCTCTTGCCTGATTGCCCTAGCCAGAACTTCCAACACTATGTTGAATAGGAGTGGTGAGAGAGGGCATCCCTGTCTTGTGCCAGTTTTCAAAGGAATTTTTCCAGTTTTTGCCCATTCAGTATGATATTAGCTGTGGGTTTGTCATAAATAGCTCTTATTATTTTGAGGTACGTTCCATCAATACCAAATTTATGAGCGTTTTTAGCATGTAGGGCTGTTGAATTTTGTCAAAAGCCTTTTCTGCATCTATTGAGATAATCATGTGGTTCTTGTCTTTGGTTCTGTTTATATGCTGGATTACGTTTATTGATTTGCGAATGTTGAACCAGCCTTGCATCCCAGGGATGAAGCCCACTTGATCATGGTGGATAAGCTTTTTGATGTGCTGCTGAATCCGGTTTGCCAGTATTTTATTGAGGATTTTTGCATCGATGTTCATCAGGGATATTGGTCTAAAATTCTCTCTTTTTGTTGTGTCTCTGCCAGGCTTTGGTATCAGGATGATGTTGGCCTCATAAAAAGAGTTAGGGAGGATTCCCTCTTTTTCTATTGATTGAAATAGTTTCAGAAGGAATGGTACCAGCTCCACCTTGTACCTCTGGTAGAATTCAGCTGTGAATCCATCTGGTCCTGGACTTTTTTTGGTGGGTAGGCTATTAATTGTTGCCTCAATTTCAGAGCCTGCTATTGGTCTATTCAGGGATTCAACTTCTTCCTGGTTTAGTCTTGGGAGAGTGTAAGTGTCCAGGAAATTATCCATTTCTTCTAGATTTTCTAGTTGATTTGCGTAGAGGTGTTTATAGTATTCTCTGATGGTAGTTTGTATTTCTGTGGGGTCGGTGGTGATATCCCCTTTATCATTTTTTATTGCGTCTATTTGATTCCTCTCTTTTTCTTCTTTATTAGTCTAGCTAGCGGTCTGTCAATTTTGTTGATCTTTTCAAAAAACCAACTCCTGGATTCATTGATTTTTTGGAGGGTTTTTTGTGTCTCTATCTCCTTCAGTTCTGCTCTGATCTTAGTTATTTCTTGCCTTCTGCTAGCTTTTGAATGTGTTTGCTCTTGCCTCTCTAGTTCTTTTAATTGTGATGTTAGAGTGTCAATTTTAGATCTCTCCTGCTTTCTCTTATGGGCATTTAGTGCTATAAATTCCCTCTACACACCGCTTTAAATGTGTCCCAGAGATTCTGGTATGTTGTATCTTTGTTCTCATTGGTTTCAAAGAACATCTTTATTTCTGCTTTCATTTCGTTATGTACCCAGTAGTCATTCAGGAGCAGGTTGTTCAGTTTCCATGTAGTTGAGCGGTTTTGATTGAGTTTCTTAGTCCTGAGTCTAGTTTGATTGCACTGTGGTCTGAGAGACAGTTTGTTATAATTTCTGTTCTTGTACATTTGCTGAGGAGTGCTTTACTTCCAATTATGTGGTCAATTTTGGAATAAGTGCGATGTGGTTGCTCATCTCGTCAAAGTCATTCTCTGACCAGCTTTGATCCGTTGCTGGCAATGGGCTGCGCTCCTTTGCAGGGGGAGATGCGCTCTTATTTTTTGAATTTCCAGCTTTTCTGCCCTGCTTCTTCCCCATCTTTGTGGTTTTATCTGTCTCTGGACTTTGATGATGGTGACGTACGGATGGGGTTTTGGTATAGGTGTCCTTCCTGTTTGATAGTTTTCCGTCTGACAGTCAGAAGGACTGTCTGTTGGTCTGTTGGAGATTGCTTGAGGTCCACTCCAGACCCTGTTTGCCTGGGTATCAGCAGCAGAGGTTGCCAAAGATAGAATATTGCTGAACAGCAAGTGTACCTGTCTGATTCTTTCTTGGAAGTTTCCTCTCAGGGGTGACGCCACCCTGTGAGGTGTGGGGTGTCAGACTGCCCCTAGTGGGGGATGTCTCCCAGCTAGGCTACTCAGGGGTCAGGGACCCACCTGAGCAGGCAGTCTGTCCGTTCTCGGATCTCAACCTCCGCGTTAGGAGATCCACGGCTCTCTCCAAAGCTGTCAGACAGAGTCGTTCGCGTCTGCACCGCCCCCGCTCTTTCCCCTAATGGGCTGCAGCTGTGCGCTGTCCGCAGAGGTAGAGTCTACAGAGACAGGCAGGCTTCCTTGAGCTGCTGTGAGCTCCACCCAGTTCGAGCTTCCCAGCGGCTTTGTTTACCTACTTAAGCCTCAGCAATGGCGGGCGCCCCTCCCCCAGCCTCGCTGCTGCCTTGTGGATAGATCGCCGCAGACGGCTGTGTTAGCAGTGAGGGAGGCTTCGTGGGCGTGGGACCCTCCCGGCCAGGTGTGGGATATATTCTCCTGGTGTGCCTGTTTCCTTAAAGCGCAGTATTGGGGTGGGAGTTACCCGATTTTCCAGGTGTTGTGTGTCTCAGTTCCCCTGGCTAGGAAAAAGGGATTCCTTTCCCCCTTGCGCTTCCAGGTGAGGCGATGCCTCGCCCTGCTTCAGCTCACGCTGGTCAGGCTGCAGCAGCTGACCAGCACCGATTGTCCGGCACTCCCTAGCGAGATGACCCCAGTACCTCAGTTGAAAACGCAGAAATCACCGGTCTTCTGTGTCGCTCGCACTGGGAGTTGGAGACTGGAGCTGCTCCTATTCGGCCATCAAGAAAAGAATTTTCAATCCAGAATTTCATATCCAGCCAAAGTAAGTTTCATCAGTGAAGGAGAAATAAAATCCTTTACAGATAAGCAAATGCTTAGAGATTTTGTCACCACCAGGCCTGCCTTACAAGAGACCCTGAAGGAAGCCCTAAACATGGAAAGGAACAACCGGTACCAGCCACTGCGAAAACATGCCAAAATGTAAAGACCATCGAGGCTAGGAAGAAATTGCATTAACTAATGAGCAAAATAACCAGTTAATATCATAATGGCAGGATTAAGTTCACATGTAACAATATTAACCTTAAAGATAAATGGACTAAATGCTCCAATTAAAAGACACAGACTGGCAAACTGGATAAAGAGTCAAGCCCCATCAGTCTGCTGTACTCAGGAGACCCATCTCACATGCAGAGACATATATAGGTTCAAAATAAAGGGATGGAGTAAGATCTACCAAGCAAATGGAGAACAAAAAAAAGCAGGGGTTGCAATCCTAGTCTCTGATAAAACAGACTTTAAACCATCAAAGATCAAAAGAGACAAAGAAGGCCATTACATAATGGTAAAAGGATCAATTCAACAGGAAGAGCTAACTAACCTAAATATATATGCACCCAATACAGGAGCACCCAGATTCATAAAGCAAGTCCTTAGAGACTTACAAAGAGACTTAGACTCCCATACAATAGTAATGGGAGACTTCAACACCCTACTGCCAACATTAGACAGATCAATGAGACAGAAAGTTAACAAAGATATCCAGGAATTCAACTCAACTCTGCAGCAAGCAGACCTAATAGACATCTATAGAACACTCCACCTCAAATCAACAGAATAGACATTCTTCTCAGCACCACATCGCACTTATTCCAAAATTGACCACATAATTGGAAGTAAAGTACTCCTCAGCAAATGTACAAGATCAGAAATTATAACAAACTGTCTCTCAGACCACAGTGCAATCAAACTAGAACTCAGGACTAAGAAACTCAATCCAAACCGCTCAACTACATGGAAACTGAACAACCTGCTCCTGAATGACTACTGGGTGTATAACGAAATGAAGGCAGAAATAAAGATGTTTTTTGAAACCAACGAGAACAAAGATACAACATACCAGAATCTCTGGGATACATTTAAAACAATGTGTAGAGGGAAATGTATAGCACTAAATGCCCACAAGAGAAAGCTGGAAAGATCTAAAATTGACACTCTAACATCACAATTAAAAGAACTAGAGAAGCAAGAGCAAACACATTCAAAAGCTAGCAGAAGGCAAGAAATAACTAAGATCAGAGTAGAACTGAAAGAGAGACACAAAAAACCCTCCAAAAAAATCAATGAATCCAGGAGTTGGTTTTTTGAAAAGATCAACAAAATTGACAGACTGCTAGCAAGACTAATAAAGAAGAAAAGAGAGAAGAATCAAATAGACGCAATAAAAAATGATAAAGGGGTTATCACGACCAACCCCACAGAAATACAAACTACCATCAGAGAACACTATAAACACCTCTACGCAAATCAACTAGAAAATCTAGAAGAAATGGGTAATTTCCTGGACACTTACACTCTCCCAAGACTAAACCAGGAAGAAGTTGAATCCCTGAATAGACCAATAGCAGGCTCTGAAGTTGAGGCAATAATTAAGAGCCTACCAACCAAAAAAAGTCCAGGACGAGAAGGATTCACAGCCGAATTCTACCAGAGGTAAAGGAGGAGCTGGTACCATTCCTTCTGAAACTATTCCAATCAATAGAAAAAGAGGGAATCCTCCCTAACTCATGTTATGAGGCCAACATCATCCTGATACCAAAGCCTGGCAGAGACACAACAAAAAAAGAGAATTTTAGACCAATATCCCTGATGAACATCGATGGAAAAATCCTCAATAAAATACTGGCAAACTGGTTCAACAGCACATCAAAAAGCTTACCCACCATGATCAAGTGGGATTCATCCCTGGGATGCAAGGCTGGTTCAACATTCACAAATCAATAAACGTAATCCAGCATATAAACAGAACCAAAGACAAGAACCATATGATTATCTCAATAGATGCAGAAAAGGCCTTTGACAAAATTCAACAGAACTTCATATTGAAAACACTCAATAAATTCGGTATTGATGGAACGTACCTCAAAATAATAAGAGCTATTTATGACAAACCCACAGCCAATATCATACTGAATGGGCAAAAACTGGAAAAATTCCCTTTGAAAACTGGCACAAGTCAGGGATGCCCTTTCTCACCACTTCTGTTCAACATAGTGTTGGAAGTTCTGGCTAGGGCAATCAGGCAAGAGAAAGAAATCAAGGGTATCCAGTTAGGAAAAGCAGAAGTCAAATTGTCCCTGTTTGCAGATGACATGATTGTATATTTAGAAAACCCCATTGTCTCAGCCCAAAATCTCCTTAAGCTGATAAGCAACTTCAGCAAAGTCTCAGGATACAAAATTAATGTGCAAAAATCACAAGCATTCTTATACACCAGTAACAGACACACAGAGAGACAAATCAGGTTGAACTTCCATTCACAATAGCTTCAAAGAGAATAAAATACCTAGGAATCCAGCTTACAAGGGATGTAAAGGACCTCTTCAAGGAGAACTACAAACCACTGCTCAGTGAAATCAAAGAGGACACAAACAAATGGAAGAACATACCATGCTCATGGATAGGAAGAATCAATATCGTGAAAATAGCCATAATGCCCAAGGTGATTTATAGATTCAATGCCATCCCCATCAAGCTACCAATGAGTTTCTTCACAGAATTGGAAAAAACTGCTTTAAAGTTCATATGGAACCAAAAAAGAGCCCGCATAGCCAAGAAAATCCTAAGTCAAAAGGACAAAGCTGGAGGCGTCACGCTACCTGACTTCAAACTATACTACAAGGCTACAGTAACCAAAACAGCATGGTACTGATACCACAACAGAGATATAGACCAATGGAACAGAACAGAGTCCTCAGAAATAATACCACACATCTACAGCCATCTGATCTTTGACGAACCTGAGAGAAACAAGAAATGGGGAAAAGATTCCCTATTTAATAAATGGTGCTGGGAAAATTGGCTAGCCATAAGTAGAAAGCTGAAACTGGATCCTTTCCTTACCCCTTATACGAAAATTAATTCAAGATGGATTAGAGACTTAAATGTTAGACCTAATACCATAAAAACCCTAGAAGAAAATCTAGGTAGTACCACTCAGGACATAGGCATGTGCAAGGACTTCATGTCTAAAACACCAAAAGCAACGGCAGCAAAAGCAAAAATTGACACATGGGATCTAATTAAACTGAAGAGATTTTGCACAGCAAAAGAAACTACCATCAGAATGAACAGGCAACCTACAGAATGGGAGAAAATTTTTGCAACCTACTCATCTGACAAAGGGCTAATATCCAGAATCTACCAAGAACTCAAACAAATATACAAGAAAAAAACAAACAACCCCATCAAAAAGTGGGGAAAGGATATGAACAGACATTTCTCAAAAGAAGACATCCATACAGCCAACAGACACATGAAAAAATGCTCATCATCACTCGCCATCAGAGAAATGCAAATCAAAACCACAATGAGATACCATCTCACACCAGTTAGAATGGCAATCATTAAGAAGTCAGGAAACAACAGGTGTTGGAGAGGATGTGGAGAAATAGGAACACTTTTACACTGTTGGTGGGATTGTAAACTAGTTCAACCATTATGGAAAACAGTATGGCGATTCCTCAAGGATCTAGAACTAGATGTACCATATGACCCAGCCATCCCACTACTGGTATATACCCAAAGGATTATAAATTACTCTACTACAAAGACACATGCACACGTATGTTTATTGCAGCACTATTCACAATAGCAAAGACTTGGAATCAACCCAAATGTCCATCTGTGACAGACTGGATTAAGAAAATGTGGCACATATACACCATGGAATACTATGCAGCCATCAAAAAGGATGAGTTTGCGTCCTTTGTAGGGACATGGATGCAGCTGGAAACCATCATTCTTAGCAAACTATCACAAGAAGAGAAAACCAAACACCGCATGTTCTCACTCATAGGTGGGAACTGAACAATGAGATCACTTGGACTCGGGAAGGGGAACATCACACACTGGGGCCTATCACAGGGAGGGGGGAGGAGGGAGGGATTGCATTGGGGAGTTATACATGATATAAACGTCATGCACATGTACCCTAGAACTTAAAGTATAATAAAAAATAAAAAAATTTAAAAAAAAAAGAGAGAATAAAATACCTAGGAATCCAACTTACAAGGGATGTAAAGGACCTCTTCAAGGAGAACTACAAACCACTGCTCAGTGAAATCAAAGAGGACGCAAACAAATGGAAGAACATACCATGCTCATGGATAGGAAGAATCAATATCGTGAAAATGGCCATACTGCCCAAGTTGATTTATAGATTCAATGCCATCCCCAACAAGCTACCAATGAGTTTCTTCACAGAATTGGAGAAAACTGCTTTAAAGTTCATATGGAACCAAAAAAGAGCCCGCATTGCCAAGACAATCCTAAGTCAAAAGAACAAAGCTGGAGACATCACGCTACCTGACTCTGAACTATACTACAAGTCTACAGTAACCAAAACAGCGTGGTACTAGTACCAAAACAGAGATATAGACCAATGGAACAGAACAGAGTCCTCAGAAATAATACCACACATGTACATCCATCTGATCTTTGACAAACCTGAGAGAAACAAGAAATGGGGAAAGGATTTCCTATTTAGTAAATGGTGCTGGGAAAATTGGCTAGCCATAAATAGACAGCTGAAACTGGATCCTTTCCTTACTCCTTATACTAAAATTAATTCAAGATGGATTAGAGACTTAAATGTTAGACCTAATACCATAAAAACCCTAGAAGAAAACCTAGGTAGTACCATTCAGGACATAGGCATGGGCAAGGACTTCATGTCTAAAACACCAAAAGCAACGGCAGCAAAAGCCAAAATTGAGAAATGGGATCTAATTAAACTAAAGAACTTCTGCACCTTAAAAGAAACTACCATCAGAGTGAACAGGCAACCTACGGAATGGGAGAAAATTTTTGCAGTCTAGTTATCTGACAAAAGGCTAATATCCAGAACCTACAAAGAACTCAAACAAATTTACAAGAAAAAAACAAACAACCCCATCAAAAAGTGGGCAAAGGATATGAACAGACATTTCTCAAAAGAAGACATCATACAGCCAACAGACACATGAAAAAATGCTCATCATCACTGGCCATCAGAGAAATGCAAATCAAAACCACAATGAGATACCATCTCACACCAGTTAGAATGGCAATCATTAAAAAGTCAGGAAACAATAGATACTGGAGAGGATGTGGAGAAATAGGAACACTTTTACACTGTTGGTGGGATTGTAAACTAGTTCAACCATATGGAAAACAGTATGGCAATTCCTCAAGGATCTAGAACTAGATGTACCATATGACCCAGCCATCCCATTACTGAGTATATACCCAAGGGATTATAAATCATGCTGCTATAAAGGCACAGGCACATGTATATTTATTGCAGCACTATTCACAATAGGAAAGACTTGGAATCAACCCAAATGTCCATCAGTGACAGACTGGATTAAGAAAATGTGGCACATGTACACCTTTGAATACTATGCAGCCACAAAAATGGATGAGTTTGTGTCCTTTGTAGGGACATGGATGCAGCTGGAAACCATCATTCTTAGCAAACTATCGCAAGAACAGAAAATCAAACACCACATGTTCTCACTCATATGTGGGAACTGAACAATGAGATCACTTGGACTCAGAAAGGGGAACATCACACACCGGAGCCTATCATGGGGAAGGGGGAGGGGGGAAGGATTGCATTGGGAGTTATACCTGATGTAAATGACGAGTTGATGGGTGCTGACGAGTTGATGGGTGCAGCACACCAACATGGCACAAGTATACATATGTAACAAACCTGCACGTTATGCACATGTACCCTAGAACTTAAAATATAATTATAATTTTAAAAAAAGGAAAAAAGAAGCATTAAAAATAAATTTGTGCAAAAGAAAAGAAAAGAAAAAAACTGTTTTTGCAGAATCTCCAAAAAATCATTTCAGAGCTCACTGAGGCCTTTAGTGAAAAAAATAAACAATATTGTGATAAAAACTAGAAAGAAACTATATATAAAACCCTTTTGTGATGTGTAGATTTAGCTCACAGAGTTAAACATTTCTTTATATTAAGCAGGTTAAATTACTGTTTTTGAAGAATCTGTGAAGGGAAAGTTTGAAGTTCACAGATGCCTGTAAAAAAAAAAAACCAATATTCCACAATAAAATCTAGAAAGAAACTAACTGTGAAACCACTTTGTGATGTGTCAATACAGCTGACAGAGTTAAACCTTTCCTTACATTCAGCAGGTTGGAAACAAGGTTTGTGAAGAATCTGTGAAGGGATATTTTAGAGTTCACTGAGTCCTATAGTGAAAACCACATATCCTGTGACAAATACTAGAAAGAATCTGTGATACCGTTTTGTTATGTGAGGAGTCAGCTCACAAACCTCAACCGTTCTTAACAGTCAGGAGGTTGGAAACACTGTTTTTATACAATCTGCGGAAAGCCATTTCAAAGCTCACTGAAGCCTATAGTGGAAAATGGAATATCATTCCATAAAAATGACAAAGAAGCTATCTGTGAAACCGCTTTTTGATGTGTGGATTCAGCTCAGTGTTAAACTTTTCTTTCCATTCAGCACGTTGGAAGCATTGTTTTTGTGGGATCTGCAAAGGGACATTTCAAATCTCACTGAGGCATATAATGGAAAACTGAATACTCTGCAATAAAACTTATAAAAAAGATATCTGTGAAACCACTTTGTGATGTGTTGATTCAGCTCAGAAGTTAAACGTTCCGTTATACTCAGCAGGTTTGGGACACCGTTTCCATATAATTTGCAAAGGGGTGTTACTGAGCTCACAGAGGTCTATAGTAAAATAAAAATATTGTGTGATAAACTAGAAATAAGCTATCTGTGAAACTGCTTTGTGATGTGTGGATTCAGCTCACAGAGATAAACCTTTCTTTATATTCACCAGGTTGGAAACAATGTTTTTGTAAAATCTGTGAAGGGATATTTCTGAGTTCACTTAGGTCAATGGTGAAAATCAAATATCCTCTGAGAAAAACTAGAGGGAAGCTGTCTGTGAAACCACTTTGTCAAGTGTGGATTCAGATCATGCAGTTAAACCTTTCTTTACATACAGTAAATTGGAAACACTTTCAGTAGAATCTACCAAGAAACATTTCAGAGGACATTGAGACCTATACTGAAAAACCAAATATTCCGTGACAAAAACGAGAAAGAAGGTATCTTTGAACCTGCTTTGTGATGTGTGGATTCAGCTCACAAAACACATCTTTGTTTACATTTAGAAGGTTGGAAACACTGCTTTTGTGAAGGAACATTTCAGAGCTCACTAAGGCCTCTTGTGAAAAAGTGAATATCCCATTATAGAAACTAGAAAGAAGCTATCTGTGAAACTGATTTTTGTTGTGTGAATTCAACTCACAGAGTTAAATATTTCTTTACATTAAGCAGGTTGGAAACACTGTTTTTGTAGAATCTGTGATAGGACATTTTAAAGCACACTGAGGCCTATATTGATTAAGAAAATATTCAACAAATGGAAGAGCATACCATGCTCATGGATAGGAAGAATCAATATCGTGAAAATGGCCATACTGCCCAAGGTTATTTATAGATTCAATGCCATCCCCATCAAGCTACCAATGAGTTTCTTCACAGAATTGGAAAAAACTGCTTTAAAGTTCATCTGGAACCAAAAAAGAGCCCGCATTGCCAAGACAATCCTAAGTCAAAAGGACAAAGCTGGAGGCATCACGCTACCTGACTTCAAACTATACTGCAAGGCTACAGTAACCAAAACAGCATGGTACTGGTACCACAACAGAGATATAGACCAATGGAACAGAACAGAGTCCTCAGAAATAATACCACACATCTACAGCCACCTGATCTTTGACAAACCTGAGAGAAACAAGAAATGGGGAAAGGATTCCCTATTTAATAAATGGTGATGGGAAAATTGGCTAGCCATAAGTAGAAAGCTGAAACTGGATCCTTTCCTTACCCCTTATACGAAAATTAATTCAAGATGGATGAGAGACTTAAATGTTAGACCTAATACCATAAAAGCCCTAGAAGAAAATCTAGGTAGTACCACTCAGGACATAGGCATGGGCAAGGACTTCATGTCTAAAACACCAAAAGCAACGGCAGCAAAAGCCAAAATTGACAAATGGGATCTAATTAAACTAAAGAGCTTCTGCACAGCAAAAGAAACTACCATCAGAGTGAACAGGCAACCTACAGAATGGGAGAAAAGTTTTGCAATCTAGTAATCCAACAAAGGGCTAATATCCAGAATCTACAAAGAACTCAAACAAATATACAAGAAAAAAACAAACAACCCCATCAAAAAGTGGGGAAAGGATATGAACAGAGATTTCTCAAAAGAAGACATTCATACAGCCAACAGACACATGAAAAAATGCTCATCATCACTCGCCATCAGAGAAATGCAAATCATAACCACAATGAGATACCATCTCACACCAGTTAGAATGGCAATCATTAAGAAGTCAGGAAACAACAGGTGTTGGAGAGGATGTGGAGAAATAGGAACACTTTTACACTGTTGGTGGGATTGTAAACTAGTTCAACCATTATGGAAAACAGTATGGCAATTCCTCAAGGATCTAGAACTAGATGTACCATATGACCCAGACATCCCACTACTGGGTATATATCCAAAGGATTATAAATTACTCTACTACAAAGACACATGCACACGTATGTTTATTGCGGCACTATTCACAATAGCAAAGACTTGGAATCAACCCAAATGTCCATCTGTGACAGACTGGATTAAGAAAATCTGGCACATATACACCATGGAATAGCATGCAGCCATAAAAAAGGATGAGTTTGTGTCCTTTGTAGGGACATGGATGCAGCTGGAAACCATCATTCTTAGCAAACTATCAGAAGAAGAGAAAACCAAACACCGCATGTTCTCACTCATAGGTGGGAACTGAACAATGAGATCACTCGGACTCGGGAAGGGGAATATCACACACTGGGGCCTATCATGGGGAGGGAGGAGGAGGGAGGGATTGCATTCGGGAGGTATACATGATATAAATGATGAATTGGTGTGTGCTGACGAGTTGATGGGTGCAGCACACCAACATGGCATTAGTATACATATGTAACAAACCTGCACGTTATGCACATGTATCCTAGAACTTAAAGTTTAAAAAAAAAAAAAAAAAAAAAAGAACAGAGCTAACATTTCACCCAGAAGTACTATTACTGGATATATAACCAAAGGAATATAGATCATTATACCAAAAAGATGTATGCACTCATACATTCATGGTCACACTATTCTCTATAGGGAAGATATGGAACCAACCTAGGTGTCCATCAATGATTGAGTAGATGAGAAAAATGTGGTACACATACACTATGGAATACTACATCACCACAGAAAAGAATGAAGTCATGTCCTTCTCAGCAACATGTATGCAGCTGGAGGCCATAATCCTACATGAATTAAGACAAGAATGAAATACTAAATACCACATGTTCTCAAGTAGGAGAATGGGAGCTAAACACTGAGCCCATGTGGTCAAAAACATGGGAAAATTGGACACGCAGACTACTGGAAGGGGGAGGCTACAGGATGAAAAACTATCTACTGGGTACTAGGCTCACTACCTAGATCCAATATACCCATGTAACAATCTTACACCTGTGCCACCCTGTATCTAAAATAAAAGCTGAAATTTAAAACAATATTGCTAAAAACGCTAACAAAAAAGAAAAGAAAAAAGAAAATATTCCATGATGAAAACTAGAAAGAAACTATCTCTAAAACCACTTTGTGATGTGTGGATTTAGCTCACAGTGTTGAACTTTTTTTTTTTTTTTTTTTTTTTTACATTTCTAAGGTTGAAAACTCTGTTTTGTTCAATCAGCTAAGGGACATTTCAGAGCTCACTGAGACCTGTATTTAAAAACCAAATATCTCATAATAAAAACAAGAAAGAAGTTCTCTGTGAAATTGCTTTGTGATGTGTGGATTCGGCTCGCAGAGTTAAATCTTTCTTTACCTTCAGCTGGTTGGAACACTTTTTTTGCAGAATCTGTGAAGAAATATTTTGAAGCTCGCCGAAGCCTACAGTGAAAAACAAAATATCCCACAATAAAAACTGGAAGGAAATTATTTATGAAACCCCTTTCTAATGTGTGGATTCAACTCACAGAGTTAAACATTTATTCACATTCAGCAGGTTAGACATACTCTTTTTGTAGAATCTCCCAAGGAACATTTCAGAGCTCACTGAGGCCTATAGTGAAAAATCAAATATTCCTGGAAAAAAAACTGGAAAGAAGCTATCTGTGAAACAATTTTGTTATATGTGGATTCAGCACAGAGTTAAAACTTTCTTTACACACAGCAGGCTGAAAACACTGTTTTGTAGAATCTGCGAAGAGACACTTCAGTGCTCACTGTGGCCTACAGAGAAAAACCCAGTATCCCATGATGAAAACTAGAAATAAGTTGATGTAGGGATTTAGCTTACAAAGTTAAACCTTTTAAATTCAACAGATTGGGAACACTGTTTTTGTAGAATCTGCAAAGGGACATATCGAAGTTCACTGAGGCCTACAACCAAAAACCGAATTTCCTGTGATAAAAACTGGAAAGAAGCTATCTATGAAACAACCTTGTGATGTGGGGATTCAGCTTACATAGTTGAACTTTTCTTTACATTCATCAGGTTGGAAATACTGTTTTTGTAGGATCTGCAAAGTGACATCACTGAATTTACTGAGGCCTATAATGAAAAACAGAATATCCTGCGATAAAAACTAGAAAGAAGCTATCTGTGAAATCACTTTGTGATGTGTGGATTCAGTTAATGTAGGTAAACCTACATTAAGCAAGTTGGAAAAACTGCTTTGTAGAGTCTGCAATGGGACATTTGGGAGCTCACTGAGATTTTTTAATGAAAATCTGAGTATTCCATGATAAAAACTAAAACGATGTTATCTGTGAAACTGATTTGTTGATATGTGGATTCAGTTCACAGAGTTAAACCATTATTTTGATTCAGCAGGTTGGAAACACTCTTTTTGTAGAATCTGTGAACGTACATTTTGAGGCAGAGTGAGGCCTATGGTGAAAAACTGAATATCCCGTGATAAAAACTAGAAAAAAACTCTCTGTGAAACCACTTTGTGGTATGTGGATTTAGCTCACAGAGTTAAAACTTTATTTACATTCAGCAGGTTGGAAACATTGCTTTGTAGAATCTGTGAGGGGACATTTTGGAGTAAATTCAGGTCTATAGTAAAATATCTAATATCCTGCAATAAAAACTAGAAAGACACTATCTGTGAAACCACTTTACTATGCTGGATTCAGCTCACAGAGATAAAACTTTCTTTACACTCAGCAGATTGGAAATATTTTTCTTGCAGAATTTGCGAAGGGATATTTTGGACCTCAATGAGGCCTGTAGTGTAAAATTGAATATCTCATGAAAAAAGTAGAAAGAAAATATTTGTAAAACTCCTTTGTAATGTGTGGATTTAGTTCATAGAGGTAAAAATTTATCTACATTCAGGGAGTTGGAAAAATTGTTTTTGTAGAATCTGTGAAGGGACATTTCAGAGCTCATTGAGGCCTATAGTGAAAAACGGAATATCTCACAATAAAAACTAGAAATAAGCTTTTTGTGAAACTGCTTTATGATGTATGGATTCAGTTGACAAGTTAAATTTTTCTTTACATTTATCAGGTTGGAAACCCTGTTTTTGAAGAATCTGTGAAGGGACATTTCAGAACATACTGAGGCCTATAGTGAACAACAGAATATCCCACAATAAAAACTTGAAAGAAGCTATCTGTGAAACTACTTTGTAATGTGTGGATTCAGCTCACAGAGTTAAGCTTTTCTTTCTATTCTGCAGGTTGGAAACACTGTCTTTGTAGAACACATGAAGGGACATTTCAGAGCACACTGAGGTTTATAGTAAAAAATGTAATATCTCACAATAAGAACTGGAAAGAATCTCTCTGAAACTGCTTTGTGCTGTGTGGAATCACTACCCAGAGTTAAGCCTTTGTTTGCATTCAGCAGATTGAAGACACTGTTTTTGTCGAATCTGTGAAGGAGGGTTTCAAAGCTCACTGAGGCCTATAGTGAAAATCCTAATATCCCACAATAAAAACTAGAAAAAAGCTATCTGTGAAACTGCTTTGTGATGTGGGGATTCATTCAAAGAGTTAAATCTTTTTCGACACTCAGCAAGTGAGAAAAAGTGTTTTTGTTGAATATGTGAAAGGGCATTTCAAAACGCATGGAGATTTTCAGTGAAAAGCAAATATCCCATGGTAAAAAATAGAAAGAAGCTATCTGTGAAACCTGGTTGTGATGTGTGTACTCAGCTCACAACATTAACCTTTCTTTACATTCAGCAGGTTAAAAAAAACACTGTTTTTGTAGAATCTGCAAATGGACATTTTGGAGCTCGCTGAGGCCTCTAGTGAAAAACCGAATATCTCCCAATGAAAACTAGAGGAAGCTATCTGAGAAACCACTTTGTGATATGAAAATCCAGCTCAGAGAGTTAAACATTTCTTTGATTGAAGCAATTTTTAAACAATGTTTTTGTTTAATCTGCCAAGGGACATTTCAGAGCTCATTGAGCTCTACAGTGAAAAACTGAATGTTTCACAATAAAAACCAGAAAGAAGGTATCTGTGAAAGTGCTTTATGATATGGAAATTCAGCTTACACTGTAAAACCTTTCATTACATTCAGAAGGTTGGAAACACTGTTTTTGTATAATCTGCAAAAGGACGTTTCAGAGCTGATACCTATAGTGAAATACAGAACACACAAGATAAAGTCTTGAAAGAAGCTATCTGTGATACTGCTTTGTGATGAGTAGACTTTGCTCACATAGACAAAGCTTTCTTTACATTCAGCAGGTTGGAAACCGTGTTTTTGTAGAATCTGTGAAGGGATATTTCAGAGTTCAATGAGGCCTGCATTGTAAAGTTGAATATCTTGCGACAAACCTATAAAGAAAATATTTATGAAATCACTTTGTATTGTGTGGATTCAGCTCACAGCATAAAACCTTCATTACATTCAGCAGGTTAAAAGTACTGTTTTTGTAGAATCTGCAAAGAGATATTTTGGAGCTCACTGAGGCCTGTAGTGAAAAACTGAGTATCTCACAATAAAAACAAGAAATAAGCTACTTGTGAAGCCATTTTGTGTTGTGTGGATTCAGCTCACAAAGTTAAATTTTTCTTTACATTCATCAGATTAAAAACAGTTTTTGTAGAATCTGTGAAGAGACATTTGGAGCTGAGTGAGGCCTACAGTGAAAATCCAAATATCCCACGATGAAAACTAGAAAGATTTCTGTGAAATCGTTTAGTAATATGTGGATTCAA
The DNA here is from genome assembly GCF_009764315.1 of Trachypithecus francoisi. Taxonomy (NCBI): domain Eukaryota; kingdom Metazoa; phylum Chordata; class Mammalia; order Primates; family Cercopithecidae; genus Trachypithecus; species Trachypithecus francoisi. The sequence goes on along the minus strand of NW_022680482.1, from coordinate 377,241 downwards.
CTCACAGAGTTAAACCTTTCTTACCATTCAGCAGGTTAGAAACACTGTTTTGGTAGAATCTGCAGAGATATTTCAGAACTCACTGAGGCCTATAGTGAAAATTGAATAATGCGAGATAAAAACTAGGAAAAAGCTCTCTGTGAAACTGCTTTCTGATGTGTTGATTCAGCTCATAAAGGTAAACCTTTCTTTAAATTCAGCACGTTGAGAACACTTTTTTTGCAGAATCTGTGAAGGAACATTTTGGAGGTCATTGGCTAATATACTGAAAATCCAAATATCCAGCAAGAAACATAGAATGAAGCTATCTGTGAAACTGTTTTGTAATGTGTGCATTCAGTTCAAGGATTTAAACTGTGCTTTTGATTCAGCAGTTTTGCAATCATCTTTTTGTAGAATCTGTGAAGGTGTATTTTGGAGCCCACAGAGGACTGTAGTGAAAAACCAAATATCCTGCAATGAAAACTAGAAAGAAGCTATCTGTGAATCTGCTTTGTGATGTGTGCATTCAGCTCAAACAGTTAAACCTTACTTTTGATTCAGCAGTTTGGAAACATTCTTTTTGTAGAATCTGCGAAGAGACATTTCTGGGCACAGTGAGGCATATAGTAAAGAATTGAATATCCTGCAATAAAAACTAGAAAGAAGCTGTCTGTGAAACTGCTTTCTGATGTGTGTATTCAGCTCACAAAGATAATTTTACTTTTGATTCGGTAGTTTGGAAACAAGCTACTCTTCTCTTTTTGTAGAATCAGCAAAGCAACATTTCTGAGCCCACTGAGGCCTATGGTGAAAAATGGAATTTCCAGCAATAAAAGTTAGAAAGATGCTATCTGCAAAACTGCTTTGTGATGTTTGCATTCATCCCACAGAGTTAAACGTTTCTTTTAATTCACCAGGTTGGAAATACTCTTTTTTAGAATCTGTGAAGGGATATTTCAGGGCACAGTGAGACCTATGGGGAAAAACTGAATATCTCAAAATAAAAACTAGAAAGAAGCTATCTGCAAAACAACTTTGTGATGTGTGCATTGAGCTCACAGAGTTAAACCTTACTCTTGATTACTCAGTTTGGAATCATTCTTTTTGTAGAATCTGCAAAGGGATATTTCAGAACCCACTGAGGCCTAGGGTGAAAAATGGAGTATCTGGCAATAAAAACTTGAAAGAAACTATATGTGAAACTGCTTTGTGATGTGTGTATTCAGCTCATGGAGTTAAACATTTTTTTTTTTTTTTTTTTTTAGCAAATTGGAAACACTATCTTGTAGAATCTGCAAAAGGACATTTCGGAGCACACAGAGGCCCATAGTGAAAAACTGAATATCCCTGGATAAAAACTAGAAAGAATCTATCTGTGAAACTGCTTTGTGATGTGTGCCTTCAGCTCATGGAGGTAAACTTTAATTTTCATTCAGCAGTTTGGAAACACTCTATTGGTATAATCTGGAATGGGACATTTTAAGGCACAGTGAGGCCTATGGTGAAAAACCTAATATCCCGTAATAAAAACTAGAAGAAAGACGTCTGAGAAACAGCTTTCTGAAGTGTGCATTCAGCTCAAATAATCAAACCTACTTTTGATTCAGAAGTTTGGAAAAACTCTTTTTGTAGAATCTGCAAAGGAACATTTCAGGGCACAGTGAAGCCTATGGTGAAGAATGGAATATCCCACAATAAAAACTAGAAAGAAGCTACCAGTGAAACTTCCTTTTGATGTGTGCATTCAGCTCACAGAGTTAAACTTTACTTTGAGCAGTTTGGAAACACTCTTTTTATAGAATCTGTGAAGTTTCATTTCAAGGCACAGGGAGAAATAGGTGAAAAACAGAATACACCACAGTAAAAACTAGAAAGAAGCTAATTGTGAAACTTCTTTTGGATGTGTGCATTCGGCTCACAGAGTGAAACTGTTCTTTTGAATCAGCAGTGTGGAAACACTTTTTTTGTATAATCTGAATAGGGACATTTCAGAGCCCACAGAGGCCTATATTGAAAAATCGAATAACCCTAAATAAAAACTAGAAGGAAGCTATCTGTGAAATTGCTTTCTGATGTGTGCATTCAGCTCACAGAGTTAAACCTTACTTTTGATTCAACAGTTTGGAAACACTGTTTTCATAGAATCTGCAAAGAGACACTTCAGAGCCCACCGAGGCCTACAGTAAAAAACTGAATATCCCTAGATAAAAACTAGAAAGAAGCTATGTTTCAAACTGCTTTGTGATGTGTACATTCAATTCACAGATTTAAGCCTTACTTTTGATTCAGTAGGTTGGAAACTCTCTTTGTGTAGAATCTGCGAAGCGACGTTTTGGGGTGCATTGAGGTCTTTGATGAAAAACCAAATATTTCGCAATAAAAACTAGAAATAAGCTATATGTGAAACTGCTTTTGATGTGTGCATTCAACTCACAAAGGCAAACCTCACGTTTGGTTTAGCTGTTTGGAAACAATTTTTTTTGGTAGAATCTACAAAGGGATATTTTGGAGCCCACTGTGGCCTATGGTGAAAAATGGAATATCCAGCAATAAAAATCCCTAACACTTTTTATGAGGCCAACATCATCCTGATACCAAAGCCTGGCAGAGACACAACAAAAAGAGAGAATTTTAGACCAATATCCCTGATGAACATCGATGCAAAAATCCTCAATAAAATACTGGCAAACCGGATTCAGCAGCACATCAAAAGCTTATCCACCATGATCAAGTGGGCTTCATCCCTGGGATGCAAGGCTGGTTCAACATTCACAAATCAATAAACATAATCCAGCATATAAACAGAACCAAAGACAAGAACCACATGATTATCTCAATAGATGCAGAAGAGGCTTTTGACAAAATTCAACAGCCCTTTATGCTAAAAACGCTCAATAAATTTGGTATTGATGGAACGTACCTCAAAATAATAAGAGCTATTTATGACAAACCCACAGCTAATATCATACTGAATGGGCAAAAACTGGAAAAATTCCCTTTGAAAACTGGCACAACCTGGGAGGCGGAGCTTGCAGTGAGCTGAGATCCGGCCACTGCACTCCAGCCCGGGCAACAGAGCGAGACTCCGCCTCAAAAAAAAAAAAAAAAAAAAAAAAAAAGAAAACTGACACAAGACAGGGATGCCCTCTCTCACCACTCCTATTCAACATAGTGTTGGAAGTTCTGGCTAGGGCAATCAGGCAGAGAAAGAAATCAAGAGTATCCAGTTAGGAAAAGAAGAAGTCAAATTGTCCCTGTTTGCAGATGACATGATTGTATATTTAGAAAAACCCATTGTCTCAGCCCAAAATCTCCTTAAGCTGATAAGTAACTTCAGCAAAGTCTCAGGATACAAAATAATGTGCAAAAATCACAAGCATTCTTATACACCAGTAACAGACAAGCAGAGAGCCAAATCAGGAATCAACTTCCATTCACAATTGCTTCAAAGAGAATAAAATACCTAGGAATCCAGCTTACAAGGGATGTCAAGGACCTCTTCAAGGAGAACTACAAACCACTGCTCAGTGAAATCAAAGAGGACACAAACAAATGGAAGAACATACCATGCTCATGGATAGGAAGATCAATATCGTGAAAATGGCCATACTGCCCAAGGTGATTTATAGATTCAATGCCATCCCCATCAAGCTACCAATGAGTTTTTCTTCACAGAATTGGAAAAAACTGCTTTAAAGTTCATCTGGAACCAAAAAAGAGCCCGCATTGCCAAGACAATCCTAAGTCAAAAGGACAAAGCTGGAGGTGTCACGCTACCTGACTTCAAACTATACTACAAGGCTACAGTAACCAAAACAGCATGGTACTGGTACCACAACAGAGATATAGACCAATGGAACAGAACAGAGTCCTCAGAAATAATACCACACATCTACAGCCATCTGATCTTTGACAAACCTGAGAGAAACAAGAAATGGGGAAAGGATTCCCTATTTAATAAATGGTGCTGGGAAAATTGGCTAGCCATAAGTAGAAAGCTGAAACTGGATCCTTTCCTTTCCCCTTATACGAAAATTAATTCAAGATGGATTAGAGACTTAAATGTTAGACCTAATACCATAAAAACCCTAGAAGAAAATCTAGGTAGTACCATTCAGGACATAGGCATGGACAAGGACTTCATGTCTAAAACACCAAAAGCAACGGCAGCAAAAGCAAAAATTGACACATGGGATCTAATTAAACTAAAGAGCTTTTGCACAGCCAAAGAAACTACCATCAGAGTGAACAGGCAACCTACAGAATGGGAAAAAATTTTTGCAACCTACTCATCTGACAAAGGGCTAATATCCAGAATCTACAAAGAACTCAAACAAATATACAAGAAAAAAACAAACAACCCCATCAAAAAGTGGGGAAAGGATATGAACAGACATTTCTCAAAAGAAGACATCCATACAGCCAACAGACACATGAAAAAATGCTCATCATCACTCGCCATCAGAGAAATGCAAATCAAAACCACAATGAGATACCATCTCACACCAGTTAGAATGGCAATCATTAAGAAGTCAGGAAACAACAGGTGTTGGAGAGGATGTGGAGAACTAGGAACACTTTTACACTGTTGGTGGGATTGTAAACTAGTTCAACCATTATGGAAAACAGTATCGCGATTCCTCAAGGATCTAGAACTAGATGTACCATATGACCCAGCCATCCCACTACTGGGTATATACCCAAAGGATTATAAATTACTCTACTACAAAGACACATGCACACGTATGTTTATTGCGGCACTATTCACAATAGCAAAGACTTGGAATCAACCCAATGTCCATCTGTGACAGACTGGATTAAGAAAATGTGGCACATATACACCATGGAATACTATGCAGCCATCAAAAAAGATGAGTTTGCGTTCTTTGTAGGGACATGGATGCAGCTGGAAACCATCATTCTTAGCAAACTATCACAAGAAGAGAAAACCAAACACCGCATGTTCTCACTCATAGGTGGGAACTGAACAATGAGATCACTTGGACTCGGGAAGGGGAACATCACACACTGAGGCCTATCATGGGGAGGGGGGAGGAGGGAGGGATTGCATTGGGGAGTTATACATGATATAAACGTCATGCACATGTACCCTAGAACTTAAAGTATAAAAAAAAAAAAAAAAAATTAGAAAGAAGCTGTTTGTGAAACTGATTTGTGATGTGTGCATTAATGTCACAGAGTTAAACATTTCTTTTGATTCAGCAGGTTGGAAACAGTTTTTTTGTAGAATCTGGGATGGACATTTCAGGACAGATTGAGCCTATGCTGAAAAATTGAATATCCTGCAATTAAAACAAAAAAAGAAGCTATCTGTGAACTGCTTTGTGATGTGTGCATTCAATTCAAACAATTAAAGCTTACTTTTGATTCAGTATTTTGGAAACACTGTTTCTCTAGAATCAGTGAAAGGACATTTCTTTCACTGGTCTATGGTGAAAAACTGAATATCCCACAATAAAACCTGAAAAGAAGCTATCTGTGAAACTGCTTTGTGATGTGTGCATTCAGCTCACAGAGTTAAAGCTTACTTTTGATTCAGTAGTTTGCAAACACTCTTTTTTTGCAATCTGTGAATTGACATTTCGGAGCCCAGTGAGGCTTATAGTGAAAAACAAAATATCCAGCAATAAAAATCAGAAAACATCTATCTGTGAAACTGCTTTTTGAAGTGTGCAATTAGCTCTCAGAGTTAAACATTTATTTTGAATCAGCAGTTTAGATATACTCTCTTTGTATAATCTGTGAAGGGACATTTCAGAGCCCACTGTGGCCTATAGTGAAAAACCAAATATCTTTAGAAAAAGAATACAGAAATAAGCTATCTGTTGAAACTCCTTTGTGATGTGCATATTCAGCTCATAGAGATAAACTTTACTTTTGATTCAGCAGTTTGGAAACACTCTTTTTGTAGAATCTGCAAAGGGTCATTTCAGATACCAAAGAGACCTACAGTGAAAAACAGAATATCCCTAGATAAAATCAAGAAAGAAGCAAGCTATCTGTGAAACCAATTTGTGATGTGTGCATTCAATTCACTGGGTTAAACCTTACTTTTGATTCAGCAGTTTGGAAACACTCTTTCTATAGAATCTGAGAAAGGAATATCAGGATGCAGTGAGGCCAATTCTGAAAAACAAACTATCCCACAACAAAAACTAAAAAGGAGCTCTCTGTGAAACTCTTTTTTGATGTGTGCATTCAGCTAACAGAGTTAAATCTTTCTTTTTATTCAGCAGGTTGCAAACACACTTTTTGTGCAATCTAAGAAGGGACATTCCCAAGCCCACTGAGGCCTGTAGTGACTAACCGAATATCCATAGATAAAAACTAGAAAGAAGCTATCTATGAAACTGCTTTGTGATGCGTGAATTCAGCTCACAGCATTAAACCTTAACTTTGATTCAACCGGTTGGTAACACTCTTTTTGTAGAATCTGTGAAAGAACATTTCTGAGCCCACTGAGGCTTACAGTGAAAAACCAATTATCCCTAGATAAAAACTAGAAAGAAGTTATCTGTGAAACTGGTTTGTGATGTGTACATTCCAGCTCACAGAGTTAAAACTTCTTTTGGTTCAGCAAGTTGGAAACACTCTTTTTGCAGAATCTGCAAAGGGAGATTTCGGAGACCACTGATGCCTGCAGAAAAAACTGAATATCCCTAGATAAAAACTGGAAAAAAGTGATCTGTGAAAGTGCTTTGGGACATAAATCTTTGCATTTATCCCACAGATTTAAAAACTTACTTTTGATACAGCTAGTTGGTTTCACTCTTTTTGTAAAATCTGCAAAGGGACATTTCAAGGAGTCATGAGGCCTATGGTGAAAAACAAAATATCTCACAATAAAAGCTAGAAATAAACTATCTGCGAAACTGCTTTCTGATGTGTGCATTCAGCTCACAGAGTTAAACCTTACTTTTGATTTAGTAGTTTGCAAACAACCTTTTTGTACAATCTGCGAATTGACATTTCAGAGCACACTGAGGCTTATGGTGAAAAACAATATATCCAGTAATAAAAACTTGAAAGAAGGTATCTGTGAAACTGCTTTGTGATGTTTGCATTCAACTCACACCTTTCCTTTGATACAGCAGTTTGGAGGCACTCTTTCTGTAGAATCTGCAAAGGGACACTTTGTGGCTCTTCATGGCCTATAGTGAAAAACTGAATATCTGTGGATAAAAGCAGGAAAGAAGCTATATCTGAAACCACTTTGTGATGTGTGGATTCATCTCACAGAGTTAAACCTTTCTTTGATTCAGCAGGCTGGAAACATTTTTCCTAGAATCTGCAAAGAAATATTTGGGAGCCCATTGATGCCTATAGTGAAAAAACACCTGTCCCCAGAGAAAAAAAGGAAACAGTTTATCTGTGAAATCCCTTTGTGATGAGTCTTTTATGTCACAGAGTTAAACCTTTCTTTTGAGTCATCGAGATGGAAACAATCTTTTTTTTTCTTTAGACTTAATAGTCTTTTTAAAAATATTTATTTATTTTTTATTATACTTTAAGTCCTAGGGTACATGTGCATAACGTGCAGGTTTGTTACAAATGTGTACTTGTGCCATGTTGGTGTGCTGCACCCATCAACTCGTCATCACCCATCAAGTCATCATTTATATCATGTATAACTCCCAATGCAATCCCTCCCCCATCCCCCGTCCCCATGATAGGCCCCAGTGTGTGATGTTCCCCTTCCCGAGTCCAAGTGAACTCATTGTTCAGTTCCCACCTATGAGTGAGAAAATGCGGTGTTTGGTTTTCTGTTCTTGTGATAGTTTGCTAAGAATGATGGTTTCCAGCTGCATCCATGTCCCTACAAAGGACGCAAACTCATCCTTTTTTATGGCTGCATACTATTCCATGGTGCCATGCTGTATATGTGCCAGATTTTCTTAATCCAGTCTGTAACAGATGGACATCTGGGTTGATTCCAAGTCTTTGCTATTGTGAATAGTGCTGCAATAAACATACATGTGCATGTGTCTTTATAGTAGCATGATTTATAATCCTTTGGTATATACCCAGTAGTGGATGTTTGGTCATATGGTACATCTAGTTCTAGATCCTTGAGGAATAGCCTACTGTTTTTCCATAATGGTTGAAGTAGTTTACAATCCCACCACAGTGTAAAAGTGTTCCTATTTCTCCACATCCTCTCCAGCCTATTGTTCCTGACTTTTTAATGATTGCCATTCTAACTGGTGTGAGATGGTATCTCATTGTGGTTTTGATTTGCATTTCTCTGATGGCCAGTGATGATGAGCATTTTTTCATGTGTCTGTTGGCTGTATTATTGTCTTCTTTTCAGAAATGTCTGTTCTCAGAGATGAAAACCATGACACGAGAAATACGTGACAAATGCACAAGCTACAGTAACCGACTCGATCAACTGGAAGAAAGAGTATCAGCGATTGAGGATCAAATGAATGAAATGAAGCGAGAAGAGAAACCAAAAGAAAAAAGAAGAAAAGAAATGAACAAACCTGCAAGAAGTATGGGATTATGTAAAAGACCAAATCTACGTCTGATTGGGGTGCCTGAAAGTGAGGGGGAAAATGGAACCAAGTTGGAAAACACTCTTCAGGATATCATCCAGGAGAACTTCCCCAACCTAGTAGGGCAGGCCAACATTCAAATTCAGGAAATACAGAGAACGCCACAAAGATACTCCTCCTCCAGAAGAGCAACTCCAAGACACATAATTGCCAGATTCACCAAAGTTGAAATGAAGGAAAAAATCTTAAGGGCAGCCAGAGAGAAAGGTCGGGTTACCCACAAAGGGAAGCCCATCAGACTAACAGCAGATCTCTCGGCAGAAACTCTACAATCCAGAAGACAGTGGGGGCCAATATTCAACGTTCATAAAGAAAAGAATTTTCAACCCAGAATTTCATATCCAGCCAAACTAAGTTTCATCAGTGAAGGAGAAATATCCTTTTTACAGATAAGCAAATGCTTAGAGATTTTGTCACCACCAGGCCTGCCTTACAGAGACCCTGAAGGAAGCCCTAAACATGGAAAGGAACAACCGGTACAGCCATTGCAAAAACATGCTAAAATGTAAAGACCATCGAGGCTAGGAAGAAACTGCATCAACTAATGAGCAAAATAACCAGTTAATATCATAATGACAGGATCAAGTTCACACATAACAATATTAACCTTAAAGGTAAATGGACTAAATGCTCCAATTAAAAGACACAGACTGGCAAACTGGATAAAGAGTCAAGACCCATCAGTCTGCTGTATTGAGGAGACCCATCTCACATGCAGAGACATACATAGGCTCAAAATAAAGGGATGGAGGAAGATCTACCAAGCAAGTGGAGAACAAAAAAAGCAGGGGTTGCAATCCTAGTCTCTGATAAAACAGACTTTAAACCATCAAAGATCAAAAGAGACAAAGAAGGCCATTACATAATGGTAAAGGGATCAATTCAACAGGAAGAGCTAACTCTCCTAAATATCTATGAACCCAATACAGGAGCACCCAGATTCATAAAGCAAGTCCTTAGAGACTTACAAAGAGATTTAGACTCCCATACAATAATAACGGGAGACTTCAACACTCCACTGTCAACATTAGACAGATCAACGAGACAGAAAGTTAACAAGGATATCCAGGAATTGAACTCATCTCTGCACCAAGCGGACCTAATAGACATCTATAGAACTCTCCACACCCAAATCAACAGAATAGACATTCTTCTCAGCACCACATCGCACTTATTCCAAAATTGACCACATAATTGGAAGTAAAGCACTCCTCAGCAAATGTACAAGAACAGAAATTATAACAAACTGTCTCTCAGACACAGTGCAATCAAACTAGAACTCAGGACTAAGAAACTCAATCAAAACCGCTCAACTACATGGAAACTGAACAACCTGCTCCTGAATGACTACTGGGTACATAACGAAATGAAAGCAGAAATAAAGATGTTCTTTGAAATCAATGAGAACAAAGATACAACATACCAGAATCTCTGGGACACATTTAAGCAGTGTGTACAGGGAAATTTATAGCACTAAATGCCCACAAGAGAAGCTGGAAAGATCTAAAATTGACACTCTAACATCACAATTAAAAGAACTAGAGAGGCAAGAGCAAACACATTCAAAAGCTAGCAGAAGGCAAGAAATAACTAAGATCAGAGCAGAACTGAAGGAGATAGAGTCACAAAAAACCCTCCAAAAAATTAATGAATCCAGGAGTTGGTTTTTTGAAAAGATCACAAAATTGACAGACCGCTAGCAAGACTAATAAAGAAGAAAAGAGAGAGGAATCAAATAGACGCAATAAAAAATGATAAAAGGGATATCACCACCGACCCCACAGAAATACAAACAACCATCAGAGAATACTATAATGCCTCTATGCAAATCAACTAGAAAATCTAGAAGAAATGGATATTTCCTGGACACTTACACTCTCCCAAGACTGAAGCAGGAAGAAGTTGAATCTCTGAATAGACCAATAGCAGGCTCTGAAATTGAGGCAACAATTAATAGCCTACCCACGAAAAAAAGTCCAGGACCAGATGGATTCACAGCTGAATTCTACCAGAGGTACAAGGAGGAGCTGGTACCGTTCCTTCTGAAACTATTCCAATCAATAGAAAGAGGGAATCCTCCTAACTCATTTTATGAGGCCAACATCGTCCTGATACCAAAGCCTGGCAGAGACACAACAAAAAAGAGAATTTTAGACCAATATCCCTGATGAACATCGATGCAAAAATTCTCATTAAAATACTGGCAAACCGGATTCAGCAGCACATCAAAAAGCTTATCCACCATGATCAAGTGGGCTTCATCCCTGGGATGCAGGCCTGGTTCAACATTCGCAAATCAATAAACGTAATCCAGCATATAAACAGAACCAAAGACAAGAACCACATGATTATCTCAATAGATGCAGAAAAGGCTTTTGACAAAATTCAACAGCCCTACATGCTAAAAACGATCAATAAATTCGGTATTGATGGAATGTACCTCAAATAATAAGAGCTATTTATGACAACCCCAGCTAATATCATACTGAATGGGCAAAAACTGGAAAAATTCCCTTTGAAAACTGGCACAAGACAGGGATGCCCTCTCTCACCACTCCTATTCAACATAGTGTTGGAAGTTCTGGCTAGGGCAATCAGGCAAGAGAAAGAAATCAAGGGTATTCAGTTAGGAAAAGAAGAAGTCAAATGTCCCTGTTTGCAGACGATATGAATCTATATTTAGAAAACCCCATCGTCTCAGCCCAAAATCTCCTTCAGCTGATAAGCAACTTCAGCAAAGTCTCAGGATACAAAATTAATGTGCAAAAATCACAAGCATTCTTATACACCAGTAACAGACAAGCAGAGAGCCAAATCAGGAATCAACTTCCATTCACAATTGCTTCAAAGAGAATAAAATACCTAGGAATCCAGCTTACAAGGGATGTCAAGGACCTCTTCAAGGAGAACTACAGACCACTGCTCAGTGAAATAAAAGAGGACACAAACAAATGGAAGAACATACCATGCTCATGGATAGGAAGAATCAATATCATGAAAATGGCCATACTGCCCAAGGTTATTTATAGATTCAATGCCATCCCCATCAAGCTACCAATGAGTTTCTTCACAGAATTGGAAAAAACTGCTTTAAAGTTCATATGGAACCAAAAAGAGCCCACATTGCCAAGACAATCCTAGGTCAAAAGGACAAAGCTGGAGGCATCACGCTACCTGACTTCAAACTATACTACAAGGCTACAGTAACCAAAACAGCATGGTACTGCTACCACAACAGAGAAATAGACCAATGGAACAGAACAGAGTCCTCAGAAATAATACCACACATCTACAGCCATCTGATCTTTGACAAACCTGAGAGAAACAAGAATGGGAAAGGATTCCCTATTTAATAAATGGTGCTGGAAAATTGGCTAGCCATAAGTAGAAAGCTGAAACTGGATCCTTTCCTTACCCCATATACGAAAATTAATTCAAGATGGATTAGAGACTTAAATGTTAGACCTAATACCATAAAAACCTAGAAGAAAATCTAGGTAGTACCATTCAGGACATAGGCATGGGCAAGGACTTCATGTCTAAAACACCAAAAGCAACGGCAGCAAAAGCCAAAATTGACAAGTGGGATCTCATTAAACTAAAGAGCTTTTGCACAGCAAAAGAAACTACCATCAGAGTGAACAGGCAACCTACAGAATGGGAGAAAATTTTTGCAACCTACTCATCTGACAAAGGGCTAATATCCAGAATCTACAAAGAACTCAAACAAATATACAAGAAAAAAACAAACAACCCCATCAAAAAGTGGGCAAAGGATATGAACAGACATTTCTCAAAAGAAGACATCTATACAGCCAACAGACACTTGAAAAAATGCTCATCATCACTCGCCATCAGAGAAATGCAAATCAAAACCACAATGAGATACCATCTCACACCAGTTAGAATGGCAATCATAAGAAGTCAGGAAACAATAGATGTTGGAAAGGATGTGGAGAAATAGGAACACTTTTACACTGTTGGTGGGATTGTAAACTAATTCAACCATTATGGAAAACAGTATCGCGATTCCTCAAGGATCTAGAACTAGATGTACCATATGACCCAGCCATCCCACTACTGGGTATATACCCAAAGGATTATAAATTACTCTACTAGAAAGACACATGCACACATATGTTTATTGCGGCACTATTCACAATAGCAAAGACTTGGAATCAACCCAAATGTCCATCTGTGACAGACTGGATTAAGAAAATGTGGCACATATACACCATGGAATACTATGCAGCCATCAAAAAGGATGAGTTTGCGTCCTTTGTAGGGATATGGATGCAGCTGGAAACCATCATTCTTAGCAAACTATCACAAGAAGAGAAAACCAAACACCGCATGTTCTCACTTATAGGTGGGAACTGAACAATGAGATCACTTGGACTCGGGAAGGGGAACATAACACACTGGAGCCTATCATGGGGAGGGGTGAGGAGGGAGGGATTGCATTGGGGAGTTATACATGATATAAACGTTATGCACATGTTCCCTAGAACTTAAAGTATAATAAAATAAAGAAAGAAAGAAAGAAAGAAAGAAAGAAAGAAAGGGACAAAAAAAAAAAAGAAATGTCTGTTCATATCCTTTGCCCACTTTTAGATGGGGTTGTTTGTTTTTTTCTTGTAAATTTGTTTGAGTTCTTTGTAGGTTCTGGACATTAGCCCTTTGTCAGATGAATAGACTGCAAAAATTTTCTCCCATTCTGTAGGTTGCCTGTTCACTGTGATGGTAGTTTCTTTTGCTGTGCAGAAGTTCTTTAGTTTAATTAGATCCCATTTGTCAATTTTGGCTTTTGTTACCATTGCTTTTGGTGTTTTAGACATGAAGTCCTTGCCCATGCCTATGTCCTGAATGGTACTACCTAGGTTTTCTTCTAGGGTTTTTATGGTATTAGGTCTAACATTTAAGTCTCTAATCCCTCTTAAGTTAATTTTCGTATAAGGAGTAAGGAAAGGATCCAGTTTCAGTTTTCTACTTATGGCTTGCCAATTTTCCCAGCACCATTTATTAAATAGGGAATCCTTTCCCCATTTCTTGTTTTTGTCAGGTTTGTCAAAGATCAGATGGCTGCAGATGTGTGGTATTATTTCTGAGGACTCTGTTCTGTTCCACTGGTCTATATCTCTGTTTTGGCACCAGTACCATGCTGTTTTGGTTACTGTAGCCTTGTAGTATAAATGTCCCTTCGCAGATTCCACAAAAAATTTTTTTGCTGAATCAAAACAAATATTTAACTCTGTGAGATGAATCCACACATCACAAAGCAGTTTCACAGATAGATTCTTTCTAGTATTTAAATGGGGATATTCAGTTTTTCCCAACAGATATCAATGGACTTTCAAATGTACCTTTGTGAATCCTATAAAAAGAATATTTCCAACATGCTGAATCAAAAGAAAGTTTTAACACTGAGAGCTGAATCCATACATCACATAGCAGTTTCATAGATAGCTTCTCTCTAGTTTTTATTTGGGGATATTTTGTTTTTCCCTTGGGTCCCAGTGCACTCCCAAGTGTCCCTTCACAGATTCCACAAGAGAGTGTTTCCAACCTACTGAATAAAAAAAAAGGCTTAATACTGTGAGATGAATCCACACATCCAAAAGCAGTGTCACAGATTGCTTCTTTCTAGTTTTTATCTGAGGATATTCAGTTTTTCCCTGTAGACCTCAAAGGGCTCCCAAATATCCATTAGCAGATTTTACAAAAATAGTGTTTCCAAATTGCTAAATTAAAAGACAGTTTTATCTCTTTCAGGTGAATCCACACATCACAAAGTAGTTTCACAGTTGACTTCTTTCTAGTTTTTATGTGGGGATATTCACTTTTTCACCATAAGCCTCAATGTGCTCCCAAATACCCCTTCACAGATTCTGCAAAAATAGTGTTTCCAAAGTGCTGAATCAAAGGAAAAGTATAGTTCTGTTAAATAAGTCAACAAATCAGAAAGCAGTTTCAAAGTTACCTTCTTTCTAGATTTATCTGAAGATATTCAATTTGTCACCATAGCCCTCCATGTGTTCCCGAATATCCCTTTACAGATTCTAGTAAAGGATGGTTTGCAACCTACTGAATTGTAAGAAAGTTTTAACCCTTTGAGATGAATCCACAGATCACAAAGCAGTTTCACAGATAGTTTCTTTCCAATTTTTATTTTTGGATATTCACTTTTTCATTATAGGCCTCAATGAGCTCCAAAATGTCCCTTCGCAGATTATGCAAAAACAGTTTTTTTAAGCTGGTGAAACAAAAGAAAGGTTTAAGTCTATGAGATGAATCCACACATCACAAAGCAATTTCAGAGACAGCTTCTTTCTACTTTTTACCTGGGGATATTCGCTTTTTCACCATAGGCTTCAAAGAGTTCCCAAATGTCCCTTCGCAGATACTACAAAAACAGTTTTCAAAGAGCTGAGTCAAAAAAAGGTTTAATCCTGTGAGACGAATCCACACATCAAGAAACAGTTTCACAGATAGTTTTTTTTTACTTTTTATCTGGGGATATTCGCTTTTTCACCATTGGCCTCAATTTGTGCCCAAATGTCCCTTCGCAGATTCTACAAAAACAGTGTTTCCAAACTGCTGAATTAAAAGAAAGGTTTAACTCTCTGAGATGAATCCACACATCACAAGGCAGTTTCACAGATAGCTTCCTTCTAGTTTTTAATCTTGGGATATTCACGTTTTCACCATAGGCCCCAATGAGCTCCTAAATGTGTCTTAAATTCTGCAAAAGCAGTGTTTCAAAACTGCTGAATCAAAAGAAAAGTTTTTCCCAGTGAGTTGAATCAACAAATCAGAAAGCAGTTTCACAGATATCTTCTTTCTAGTTTTTATATGGAGATATTCGGTTTGTCACCATAGCCCTCAATGTTCTCCCAAATGTCCCTTCACAGGTTCTATGAAAGGACTATTTGCAACCTGATGAATGAAAAGAGAGGTTTAACTCTGTGAGATGAATCCACACACCACAATGCAGTTTCACAGATAACTTCTTTCTATTTTTTATTTTTGGATATTTTCTTTTTCTCCAAAGGCCTCAATGAGCTGCCAAATGTTCCTTTGCAGATTCTACAAAAAGAATGTTCGCAACAGGCTGAAACAAAAGAAAGATTTAACTCTGTGAGATGAATCCACACATCACAATGCAGTTTCACAGATAGCTTCTTTCAAGTTTCTATCTGGGGATATTTTGTTTTTCTTCTTAGGCCTCAATGGGTTCCCAAATGTCCCATTGCAGATTCTATGCCAAAAGTGCTATCAGTGTGCTGAATCAAAAGAAATCTTTACCTCTTTGAGATTAATTTATACATCACAAAGCAGTTTCACAGTTAACTTCTTTCTTGTTTTTTTCCTGGGGATGTTTTGCTTTTCCCCATAGGCTTCAATGGGCTCCTAAATGTCTCCTTGCAGATTCTACAAAAAAAGAATTTTCAACCTGCTGAATCTAAAGAAAGGTTTAACTCTGTAACCTCAATCCATGCATCAAAAAGCAGTTTCACAGATAGTTTCTTTCTAGCTTTATCTGGGGTTATTCTGTTCTTCCCCATAGGCTACAATGAACTCCCACATGTCCCTTCAAAGATTCTACAAAAATAGTGATTTAAATTTGTTGAATAAAAAGCGTAATTTAATTCTGTGAGATGTATCCACACATCACAAAGCTGTTTCACAGATTTTTTTCAAGTATTTATCTAGGGACATTTGGTATTTTCCCTTAAGCATTGATAGCTCTGAAGTATACCTTCACAGATGCTACAAAAAATTCTTTCCAACCTGCTGAATCAAAAGAAAGGTTTAACACTGTGAGATGAATGCACACATCACAAAGCTATTTCACAGATAGCTTCTTTCTACTTTTTATCTGTGGATATTCAGAATTCCATATAGGCCTCAAAGGACTCCCAAATGTCCCTTCACAGATTCTACAAAAAGACAGTTTCCGACCTACTAAATAAAAAGAGAAGTTTAACATTGTGAGATGAATCCACACATCACATTCAGTTTCACACATAGCTTCTTTCTAATTTTTATCTGGGGATATTTTGATTTTCTGCATAGGTCTCAATGCACTCCCAATGTCCCTTTGCAGGTTTTACAAAAAGAGTGTTTCCAACCTTAAGAAAAAAAATTAAGTCCAGGAGTTGAATCCACACATCACAATGCAGTTTCAGAGATGGCTTCTTTCCAGTTTTTACTGGGGATAGTCTTTTTTCCCCCCCCATTGGCCTGAATACGTTCTGAAATGTCCTTTTGTAGATTTTACATAAAGAGTGTTTCCAACTTTCTGAATCAAAAGAAATGTTTAACTCTGTAATCAAAAGAAATATTTAACTCTGTGAGATGAATTCACATATCATCAAGTGGTTTCAAAGATAAGTTCTTTCTAGTTTTTATCTGTGCATATTTGTTTTTTTCCCCATAGACTACAATGTGCTCCCAAAAGTCTTTTTGTAGAGTATAGAAAAAAAGCGTTCCCAACCTGCTGAATCAAAAGAAACGTTTAACTCTGTGAGATGAATCCACATATCATCAAGCAGTTTCAAAGATAGGTTCTTTCTAGTTTTTATCTGTGCATATTCATTTCCCCCCACCCCATAGGCTACAATGTGCTCCCAAATGTCTTTTTGCAGATTTTAGAAAAAGAGTGTTCCCAACCTGTTGAATCAAAAGAAAGGTTTACCTCTAATGGATGGCTCAACACATCACAAAGCAGTTTCACAGATAGTTTCATTCAAATTTTTATCTGGGGATATTCGGTTTTTCCCCAGAGGCCTCAACGGAATTCAAAATGTCCCTTCACAGTTTCTAGAAATCGCTGTTTCCCACATGCTGAATCAAAAGAGACTTTTAACTCTGTGAAATGAATCCACACACCACAAAGCAGTTTCACAGACAACTTATTTCCAGTTTTTCTCTGGGGATATTCTGTTTCATAGGCCACAGCAGGTTCTCAAATATCCCTTTTCAGATTCTTCAAAAAAAAGTGTTTCCAACCTGCTGTATCAAAAGAAAGGTTTGACTCTGTGAGATGAATCCACATATCCCCAAGCAGTTTCACATATAGCATCTTTCCAGTTTTTAATCTAGGTATGCTTAGTTTTTCCCCTTAGGCCTCAGTGGGCTCCCAAATGTCCCTTTGCAGATTATACAAAAAGTGTTTCCCTTCTGCTGAATCAAAAGAAATATTTAATTTGTGAGATGAATGTATACATTACAAAGAAGTTTCACATACAGCTTCGTTCTAGTTTTTATTTGGGTATATTCAGTTTTTCTCCACAAGCCTCAGTGTACTCCCAAATGTCCCCTTGCAGATTACACAAAAAGAGTGTTTCATACCTGCTGAATCAAAGAAAGGTTTACCTATGTTGGATGCATCCACATATCACAAAGCAGTTTCACAGATAAATTCTTTCAAGTTCTTATCTGGGGATATTGACTTTTTCCCCATAGAACTCAATGGACTTTCAAATGTCTCTTTGCAGATCCTACAAAAAGAGTGTTTCCAAACTGCTGAATCAAAATAAATGTTTAATTCTGTGAGATGAATCTACACATCACAAAGCAGTTTTACAGAAAGCTTCTTTTTAATTTTTATCTATGGAATTTTGTTTTTCCCCATAGGCCTCAAAGGGCTTCCATATGTACTTTCATAGATCTACACATGGAGTGTTAAAAACATTCAGAATAAAAAGAAAAGTTTTAACTCTTTGAGTTGAATCCACACATCACAAAACAATTTTACTGATGGTTTCTTTATAGTTTTTAGCTAGGTATAATCAATTTTCCCTCATTGGCTTCAATTGGTTCCCAAATATTTCTTTGCAGATTCTACAAACAAAGTGTTTCCAAAGTGTTGAATCAAAAGAATCGTTTACCTCTGTGAGATGAATTGACATTACAAAGTAGATTCACATATAGCTTCTTTCTAGTTTTCATCTGCAGAAATTCTCTTTTTCCTCATTCGTATCAATGGACTTCCAACTGTCTCTTCACAGATACTACAAAAAAAGTGTTTCCATCCTGCTGAAACAAAAGAAAAGTTAACTCTGTGAGAAGAATCCACAAGTTAGAAAGCAGGTTGACCGATGGCATTTTTCTAGTTTTTATCTGGGGATATTCAGTTTTCCCTATAGGCCCAAATGGGACCAGAAAATCCTTTCACAGGTTTTACAAAAACAGTATTTTGAACCTGCTGAATCCAGAGAAAGGTTTAACTCTGAGATGAATCCAACCATCATCAAGCTGTTTCACAGATAGCTTCTTTCAAGTTTTTATCTGGGGATATTCTGTTTACCCCTTAGGCCTAAATAAGCTCTTATATGTCCTTTCATAGTTCTACAAAAGGAGTGTTTCCAACCTCGTGAATTAAAAGGAAGTTTTAACTCTATCAGATGAATCCACACATCACAAAGGAGTTTCACAGACAGCTTCTTTCTTACTTTTCTCTGGGGATATTCTGTTTTTCCCCTTAGGCCTTAAAGGTCTCCAAAATGTCCCTTCACAGATTCTACAAAAAGAGTTTTTCCAAACTGTTGAATCAAAAGAAAAATTTACCTCTGAAAAGTGGATCCACTTATCACAAAGCGGTTTCACAGATAGTTTCTTTTGAGATTTTACCTAGGGATATTTTGTTTTCTCCAATAGGCTCAATGGGCTTCAAAAAGTCTTTTAGCAGTTTCTACAAAAACAGTTTCCAAACTGCTGAATCAAAAGAAACATTTATCTCAGTTAGATGAATTGACACATCACAAAGCAGATTTACAGTTCACTTCTTTCTAGTTTTTACCTGGGAATATTCAGTTTTTCCTCATAGGCTTCAATGGACTTTCAAATGTCCCTTTGCAGTTTCTACAAAAAGAGGGTTTGCAACCTCCTGAATCAAAAGAAAGGTTTAGCTATGTGAGGTGAATCAACACGTCACAGTACTATTTCACAGATAGCTTCTTTCTAGTTTTCATCTAGGGATATTCTGTTTTTCCCCAAAGGCCTCAATGGACTTTTAAATGTCTCTTTCCAGATTTTACAAAAAGGGTGTTTCCAACTGCTGAATCAAAAGAAAGTTTTAATTCTGTGAGATGAATCCGCACATCACAAAGTAGTTTCACAGATAGCTCTTTCAAGTTTGTATCTGGACATATTTGGTTTTCCCCCATAGGACTCAATAGGCTCCCAAATTTCTCTATGGTGATTCTATAAAAAAGCGTGTTTTCATCCTACTGAATCAAAAGAAATGATTACCTCTGTGAGTGGAATTCACACATGATCAAACAGTTTCCCAGAGAGTTTCTTTGTAGTTTTTATCTGGGGATAGTCAGTTTTTCCCACAGGCCTCAGTGGGCTCCCAAATGTAATTTTGCAGATTATACAAAAAGAGTATTTCCAACTTGTTGAATCAAAGTAAAGTTTTAACTCTGTGAGATCAATCCACACATCACCAAACAGTTTCACAGATAGCTTCTTTCTAGTTTTTATCTGGGAATATTTGTATTTTTTTAATAGGCTTCAATGTGCTTTGAAATGGCCAATCACAGATTCTACCAAAAAAGATTTTGAACCTGCTGAATTAAAAGAACGGTTTAATGTTGAGAGATGAAGCCATACATCACCAAGTAGTTTCACAAATAGCTTGTTTCTAGTTTTTATTTGGGCAGATTCTCTTTCTCTCCCTAAGCCTCTATCAGCTTTAAAAAGTCCATTCACAGATTCCACACAAAGAGGTTTCCAACCTACAGAATCAAAAGAATGGTTTAACACTGTGAGATGAATCCACACATCACAAAGCAGTTTCACAGATAACATCTTTCTAGTTTGTACCTGGAGATATTATGTTTTTCCCCATGAGCCTCCATGGGCTCTCAAATGTCCCTTCACATATTCTACAGAAAGAATGTTTCCAATCTGCTAAATCAAGAGAAAGGTTTAACTCTATGAGATGAATCCACACATAGTGAAGCAGTTTCACACATAGATTCTTTCTAGTTTGTACCTGGAGATATTCAGTTTTCATCATAGACTTCAATGGGTTCCCAAATGTCCCTTCACAGATTCTACAAAAAGAGTGTTTCCAACCTGCTGAATAAAAAGAAACGTTTATCTCAGTGAGATGAATCTACACATCCCCAAGCAGTTTCACAGATAGCTTCTTGATAGTTTTTATCTTGGGACATTAGTTTTTCCACATTGGCCTCAATGAGCTAACTAGTTTTTCTTCACAAATTATACAAAAAGAGTGTTTCCAACTGCTGGATCAAAAGAAAGGTTTAACTCCGTGAGATGCATCCACACATCTCAATGCAGTTTCACAGATAGCTCTTTTCTAGTTTTTATGTGGGAATATTCATTTTTTCCCCATAGGCCTCAATGAACTCACATGTGTCCTTTTGCAGATTCTACAAAAAAAGTGATTCCAACCGTCTGAATCAAAAGACAGGTTTAACTCTGTGAAATGAATCAATATCATTAAGTAGTTTCACAGATAGCTTCTGTCTAGTTTTTATCTGGGATATTCAACTTTTCCTTATAGGCCTCAAAGATCTCCCCAATGTCCCTTCACAAATTCTACAAAAAGTGTTTCTGATACATTGAAACAAAAGTCAAGTTTAATACCGTGAGATGAATTTACACATCACTATGTAGTTTCCCAGATAGCTTCTTTCTAGTTTTTAATCTGGTTATATTCAATTTTTCCCCAAAATCTCAATGGGCTCCTAAATGTTCCTTTGCAGATTCTGCAAAAAGAGTGCTTCCAGGCTGCTGAAACAAAAGAAAGCTTTAACTATTTGAATGAATCAATACATCACCAAGAAGTTTCACAGATAGTTCTTTCTAGTTTTTACCTGGGGATAGAGAGATTTCCCTTTGGCCTCAATGGAGTCCAAAATCTCCCTTGGCAGATTCTAAAAAGAGGATTTTTCACATGCTGAATCAAAAGAAAGGTTTAACTCTGTGAGATGAATCCACACATCACCAAGCATTTTCATAGGTGGCTCCTTTCTAGTTTTTATGTGGGGATATTTGTTTTATTTTTCCCATTGGCCTCAAAGGGCTCCCAAATGTCCCTTCACATATTCTACAGAAAGAATGTTTCCAATCTGCTAAATCAAGAGAAAGGTTTAACTCTATGAGATGAATCCACACATAGTGAAGCAGTTTCACACATAGATTCTTTCTAGTTTGTACCTGGAGATATTCAGTTTTCATCATAGACTTCAATGGGTTCCCAAATGTCCCTTCACAGATTCTACAAAAAGAGTGTTTCCAACCTGCTGAATAAAAAGAAACGTTTATCTCAGTGAGATGAATCTACACATCCCCAAGCAGTTTCACAGATAGCTTCTTGATAGTTTTTATCTTGGGACATTTAGTTTTTCCACATTGGCCTCAATAAGCTAACTAGTTTTTCTTCACAAATTATACAAAAAGAGTGTTTCCAACCTGCTGGATCAAAAGAAAGGTTTAACTCCGTGAGATGCATCCACACATCTCAATGCAGTTTCACAGATAGCTCTTTTCTAGTTTTTATGTGGGAATATTCATTTTTTCCCCATAGGCCTCAATGAACTCACATGTGTCCTTTTGCAGATTCTACAAAAAAAGTGATTCCAACTGTCTGAATCAAAAGACAGGTTTAACTCTGTGAAATGAATCAATATCATTAAGTAGTTTCACAGATAGCTTCTGTCTAGTTTTTATCTGGGATATTCAACTTTTCCTTATAGGCCTCAAAGATCTCCCCAATGTCCCTTCACAAATTCTACAAAAAGTGTTTCTGATACATTGAAACAAAAGTCAAGTTTAATACCGTGAGATGAATTTACACATCACTATGTAGTTTCCCAGATAGCTTCTTTCTAGTTTTTAATCTGGTTATATTCAATTTTTCCCCAAAATCTCAATGGGCTCCTAAATGTTCCTTTGCAGATTCTGCAAAAAGAGTGCTTCCAGGCTGCTGAAACAAAAGAAAGCTTTAACTATTTGAAATGAATCAATACATCACCAAGAAGTTTCACAGATAGTTTCTTTCTAGTTTTTACCTGGGGATAGAGAGATTTCCCTTTGGCCTCAATGGAGTCCAAAATCTCCCTTGGCAGATTCTAAAAAGAGGATTTTTCACATGCTGAATCAAAAGAAAGGTTTAACTCTGTGAGATGAATCCACACATCACCAAGCATTTTCATAGGTGGCTCCTTTCTAGTTTTTATGTGGGGATATTTGTTTTATTTTTCCCATTGGCCTCAAAGGGCTCCCAAATGTCCCTTCACAGATTCTACGAAAAGAGGGTTTCCAACCAGCTGAATCAAAAGATAGGCTTAACTCTGTGAGATGCAGGTCACCAAGCACTATTACTGGTAGCTTCTTTCTCGTTTTTATCTGACAATATTCCATTTTTCCCCATAGGCCACAAGGGTCTCCCCAATGTCCCCTTGCAAATTCTACAAAAAAGAATGTTTCCAACTGATGAATCAAAAGACAGGTTTAACACTATGAAATGAATTCACATATCACCACGTATTTTCACAGGTAGCTTCTTTCTAGTTTTTATCTGAAGATATTCAGATATTCAGCCCTCAATGGGCTCCCAAATATCCCTCTGCAGATTCTACAAAAAGAGTGTTCCAAACTTGCTGAATTAAGAGATAGGTGTAGCTAAATTCATACATCACCAAGAAGTTTTACAGGTAGTTTCTCTCTAGTTTTTATCTTGGGATACTGGAATATCCCCACAGGCCACAATGAAGTCCAAAACCTCCCTACAAAGAGAGGGATTTTAATCTGCTGAATCAAAAGAAAGGTTTAACTCTGTGACATAAATTCACACATCGCCAAGCAGATTCACAGATAGCAGCATTCTAGTGTTCATTTTGGAATATTTTCCTTTTCCCCATAGGCTCAATGGGCTCCCAAATGTCCCTTCACAGATTCTACAAAAAGAGTGTTTCCAACCTGCTGAATCCAAAGGAAGGATTAACTCTATGAGATGAACCATCACATCACAAAGCAGTTTCACATTCAGCTTCTTTCTAGTTTTTATCTGGGGATATTCGCTTTTTCCACATAGAACTCAATGGGTTCCAACATGATCCTTTGCAGATTCTAAGAAATACTGTTTCCAAGATGCTTAATCAAAGAAAAGTTTAGCTCTGTGAGATGAATTCATACATCAAAAAGCAGTTTCACATAGAGCTTCTTTCTAGTTTCTATCTGGGGATATTTGGTTTTTCCTCATAGGTCTCAATATCTCTGAAATGTCCCTTGACAGATTCTACAACAGAGTATTTCCAACCACGTGAATAAACAGAAATGTTTCAAAATTTGAGATGAATCCATATCTGACAATACAGTTTCACAGATACCTTCTTTCTAGTTTTTATCCTGGAATATTAGGTTTTTCCCATTAGACCTCAATGGGCTCCCAAATATCCCTTTGCAGATTCTACAAAAAGAGTGTTTCAACCTGCAGAATCAAAAGAAACCTGCATAATCAAAAGAAACAAAAGAAACTGCTTTGTGAAACAAAGCAGTTTCACATTCAGTTTCTTTCTAGTTTCTTTCCTGGGGATATTCGGTTCTTCCCCATAGACCTCAATGACCTCACAAGTGTCCCATTGCAGATTCTATGAGCAGAATGTTTCCAACCTGTGGAATCAAAAGAAAGGTTTAACTATTTGAGATGGATCCGCACATCACCAAGTAGTTTCACTGAGAACTTTTTTCTAGTTTTTATCTTGGCATAATTGGTTTTTCCCGTGGGCCATAATGTGCTACTAAAGTTCCCTTTGCAGATTCTAAAAAAGGCTGTTACCAATCTACTGAATCAAATGAAAGGTTTAACTCTGTGACATGAATCAACACATCAAAATGCAGTTTCTCAGATTGCTCCTTTCTAGTGTTTATCTGGGTACATTTTGTTTTTCCCCATAGGCCTCATTAGGCTCCAAATGTCCCTTTGCAGATTCTAAAAATCAGTGTTTCCAAGCGAATCAAAAGAAAGGTTTTACTCTGAGATGAATCCAGACATTAAAAAGCAGTTTCACAGATAGCTCCTTTCTAGAATTTACCTGGGGATATTCGTTTTTTCCCCCCTAGATCACAATGAGCGCCCAAACGTCCCTTCCTTCGCAGATTCTATAAAAACGATCTTTCCAACTTGCTGAATCAAAGAGAAATTTAACTCTTTGAGATGAATCCACACATCACAAAGCAGTTTCAGAGATAGCTTCTTTCTTGTTTTTATTTGTGAATATTCTGTTTTTCCCCATAGGACACAATGGATTTCCAAATGTCCTTTCACAGATTCTACAAAAAGAGTGTTTCCAATCTACTGAATCAAAAGAATAGTTTAACACTGAGAGATGAATCCACACATCACAAAGCAGTTTCACAGTTAACCTCTGTCTAGTTTTAATCTATGGATATTCGGTTTTTCCCCATATGCCACAATGGGCTCCCAAATGTCCCTTTGCAGATTGTACACAAAGAGTATTTTCAACCGGCTGAATCAAAAGAAAAGTTTAACTCTGACATGAGTCCGCACGTCACAAAGCAGTTTCACAGATTGCATCTTTCTAGATTATATGTGGTAATATTTGGTTTTTCCTGATAAGCCCCAAAGGGCTCCCAAATGTCCCTTCACACATTCTACAAAAAGACTATTTCCAATGCTCAGAATCAAAAGAAAGCTTTAATACTGTGAGATGAATCCACACATCACAATGCAGTTTCACAGAGAGTTGCTTTCTAGTTTGTATCTGCAGATATTCGGTTTCCATCATAGGCCTCAGGGGGTTCCCAAATGTCCCTTCACAGATTCTACAAAAAGAGTGTTTCAAAACCTGTTGAATCTAAAGAAATTTTTATCTCCTGGAAATGAATCCACACACCCCCAAGCAGTTTCACAGATAGCTCCCTTCTAATTTTTATCAGGGAATATTCAGTTTTCCCCATAGGCCTCAAAGGTCTCCTCAATGTCCCTTCGCAGATTATACAAAAGAGTGTTTACAACCTGTTGACTCAAAAGACAGGTTTAACATGGTGAGATGAATTCACACGTCACTGATTAGTTTCCCAGATAGCTTCCTCCTAGTTTTTATTTGGCTGTATTCAATTTTTCCCAATAGACTTCAATGGGCTCCCCAATGTCCCTTTGCAGATTCTACAAAAAGAGAGTTTCCAATTCGCTTAATTGAAAGAAAGTTTTAACTATTTGAGATCAATCCACACGTCACCAAGCAGTTTCACAGATAGTTTCTTTATAGTTTTTATGTGGGGATAATTGTATTTCCCCAATGACCTCTAGGGAGTCCAAAATCTCCCTTTGCAGATTATACAAAAAAAGGGGTTTTTAACCCACTGAATCAAAAGAAATGTTTAACTCCATGAGGTAAATCACCAAGCAGATTCACAGATATCTTCCTTCTTGTTTTTATATGGAGATAATTGGTTTTTCCCCATAAGACTCAATGGATTCCAAAATATTCCTTTACAGATTCTACAAAAATAGTGTTTCCTACCTGCTGAATCAAAAGGAAAGTTTAACTCTGTGAGATGAATTTACACATCACAAAGCAGTTTCACAGATAGTTTCTTTCTCGTTTTTATCTGAAGAAATTGGGTTTTTTCCCATAAGCCTCAATGGGCTCCCAAATGTCCCTTCACAGATTCTACAAAAACAGTTTCCAACCTGCTGAATCAAAATAAAAGCTTAACTCTGTGAGATGAATCGGCCCATCACAAAGCAGTTTCACAGATAGCTTCTATCTAGATTTTTTTGTGGATATTCAATTTTTCCCCTTAAGCCACAATGGACTCTTATATGTCCCATTGCAGATTCTACAAAAAGAGTACTTCCAACCTGTGGAAGTAAAATACTGGTGTAGCATTGTGAGATGAATCCACATATCACAGAGCAGTTTCATAGATAGTTTATTCCTAGTTTTTTTCAGTGCATATTTTGTTTTTCCCCTTTGGCCTCAGTGGGCCCCCAATTGTCCCTTTGCAGATTCTCCAAAAAGAGTGTTTCTAAACTGCTGAATCAAAAGAAAGGTTCAACTCTGTGAGATGAATGGACTTATTACAAAGCAGCTTCACAGATAGCTTCTTTGTAGTTTTTGTCTGGGGATATTCAGTTTTCCCCCATAGGCCCCAGTGGATTCCCAAATGTACCTTCACAGATTTTACAAAAAGTGTTTCCAACCTGCTGAATCAAAAGAAAGGTTTACCTCTGATAGATGGATCCACACATCACAGTATCACAGACTGTTTCTTTCTAGTTTTAATCTGGGGACGTTCAGTTTTTCCCCATTGGCCTAAGTGGACTTCCAAATGTCCCTTTCACGATTCTACAAAAAAAAAGTGTGTCCAACCTTCTAAATAAAAAGAAAATTTTAACTCTGTGAAAGGAATCCATCTATCACAAAGAAGTTTCCAAGGCAGATTATTTCTATTTTTTTTTCTGGGGATATCTGACTTTTCTCCATATAACTCAGTGGACTTCCAAATGTCCCTTCTCAGATTCTACACAAGGAGTTTTTCCAACATGCAGAATCAAAAGAAACTTTTAACGCTCTGAGATGAATCCACATGTCACAAAGCTATTTCACAGATAGCTTCTTTATAATTTTTATTTGGGGATGCTCAGTTTTTTCCTATAAGCCTCAATCGGCTCCCAAATATTTATTTGCAGATTCTGCAAAAAGAGTGTTTCCAACCTGCTGTATCAAAGGAAATGTTTATCACTGTAAGGTTAATCCAAACATCACAAAGTGGTTTCACAGATAGCTACTTTCTATTTTATCTGCAGATATTCAGTTTTTTCCCATAGGTCTCAAAGCATCCTCAAATGTTTCTTTGTAAATTCCACAGAAAAAGTGTTTCCAACCTTCTGCTTTCAAAGGAAGGTTTAACTCTCATAACATCACAAAGCACTTTCACAGATAGTTTCTTCCTAGTTTTTACCTGGGGATATTCACTTTTTCAACATAGGCCTCAATGGGCTCCAAAATGTTTCTTTGCAGATTCTAGAAAAGAGTGATTCCAAGATGCTTAATTAAAGAAAAGTTTAACTCTGTGAGATGAATCTATTCATCACTTTTCAGTTTCAGAGATAGCTTTTTCTAGTTTTAATTTGGTGATATTTGGTTTTTCCCCATAGGTCTCAAAGGGCTCTCAAATGTACTTTGGGAGATTCTGCAAAAACAATGTTTCCAACCTGCTCAATCAAAATAAAGCCTTAAATTTATAAAATGAATCCACACATCACAGAGCAGTTTCATAGATATTTTCTTCATAATTTTTTCTGGGGATATTATTTTTTTCCCCATGGGCCTCAATCCACTCCCAAATGCCGCTTCTCAGATTCCACAAAAAGATTGTCTCCAACCTGCTGAATCAAAAGAAAGGTTTAACTTGTGAGATGAGTCCACACATCCCAAAGTAGTTGCACAGGTAGCTTCTTTCCAGTTTTTTTTTTTTTTTTCTGGGGATATTTTGTTTTTCCCCATAGGCCTCCATCAGGTCTGAAATGTCACTTACCACATTCCACAAAAAGATTTTTTCCAACTTCCTGAATCAAAAGAAAGGTTGACCTCTGACATTTTCAAAGATACTTTCTTTGTGTTTTTATGTGGGGATATTCAGTTTTTTTTCCCATAGGCCTCAATAGACTTCAAAATGTCCCTTCTCAGTTTCTACAAAAAGAGTGTTTCCAAACTGTTGAATCAAAAAAAAAAAAAAAAAAAGGTTTAAGTCTGTGAGGTGAATTGACAGATCACAAAGCAGTTTCACAGAGAGCCTTTTTTCTAGTTTTAATCTGGGGTTCTTCAGTTTTTCCCCATAGGCCAAAAAACTCTGTAAGATTAATCCACACATTATAAAGCAGTTTCACAGATAGCATCTTTCTAGTATTTTTTTGTGGATATGTGGTTTTCCCCCATAGGCCCCAAAGGGATCCAAAATGTCCCTTCACAGATTCTACAAAAAGAGGATTTCCAATCTGCTGAATCAACAGAAAGTTTTATCTCTGTGAGATGAATCCATACATCACAGAGCAGTTTTACAAATAGCTTCCTTCTAACTTTTATCTGAGAATATTTGTTTTCTCTCTATAGGCCTCAATGGGCTCCCAAATGTCCCTTCACAGATTCTACCAAAAGAGGATTTCCAATCTGCTGAATCAACAGAAAGTTTTATCTCTGTGTGATGAATCCATGCATCACAGAGCAGTTTCACAAGTAGCTTCCTTCTAGCTTTTATTTGGGGATAATCGGGTTTTTCCCATAGGCCTCAATGGGCTCCCAAACATCCCTTCACAGATTCTACAAGATTGTTTCTTACTGCTGAATCTAAAGAAAGGTTTACCTCTTATGGATGGATCCACACAACACAAAGCAGTTTCACAGATTGCTTCCTTCTAGTTTTTACCAAGAGATATTTTGTTTTTCCCTATAGGCCTCACTGATTTTCCAAATGTCCCTTCAAAGATTCTACAAAAAAAAAGTGTTTCCAACATGCTGAATCAAAAAGAATGTTTAAGTCTGTAAGATGAATCCACACATCACAAAGCAGTTTCACAGATGGCATATTTCTAGTTTTTATCTGGAGATATTTGGATTTTTCCCATATGCCTCAATGGGCTTCCAAATGTCTTTTCACAGATTCCACACATGGAGTGTTTCCAACATGCAGACTCAAAGGAAAGGTTTAGCTTTGTGAGATGAATCCACACATCACAAAGCAGTTTCACAGATAGCTTCTTTTTAATTTTTATATGGGAATATTTTTTTGTGTGTGTAGGTCTCAATCGACTCCCAAATATTTATTCACAGATTCTACAAAAGAGTGTTTCCAACCTGTTGAATCAAAAGAAAGTTTTAACTCTGTTAGATGAATCCACACATTACAATGCAGTTTCATAGATAATGTCTTTTTAGATTTTATCTGGGTATAATCTATTTTTTCCCATAAGCTGCAATGGGCTCCAAAATGTCCCTTTGTAGATGCTACAAAACGAGTGTTTTTAACCTACTGCATCAAAGTATAGGTTTATCTCTGTGAAATGAATATACACACCACAGTGTACTTTCTCAGATAATTTCTTTGCAGTTGTTATCTGGGGATGTTCTGTTTTTCCCCATAAGCTGCAATGGGCTCCTGAATGTTCCTTCGCAGATCTAAGAAAAGATTGTTTCCAACCTGCTGAATCCAAAGAAAATTTAACTCTATGACATGAATCCACAAATCACAAAGCAGTTTCACAGATAGCTTCTTTCTAGTGTTTATCTGGGGATAATCGGTTTTCCCTTATAACGCCCAAGGGGCTCCAAAAAAATATTTTTGCAGATGCTACAAAAAAACTGTTTCTGACTTGGTGAATCAAAAGAAAGTTTTAACTCTCTCAGGTGAATCCACACGTGAAAATGCAGTTTCACTGGTAGCTCTATCTAGTTGTCAACTCGGGATATATGGGGTTTCCCAATAGGCCTTAATGCCCTCCCAAATGTCCCTTTGCAGATTCTACAAAAAGAGTGTTTCCAACCCGCTGAGTCAAAAGAAAGTTTTAACTCCATTAGATGAACCCACACGTCACAAAGTAATTCATGGAGAGTTTCTTTCTAGCTTTTATCTGGAGATATTCAGTTATTTCCCATAGGCCTCAATGGACTCCCAAATGTCCCTCCACAGATTCGAGAAAAAGAGTGTTTCCAACCTGCTGAATCAACAGAAAGTTTTAAAACTGTGAGATGAATCCACTCAAGACAAGCAGTGTCCCAGACACCTTTTTTCCAGTTTTTATCTTGGGATATTTAGTTTTCGCAGTAGACCTCAATGGGTTCCAAAATGTCCCTTCGTAGATTCAACAAAAAGAGTGTTTCCAACCTACTGAATTGAAAGAAAGTTTTAACTCTGTGATGAATCCACACATCAAAAAGCAGTTTCACATAATGCTTCCTTCTAGTTTTTATCTAGGTATATTTTGTTTTATCCCATAGGCCCCAATGATCTCCAAAATGTCCCTTCGCAGATTCTACAGAGTCTTTCCAACCCGGTCAATCAATATGTTTTAAAAAGTGAGATGAATCCACACATCACACAGCAGTTTCACAAATAGCTTCCTTCTAGTTTTTATCTTGGAATATTCAGGTTTCTTTCCATCGGTTTCTATGGGATCCCTAATGTCCCTTTGCAGATTCTAAAAAAGAGTGTTTCCAGGCTGGGTGTGGTGGCTCATGCCTGTAATCCCAGCACTTTGGGAGACTGAGGTGGGTAGATCACGAGGTCAGGAGATCAAGACCATCCTGGCTAACATAGTGAAACCCCATCTCTACTAAAAATACAAAAAGTTAGCCAGGCATGGTGGGGGGTGCCTATGGTCCCCGCTGCTCAGGAGGCTGAGGCAACAGAATGGCATGAAGCTGGGAGTTGGAGCTTGCAGTGAGCCGAGATTGTGCCACTGTACTCCAGCCTGGGCAACAGAGTGAGATTCCATCTCAAAAAAAAAAAAAAAAGTGTTTCCAACCTGGTGAATCTAAAGAATGGTTTATCTCTGAGATGAATCCACACATCAAAAAGCAGTTTCACAGATAGCGTCTTTATAGTTTTTATCTTGGGATATTCAGTTTTTTCCCATAGGTCACAATGGACTCCCAAATGTCCCTTCAAAGATAATACAAAAAGAGTTTTTCCAACCTGCTCAAACAACACAAAGTTTTAACAATGTAAGATTAATCCACACATGACAATGCAGTTTCACAGATACCTTCTTTCTAGTTTTTATCCTAGAATATTCAGTTTTTCCACACAGGCCACAATGGGCTCCCAAATATCCCTTCACACATTCTACAAAAAGATTGTTTCCAACCTGCTGAATCAAAAGAAAGTTTCAACTCTGTGAGATGAATCCACACATCACAGAGAAGTTTCACATTCAGCTTCTATTTTTTTCCTGGGGATATTTAGTTTTTCTCCATAAGACTCAAAGATCTCTGAAATGTCCCTTCACAGATCCTACAAACACAGTGTTTCCAACCTGCAAAATCAAAAGAAAGATTTAACTCTCTGAGATGAATCCATACATCACAAAGCAGATTCACAGATAGCATTTTTTGAGTTTCTATCTTGGGATATTCAGTTTTTCCTATAGGCCACAATGTGTTACCAAATTTCCCTTGACAGTTTCTAAAAAAGAGTGTTTCCAATCTGATGAATCAAAAGAAAGGTTTTATTCTGTGAGATGATTCCAAAGCAGTTTCACATTCAGCTTCTATGTAGTTTTTTCTGGAGATATTCCGTTTTTCCCAATAGACCATAATGAGTGCCCAAATATCCCTTAGCAGATTCTGCCAAAAGTGTGTTTCCACCTTGCTGAATCAAAGAAAATTTCACTCAGTGAGATTAATCCACACATCACAAAACAGTTTCAAAGATAGCTTCTTTCTTGTTTTTTTAGGGGGATATTCCGTTGTTCCTCTTAGGACACAATGGAATGTCAAATGTTCTTTCGCAGGTTCTACAGAAAGTGTTTCCACCCTACTGAATCCAAAGAATGGTTTAACACTGTCAGACGAATCCACACATAATGAAGCAGTTTCACAGATAGCTTCTTTCAAGTTTTTATCTGCGGATATTCTGTTTTCCCCAGAGGCCTCAATGGGCTCCCAAATTTATCTTCTCAGATTCTACAAAAAGGGTGTTTCCAACCTGCTGAATCAAAAGAAAGGTTTGACTCTGAGAGATGAATCCACATATCACAAAGCAGTTTCACAGATTGTGTCTTTCTAGATTATATCTGGAAATAATTGGGTTTTCCCCAAAAGCCTCAATGGGCTCTCAAATGTCCCTTCACAGATTCTACAGAAAGATTGTTTCCCATGTTAGGAATCAACAGAAAGGTGTAACTCTGTGAAAAGAATCCGCACATCACAATGCAGTTTCACAGAGAGTTTCTTTCTAGTTTTTAGCTGAGGATATTCAGTTTTTCCCCATATGTCTCAATGGGCTCCCAAATATCCCTTCACAGATTCTATAAAAAGAGTGTTTCCAACTTGCTGCATGAAAAGAAAGGTTTAACTTTGTGAGATGATTTCACACACGTCTTAAAGCATTTTCACAGATAATTTCACACTAGATTTTATCTGAGGATATTCAATTTTTCCCCATAGGCATCAATGGGCTCCCAAATATCCCTTTACAGATTCTACAAAAAGAGTGTTTCTAACTTGCTGAATCAAAAGAAAGGTTTAACTTTGACATCAATCCACACATCAGCAAGGATTTTTAAAGATAGCTTCTTTCTAGTTTTTATCTGGGGTATTTGGTTTTTATAATAGGCTTCAATGGGCTTCCAAATATCCTTTTGCACATTCTACAGATAAAGACCTGTCAACCTGCTGAATCAAAAGCAAGGTTTAACCTTGAGAGATGAGTCCACACATCATCAAGCAGTTTCACAGATAGATTGTTTCTAATTTTTTTCTGGGGATATTCTGTTTCCCTCCATAGGCCTCTATGGGCTTTGACAAGTCCATTTGCAGATTCTACAAATTCAGTGTCTCCAATCTGCTGAATCAAAAGAAAGGTTTAATACTGTGAGATGAATCCATACATTACAAAGCAGTTTCACAGATATCTTCTTTCTAGTGTTAACAGGGATATTCGGATTTTCCCCATAGACCTCAGTGGGCTCCAAAATGTCTCTTCACAGATTCTACAAAAAGAGTGTTTTCAACCTGCTGAATCAAAGAAAGGTTTAACTCTGTGGGATGAATCCACACATTACCAAGGAGTTTCACACATAGCTTCTTTCTAGTTTTTATCTGAGGATATTCTGTATTCATCATAGACCTCAATGGGTTCCCAAATGTAAATTCGCAGATTCTATTTAAAAAGTGTTTCCAACCTGCTAAATAAAAGTAAAGGCTTATCTCGGTGAGATGAATGCAAGCATCACCAAGCAGTTTCACAGGTAGCTTATTTCTTGTTCTTATCTGGGAATATTCTGTTTTTCCCCAAGACCTCAATGAGCTCCCAAATATTCCTTCACAGATCCTACAAAAAATGTTTCCAATCTGTTACGTCAAAAGAATGGTTTAACACTGTGAGATGAATCCACATATAGCCAAGTAGTTTCACACATAGCTTCTTCTAGTTTTTATCTGGGGATGTTCTGTTTTCATCATAGGCCTCAATGGTTTCTCAAATGCCCCTTTACAGATTATACAAAAAGAGTGTTTCCAATCTGCTGAACCAAAACAAAGTTTTATCTCAATGAGATGAATCCACATATAACCGAGCAGTTTCACAGATACCTTCTTTATAGTTTTTATTTAGAAATATTTACTTTTTCTCCTTAGGTCTTAATGGGCTCCCACATACCACTTCGCAGATTCTACAAAGAGTGTTTCCAACCTACTGAATCAAAAGAAAGTTTTAAGTCTGTGAGATGAAACCACACATCACCAATAAGTTTCACATATAGCTTCCTGATAGTTTTCATCTCAGGATATTCATTTTTTTCCACATTGACCTCAATAAGCTTTCAATATTTTCTTTGCAAATCATACAAAGAGTGTTTCCAACCTGTTGAATCAAAAGAAAGGTTTAACTCTGTGAGATGCATCCAGACATCTCAAAGCAGTTTCACAGTGGTCTTCTTTCTAGGTTTTGTGAGGGGATATTCAGTTTTTTTATCCTTAGGCCTCATGGGCTTATACATGTCCATTTGCAGATTCTACAAAAAGATCATTTCCATCCTGTTTAATCAAAATAACTTTGACTTTGTGAGATGAATGCACACATCACCACGCAGTTTGACAGATAGCTTCTTTCTAGTTTGTATTTGGTGATTCTCCATTTATTTCCGTAGGCCTCAATGGGCTCCAAAATGTGCCTTTGCTGGTTCTACAAAAAGCGTTTCCAACCTGCTTATTCAAAAGGAAGTTTTAACTCTGAGATGAATCCAGATATCACAAAGCAATCCAACTTCTTTCTAGTTTGTATCTAAGGATTTTGGATTTCCCCCCTTGGCTTCAATGGACTCTCAAATGTCCGTTTGCAGATACTACAGAAAGAATGTTTCCAACATGGTAAATCAAAAGCAAGGTTTAACTCTTTGAGAAGAATCAAAACATCACCAAGGAGTT
Organism: Trachypithecus francoisi; assembly: GCF_009764315.1. Taxonomy (NCBI): domain Eukaryota; kingdom Metazoa; phylum Chordata; class Mammalia; order Primates; family Cercopithecidae; genus Trachypithecus; species Trachypithecus francoisi. The sequence goes on along the minus strand of NW_022680482.1, from coordinate 342,527 downwards.
TCAAATATAGCCCCTTCCTATTTTGTATCTGGGGATATTCTGTTTTTCCCCATAGGATTCAATGGGAACTGAAATGTCTTTTTGCAGATTCTACAAAGACAGTGTTTCCAACCTGCTGAATCAAAAGAAAGTTTTAACTCTGGGACAATAATCCACATTTCACCAAGCAGTTTCACAGATAGCTTCTTTCTACTTTTTATCTGGGGATATTCAGTTTTTCCCCACAGGCCTCAACAGGCTCCCAAATGTTTGCTCCCAGGTTCTACAAAAATGTGTTTCCAAGATGCTGAATCAAAAGAAATGTTTAATTATGTGAGATAAATCCACACATCTCAAAGCAGTTTCACAGAGAGCTTATTTCAAATTTGTATCTGGGGATATTTAGTTTTTCTTGAGAGGCCACAATGGGCTCCCAAATGTCCCTTTGTAGATTCTACACCAAGAGTGCTATCAACCTGCTGAATCGAAAGAAAGATTTAACTCTGTCAGAGGAGTCCACACATCACCAAACAGTTTTACAGACACTTCTTTTTAGTTTTCATCTGTGGACATTCGGTTTTTTTCCATAGGCCTCAATGCACTCTAAATGTTCCTTCACAGATTCTACAAAAAGAGTGTTTCCAACCTGTTGAATCAAAAGCAAGGTTTAACTCTGTGAGATGCATCCACACATCACAATGCTGTTTCAAATGTAGTTTCTTTCAAGTTTTTATCTGAGGATATTTTGTTTTTAACCATTTGTCTCAGTGGGCTCTGAAATGTCCCTTCATATATTCTACAGAAAGAGTGTTTCCACCATGCTGAATGAAAAGTAAGGTTTAATTCTGTGAGATGAATCTGCACCTCACAAAGCAGTTTCACACATAGATTCTTTCTAGTTTTTATCTAGGGATATTCAGTTTTTTCCTTTAAGGCCTTTGAGGCTTCAAAACATAACTTTGCAGATTCTACAAACGAAGTGTTTCCAACCTGCTGAATTGAAAGAAAAGTTTAGTTCTGTAAGTTGAATTTACACATCTCCTTGAAGTTTCTCAGACAGCTGTTTTTTAGTTTTTATCTGGGGATATTTTGTTTTCCCCATAAGCCTCAATGATTTCCCAGATGTCCTTTCACATAATGAAAAAAAAAAGAGTGCTTCCAACCTGTTGAATCAATAGAAAGATTTAACTCTGTGAGACGAACCCACACATCACAAAGCAGTTTCACTGATGGCTTCTCTCTGTTTTTTTATCTGTGGGTATTTAGTTTTTTCTCTTTGGCCACTTTAGGCATGCAAATGTTTCTTCACAGATTCTACAAAAAGAGTATTTCCAACCTACTGAATAAAAAGAAATGTTTGAAATTTTGAGATGAATCCACACATCAAAAGCACTTTCACAGATTGCTTCTTTCAAATTTTTACTGGGGATATTGAGTTTTTCCCTAAAGGCTTCAGTGGGATTCCAAATGTCCCTTTGCAGATTATACAGAGTGTCTCCAACCTGTTCAATGAAAGGAAACGTTAAACTCTGAGATGAATTTGCACATCAGTAAGCAGTTTCACAGATATCTTCTTTCTAGTTTTTATCTGGGGATATTTTGTTTACTTCACCGGCTTCAATTGGTTCCCAAATGTCCCTTCACAGATTCTACAAAAAGAGAATTTCCATCCTGCTGAATCAAAGGAAAGGTTTAATCCTGTGAGATGAATCCATACATCACAAAGAAATTTCACAGATAGCTTGTTTCTAGTTTTTATCTGGGAATATTCAGTTTTTCCCCTTAGGCCTTAATAGGTTCCAAAATGTCCCTTTGCATATTCTACAAAAAGAGTGATTCCTACCTGCTGAATCAAAAGAAAGGTTTAATTCTTCAAGATTATTCCACACATCACAAAGCAGAATCACAGAAAGTTGTTTTCTAGTGTTTAACTTTGGATATTCAGTTTTTCCCCAGATGACACAAAAGCCTCCCAAATGTCCCTTCTCAGATCTACAAAAAGAGTGTTTCCAACCTACTGAATCAAAAGAAAGGTTTAAATCTATGAGATAACTCCACACGTCAAAAAGCAGTTTCACAGATAGCTTCTTTCTAGTTTTTATCTTTGATATACTATTTTTCCCCATAGGTCACAATAGACTCCCAAATGTTCCTTCACAGATTCTACAAAAAGAGTGCTTCCACCTACTGTATCAACCAAAGGTTTAACTCTGTGAAATAAATCCACATATCACAAAGCAGTTTGACAGATAACGTTTTTCTAGTTTTTATCTGAAGATATTTTGTTTTTCCCCATGGGCCACAAAAAACTTCCATATATCCCATCACAGATTCTACAAAAACAGTGTTTCCAACCTGTTGAATGAAAACAAGGGTTTAACTCTGTGAGGTAAATTCACACATCACAAAGCAGTTTCACAGATAAGTTCTGTCTGCTTTTTATCTGGGGATATTTGGTATTTCCCCATAGACCTCAAGGGGCTCCCAAATGTCCCTTTGCCTATTCTACAAAAGAATATTTTCAACCTGTCATATCAAAAGAAAAATTTAACTCTGTGAGATGAATCCACACATCATCAAGCAGTTTCACAAAATGTTTTTAGTTTTAATCTGGGGATAAAAGCTGGCCACCTGATCTAGCAGGGGCAACCCATTCAGGTCCCCTTCCATGCTGTGAAAGCTTTGTTATTTCACTCTTCACAATAAAGCTTGCTGCTGCTCACTCTTTGGGCCCACACTACCTTTATGAGCTGGAACACTGTGAAGGTCTGTGACTTCTCTCCTGAAGTCAGTGAGACCATGAGCCCACTGGTGGAACAAACAATTCCAGACATGCTACCTTTAAGAGCTGTAACACTCACTGTGAAAGTCTGCGGCCTCACTCCTGAAGTCAGAAACGCCATGAACCCAACAGAAGGAAGAAACTCTGGACACATCTGAACACTGGAAGAAACAAACTCTGGACACACCATCTTTAAGAACTGTAACACTCACTGCGAGAGACTGCAACTTCATTCTTGAAGTCAGCGAGACCAAAAACTCACTGGAAGGAATAAATTCTGTACACATTAATTCCAAAGAAAGCTCTAACTTTGTGTGTTGAATCCAAACATTATAAGGCAGTTTCACAGAGTGCTTATTTCTTGTTTTCATCTGGTGATATTCAGTTTTTCTCCCTAGGCCTCAATGGGATCTGTGAAATCCCTTCACAGATAGTACAAAAAGAGTGTTTCCAACCTCCTGAATTAAAACAAAGGTTTAAATCTGTGAGATGAATCCACACATTACAAAGCTGTTTCATAGATAGCTTATTTCTAGCTTTTATCTGAAGATATTTGGTTTTTCCCCATAAGCGTCAATGGACTCCAAAATGTCCCTTCACAGATTCTAAAAAAACACTGTTTCAAACCTAAAGAATCAAAGAAAGTTTTCACTCTGTGAGATGAATCCACACAACAAGCAGTTTCACAGAGAGGTTCTTTCTAGTTTTTCTCTAGGGTTATTCCTTTTTTGCCCATAGACCTTAATGGGCTTCAAAATGTCCATTCACAGACACTACAAAAAGAGTGTTTCCAATCTGCCAAATAAACAGAAAGGTTTAACATTTTGAGATGAACCTTCACATCACTAGGCAGTTTCACAGACAGTTTCGTTTTAGTTTTCATCTGGGGATATTGTGTTTTTCCCCATAGGCCTCAATAAGCTCCCAATTGTCCCTTCACAGATTCTACAAAAAGAGTATTGTCAAGCTGCTGAGTCAAAAGAAAGGTTTAACACTATGAGATGAATACACACATCGCCAAGTAGATTCACAGGTTGCTTCTTTCTAGTTTTTATATGGGGATATCAGTTTTTCCCCATAGGCCTCAATTGGCTCCCAAATGTCCCTTTGCAGATTGTACCAAAAGAGTGTTTCCAACCTGCTTAATCAAAAGAAAGGTTTAACTCTGTGAACTGAATGCACACATCACCAAGCAGTTTCACCGATAGGTTCTTTCTAGTTTTTATGTGGGGATATTTGGTTTTTAACCAAAGGCCTCATTGGGTTTTTTAATGTGCCTTTGCAGATTCTACAAAAGGAGTGTTTGCAGCTTGCTGAATCAAAAGTTTTACTCAGTGAAATGAATCCACACATGATGAAGCACTTTCACAGATTATTTCTTTCTAGTTTTTATATTCAGATAATCTGTTTTTCTCTATAGGCCCAAATAGGCCCCCAAATTTCCTTTCAGATTCTACAAAAAGAGGTTTTCCAACCTCCTGAATAAAAAGAAACATTTCATTCTGTGAGATAAATCCACACATCACGAAGCAGTTTCACAGATAACTTCTTTCTAGTTTCTTTCTAAGGATACTCAGCTTTTCTCAAAGACGTCAATGGGTTCCCATACGTCCCTTTGCAGATTCTACAAAAAGAGGGTTTCCAACGTGCTAAATCAAATGAAAGGTTTAACTTGGTGAGATGAATTCACACATCACCAAGCAGTTTCACAGATAGATTCCTTCTAGTTTTTTTTCTGAGGATCCTTCTAGTTTTTTTTCTGGGGATATCCTATTTTTCCCCATTGTCCTCAATGAAATGTCAAACGTCCCATCTCAAATTCTACAAAAAGAGTGTTTCCAACCTACTAAATCAAAAGTTAGGTTTAATTGTGTCAGATGAATCCACACATCACCAAGTAGTTTCACAGATAACTTTTTTCTACTTTTTACATGGAGATATTTTGTTTTTCCCCTAAGGCCTCAATGGTTCCCAAATGTACGTTCGTAGATGCCACAAAAAGATTTTTGAACCTGCTGAAATAATAGAAAAGTTTAACTCTGTGAGATGAATCCATGCCTATGCAAGCAGTTTAACAGATAACATCACTATAGTTTTTATCTTGGGATATTTGTTTTTCTCCCCTTGGCTCTAAAGGGCTTCAAAAAGTTCCTTCACAGATTCTACACAAAGGGTGTTTCCAAATTGCTCAATCAAAAGACACATTTAACTCTTTGAGATGAATCCACACATCACCAAGCAGTTTCACAGATAGCTTGTTTCTAGTTTTATCTCAGGTTATTTATTCTTTTTTTTTCATATAGGCCTCAAAGGGCTCCCAAATTTCCTCTCACAGATTCTACAAAAAAGAATGTTTCCAACCTGATGAATCAAAAAGAAAGGTTTAACTGTGTGAGATCAATCCACACATCACCAACCAGTTTCATAGAAAGCTTCTTTCTAGTTTTTATCTAGGGATTTTTTTTTCCCCGCAGGCATCCATGTGCTCTAAAATGTGCCTTTGCTGATTCTAAAATAAGTGTCCTTCCATCCTGCTGAATGAAAAGAAACATTTAACTCTGTTTGATTTATCCACGCATCACCACGCATTTTCAGACATAGCTCCTTTATAGTTTTCAACTGGGGATACTTGCTTTTTCCCCATAGGCCTCAATGAGCTCTCAAATATCTATTTGCTGATTCTACAAAAAGAGACTTTCTAACCTGCTGAATCAAAAGAAAGTTTTACCTCTATGAGATGAATCCACAGATCAGTAAGGAGCCCATGGAGGCCTATTGGGAAAACAAAATGTCCCATGATAAAAACTAGAAAGAAGCCATATGAGAAACGACTTTGTTATGTGTGGATTTATTTAACACAGTTAAACCTTTCCTTGATTCAGCAGTTTAAAACACTCTCTTTGTAGAATCTGTGAAGGTTCATTTGGGAACCTATTGTTACCTTACAACAACAACAACAACAAAAAATCCCCAGATAAAAACTAGAAAGAAGCTATCTGTGAAACTGCTTTGTGATGTGTAGATATATCTCACAGAATTAAACCTTGTTTTGATTCAACAGGTTGGAAACACTCTTTTTGTAGAATCTGCAAAGGAAAATTTTGGAGCCCACTGAGGCCTATGAGGAAAAATTGAATATCTCTGCATAAAAACTAGAAGGAAGCTATCTGTGAAACTGCTGTTTGTTGTGTGGATTCATCTCACAGCATTAAATATTTGTGTGATTCAGCAGGTTGAAAACACTCTTTTTGAAGAATCTGCGCAGGGAAGTCTTGGAGCCCTTTGTGACCTATGGAGAAAAATTGAATATCCCCAGGTAAAAACTATAAAGAAGATAACTGAGAAGCTGCTTTGTGATGTGTGGATCCAACTTACAAAGTAAAAATTTCTTTTGATTCAGCAGGTTGGAAACACTCTTTTTGTAGAAACTGTGAAAGGACATTTGTGATCTCATTGAGGTATATGATGAAAAACAATATCCCCATATACAAACTAGAAAGATGCTATCTGTGAAGCTGCATTTTGATGTGTGGATTCATCTCACAGATTTAAACCTTTCTTTGGTTTCCACACTTTGGAAACATTCTTTTTGTAGGATATGTGAAGGGACATTTGGAAGCTCATAGAGGTTTATGGAGAAAAAGTGAATATCCAAAAATAAAAACTAGAAAGAAATTATCTGTGAAACTGCTTCCTGATGCATGGATTCATCTCACAGAGTTAAAACTCTTTTGAGTCAGCTGCTTGCAAAAAGCCCTTTTGTAGAATCTGTGTAGGCACATTTGGGAGTGCATTGAGGGCTGTGGTGACAAACCGAATATCTCCAGATAAAAACTAGAAAGAAGACATCTTTGAAACTGCTTTCTGATTTTTTGATTCATCTCACTGAGTTAAACTTTTCTTTCAATTCAGCAGTTTTGAAACACTGTTTTGCAGAATTTGGAAAGGGACACAGGAGCTCACTGAGACTTATGGTGCCCAGGTTAAAATTAGAAAGGAGCTCTCTGTGAAACTTCTTTGTGATGTGTGGATTCATCTCACAGAGTTAAACTGTTTTTTTTTTTAATTCAGCAATTTGGAAACACTGGTTTTGTAGAATTGCCTAAAGGATATTTGGGAGCTCATTGAGGCCTGTAGTGAAAAAGCGAATATCGCCAGATAAAAACTAGAAAGAAGCTGTCTGTGAAACTGCTTTGTGATGTGTGGATTCTTCTCACAGAGGTAAAATTTTCTTTTAATTCATCAGTTTTGAAACACTGCTTTTGTAGAATCTGTGAAGGGACAGTTGGGACCTCATTGAGGCCTATGGTAAAAAAGCGAATATCCCCAGATAAAAACTAGAAAGAAGATATGTGTGAAACTGTTTTGTGATGTCTGGATTCATCTCACAATGATAAACTTTTCTTTTGATTCAGTAGGTTGGAAACTCGCTTTTTGAAGAATGTGCAAAAAGACATTTTGGAGTCCATTGTGGCCTATAATGAAAAACCGAAAATCACCAGATAAAAAAATAGAAAGAAGCTATCTGTGAAACTGCTTTGTGATGCATGGATTTATCTCACAGAGTTAAACTTTCTTTTGATCAGCAGGTTAGAAACACTTTTTTAGTAGAATCTGCAAAGGGATGTTTGAATGTTCATTGAGGCCTAAGAGGAAAAACCGAATATCCCCTGATGAAAACCAGAAAGAAGCTATCTGTGAAACTGCTTTCTGATGTGTGGATCCATCCATCAGAGTTAAACATTTATTTTGATTCAGCAGTTTGGAAATACTCTTTTTGTAGAATCTGTGAAGGGATATTTGGGAGCCCATTGAGGCCTATGTGGACAAACTGAATATCCCCAGGGAAAAACTAGAAAGAAGCTATCTGTCAAACTGCATTGGGATATGTGGATTCATCTCACAGAATTAAAACTTTTTTTTGATTCATCATGTTGGAAGTACTCTTTTTGTTAAAATTTATGAAGGGACATTTGGAAACCATTAGGGCCTAAAGGAAAAAACCGAATATCACAAGATAAAAACTAGAAAGAAGCTATCTGTGAAACTGCTTTCTCTAGTGTGAATTCATTACACAGAAGTAATCCTTTCTTTTGATTCAGCAGAGTGGAAACACTTATTTTGTAGATGCTGCAAAGGGATATTTCAGAGCCCATTATGGCCTATAGGGAAAAACAGAGTATACCCAGAAAAAAATCTAGAAGGAAGGCATCTGTGAAACTTCTTTGAGATGTGTGGATTCATCTCAGAGTTAAACATTTCTTTTGATTCAGCAAATTGGAAACACTCTTTTTGGAGAGTTCAGGAAAAAAACATTTGGGAGCTTGTTGAAGCCAGTGGGGAGGAACAGAATATCCCCAGATAAAAACTAGAAAGAAGGTATCTATGAAACTGATTTGTGATGTGTGGATTCACCTGACACAGTTAAAAATTTCTTTTGATTCAGGAAGTTGGAAACACTCTTTTTGTAAAAATTGCATAGGGACATTTTAAAGCCCATTGAGGCCTATGGGGTAAAATCAAATATCCCCAGATAAAAACTAGAAAGAATCTATCTGGGAAACTGCTGTGTGATGTGCAGATCCATCCATCAGAGATAAACATTTCTTTTGATTCAGCAGGTTGGAAACACTCTTTTTGTATGCTTGGCAAAGGGACATATTGGAGCCCATTAGGCCTTGGGGTCAACTGAATATCTTCAAATAAAAACTAGAAAAAAGCTATCTTTGAAACTGCTTTGTGATATGTGGATTCATCTCACAGAATTAAACTTTTCTTTTGATTCAGCAGATTGGAAATGCTCCTTTAGCAGAATCTGCAAAGTGACATTTGGGAGCCCATTGAGGCCTATGGGGAAAAACTGATTATCCACAGATAAAAACTACAAAGAAGTTATCTGTGAAACTGCTTTGTGTTATGTGGTTCAACTCAATAGATAAACCTTTCTTCAGATGCAGCAGGTTAAAAACACACTTTTTGCAGAATCTGCAATGTGACATTTGGGAGCACATTGAGGCCCATGGGGGAAAAACCAAATATCCCCAGATAAAAACTAGAAAGAAGCTATCTGTGAAACTGCTAATTGATGTGTAGATTCATCTCACAGAGTTAAACTTTTATTTTGATTCACAAGGTTGGAAATAGTCTTTTTGCAGAATCTGCCAAGCAATATTTGGGAGCACATGGAGACCTACAGGGGAAAAGCAAATATCCCCAGATATAAACTAGAAAGAAGCTATCTGTGAAACTACTTGTTGATGTGTAGATTCATCTCATGGAGTGAAGCCTTTCATTTGATTAAGCTGGTTGGAAAGATTCTTTTTGCAAAATCTGTGAAGGGGCGTTTGGGAGCCCAATCAGGCCTATGAAGAAAAAACAAATATCCCCAGATAAAAATTAAAAAGAAGCTGTCTGTGAAACTACCTTGTGTTGTGGTGATTCATCTCACAGTATTAAACCTCACTTTCGATTCACCAAGTTGGAAGCACTCTTTTCATAGAATCTGTGAAGGGACACTTGAAAACCCATTGAGGCCTATAGGGGAAAACTGAATATCCCAAGATACAAACTAGAAAGATGAGGCCTATGGAAAAAAAAAAGAATATCCCCAGAGAAAAACTAGAAAGAAGCTATCTGTGAAACTGCTCGGTGATATGTGGATTCATCTCACACAGTTAAATATTTCTTTGATTCAACAGATTGGTGACACTCTTTTGGTAGAATCTGCAAGGGGACATTTGGGATCACAATGAGGCATGTGTGGTAAAAAAAGAAATATCCCCAGATAAAAACTAGAAAGAACCTATCTGTAAAACTGCTTGGTGATGTGTAGATTCATCTCAGAGAGTTAAACTTCTGTTTTTATTCAGCAGGTTGGAAACACACCTTTGAAGAATCGGTGAGGGGACATTTGGGACCCCATTGAGGACTATGGAAAAAAACCGAATATCCACAGGTACAAACTAGAAATAAACTATCTGTGAATCTGCTTTGTTACGTGTGGATTCATTTCACAGAGTTCAACCTTTCTTTTGATTTAGTGTGTTGTAAACACTGTTTTTGTAGAACTTGAGAAGGGACATTTGGGAGCTCATTGTGGCCTTTGGGGAAAAATCGAATATCTCCACAGAAGAACTAGTAAGAAGCTATCTGAGAAACTGCTTTGTGATGTGTGGATTCATGGAAGAGAGATAGATCCTTCTTTTGATTCAGGCAGTTGGAAACATGCTTTTTGTAGAATCTGCAAAGGGATATTTGGGAGTCCATTGTGACTTATGTGAAAAAAACGAATATCCCCAGATAAAAACTATAAAGAGGCTACCTGTGAAAATGGTTTGTGATATGTGATATATCTCCATATTTAAGCCTTTCTTTTGATTCTGCAGGTTCTAGACACTCTTATCATTGTATCTCTGAAGGGACATTCTGTAGCCCTTTGAGGCCAATGTTGAAAAACGGAATATCCCCAGGCAAAATGTGGACAAAAGCTATCTCTGAAACTGCTTGCTGATGTGTGGATTCATCTCACAGACTTAAACTTTTCTTTTGATTCAGCAGGTTGGAAACACTCTTTTTGTAGAATCTTTGGAAGGATATTTGGGAGACCATTGAGGCATATGGGGAAAAATACCCAGGGAAAAAAAAAATCTCTCTGCAAAACTGCTTTGCAATATGTGGATTCATCTCACAGAATTAAAACATTACTTTGATTTATCAAGCTAAAAACCCTCTTTTTATAGAATCTACCAAGCAGCATTTGGGAGAACGTTGAGGCCCATGGGGAAAAACTGAATATCCCCAGATAAAAACTAAAAAGAAGCTCTCTGTGAAACTGCTTTCTCACGTGTGGTTCATCTCACAAACTTAAACTTTTTTTTGGTTCAGCAGGTTGGAAATACTCTTTTTGTAGAATCTGCAGAAGGACATTTGGGAGCCCATTGAGGCATATGGAGAAAAATCCAATATACCCAGAAAAAAACTACAAAGAAACTATCTGTGAAACTGCTTGTGATGTGTGGATGTAACTTACAGATGTAAATATTTGTTTTGATTCAACAGGCTGAAAACTCTCTCTTTGTGTAATCTGTGAAGGGATATTTGGGAGTCCATTGAGGCCTGTGAGGAAAATCCAAATATCCCCAGATAAAATCTATAGAGAAGTTATATGGGAAACTGTTTTGTGTTATGTGGTTCATCTCATATAGGTAAACCTTTCTTTTGATTCAGCAGGTTAAGAATACTTTTTGTAGAATCTGCCAAGTGACATTTTGGAGCATGTTGATATCTATGGAAAAAAAATCAAATAGATCCAGATAAAAACTAGAAACAAGCTATACGTAAAACTGCTTGGTGATTTGTAGATTCATTTCTTTTTTTTTTTTTTTTATACTTTAAGTTCTAGGGTACATGTGCATAACGTTTATATCATGTATAACTCCCCAATGCAATCCCTCCCTCCTCCCCCCTCCCCATGATAGGCCCCAGTGTGTGATGTTCCACTTCCCGAGTCCAAGTGATCTCATTGTTCAGTTCCCACCTATGAGTGAGAACATGCGGTGTTTGGTTTTCTGTTCTTGTGATAGTTTGCTAAGAATGATGGTTTCCAGCTGCATCCATGTCCCTACAAAGGACGCAAACTCATCCTTTTTGATGGCTGCATAGTATTCCATGGTGTATATGTGCCACATTTTCTTAATCCAGTCTGTCACAGATGGACATTTGGGTTGATTCCAAGTCTTTGCTATTGTGAATAGTGCCGCAATGAACATACGTGTGCATGTGTCTTTGTAGTAGAGTAATTTATAATCCTTTGGGTATATACCCAGTAGTGGGATGGCTGGGTCATATGGTACATCTAGTTCTAGATCCTTGAGGAATCGCCATACTGTTTTCCATAATGGTTGAACTAGTTTACAATCCCACCAACAGTGTAAAAGTGTTCCTATTTCTCCACATCCTCTCCAACATCTATTATTTCCTGACTTCTTAATGATTGCCATTCTAACTGGTGTGAGATGGTATCTCATTGTGGTTTTGATTTGCATTTCTCTGATGGCGAGTGATGACGAGCATTTTTTCATGTGTCTGTTGGCTGTATGGATGTCTTCTTTTGAGAAATGTCTGTTCATATCCTTTCCCCACTTTTTGATGGGGTTGTTTGTTTTTTTCTTGTATATTTGTTTGAGTTCTTGGTAGATTCTGGATATTAGCCCTTTGTCAGATGAGTAGGTTGCAAAAATTTTCTCCCATTCTGTAGGTTGCCTGTTCACTCTGATGGTAGTTTCTTTAGCTGTGCAAAAGCTCTTAGTTTAATTAGATCCCATGTGTCAATTTTGGCTTTTGCTGCCGTTGCTTTTGGTGTTTTAGACATGAAGTCCTCCCCATGCCTATGTCCTGAATGGTACTACCTAGATTTTCTTCTAGGGTTTTTATGGTATTAGGTCTAACATTTAAGTCTCTAATCCATCTTGAATTAATTTTCGTATAAGGGGTAAGGAAAGGATCCAGTTTCAGCTTTCTACTTGTGGCTAGCCAATTTTCCCAGCACCATTTATTAAATAGGGAATCCTTTCCCCATTTCTTGTTTTTGTCAGGTTTGTCAAAGATCAGATGGCTGTAGATGTGTGGTATTATTTCTGAGGACTCTGTTCTGTTCCATTGGTCTATTTCTCTGTTGTGGTACCAGTACCATGCTGTTTTGGTTACTGTAGCCTTGTAGTATAGTTTGAAGTCAGGTAGCGTGACGCCTCCAGCTTTGTCCTTTTGACCTAGGATTGTCTTGGCAATGCGGGCTCTTTTTTGGTTCCATATGAACTTTAAAGCAGTTTTTTCCAATTCTGTGAAGAAACTCATTGGTAGCTTGATGGGGATGGCATTGAATCTATAAATAACCTTGGGCAGTATGGCCATTTTCATGATATTGATTCTTCCTATCCATGAGCATGGTATGTTCTTCCATTTGTTTGTGTCCTCTTTGATTTCACTGAGCAGTGGTTTGTAGTTCTCCTCGAAGAGGTCCTTGACATCCCTTGTAAGCTGGATTCCTAGGTATTTTATTCTCTTTGAAGCAATTGTGAATGGAAGTTCATTCCTGACTGGCTCTCTGTGTGTCTGTTACTGGTGTATAAGAATGCTTGTGATTTTTGCACATTAATTTTGTATCCTGAGACTTTGCTGAAGTTGCTTATCAGCTGAAGGAGATTTTGGGCTGAGACGATGGGTTTTTCTAAATATACAATCATGTCATCTGCAAACAGGGACAATTTGACTTCTTCTTTTCCTAACTGGATACCCTTGATTTCTTTCTCTTGCCTGATTGCCCTAGCCAGAACTTCCAACACTATGTTGAATAGGAGTGGTGAGAGAGGGCATCCCTGTCTTGTGCCAGTTTTCAAAGGGAATTTTTCCAGTTTTTGCCCATTCAGTATGATATTAGCTGTGGGTTTGTCGCAAATAGCTCTTATTATTTGAGGTACGTTCCATCAATACCAAATTTATTGAGCGTTTTTAGCATAAAGGGCTGTTGAATTTTGTCAAAAGCCTTTTCTGCATCTATTGAGATAATCATGTGGTTCTTGTCTTTGGTTCTGTTTATATGCTGGATTACGTTTATTGATTTGCGAATGTTGAACCAGCCTTGCATCCCAGGGATGAAGCCCACTTGATCATGGTGGATAAGCTTTTTGATGTGCTGCTGAATCCGGTTTGCCAGTATTTTATTGAGAATTTTTGCATCGATGTTCATCAGGGATATTGGTCTAAAATTCTCTTTTTTTGTTGTGTCTCTGCCAGGCTTTGGTATCAGGATGATGTTGACCTCATAAAATGAGTTAGGGAGGATTCCCTCTTTTTCTATTGATTGGAATAGTTTCAGAAGGAATGGTACCAGCTCCTCCTTGTACTTCTGGTAGAATTCAGCTGTGAATCCATCTGGTCCTGGACTTTTTTTCGTGGGTAGGCTATTAATTGTTGCCTCAATTTCAGAGCCTGTTATTGGTCTATTCAGGGATTCAACTTCTTCCTGGTTCAGTCTTGGGAGAGTGTAAGTGTCCAGGAAATTATCCATTTCTTCTAGATTTTCTAGTCGATTTGCGTAGAGGCATTTATAGTATTCTCTGATGGTTGTTTGTATTTCTGTGGGGTCGGTGGTGATATCCCCTTTATCATTTTTTATTCGTCTATTTGATTCCTCTCTCTTTTCTTCTTTATTAGTCTTGCTAGCGGTCTGTCAATTTTGTTGATCTTTTCAAAAAACCAACTCCTGGATTCATTGATTTTTTGGAGGGTTTTTTGTGACTCTATCTCCTTCAGTTCTGCTCTGATCTTAGTTATTTCTTGCCTTCTGCTAGCTTTTGAATGTGTTTGCTCTTGCCTCTCTAGTTCTTTTAATTGTGATGTTAAAGTGTCAATTTTAGATCTTTCCTGCTTCTCTTGTGGGCATTTAGTGCTATAAATTTCCCTCTACACACTGCCTTAAATGTGTCCCAGAGATTCTGGTATGTTGTATCTTTGTTCTCATTGGTTTCAAAGAACATCTTTATTTCTGCTTTCATTTCGTTATGTACCCAGTAATCATTCAGGAGCAGGTTGTTCAGTTTCCATGTAGTTGAGCGGTTTTGATTGAGTTTCTTAGTCCTGAGTTCTAGTTTGATTGCACTGTGGTCTGAGAGACAGTTTGTTATAATTTCTGTTCTTGTACATTTGCTGAGGAGTGCTTTACTTCCAATTATGTGGTCAATTTTGGAATAAGTGCGATGTGGTGCTGAGAAGAATGTCTATTCTGTTGATTTGGGGTGGAGAGTTCTATAGATGTCTATTAGGTCCGCTTGGTGCAGAGATGAGTTCAATTCCTGGATATCCTTGTTAACTTTCTGTCTCGTTGATCTGTCTAATGTTGACAGTGGAGTGTTGAAATCTCCCATTATTATTGTATGGGAGTCTAAGTCTCTTTGTAGGTCTCTAAGGACTTGCTTTATGAATCTGGGTGCTCCTGTATTGGGTGCATATATATTTAGGAGAGTTAGCTCTTCCTGTTGAATTGATCCCTTTACCATTATGTAATGGCCTTCTTTGTCTCTTTTGATCTTTGATGGTTTAAAGTCTGTTTTATCAGAGACTAGGATTGCAACCCCTGCGTTTTTTTGTTCTCCATTTGCTTGGTAGATCTTTCTCCATCCCTTTATTTTGAGCCTATGTATGTCTCTACATGTGAGATGGGTCTCCTGAATACAGCATACTGATGGGTCTTGACTCTTTATCCAGTTTGCCAGTCTGTGTCTTTTAATTGGAGCATTTAGTCCATTGACATTTAAGGTTAATATTGTTATGTGTGAACTTGATCCTGTCATTATGATATTAACTGCTTATTTTGCTCATTAGTTGATGCAGTTTCTTCCTAGCCTCGATGGTCTTTACATTTTGGCATGTTTTTGCAATGGCTGGTACCGGTTGTTCCTTTCCATGTTTAGGGCTTCCTTCAGGGTCTCTTGTAAGGCAGGCCTGGTGGTGACAAAATCTCTAAGCATTTGCTTATCTGTAAAGGATTTCTTTCTCCTTCACTGATGAAACTTAGTTTGGCTGGATATGAAATTCTGGGTTGAAAATTCTTTTCTTTAAGAATGTTGAATATTGGCCCCCACTCTCTTCTGGCTTGTAGAGTTTCTGCCGAGAGATCTGCTGTTAGTCTGATGGGCTTCCCTTTGTGGGTAACCCGACCTTTCTCTCTGGCTGCCCTTAAGATTTTTTCCTTCATTTCAACTTTGGTGAATCTGGCAATTATGTGTCTTGGAGTTGCTCTTCTGGAGGAGTATCTTTGTGGCGTTCTCTGTATTTCCTGAATTTGAATGTTGGCCTGCCCTACTAGGTTGGGGAAGTTCTCCTGGATGATATCCTGAAGAGTGTTTTCCAACTTGGTTCCATTTTCCCCCTCACTTTCAGGCACCCCAATCAGACGTAGATTTGGTCTTTTTACATAATCCCATACTTCTTGCAGGCTTTGTTCATTTCTTTTTTTCTTCTTTTTTCTTTTGGTTTCTCTTCTCGCTTCATTTCATTCATTTGATCCTCAATCGCTGATACTCTTTCTTCCAGTTGATCGAGTCGGTTACTGAAGCTTGTGCATTTGTCACGTATTTCTCGTGTCATGGTTTTCATCTCTGTCATTTCGTTTATGATCTTCTCTGCATTAATTAGTCTAGCTGTCAATTCTTCCACTCTTTTTTCAAGATTTTTAGTTTCTTTGCGCTGGGTACGTAATTCCTCCTTTAGCTCTGAGAAGTTTGATGGACTGAAGCCTTCTTCTCTCATCTCGTCAAAGTCATTCTCTGAGCAGCTTTGATCCGTTGCTGGCGATGGGCTGCGATCCTTTGCAGGGGGAGATGCGCTCTTATTTTTTGAATTTCCAGCTTTTCTGCCCTGCTTTTTCCCCATCTTTGTGGTTTTATCGGTCTCTGGTCTTTGATGATGGTGACGTACTGATGGGGTTTTGGTATAGGTGTCCTTCCTGTTTGATAGTTTTCCGTCTGACAGTCAGAAGGACTGTCTGTTGGTCTGTTGGAGATTGCTTGAGGTCCACTCCAGACCCTGTTTGCCTGGGTATCAGCAGCAGAGGTTGCCAAAGATAGAATATTGCTGAGCAGCCAGTGTACCTGTCTGATTCTTCCTTTGGAAGTTTCCTCTCAGGGATGACTCCACCCTGTGAGGTGTGGGGTGTCAGACTGCCCCTAGTGGGGGATGTCTCCCAGCTAGGCTACTCAGGGGTCAGGGACCCACCTGAGCAGGCAGTCTGTCCGTTCTCGGATCTCAACCTCCGCGTTGGGAGATCCACGGCTCTCCCCAAAGCTGTCAGACAGAGTCGTTCACCTCTGCACCGCCCCCGCTGCTTTCCCTATTGGACCTCAGCTGTGGGCTGTCCCCAGAGGTGGAGTCTACAGAGACACGCAGGTTTCCTTGAGCTGCTGTGAGCTCCACCCAGTTCGAGCTTCCCAGCGGCTTTGTTTACCTACTTAAGCCTCAGCAATGGTGGGCGCCCCTCCCCCAGCCTCGCTGCTACCTTGCGGATAGATCGCCGCAGACGGCTGTGTTAGCAGTGAGGGAGGCTCCGTGGGCGAGGGACCCTCCCGGCCAGGTGTGGGATATATTCTCCTGGTGTGCCTGTTTCTTAAAGCGCAGTATGGGGGGGAGTTACGCGATTTTCCAGGTGTTATGTGTGTCAGTTCCCCTGGCTAGGAAAACGGATTTCCTTCCCCCTTGCGCTTCCAGGTGAGGTGATGCCTCGCCCTGCTTCAGCTCACGCTGGTCAGGCTGCAGCAGCTGACCAGCACTGATTGTCCGGCACTCCCTAGAGAGATGACCCCAGTACCTCAGTTGAAAATGCAGAAATCACCGGTCTTCTGTGTTACTCGCGCTGGGAGTTGGAGACTGGAGCTGTTCCTATTCGGCCATCTTGCTCCGCCCCCCCTGTAGATTCATTTCATAGAGTTAAAACATTTTTTTGATTCAGCAGGTAGGAAACATTCTTTTTGTATAATCTGCAAAGGGATATTTGGGAGTCCATTGTGTCATATGGAAAAAACCCGAATATCCCTAGACAAAGACTAGAAAGAAGCTATCTGTGAAACTGCTTTGCGATATGTGGTTTCATTTCACAGAGTTAAAACTTTCTTTTGATTTAGCAGGCTAAAAAATCCCTTTCTGTAGAATCTGCCAAGCAAAATTTGGGAGACCATTGAGGCCTATGGGGAAAAACTGAACAGCCCCAGATAAAAACTAGAAAGAAGCTATTTGTGAAACTGCTTGTTGATATGTGGATTCATCTCA
Source organism: Trachypithecus francoisi (assembly GCF_009764315.1). Classification (NCBI taxonomy): domain Eukaryota; kingdom Metazoa; phylum Chordata; class Mammalia; order Primates; family Cercopithecidae; genus Trachypithecus; species Trachypithecus francoisi. The sequence goes on along the minus strand of NW_022680482.1, from coordinate 324,949 downwards.
CAGAGTTAAACCTCCCTTTTTATTCACCAGGTTGGAAACACACTTTTTATAGAATCTGAAAGAACATTTGGGAGCCCATTGAGGCCTAAGGGGAAAAAACAAAAATCCACAGATAAAAACTCTAAAGAAGTTATCTGTGAAACTGCTTTGTGTTATGTAACTTATCTCACATAGGTAAAACTTTCTTTTAATTCAGCAGGTTAAAACTACTCTTTTTGTAGAATCTACCAAGAGACATTTGGGAGCACATTGAGTCAAATGGAAAAAAAAATAGAATATCTCCAGATAAAAACTAGAAAGAAGCTTTCTGTGAAACTGCTTGGTGATGTGTAGATTCATCTCATAGAGTTAAAACATTGTTTTGATTTAGCAGGAAGAAAACATTCTTTCTGTAGGTTCTGCAAAAGGACATTTGGGAGTCCATTGTGGACTACGGGGGTGGGGGACTGGAAAAGAATATCCCTAGAAAAAAATTAGAAAGAAGCTATCTGTGAAACTGCTTTGTGATGTGAAAATTCATCTCACAGAGTGAAGCCTTTCATTTGACTCAACTGGTCAGAAACACTTTTTGTAGTATCTGCAAAGGTACATTTGGGAGCCTATTGTGGCCAGTGGGAAAAAATCAAAACATCGCCCATAAAAACTGGAAAGAAAATATTTGTGAAAGTCCTTTCTGATGTGTGGATTCATCACAAAGAGCTAAACCTCTCTTGATTCAGCAGGTTGGAAGCACTCTTTATGTAGAATCTGAGAAGGGATATTTGAGATCCCATTGAGGCCTATGAGGACAAACAGAATATCCCCAGATAAAAAGAAGAAATAAGCTTTCTGTGAAACTGCTTTCTGATGTGTGGATTTATCTCACAGAATGAAACTTTCTTTTGATTCAGCAGGTTGGAAACACTCTTTTAATAGAATCTGTGAAAGGACATTGGGAGCCCACTGAGGCCTAGGGGAAGAAACTTAATATCTGTAGGTAAGAGCCAAAAAGAAACCACCTGTAAAACTACTTTGTGATGTGTGGATTCATGTCACAAGGGTTAAATCTTTCTTTTGATTAAGCAGGTTGGAAACACTCTTTTTGAAGACACTGTGAAGGGGCAATTGGGAGCCCATTGAGGTCTGTAAGGAAAAATTGAATTTCCTCAGATAAAAACTAGAAAGAAGCAATCTGTGAAACTACGTGGTTATGTGTGTTTTCATCTCACACAGTAAATCTTTTCTGTTTATTCAACAGCTTGCAAACCCTCTTTTTGTAGAATATGCAAGGAAATATTTGGGATCGCATTGAGGCTTATAGAGAAAAACCTAAATATCCCCAGATAAAAACTAGAAAGAAGCTATCTGTGAACCTGCTTTGCAATATGTGGATTCATCTCACAGGGGTAAACCTTTCTTTTGCTTGAGCAAGTTAAAAACACTTTTTGTGTGGAATCTCTGAAGCAACATTTGGGAAAACATTGAGGCCTCTGGGGAAAACAAAATATCCCCCAATAAAAGCTAGAAAGAAGCTACCTGTGAAACTGCCTGGTTATGTGTGGATTAATCTTAGAGAGTTAAACCTATCTTTTTATTTACTTGGTTGGAAACACTCTTTGTGTAAAATATGCAAATGGACATTTGAGAACCAGTTGTGACCTATCGAGAAAACACTGAATGTCCCCTGATAAAAACTAGAGAGAAGCTATCTTTGAAACCACTTTGTGCTCTGTGGATTCATCTCACAGAGTGAAACCTTTCTTTTGATTCAGTGTTTTGGAAACACACTTTTTATAGAATTAGCAAAGGGATATTTTGGAGACCATTGAGGCCTATGGGAAAAAACAAAATATACCTATATAAAAACTAGAAAGAAGCTGTCAGTGAAAGTGCTTTGTGACATCTCATAGAGTTAGTCTCATAGAGTTAAAACACTTTTTTGATTGAGAAAGTTGGAAACACTCTTTTTGTAGAATATGCAAGGGAATATTTTGGAGCCCATTGAAGCCTATGGGGAGAAACTGAATATCCCCAGATAAAAACTAGAAAGAAGCTATCTGTGGAACTGCTTTGTGATGTGTGGATTCATCTCACAGAGTTGAACATTTCTTTTGATTCGGTAGGTTGGAAACACTCCTTTTGTAGAATCTGCAAAGGGACATTTTAGAACCTATTGAGGCCTATAGGGAAAACCAGAATATTTCCAGATAAAAACTTTAAAAAAAAAAAGCTGTCTGTGAAACTGTTTGGTTATGGGTGGATTTATCTCACAAAGTTAAACCTTTCTTTTGTTTCAAAAGGTGGAAAACACTCTTTTTGTACAATCTGTGAAGGGACATTTGGGATCACATTGAGGTCTACAGAGACAAAAGTATCTCGAGATAAAATGTTTACAGACGGTATCTGTGAAAGTGCTTTGTGATGTGTGGGATTCATCTCATGGAGTTACCCTTTCATTTCATTCTGCTGGTTGGAAACAGTCTTTTTGTAGAATCTATGAGGATACATTTGAAAGCCCATTGAGGCCTATGCAAAAAAACCGAATATCCCCAGATAAAAACTAGAAAGAAGCTATCTGTGTAACTGCATTTTGATATTTGGATTCACCTCACAAAGATAAATAAACTTCTCTTTTGATTCAGCAGGATGGAAACACTGTTTTTATAGAATCTGCAATGGGACGTTTGGGATCACATTAAGGCCTATGGAGAGAAACCAAGTATCCCCACATAAACACTAAAAGAAGCTATCTGTGAAACTGCTTTGTGAAGTGTGGATTCATCTCACAGAGTTAAATTTTTTATTTGAGTCATCAGTTTGGAAAAACTCTTTCTAGAATCTGCAAAGAAACATTTGGGAGCCTATTGAGGCCTATGGGGAAAAACAGAATATCCCCAGATAAAAACTTGAAAGATACTCTCTGTGAAAGTACTTTGTGTTCTGTAGATTCATCTCACAGAGTTAAAGCTTTCTTTTGATTCAGTAGTTTGGAAACACTTTTTTTTTTTTTTTTTTGTAGAATCTGTGAAGTGACATTTGGGAGCCCACTGATGCCTATGGAAAAAAACTGAATATCCCCAGATAAAAACTACAAAGAGGGTATTCGTGAAACTGCTTGTGGTTTCGTCTCATAGAATTAAAACATTTTTCTGAATCAGCAGGTTGTAAACACTATTTTTATAGAATCTGAGAAGAGCCATTTCAGATTGCATTGAGGTCTAATAAAAAAATGAATATCCGCACTTAAAAACTAGAAGAAATTATCTGTGAAACTGCTTCATGATGTGTGGATTCATTTCACAGAGATAAACCTTTCTTTTGACACAGCAATTTGGAAAAACTCTTTTTCTAGAATCTGCAAGGAAACATTTTGGAACCCATTGAGGCCTGTGAGGAAAAACCAAATATCCCTAGACAAAAACTCAAAAGAAGTTATCTGTGAAACTGCTTTGTTTTCTGTAGATTCACCTCACAGAGTTAAAACTTTACTTGGAATCAGCAAGTTAAAAACACTCAATTTGTAGAATTTGTGAAGGGACATTTAGGAGTCCTTTGAGGCCTATGGGGCAAAACGGAATCTCCTCAGAAAAAAAACTCAAAATAAGCTATCTGTGAAACTGCTTGCTTATATGTGGATTCATCTCAAAGTTAATCCTTCCTCTGTGGTTCAACAGGTTTGGAACACTCTTTTTGTAGAATCTGTGAGAAAACATTTATGATCGCATTGAGGCATATGCAGAAAAAACAAATATCCCCCAATAAAAACTTGAAACTGCTTTGTGATGTGTGGATTCATCTCTCAGAGTTAGATATTTATTCTGATTCAGCAGATTGGAAAATCTCTTCGTTTAGAATCTGTGAAGGGACATTTGGGAGTCCAAGGAGGCCTTTGGAGAAAAACTGAATATCCACAGACAAAAACTCGAAAGAATGTATCTGTGAAACTGCTTCATGTTCTCCAGATTCATCTCACAGAGTTAAAACTTACTTTTGGCTCAGCAATTTGGAAACACCTTTTTTGTAGAATCTGTAAAGTGACATTTGGGAGCCCACTGGGGCCTATGGGGAAAAAACGATTATCCCCAGATAAAAACTACAAATACGGTATTTGTGAAACTGCTTTGTGATGTGTAGATTCGTCTCACAAGGTTAAGCCTTTCGTTTGATTCTGTTGGTTGGATACACTCTTTTCGAAGAACCTGCAAAAGTACATTTGGGAGCCCATTGGGGCCTAAGTGAAAAAAACACATATCCCCAGATAAAAACTAGAAAGAAGCTATCTGTGTAACTGTATTTTGATGTGTGGATTCACCTCACAGACATAAATAAATTTCTCCTTTGATTCAGCAGGATGGAAACACTCTTTTTAAAGAATCTGCAAACGGTCATTTGGGATCACATTGAGGTGTATGGGGAAAAAAAACAAATATTCCTACATAAAAACTAGGAAGAAGCTATCTGTGAAACTGCTTTTTGATGTGTGGATTCATCTCACAGAGTTAAGCTTTTTTTTTTAACTCAACAGTTTGGAAAACTCTTTTTCTAGAATCTGCAAATAAACATTTGGAAGCCCATTGAGGCCTATGGGGAAAAACAACATATATGCAGATAAAGATTCAAAAGAATGTATCTGTGAAACTACTTTGTGTTGTCCGGATTCATCTCACAGACTTAAAACTTCCTTTCAATTCAGCAGTTTGGAAACACTTTTTTGATAGAATCTGTGAAGGAATATTTGGGAGCTCACTGTCACCTATGGGGAAAAACGAATTATCAGCAGATAAAAACTACAAAGAAGATATTTGTGAAACTGCTTGATGATGTGTGGATTCATCTCATAGAGTTAAAACATTTTTCTGATTCAGCTGGTTGTAAACATTTTTGTAGAATCTCAGAAGGGACATTTGAGATAGCATTGAGGCCTAATGAAAAAAACTGAATATCCCCACATAAAAACTAGAAAGAAGCTATCTGTGAAACTGATTTTTGATTTGTGGATTCATCTTACAGAGGTAAACCTCTCTTTTGATTCAGCAAGATGGAAACACTTTTTTCAGAATTTGCAAAGGGACATTTGGGATCGTATTGAGGCCTATGGGGAGAAACTGAATATTCCCACATAAAAACTAGAAAGAAGCTACCTGTGAAACTGCTTTATGATGTGTGGATTCTGAATATCCATGGATAAAAACTCGAAAGAAGGTATCTGTGAAACTGTTTTGTGTTCTCTAGATTCATCTCACAGAGTTAAAATTTTCCTTGATTCAGTAGTTGGAAACACTTTTTTGTAGAATATGCGAAGAGACATTAGGAGCCTATTGGGGCCTATGGAAAAATACTGAATGTCCTCAGATGAAAAGTAGAAAGAAGCTATCTGTGAAACTGCTTTGGACATGAGCATTAATCTCAGAGTGAAGCCTTTTATTTGTTTTAGTTGATTGGAAAGGTTCTTTTTGTAGAATCTGTGATGGCATCTTTGGGAGCCCATTGGGGCATATGGGAAGAAAACAAATCTCTCCAGATAAAAAGTACAAAGAAGGTATTTGTGAAACTGCTTTGTGATGTGTAGATTATTCTTACAGAGTTAAAACTTTCTTTTGACACAGCTGTTTGGAAAAACACTTTTTCTATTATCTGCAAAGAAACATTTGGGAACCAATTGAGGCCTTTGAGGAAAAACTGAATATCCCCAGATAAAAACTCGAAAGAAGCTATCTGTGAAACTGCTTTGTGTTTTCTAGATTCATCTCACAGAGTTAAAATTTTCTTTTGGTTCAGCAGTTTGGAAACACTCTTTTTGTAGAATCTGTGAAGGGACATTTTGGAGCCCATTGTGGCCAATGGGGAAAAAATCGAATATTCCCAGATTAAAACTACACAGAAGTCATTTGCTAAACTGCTTGGTTGTATGTGGATTTATCTCATAGAGTTCAAATATTTTTTGGTTCAGCAGGTTAGAAAAACTCCTTTTGTAGAATCTGTGAGAGGACATTTGGGAACCCATTGTGGTCTATAAAAAAAACCCAATATATCCCCAGACAAAAAGTAGGAAGAAGGTATATGTGAAAGTATTTTGTAATCTGAGGATTAATCTCACAGAGTGAAGGCTTTCATTTGATTTAGCTGGTTGGAAACATTCTTTTTGTAGAATCTGCAATGGGACCTTTGGAGGCTCATTGGGGCCTATGGGAAAAAAACAAATATTCCCAATAAAAAATACAAAGAAGATATTTGTGAAGCTGCTTTGTGATGTGTGGATTAATCTCATGGAGTTAAAGCTTTCTTTACATTCAGCAGGTTGAAAACACTTTTTTTGTAGAATCAGTGAAGAGATATTTGGGAGCCTATTGTGGCCAATGGAGAAAAATCGAAAATATCCCCAGATAACAACTAGAAAGAAGCTATCTGTGTAAGTACTTTACAATATGTGGATTCATCTAACAGAGCTAAACCTTTGCTTTCTTTTGATTCAACAGTTCGGAAGCACTCTTTTGTAGAATTCGCCAAGAAATATTTAGGAGCCCATTGAGGCCTGTTTGAAAAAACTGAATATTTCCCAATAAAAACTAGAAAAAATCTATCTGTGAAACTAGTTTGTGATGTGTGGATTCAATGCACAGAGTTAAACCTTTCTTTTGATTCAGCATGTTGAAAACATTCTTTTTGTAGAATCTGCGAAGGGACATTCGGGAGTCCATTAAAGCATATGGGGAAAAAACAAATCTTCCCAGATGAAAACTAGAAAGAAGCTATCTGTCAAACTGCTTTGTGATGTGTGGATTCATCTCAAAGGTTTAAGCCTTTCTTTTGATTCAACAGATTGGAAACACTATTTTTGTAGAATCTGCAAAGGGGCATTGGGATTACTTTGAGGCCTATGGGAAGAAACAATATCCCCAGATAACAACTAGAAAGAAGCTATGTGTGAAACTGCTTTGTGATGTGTGGATTCATCTCATGAATATAAAACTTTTTTTTTCATTCAGGAGGTTGGAAACCCGATTTTTGTAGAATCTGCGAAGAATATTCAGGAGCCCATTGTGGCCTATAAGGAAAAACAGTTTATCTGAATATGAAAACTATAAAGTAGCAATGTGTGAAATTGCTTTGTGATATGTGGATTCATCTCAGAGAGTTAAAACGTTCCTTTGTTTCAGCAGCTTGGAAACACTTTTTTGTAGAATCAGCAAAGGGACATTTTGGAGCCCATTGGTGCCTATGGGGAAAATCCAAATATCCTGAGATAAAAAATAGAAAGTAACTATGTGTGAAACTTCTTGGTGATATGTGTATTCATCTCATGGAATTAAACCTTTCCTTTCATTCAATAGATTGGAAACAGCCTTTTTGTAAAATATGTGAGGGGACATTTTGAAGCCCACTTTGGTCCATGGGCAAAAACTGAATAGTCCCAGATAAAACCTGGAAAGAAGCTATCTGTGAAACTGCTTTGTGATGTGTGGATTCATCTCACAAAAGTAAACCTTTGTTTTGATCCTGCAAGCAGGAAACACTCTTTTTGTAGAAATTGTGAAAGAATATTTGGGAGTCTATTTTGTCCATTGGGGAGAAACAAAATATCCCCAGATAAAAACTACAAGGAAGCTATCTGTGAAACTGCTTTGTGATGTGTGCATTCAACTCACAAAGTTTAAACTTTATTTTCATTCAGCAGATTGTGAACACTCTTTTTGTGGAATATGAGAAGCAACACTTGTGGGCCCATTGAAGCCTATGGGAGAAAACTGTGTATCCCCACATAAAAACTGGAAAAAATCTATCTGTGAAACTGCTTTATTTTCTTTCTTTTTTTTTTTTTTTTTGAGATGGAGTCTTGCTCTCTCACCCAGGCTGGAGTGCAGTGGCTGGATCTCAGCTCACTGCAAGCTCTGCCTCCTGGGCTCATGCCATTCTCCTGCCTCAGCCTCCCGAGTAGCTGGGACTACAGGCACCTGCCACCTCACCCGGCTAGTTTTTTGTATTTTTAGTAGAGACAGGGTTTCACCGTGTTAGCCAGGATGGTCTCGATCTCCTGACCTCGTGATCTGCCCGTCTTGGCCCCCCAAAGTGCTGGGATTACAGGCTTGAGCCACCGTGCCTGGCCCTAGAAACTGCTTTATTTTCTATGGATATATCTCACAGAGTTAAGCCTTTCTTTTGATTCAGCAGGTTGAAAACAGTCTTTTGGTAATATCTTGGGGAGTCCATTGAGGCCTATAGTGTAAAACAGAATAACCTGAGATACAAACAAAAAGAAGTTATCTGTTAAACTGCTTTGTGAAGTGTCGATTCATCTCACAGAGTTACACCTTTCTTTTGATTCAGCCAGGTGGGAGCACTCTTTTTTTAGAGTATGTGAAGAAACTTTTCAAAGCCTTTTAAAGTCTATAGGAAAAAAATGTATATCCCCAGGTAAAAAGTAGATGAAACTATCTGTGAAACTGCTTTGTGATATGTGGATTCAACTCACAGAGGTAAATCTTTCTTTGATTCAGCAGGTTGGAAACATTTTTTCGTAAAATCTGTGAAGGGACATTTGGGAGCCCATTGTGACCTATGGGGGAAAACCAAATATCCACAGATAAAAACTGGAAAAAAGGTATCTCTGAACCTGCTTCATGATGTGTGTATTCAACTCACAAAGTTTAAACTTTATTTTGATTCAGCATTTTGGAATCTCTCTTTTTGTAGAAACTGCAAAAAGACATTTGGGAACCCATTGAAGCCTATGGAAAAAACAGAATATCAATAGATAAAAACTAAAAAGACGCTATGTGTGAAACTGCTTGATGATGGGTGGATTCATCTCACCGAGTTAAAACATTATTTTGATTCAGCAGGTTAGAAACACTTTTTTTTGTAGAATCTGTGAAGGGATATTTAGGTGATCTTTGAAGTCTATGGGGAAAAAACAGAATATCCCCAGATAAAAACTAGATAGAATCTGTATGTGAAAGTGCCTGGTGAAGTGTTGATTCATTTCACAGAGTTAAACCTTTATTTTATTCTGAAGGTTGGAAGTACCTTTTTCTGGAATCTGCAAAGGGACCTTTCTGAACCCCTTGTGGCCTATTGGAAAAAAAACAAATATACCAAGATAAACACTAGAAAGAAGCTATATGTGAAACCGCCTTGTGTTGTGTGGATTCATCTCAAGGAAAGACCCTATTCTTTTGATTAAGCTGGATGGAAACACTCTTTCTAGAATATGTGAAGGGACATTTGGGAGCCCCTTGAGGACTATGGGTAAAAATCAAATATCCTCAGATAAAACTAGGAAGAAGCTATTTGCAAAACTGCTTTGTGATATGTGGATTCATATCACAGAGTTAAATCTTTCTTTTGTTTCTGCAGGTTGGAAACACTGTTTTTGTAGAATCTGTGAAGGTACATTTGGGAGCCTATTGAGGTCTATGGGGAAAAACTGAGATTCACATATAAAAACTAAAAATAAGATATCTGTGCAATTGCTTTGTGATGTATGGATTCATCTCACAGAATTAAACCTTTCTTTTAATTCAGAAGATTGGAAACACTCTTTTTGTAGGCTCTGCCAAGGAACATTTAGAAGACAATTGATGCCTATGAGACAAAACAGAAGATCCTTAGATAAAAACTAGAATTAAACTATCTATGAAACTGCTTTTTGATGTGTGGAGCCAGCTATGAGAGCTAAACACATTTTTTGATTCAGCAGTTTGGAAACACTCTTTTTGAATACTCGGCAAAGGGACATTTAGGATCCCATTGATGCTGATGGGGACAAAGCCAATATCCGCACATAAAAACTAAATAAAAGATCTATGAAACTGCTTTGTGATGTGTGGATTCCTCTCTCAGAATTAAAGCTTTATTTTTATTCAGGAGGTTGGAAATACTCCATTTGCAGATTTTGAAAAGAGACATTTGGGAGGCCTTTGGGGTCAATGTGAAAAAACAGTATATCCCTAGATAAAAACTGGAAATAAACTATCTGTGAATCTACTTTTTGATGTGTGGACTGATCATATAGAGTTAAACCTTTCTTTTGATTCAACAGGTTGGAAGCACTCTTTTGCAGAATCTGCAAATGGACATTTGGGAGCCTTTTGAGGCTTATGGAGAAAAACTGAATATCCACTGAAAAAAACTAGGAAGAAACTATTTCTGAAACTGCTTTGTGAAGTGTGGATTCAACTCACAAAGTTAAACATTTATTTTGATTCAGCAAGTTGGAAACACACTTTTTATAGAATCTGTGATGGGAAACCTAAGTGTCCATTATGGCATAAGGGGAAAAACCGAATATCCCCAGATAAAAACTAGAAAGAAGCTAACTGCGAAACTGCTTCATGATGTGTCTACTCATCTCACATACTTAAACATTACTTTTGATTCAGAAGGTTGGAAACATTCTTTTTTTTTTTTTTTTTTCTCAGTCCAAATGTTGATTTTATTACTGTAAGCAAAAGTTTTTTTTTTTTTTTTCCTTTTTTTTTTTTATTATACTTTAAGTTCTAGGGTACATGTGCATGACGTTTATATCATGTATAACTCCCCAATGCAATCCCTCCCTCCTCTCCCCTCCCCATGATAGGCCCCAGTGTGTGATGTTCCCCTTCCCGAGTCCAAGTGATCTCATTGTTCAGTTCCCACCTATGAGTGAGAACATGCGGTGTTTGGTTTTCTCTTCTTGTGATAGTTTGCTAAGAATGATGGATTCCAGCTGCATCCATGTCCCTACAAAGGACGCAAACTCATCCTTTTTGATGGCTGCATAGTATTCCATGGTGTATATGTGCCACATTTTCTTAATCCAGTCTGTCACAGATGGACATTTGGGTTGATTCCAAGTCTTTGCTATTGTGAATAGTGCTGCAATAAACATACGTGTGCATGTGTCTTTGTAGTAGAGTAATTTATAATCCTTTGGGTATATACCCAGTAGTGGGATGGCTGGGTCATATGGTACATCTAGTTCTAGATCCTTGAGGAATCGCCATACTGTTTTCCATAATGGTTGAACTAGTTTACAATCCCACCAACAGTGTAAAAGTGTTCCTATTTCTCCACATCCTCTCCAACACCTGTTGTTTCCTGACTTCTTAATGATTGCCATTCTAATTGGTGTGAGATGGTATCTCATTGTGGTTTTGATTTGCATTTCTCTGATGGCGAGTGATGATGAGCATTTTTTCATGTGTCTGTTGGCTGTATGGATCTCTTCTTTTGAGAAATGTCTGTTCATATCCTTTGCCCACTTTTTGATGGGGTTGTTTGTTTTTTTCTTGTATATTTGTTTGAGTTCTTGGTAGATTCTGGATATTAGCCCTTTGTCAGATGAGTAGGTTGCAAAAATTTTCTCCCATTCTGTAGGTTGCCTGTTCACTCTGATGGTAGTTTCTTTTGCTGTGCAAAAGCTCTTTAGTTTAATTAGATCCCATGTGTCAATTTTTGCTTTTGCTGCCGTTGCTTTTGGTGTTTTAGACAATGGTTGTTTGTATTTCTGTGGGGTCGGTGGTGATATTCCCTTTATCATTTTTTATTGCGACTATTTGATTCCTCTCTCTTTTCTTCTTTATTAGTCTTGCTAGCGGTCTGTCAATTTTGTTGATCTTTTCAAAAAACCAACTCCTGGATTCATTAATTTTTTGGAGGGTTTTTTGTGTCTCTATCCCCTTCAGTTCTGCTCTGATCTTAGTTATTTCTTGCCTTCTGCTAGCTTTTGAATGTGTTTGCTCTTGCCTCTCTAGTTCTTTTAATTGTGATGTTAGAGTGTCCATTTTAGATCTCTCCTGCTTTCTCTTGTGGGCATTTAGTGCTATAAATTTCCCTCTACACACTGCTTTAAATGTGTCCCAGAGATTCTGGTATGTTGTATCTTTGTTCTCATTGGTTTCAGAGAACATCTTTATTTCTGCTTTCATTTTGTTATGTACCCAGTAGTCATTCAGGAGCAGGTTGTTCAGTTTCCATGTAGTTGAGCGGTTTTGATTGAGTTTCTTAGTCCTGAGTTCTAGTTTGATTGCACTGTGGTCTGAGAGACAGTTTGTTATAATTTCTGTTCTTGTACATTTGCTGAGGAGTGCTTTACTTCCAATTATGTGGTCAATTTTGGAATAAGTGCGATGTGGTGCTGAGAAGAATGTATATTCTGTTGATTTGGTGTGGAGATTTCTGTAGATGTCTATTAGGTCCGCTTGGTGCAGAGATGAGTTCAATTCCTGGATATCCTTGTTAACTTTCTGTCTTGTTTTCTGTCTAATATTGACAGTGGAGTGTTGAAGTCTCCCATTATTATTGTATGGGAGTCTAAGTCTCTTTGTAGGTCTCTAAGGACTTGCTTTATGAATCTGGGTGCTCCTGTATTGGGTGCATATATATTTAGGAGAGTTAGCTCTTCCTGTTGAATTGATCCCTTTACCATTATGTAATGGCCTTCTTTGTCTCTTTTGATCTTTGATGGTTTAAAGTCTGTTTTATCAGAGACTAGGATTGCAACCCCTGCTTTTTTTTGTTCTCCATTTGCTGGTAGATCTTCCTCCATCCCTTTATTTTGAGCCTATGTATGTCTCTGCATGTGAGATGGGTCTCCTGAATACAGCAGACTGATGGGTCTTGACTCTTTATCCAGTTTGCCAGTCTGTGTCTTTTAATTGGAGCATTTAGTCCATTTACATTTAAGGTTAATATTGTTATGTGTGAACTTGATCCTGTCATTATGATATTAACTGGTTATTTTGTTCGTTAGTTGATGCAATTTCTTCCTAGCCTCGATGTTCTTTACATTTTGGCATGTTTTTGCAATGGCTGGTACCGGTGTTCCTTTCCATGTTTAGGGCTTCCTTCAGGGTCTCTTGTAAGGCAGGCCTGGTGGTGACAAAATCTCTAAGCATTTGCTTATCTGTAAAGGATTTTATTTCTCCTTCACTGATGAAGCTTAGTTTGGCTGGATATGAAATTCTGGGTTGAAAAGTCTTTTCTTTAAGAACGTTGAATATTGGCCCCCACTCTCTTCTGGCTTGGAGAGTTTCTGCCGAGAGATCTGCTGTTAGTCTGATGGGCTTCCCTTTGTGGGTAACCCGACCTTTCTCTCTGGCTGCCCTTAAGATTTTTTCCTTCATTTCAACTTTGGTGAATCTGGCAATTATGTGTCTTGGAGTTGCTCTTCTGGAGGAGCATCTTTGTGGCGTTCTCTGTATTTCCTGAATTTGAATGTTGGCCTGCCCTACTAGGTTGGGGAAGTTCTCCTGGATGATATCCTGAAGAGTGTTTTCCAACTTGGTTCCATTTTCCTCCTCACTTTCAGGCACCCCAGTCAGACGTAGATTTGGTCTCTTTACATAATCCCATACTTCTTGCAGGCTTTGTTCATTTCTTTTTCTTCTTTTTTCTTTTGGTTTTCTCTTCTCGCTTCATTTCATTCATTTGATCCTCAATCGCTGATACTCTTTCTTCCAGTTGATCGAGTCGGTTACTGAAGCTTGTGCATTTGTCACGTATTTCTCGTGTCATGGTTTTCATCTCTGTCATTTCGTTTATGATCTTCTCTGCATTAATTAGTCTAGCTGTCAATTCTTCCACTTTTTTTTCAAGGTTTTTAGTTTCTTTGCGCTGGGTACGTAATTCCTCCTTTAGCTCTGAGAGGTTTGATGGACTGAAGCCTTCTTCTCTCATCTCGTCAAAGTCATTCTCTGACCAGCTTTGATCCGTTGCTGGCGATGGGCTGCGCTCCTTTGCAGGAGGAGATGCGCTCTTATTTTTTGAATTTCCAGCTTTTCTGCCCTGCTTCTTCCCCATCTTTGTGGTTTTATCTGTCTCTGGTCTTTGATGATGGTGATGTACTGATGGGATTTTTGTATAGGTGTCCTTCCTGTTTGATAGTTTTCCTTCTGACAGTCAGAAGGACTGTCTGTTGGTCTGTTGGAGATTGCTTGAGGTCCACTCCAGACCCTGTTTGCCTGGGTGTCAGCAGCAGAGGTTGCCGAAGATAGAATATTGCTGAACAGCGAGTGTACCTGTCTGATTCTTTCTTTGGAAGTTTCCTCTCAGGGGTGACTCCACCCTGTGAGGTGTGGGGTGTCAGACTGCCCCTAGTGGGGGATGTCTCCCAGCTAGGCTACTCAGGGGTCAGGGACCCACCTGAGCAGGCAGTCTGTCCGTTCTCAGATCTCAATCTCCGCGTTAGGAGATCCACGGCTCTCCCCAAAGCTGTCAGACAGAGTCGTTCGCGTCTGCAAGGGCCCCGCTCTTTCCCCTAATGGACTGCAGCTGTGCGCTGTCCGCAGAGGTAGAGTCTACAGAGACAGGCAGGCTTCCTTGAGCTGCTGTGAGCTCCACCCAGTTCGAGCTTCCCAGCGGCTTTGTTTACCTACTTAAGCCTCAGCAATGGCGGGCGCCCCTCCCCCAGCCTTGCTGCTGCCTTGCGGATAGATCGCCGCAGACGGCTGTGTTAGCAGTGAGGGAGGCTCCGTGGGCGTGGGACCCTCCCGGCCAGGTATGGGATATATTCTCCTGGTGTGCCTGTTTCCTTAAAGCGCAGTATTGGGGTGGGAGTTACCCGATTTTCCAGGTGTTGTGTGTCTCAGTTCCCCTGGCTAGGAAAACGGATTTCCTTCCCCCTTGCGCTTCCAGGTGAGGCGATGCCTCGCCCTGCTTCAGCTCACGCTGGTCAGGCTGCAGCAGCTGACCAGCACCGATTGTCTGCACTCCCTAGAGAGATGACCCCAGTACCTCAGTTGAAAATGCAGAAATCACCGGTCTTCTGTGTCACTCACGCTGGGAGTTGAAGACTGGAGCTGTTCCTATTCGGCCATCTTGCTCCGCCCCCGGAAACATTCTTTTCGTAGAATCTGCAAAGGGATATTTGGGAGTTCATTGAGGCCTATGAGAAGAAGCCTAATATCCCCAGATAAAAACTCTAAAGAAACTATCTGTGAATCTGCTTTGTTATGTGCCAATTAATCTTACTTGAGCTAAACCTTTCTTTTGATTCATGAGGTTGTAAACTTTTTTTGAAGTATCTGAAAAGGGACAATTTAAAGTCCATTGAGGCCTACAGGAGAAAACAGAATATTCCTAGAATAAAACTAGAAAGAAGCTATCTGTGAAAATGCTTTGTGATGTGTGTATCTACACAGAGTCCCATCAGAAGTAAACCTATGTTTTCATTCAGCAGGCTGGAAACACTCGTTTTGTAGAATCTGCGAGGGGACATTTGGGAGCTCATTGTGGGCTATGGGGAAAAACTGAATATCCCCAGATAAAAACCAGAAATAAGCTATCTGTGAAACTGTTTTTTGATTTGTAAATTCATCTTACAGATTCAAACCATTCTTTTGATTCAGCAGATAGGAAACACTCTTTATGTAGAATCTGTGAAGAGACATTTGGGAGCCCAATGGGGTCTACGGGGAAAAACCACATATCTCAAAATAAAAACTAGAAAGAAGCTATCTGTGATACTGCTTGGTGATGTGTGGATTTATGTCACATAATTAAATTTCACTTTTGATTCAGCAGGTTAAAACCACTCTTTTTGTAGAATTTGTGAAGGGAGATTTTGGACTCCATTGAGGCCTACAGGGAAATCCCATTATCCCCAGATAAAAAATAGAAAGAAACTATTTGTGAAACTTCTTGGTGATTTGTGGATTATCTCAAATAGTTAAACCTTTCTTTTGATTCAACAGGTTGGAAACGCTGTTTTTGTAGATTCTACAAAGGGGAATTCAGGAGCCCATTGAGGCCTCTGGGGAAAACTGAATATTCTCCGATAAAAACTGGAAAAAAGCTATCTGTGAAACTTCTGGGTGATGTGTGAATTCATCTGACTATGTTCAACCTGTCTTTTGATTCAGCAGGTTGTAAACACTCTTTTTGTAGAATCTGTGAAGGGACATTGAGGAGACCTTTGAAGCCTATGGGAAAAAACTGAATGTTCCCAGAAAAATAACAGAAAGAAACTATCTGTGAAACTGGTTGGTGATGTGTGGATTAATCTCCCAGAGATTAAACTTTCTTTTAATTCGCTGGGTTGGAAACACTCTTTTTGTAGAATCTGTGAAGGGGCGTTGTGGAGTCCATTGAGGCCTATGGGGAAAACTGAATATCTCCAGATAAAATCTATACAGAAGCTGTGGGAGAAACTGTGTTGGAATGTATGGATTAATCTCCCAGAGCTAAACCTTTCTTTTGATTCAGCAGGTTGAAGACACTCTTTTTGTAGAATCTGTCAAGGATCATTTCATTCCCCATTGAGGACTATGGAGAAAATCAGAGTATCCCCAGGTAAAACCTATAAAGAAGCTATTTGTGAAACTGTTTTGTGCTGGGTGATTTCATCTCACAGAGTTAAACTTCCTTTTGAGGCAGCAGTTTGAAAACACTCTTTTTGAGTGCATCTGCCCCTGCAAAGGAACGCAGCTCATTGCCAGCAATAAATCAAAGCTGGACGGAGAATGACTTTGATGAGATGAGAGAAGAAGGCTTCAGTCCATCGAACTTCTCAGAGCTAAAGGAGGAAATACGTACTCAGCGCAAAGAAACTAAAAATCTTGAAAAAATAGTGGAAGAATTGATAACTAGAATAATTAATGCAGAGAAGGTCATGAACGAAATGACAGATGAAAACCATGACACGAGTAATACGTGACAAATGCACAAGCTTCAGTAACTGATTCGATCAACTGGAAGAAAGAGTATCAGCGATTGAGGATCAAATGAATGAAATGAAGCGAGAAGAGAAACCTAAGGCAAAAAGAAGGAAAGGAAATGAACAAAGCCTGCAAGAAGTATGGGATTATGTAAAAAGACCAAATCTACATCTGATTGGGGTGCTTGAAAGTGAGGGGGAAAATGGAACCAAGTTGGAAAACACTCTTCAGGATATCATCCAGGAGAACTTCCCCAACCTAGTAGGGCAGGCCAACATTCAAATTCAGGAAATACAGAGAACGCCACAAGGATACTCCTCCAGAAGAGCAACTCCAAGACACATAATTGCCAGATTCACCAAAGTTGAAATGAAGGAAAGAATCTTAAGGGCAGCCAGAGAGAAAGGTCGGGTTACTCACAAAGGGAAGCCCATCAGACTAACAGCAGATCTCTCGGCAGAAACTCTACAATCCAGAAGAGAGTGGGGGCCAATATTCAACATTCTTAAAGAAAAGAACTTTCAACCCAGAATTTCATATCCAGCCAAACTAGGTTTCATCAGTGAAGGAGAAATAAAATCCTTTACAGATAAGCAAATGCTTAGAGATATTGTCACCACCAGGACTGCCTTACAAGAGACCCAGAAGGAAGCACTAAACATGGAAAGGAACGACCGGTACCAGCCATTGCAAAAACATGCCAAGATGTAAAGACCATCGAGGCTAGGAAGAAACTGCATCAACTAACGAGCAAAATAACCAGTTAATATCATAATGGCAGGATCAAGTTCACACATAACAACACTAACCTTAAATATAAATGGACTAAATGCTCCAATTAAAAGACGCAGACTGGCAAATTGGATAAAGAGTCAAGACCCATCAGTTTGCTGTATTCAGGAGACCCATCTCACATGCAGAGATATACGTAGGTTCAAAATAAAGTGAAGGAGAAAGATTTGCCAAGCAAATGGAGAACAAAAAAAAGCAGGGGTTGCAATCCTAGTCTCTGATAAAACAGACTTTAAACCATCAAAGATCAAAAGAGACAAAGAAGGCCATTACATAATGGTAAAGGGATCAATTCAACAGGAAGAGCTAACTCTCCTAAATATATAGCACCCAATACGGGAGCACCCCAATTCATAAAACAAGTCCTTAGAGACTTACAAAGAGACTTAGACTCCCATACAATAATATTGGGAGACTTCAAACCCCACTGTCAACATTAGACAGATCAACGAGACAGAAAGTTAACAAGGATATACAGGAATTGAACTCATCTCTGCAGCAAGCAGACCTAATAGACATCTACAGAAATTATAACAGACTGTTTCTCAGACCACAATGCAATCAAACTAGAACTCAGGACTAAGAAACTCAATCAAAACCACTCAACTACATGCAAACTGAATAACCTGCTCCTGAATGACAACTGGGTACACAACGAAATGAAAGCAGAAATAAAGATGTTCTTTGAAACCCATGAGAACAAAGATACAACATACCAGAATCTCTGGGACACATTTAAAGCAGTGTGTAGAGGGAAATTTATAGCGCTAAATGCCCACAGGAGAAAGCAGGAAAGATCTAAAATTGACACCCTAACATCACAATTAAAAGAACTAGAGAGGCAAGAGCAAACACATTCAAAAGCTAACAGAAGGCAAGAAATAACTAGGATCAGAGCATAACTGAAAGAGATAGAGACACAAAAAACCCTCCAAAAAATCAATGAATCCAGGAGCAGGTTTTTTGAAAAGATCAGCAAAATTGATCAACCGCTAGCAAGACTAATAAAGAAGAAAAGAGAGAAAAATCAAATAGATGCAATAAAAAATGATAAAGGGGATATCACCACCGACCCCACAGAAATACAAACTACCATCAGAGAATACTATAAACACCTCTATGCAAATAAGCTAGAAAATCTAGAAGAAATAGATAATTTCCTAGACACTTACACTCTTCCAAGACTAAACCAGGAAGAAGCTGAATCCCTGAATAGACCAATAGCAGGCTTTGAAATTGAGGCCATAATTAATAGCCTTCCAACCAAAAAAAGTCCAGGACCAGAGGAATTCACAGCTGAATTCTACCAGAGGTACAAGGAGGAGCTGGTACCATTCCTTCTGAAACTATTCCAATCAATAGAAAAAGAGGGAATCCTCCCTAACTCATTTTATGAGGCCAACATCATCCTGATATCAAAACCTGGCAGAGACACAACAAAAAAAGAGAATTTTAGACCAAAATCCCTGATGAACATCGATGCAAAAATCCTCAATAAAATACTGCCAAACCAGATCCAGCAGCACATCAAAAAGCTTATCCGCCATGATCAAGTGGGCTTCATCCTTGGGATGCAAGGCTGGTTCAATATACGCAAATCAATAAACGTAATCCAGCATATAAACAGAACCAAAGACAAGAACCACATGATTATCTCAAAAGCAGAAAAGGCGTTTGACAAAATTTAACAGCCCTTCATGCTAAAAACGCTCAATAAATTCAGTATTGATGGAACGTATCTCAAAATAATAAGAGCGATTTATGGCAAACCCACAGCCAATATCATATTGAATGGGCAAAAACTGGAAAAATTCCCTTTGAAAACTGGCACAAGACAAGGATGCCCTCTCTCACCACTCCTATTCAACATAGTGTTGGAAGTTCTGGCTAGGGCAATCAGGCAAGAGAAAGAAATCAAGGGTATTCAGTTAGGAAAAGAAGAAGTCAAATTGTCCCTGTTTTCAGATGACATGATTGTATATTTAGAAAACCCCATTGTCTCAGCCCAAAATCTCCTTAAGCTGATAAGAAACTTCAGCAAAGTCTCAGGATACAAAATCAGTGTGCAAAAAACACAAACATTCTTATATACCAGTAACAGACAAACAGAGAGCCAAATCAGGAATGAACTTCCATTCAAAATTGCTTCAAAGAGAATAAAATACCTAGGAATCCAACTTACAAAGGGTGTAAAAGACCTCTCCAAGGAGAACTACAAGCCACTGCTCAGTGAAATAAAGGAGGACACCAAAAAATGGAAGAACATATCATGCTCATGCATAGGAAGAATCAATATCGTTAAAATGGCCATACTGCCCAAGTTAATTTATAGATTCAATGTTATCCCCATCAAGCTACCAATGAGTTTCTTCACAGAATTAGAAAAATTTATAGATTCAATGCTATCCCCATCAAGCTACCAATGAGTTTCTTCACAGAATTAGAAAAAAACTGCTTTAAAGTTCATATGGAACCAAAAAAGAGCCCTCATTTCCAAGACAATTCTAAGTCAAAAGAATACAGCTGGAGGCATCACGCTACCTGACATCAAACTATACTACAAGGCTACAGTAACCAAAACAGCATGGTACTGGTACCAAAACAGAGATATAGACCAATGGAACAGAACAGAGTCCTCAGAAATAATACCACACATCTACAGCCATCTGATCTTTGACAAACCTGAGGAAAACAAGAAATGGGGAAAGGATTCCCTATTGAATAAGTGGTGCTGGGAAAATTGGCTAGCCATAAGTAGAAAACTGAAACTGGATCCTTTCCTTACTCCTTATACGAAAATTAACTTAAGATGGACTAGAGACTTAAATGTTAGACCTAATACCATAAAAATCCTGGAAGAAAACTTAGGGAATACCATTGAGGACATAGGCATGGGCAAGGACTTCATGACTAAAACACCAAATCAACGGCAACAAAAGCCAAAATTGACAAATGGGATCTAATTAGACTAAAGAGCTTCTGCACAGCAAAAGAAACTACCATCAGAGTGAACAAGCAACCTACAGAATGGGAAAAAAAATTTTGCAATCTACTCATCTGACAAAGGGCTAATATCCAAAACCTACAAAGAACTCAAACAAATATACAAGAAAAAAACAAATAACCCCATCAAAATGAGGGCAAAGGATATGAACAGACATTTCTCAAAAGAAGACATTCATACAGCCAACAGATACATGAAAAAATGCTCAGCATCACCAGCCATCAGGAAATAGAAATCAAAACCACAATGAGATACCATCTCACACCAGTTAGAATGGCAATCATTGAAAAATCAGGAAACAACAGGTGCTGGAGAGGATGTGGAGAAATAGGGACACTTTTACACTGTTGGTGGGATTGTAAACTAGTTCAACCATTATGGAAAACAGTATGGCGATTCCTCAAGGATCTAGAACTAGAAGTACCATACGATCCAACCATCCCATTACTGGGTATATACCCAAAGGATTACAAATCATGCTGCTCTAAAGACACATGCACACGTATGTTTATTGCGGCACTATTCACAATAGCAAAGACTTGGAATCAACCCAAATGTCCATCAGTGACAGACTGGATTAAGAAAATGTGGCACATATACACCATGGAATAGTAAGCAGCCATAAAAAAGGATGAGTCTGAGTCCTTTGTAGGGACATGGATGCAGCTGGAAACCATCATTCTCAGTAAACCATTGTAAGAACAGAAAACCAAACACCACATGTTCTCACTCATAGGTGGGAACTGAACAATGAGATCACTTGGACTCAGGAAGGAGAACATCACACACTGGGGCCTATCACGGGGAGGGGAAGGGGGGAGGGATTGTATTGGGATTTATACCTGATGTAAATGACGAGTGATGGGTGCTGACGAGTTGATGGGTGCAGCACACCAACATGGCACAAGTGTACATACGTAACAAACCTGCACATTATGCACATGTACCCTAGAACTTAAAGTATAATAAAAAAGAAAAAAAGAAAACACTCTTTTTGTGGAATCTGTGAACAGACATTTGAGAGCCCTTTGAGGTCTATGGGGAACAAACGAATTTCCCCAGATAAAAACTAGAAAGAAACTATCTGTGAAAATTTCTTGGTTATGTGTGAATTAATCAAACAGAGTTATACCTTTCTTTTGATTCAGCATGTTGGAAACACTCTTTTTGTAGAACTTGTATAGGGACATTTGGGAACCCATTGAGGTGTATGGGGAAAAACAGAATATCTCCAGATGAATACTAGAAAGAAATTATCTGTGAAACTATGTGGTGATGTGTGCATTTATCTCACAGAGTTAAAAGTTTCTTTTCCTTCAGGAGGTTGAAAACACACTTAATGTAGTATCTGCGAGAGGACATTTGGGAGTCCTTTCAGGTCTATGGGGAAAAACTGAATACACCCAGATGAAAACTAGAAAACAGCTCTCCGTGAAACTGCCTGGTGATGTATGTGTTCATCTCACGGAGTTAAACCTTTCTTTTGAATCAGCATGATGGAGACATTCTTTTTGTAGAACCTGCAAAGGGACATTTAGAAGCCCATTGAGGCCTATGGGGAAAAAGTGAATATCCCCAGATGAAAACTAGAAAGAAGCTGTCTGTGAAACTGTTTGTTTGTATCAGGATTCCTCTCAAAGAGTTAAATTTTTCTTTTGATTCATCCAGTTGAGAACTCTCTATTTCGAGACTCTGCAAGGGGACATTTGGCATTCCATTGAGGTCTGTGGGGAAAACCCAATAGCCCCAAATAAAAAATAGAAAGAAACTATCTGTGACATAGCTTGATGGTGTGTGAATTAAGCTCACAGAGTTAAGTCTTTCTCTTGATTCAGCAGGTTAAAAACTTGCTTTTGGTAGAATCTGCAAAGGGACATTTGAAGCCCTTTGAGGCCTAAGGTGAAAAACTGAATATCCCCACCTAAAAGCTAAAAAGAAGCCATCTGTGAAACTGTTTAGTGATGTGTTTATTCATCTCACAGAGATAAACCTTTCTTTTTCTTCAGCGAGTTGGAAACACTGTTTTTTAGAATCTGCAAATGAAAGTCTCAGAGCCGATTGAGGCTATGTGGTAAAACCAAATATCCCCAGATAAAAACTAGAGAAAAGCTATTGGCAAAACTGCTTAGTGAGTGTAGATTCGACTCACAGAGCTAAACCTTTGTTTTGATTCAGCACGTTAGAGAATTTTTTTTGTAGAATCTGCGAAGGGAATTTTTGAAGCCCAGTAAGGTTTATGTAAAAACTAGAAAAAAGCTACCTGTGAAACTACTTTGTGATGTGTTGATTCAGATCACAGAGATACACATTTATTTTGATTCAGCAGGTTGGAAACACTTTTTGTAGAATCTGTGAAGAGACATTTGGGAGCCCTTTGAGGTTTACAGGGAAAAACCGAATATTCCCAGTTAAAAACTAGATAGAAGCTCTGTGAAACTGCTTGTTGATGTGTAAATTCATTCCACAGAGTTAAAACTTTTCTTTTGTTTCAGCAGGTTGGAAACAGTCTTTTGGTTGAATCTGCGAAGAGACTTTTGTGAACCCATTGAGGTCTACGGGGAAAAATTGATTTTCCCCAGATGAAAACTAGAAAGAAGAGATCAGTGAAACTGGTTTGTGATGTGTTGATTCATCTCACTGAATTACAGCATTTTTTCGATTCAGCAGGTTGGACCTACTGTTTTTGTAGAACCTGTGGAGAAACATTTGGGAGTCCATTGAGGCCTATGGGAAAAGCCGAGTATGTCCAGATGAAAACTAGAAAGAAGCTTTCTGTGAAACTGGTTTGTGAAGTGTCAATTCATTTAACTCAGTTTAACCTTTCCTTTGATTCAGCAGTTTGGAAACACGTTTTGTAGAATATGGGAAGGGATGTGTAGTAGGCCATTGAGGCCTATGGGGAAAAATC
The DNA here is from genome assembly GCF_009764315.1 of Trachypithecus francoisi. NCBI lineage: Eukaryota > Metazoa > Chordata > Mammalia > Primates > Cercopithecidae > Trachypithecus > Trachypithecus francoisi. The sequence goes on along the minus strand of NW_022680482.1, from coordinate 301,632 downwards.
CAACATCTGCAGATAAAAACTACAAGGAAGCCATCAGTGAAACTCCTTACTGATGTGTGGATTCATCTCACAGAGTTACAGCTTTCTTTTGATTCCACAGGTTGAAAACAGACTTTTTGTAAAATCTGCGAAGGGACAATTGGGAGTCCATTGAGGCCTGTGGGAAAAAACCGAATATTTCCAGATGAAAACTAGAAAGATGCTTTCTGCTAAAGTGGTTTGTGAAGTGTCGATTCATCTCACTGAGTTTAACCTTTCATTTGATTCAGCAGTTTGGAAACACTCTTTTTGTAGAATATGTGAAGGGATGTTTAGTAGCCCACTGAATCCTATGAGGAAAATTCTAATATCCCCAGATAAAAACTACAACAAACCTATCAGTGAAACTATTTTGCAGTGTTTAGATTCATCTCACAGAGTCATACCTTTTTTTTTTTTTTGATTCAGCAGTTTAGAAACACATTTTTTGTAGAATCTGCAAAGTGATATTAGGAAGCCCACTTAGGCCTGTGGGGAAAAGGGAATATCCCCAAATAAAAGCAAGATAGATGCTATCTTTGAAACTGCTTGGTGATTGATTTATTCATGTCACAGAGGTAAACCTTTCCTTTGATTCAGCAGGTTATAAACACTCTTTTTGTAAAATATTTGAAGGGATATTTTGGAGCCCATCAGAACCTAAGGGGAAAAACTGAATTTCCTCAGATAAAAACTAGAATAAAGCTATCTTTGAAACTGCTTGTCATGTGTGGATTCATCTCACCAAGTTAAATCATTCTTTTCATTCAAGAGTTTGGAAACTTGTGTTTTGTAGTAACTGCAAAGGGACACTTGGGAACCCATTGTGGTCTATATGGGGGAAAACCAAATTCCAGATAAAAACTAGAAAGAAGCTATCTGTGAAACTGCTTGGTGATGTGTGGATTCATCTCACCAAATTAAACATTTCTTTTGATTCAACAGGTTGGAAACACTCTTTTTTGAGAATCTGTGAAGGGATATTTGTCAGCCTATTGAGACCTATGGGAAAAACTGAAAATCATCTGATAAAAACTAGAAAGAAGCTATCTGTGAAACTTCATGGTGATATGTGGTTTCATCTCACTGAGATAAACGTTTCTTTTGATTCAGCAGGCTGGAAACAATTTTTTTAGAATCTACAAAGGGACATTTGGGAGCCCATAGGAAAAAAACCCCCAAATATTCTCAGATAAAAACTAGAAAGAAGAAATGTGTGATACTGCTTGGTGATGGGTGGATTCACCTCACCGAGGTACACATTTCTTTTGATTCACCCGGTTGGAAACACTCTTTTTGTAGAATCTGCAAAGGGACATTTGGGAGTCCTTGAGGCTTATTTAAAAAACCGCAAATATCCAAAGATTAAAAACTAGAAAGAAGCTGGGGGAAAAACCGAAAATCCCCAGGCACAAACTGGTTAGAAACTATCTGTGAAACTGTTTTGTGATGTGTGGATTCATCTCAGAGAGTTCAATCTTTGTTTTGATTCAGCACGTTGGAAACAATATTTTTGTATAAACTGCAAAGGGATATTTGGAAACCCATTGAGACCTATGGGGAACAACAAAATATCCACAGATTAAAAACTGGAAAGAAGCTGTCTTTGAAGCTGCATGGTGATGTGTGTATTAATCTCACAGAGTTAAAGATTTCTTTTGATTCAGCAGGTTGGAAACACCTTTTTTGAAGAATAAGTAAAGGGCATTTGGGAGCCCAATGAGGCCTATAAGGATCAAGTGAATATCCCTAGGTGAAAACGAGATAGAAACAGTTTGTGAAACTGCTTTGTTATGTGTGGATTCATTTCCCACAGTTAGAAATTCCTTTTGCCAAAATGGTGTTAAATTAGGTAAAACTGATCTTATGATTGAAAAAGCAAAATGTTTGTGAATCCATACTTATATAACAATTGAATTGCAAATATTGAGTCAAAAAGATTCTTAAATTTAGCGTTGGTAACCTAAAATATTGGTTACTTGCTGTTTACAAGTAGCATTTATATTGCAGTAAATGTAATGCTGCTTTTACATTGTTGGCTTAATAGATTATTAGTGGTTTAAAAAGCTGAAGAACAGCTGAGAAATATAAAAATTTTTAAGAACAAAAAATGAAGGTAAAGCATTTAAAAATAACACAAATGGGTGGAAAGATAGGAATTTTCATGTTTAAATTCAGGGAAATATGGTATATATGTAATGAAATACAGCTGTAGTAAAAGTTAAACATTTTAAAATGGAACTATCAGGACTGTACCTAATCAGTTATGCATTACTTTCTTGCTGACTACCATTTAAATGTATTTATTAGCATGTGCCCTTGGAAAATTGTTCTCTCCCAGTACATCAGTATCTTCTTATGTAAAACTAGAGCTAATAGCATGTACTTTGCAGGATTTTCCTGCAGATGCAATGAGATAATAAATATGAAAATACCTAGAAAAAAAAAAAAGAAAAAGAAATTCCTTTTGATTCAACAGGTTTGAAACACTCATTTTGTATAACCTGAGAAAGGACATTTGAGAGCCCAGAGAAATAACCGAATATTCACAGATAAAAACTAGATAGAAGCTATCTGTGTATCTACTTGGTGATGTGTGGATTCATCTCACAGAATTGAACCTTTCTTTTAATTCAGGATTTGGGAAACACTTTTTATTTTTAGAATCTGCAGTGGGACTTTTCATAGCCCCTTGAGGCCTATGATGAAAAGCCAAGCATCCCCAGAAAAATCTTGAAAGAAGTTATCTGTGAACATACTCGGAAATATGTGGATACATCTCACAGACTTAAATCTTTCTTTAGGTTCAGCAGGTTTGAAACACTTTTTTTGTAGATTTTGTAGAATCTGGGAAGGGACATTTGGGAATCCTTTGAGACCTGGGAGTGAAATCAAAAATCCCCAGACACAAACTGGGTAGAAGCTATCTGTGAAACTGCTTGGTGATAGGTGGATTCATTTCACAGAGTTAAAACTTTCTTTTGATTCACCAGTTTTGAAACACACTTTTTGTAGAATCTGTGAAGGGACATTTTGGAGCCCATTGAGGCCTTTAAAAAAAAAAAAAAAAAAAAAAAAAACAAGCAAAAAACAAACATCCCCAGATAAAACCAAGAAGAAGCTACCTGTGAAACTGCTTTGTGATGTGTTGATTCATCTCACAGAGTTACAATTTTCTTGTGATTCAGCAGGTTGAAAATATTCATTTTGTAGAACCTGTGAAGGGACATTTGGGAGCCCATTGAGGCTTATGAGGAAAAACTGAATATTCTTACATAAAATTAGAAAGAAGCTATCTTTGAAACTGTTACCTGATGTGAAGATTCATCTCACAGAGTTAAACATTTCCTTTGATTCAGCAGGTCAAAAACACTCTTTTTGTAGAATCTGCAAAGCTACATTTGGGAGACCATTGAGGCCTATGGGGTAAAATCTAACATACCCAGATGAAAACTAGAAAGAAGCTATCTGGGAAACTGCTTTGTGATGTGTGGATATATCTCACAGTGTTAAATCACTCTTGATTTTGCAAGTGGGAACCCTCTTTTTGTACAATCTATGAAGGAACATTTGGGAGCCCATTGAGGCCTATGAAAAAACCCCAAATATCAATAGATAAAAACTAGAAAAACACTACATGTGAAACTGCTTGGTGATTTGTGGATTCATCTCACAGAACTAAACCTTTCTTTTGATCCAGCAGGTTGGAAACCCTTTCTTTGTAGAATCTGCAAAGGGAATTTTCAGAGCCCATTGAGGTTTATGGAGAAAAAATGAATATCACCAGACAAATACTAAAGAAAGATATCTGTGAAACTTCTTAATGATGTGTGGATTCAGAATTATACCTTTTTGTTGTTGCATGATGTTGGAAACACTTGTTTTTGGAAAATCTGTGAAGAGACATTTGGGAACCCTTTGAGGCCTATGGGGAAAAACTGAATATCCTCAAATAAATCCTAGAAAGAAGATGTCTGTGAAACTGCTTTGGGGTATTTGGATTAATCTTACAGAGTTAAACATTTATTTTGATTCGTCAGGTTGGAAATATCTTTTCATAAAATCGGTGAAGGAACATTTGGGAGACCATTGATGACTCTGGGGGAAAAAAGAATATCCCCTGATCAAAAGTACAAAGAAGCTGTCTCTGAATCTGTTTGGTGATGTGTGGATTCATCTCACAGACGTAAACATTACTTTTGAATCAGTAGGTTGGAAGCACTGTTATTGTAGAATATGCAGGGGGACGTTTGGGAGCCCATTGAGACCTATGGAGAAAAACAATATCCCTAGATAAATACTGGAAAGAAGGTATCTGTGAAAGTGCCTGGTGATGTGTGGATTTGTTTTAGAGTTATATATTCCTTTTGAATCAGCAGGTTGGAAACACTCTTTTGTAGAATCTGTGAAGCAACATTTTTGAGCCCATTGAGGCCTATGAAGAAAACCCGAATATCCCCAGATGAAAACCTAGAAGAAGCTAACTGTGAAACTGCTTGTTAATGTGTGGATTCATCTCAGAAATTTAAACCTTCTTTTGATTCAGCAGGTTGGGAACACTTTTTTAAAAAATAAAATCAATAAATGGACATTTCTAAGCCTATTTAGGCCTATAGAGAAAAACCAAATATCCCCAGATGAAAACTAGAAAAAAGATATCTGTGAAACTGCTTGGTTTTGAGTGGATTCTTCTAATAGAGTTAAGCTTTCTTTTGATTTATCAGGTTTGAAACACTCTTTTTGTGGAATCTGCTTAGGGACACTTAGAGCCCATTGAGGCCTATGAGGAAAACTGAAAATCTCCAGATAAAAACTAGAAAGAAGGTATTTGTGAAACTGCCTTGTGATGTGTGGTTTCATCCCACAGTGTTAAACCTTTCATTTTATTCAAATGGTTGAAAACATTATTTTTACAGAATCCACAAAGAGAATTTGGGAACCCATTGAGGCCTATGGGGAAAAACGGAATGTCCACAGATAAATCTAGAAAGAAGGTATCTGAGAAACTGCTTTGTGATGTATGCATTCATCTCACAGAGTTAAATTTTTCCTTTGACTCAGCAGGTTGGAAACATTCTTATTGCAGAAACAGCAAAAGGACATTTTGAAATCCAATGATGCCTGTGGGGGATAACAGAATATCCTCAGGTAAAAACTCAAAAGAATTTTTGTCTGAAACTGCTCTGTGATATTTGGATCCATTCATCAGAGGTAAACCGTTCTTTTGATTCAGCAAATTGGAAAAACCCCTTTTCTAGAATTTGCAAAGGGGCGTTTGGGAACTCATTGCAGATTATGGGAAAAAATAGAATATTCCCAGATAAAACTAGAAAGAAGCTATTTGTGAAACTTTCTGGTGATATATGGATTCTTCTCACAGATTTAAGCCTTTCTTTTGATTCAGCTGGTTGTACACACTCTTTTCATAAAATCTTCAAAAGGATTTTTTCAGAGCCCATTGAGGCTTATAAGAAAAAATGGAATATCCCCAGATATAAACTAGAAAGACGCTACCCGTGATACTACTTTGTGATGTGTGGATTCATCTCACAAAGTTAAATTTTTCTTTTGTTTCAGCAGGTTGGAAATACCCTTTTTGTACAATCTTCAAAGCAGCATTGTGGAGTCTATCGAGGCCTATGAGCCTCAATATCCGCAGCTAAAAACTACAAGGAAGTTATCCGTGAATCTGCTCTGTGATGTGCCAATTCATTTCACAGAGTTAAATCTTTGTTTTGATTCAGCAAGTTGGAAACACTCTTTTTGTGCAATCTGCAAATAAACACTTGAGGGCCGATTAAGGCCTTTGGGAAAAAACTGAACATCCCCAGACAAAAACTAGAAACAAGATATATGTGAAACAGCCTTGTGACGTGTGGATTCATCTCACAGAATTAAGACCTTCCTTTGATTCCTCAGGTTAGAAACACTCTTTTCATAGAATCTGTGAAGAAACTTTGGAGAACTCTTTGAAGCCTGTGGGGGAAAAACTGAATAACCTTAGATAAAAACTAGAAAGAAGCATGCTGTGAAACTGTTTTGAGATGTGTGGATCCATCTCACTGAGGTAAACCTTTCTTTTGATTCAACAGTTTGGAAACACTTTTTTTTGTAGAATCCATGTAGGGACATTTGGGATCCCATTGAGGCCTATTTGGAAATACTGAGTGTACCCAGATAAAAACTAGAAAGAAGCCCTCTGTGAAACTGCTTTGTGATATGTGGATTAATCTCATAGAGTTAAACCTTTATTTTGCTTCAGCAAGTTGGAAACACTCTTTTTGTACAATCTGCAAAGGGACATTTCAGAGACCATTGAGGCCCGTGGATAAAAACCAAATAGCCCCAGGTAAAAACTACAAAGAAGCTAAATATAAGACTGTTTTGTGGTTTCTGAATTTATCTCACAGAGTTAAGTCTTTCTTTTGATTCAGTAGGTTGGAAACACTCTTTTTGTACAATTTACAAAGAGACATTTGAGAGGCCATTGCAGTCTACAAGGAAAATCAGAATATCCCACAATAAAAACTAGAAAGAAGCTATCTGTGAAACTGCTCTGTCATGTCTGGATTCATCTCACAAAGTTATACCTTTCTATTGATTCAGTAGCTGGGAAATCCTCATTTTATAAAATCTGCAAAGTGATTTTTCAAAGCCCGTTGAAGCCTATAAGGAAAAAATCCAAATATCAAAAGATAAAAAATATAAAGAAGCTATCTGTGAAAATGCTTTGTGATATGTGGGTTCATCCATCAGAGGTAAACCTTTCTTTTGATTCAGAGGTTAGAACTACCTTTTTTGTAGAATTTACAAAGGGACATTTGGAAGGCCATTGAGGTCTATGAGGAAAAACAAAATACCCCACATAAAAACTAGAAAGAAGTGAACCATGAAATTGCTTTGTGATGGGTGGATTTATATCACAGAGTTAAACATTTATTTTGATTAAGCAGCTTGGAAATACTCTGTTTATAGAATCTGTGAAAGGACATTTGGTAGAACATTGAGGCCTATGGAGAAAAACTGAATATCCCCAGATAAAAAGGAGAAAGAAGCTATCTGTAAAACTGTTTTCTGATGTGTGGATTTATCTCACACAGTTCAATCTTTCTTTTTCATCAGCAAGATGGATGCACCTTTTTTTTAGAATCCATGAAGGAACATTTGGGAGCCCATTGAGGCCTATGGGGAAAACCCAAATATTCCCCAAGAAAAAACAGAAAGAAGCTGTCTGCGAAACTGCTCTCTGATGTGTGGATTCATCTCACTGTGGTAAGCCTTTCTTTTGATTCAGTTGTGTGGAATCAGTCTCTTTGTAGAATCTGCAAAGGGACATTTGAGATCCCAATGAGGAATATGGGGAAATACTGAATATATCAAGATAAAAATTAGAAAAAACTCTCCATGAAATGGCTTTGTGATGTGTGGATTAATCTCACAGAGTAAAACCTTTTTTTTTTTTTTTTTTTTTTTTTTGCTTCAGCACATTGGAAACATCCTTTTTGTATGCAAAGGGACATTTGCGAGTCCAGTGAGGCCTATGGAGAAAAACCAAATATCCACAGGTAAAAATCTGTGAAACCATTTGGTGATGTGTGGATTTATCTCACAGAGTTAAACATTTCTTTTGATTCAGCAGTTGGAAAAACTCCTTGTATCTAATCTGCCAAGTGAGACTGGAGAGCCCTTTTAGGACTATGGGGAGGACAGAATATCCCCACATAAAAACGAGGAAGAAGTTACCTGTGAACTTCTTTTTAATGCGTGGATTCATCTCACAGAGTTAAACCTTTCTTTTGATTAGGGTGGTTGAAAACACTGTTTTTTAACTTTACTTTTGATTCATCAGTTTGGAAACACCTTTTCTGTGGAACCTGCAAAGGGACATTTGGGAGCCCGTTGAGGTCTATGGGGGAAAAACAAATATTCCCAGACAAAAACTAGAAAGAATCTATATGGGAAACTGCATTATATTGTACGTACTCATATCACAGCATTAAAATTCTCTCTTTATTCAACAGGTTGTAAACACTTCATAGAATCTGCAAATGGACATTTGGGAGCACATTGAGTCCTATGAAAAAAACCCAATTACTCCAGATAAAAAGTAGAAAGAAGTTACCTGTGAAACTGCTTTGTGATGTGTGGATTCAACTTACAGAGTTAAACTTCTATTATGATTCAGCAGGATGGAAACACTTTTTCTGTAGAATCTGTGAGGGAAATTTGGGATCCCATTGAGGCCTAGGAAAAAAAAAGGAGAATCACCAGATAAACAATAGAAAGAAGTAATGTGTGAAAGTGCTTTCTGATGTGTGGATTCACCTCACAGCGTTAAACCTTTCTTTTGACTCAACAGATTTGAAACACTATTTTTGCAGAAACTGTGAAGGGACATTTGGGATCCCACTGAAGCCCATGGGGAAAACCACATTCTATCCACAGATAAAAATTTGAAAGAAGTTATCTGTGAAACAGATTTGTGATATGTGGATCCATCTCACAGAGTAAAACCTTTATTTTGATTCAGGAGGTTAGAAACACTATTTTTGCAGAATCTGCAGAGAGACATTTAGGAGACCATTGAAACCTATGGGAAAAAATGGAATATCCCCAGATAAAAACTAGAAAGAAGCTACCTGTGAAACTCCTTTGTGATATGTGGATTAACGTCACAGAGCTAAACCTCTCTTTTGACTCAGTAGATTGAAAACACTCTTTTCATAGAATCTCTGAATGGACATTTTGGAGCTCAGTGAGGCCTATGGAGAAAAGCAGAATATCCACAGATAAAAACTAGAAAACAGCTATATGTGGAGGGGGACACACACAAGGATTCTCCTCAAGAAGAGCAACTCCAAAACACACAATTGTGAGATCCACCAAAGTTGAAATGAAGGAAAAAATGTTAAGGACAGCCAGAGAGAAAGGTCGGGTTACCCACAAAGGGAAGCCCATCAGACTAACAGAGATCCCGAAGGAAGAACTAAACATGGAAAGGAACAACCAGTACCAGCCATTGCAAAAACATGCCAAATTGCAAAGTCTATCGATGCTAGGAAGAAACTGCATCAACTAAAGAGTGAAACAATCAGCTAATATAATGACAGGATCAAGTTCACACATAGCAATATTAACTTTAAATGTAAATGGACTAAATGATCGAATTAAAAGACATAGACTGGCAAATTGCATAAAAAGTCAAGACCCATCAGTTTGCTGTATTCAGGAGAACCATCTGACACACAGGGACATACAGAGGCTCAAAATAAAGGGATGGAGGAAGATCTACCAAGCAAATAGAAAACAAGAAAAGCAGGGGCGGAGCAAGATGGCCGAATAGGAACAGCTCCAGTCTCCAGCTCCCAGCGCGAATGACACAGAAGACCGGTGATTTCTGCATTTTCAACTGAGGTACTGGGGTCATCTCACTAGGGAGTGCCGGACAATCAGTGCTGGTCAGCTGCTGCAGCCCGACCAGAGGGAGTTGAAGCAGGGCAAGGCATCGCCTCACCTCGGAAGCGCAAGGGGGAAGGGAATCCCTTTTGCTAGCCAGGGGAACTTAGACACACAACACCTGGAAAATCAGGTAACTCCCACCCCAATACTGTGCTTTGTCAAGGGTCGTAGGCAGCGGGCACACCAGGAGATTATATCCCACACCTGGCTGGGAGGGTCACACGCCCACAGAGCCTCCCTCATTGCTAGCACAGCAGTCTGCGATCTAACGGCAAGACAGCAGTGGGGCTGGGGGAGGGGTGTCCGCCATTGCTGAGGCTTAAGTAGGTAAACAGAGCCTCTGGGAAGCTCGAACTGGGTGGAGCTCAGAGCAGCTCAAGGAAGCCTGCCTGTCTCTGTAGACTCCACCTATGAGGACAGGGCACAGCTAAACAACAACAAAGCAGCAGAAACCTCTGCAGACGCGAACGACTCTGTCTGACAGCTTTGAAGAGAGCAGTGGATCTCCCAACACCGAGGTTGAGATCTGAGAAGGGACAGAATGCCTGCTCAAGTGGGTCCCTGACACCTGAGTAGCCTAACTGGGAGACATCCCCCACTAGGGGCAGATCAACACTCCACATCTCACACGGTGAAGTACACCCCTGAGAGGAAGCTTCCAAAGTAAGAATCAGACAGGTACACTCGCTGTTCAGCAATATTCTATCTTCTGCAGTCTCTGCTGCTGATACTCAGGCAAACAGTGTCTGAAGTGGACGTCAAGCAATCTCCAACAGACCTACAGCTGAGAGTCCTGACTGTTAGAAGGAAAACTATCAAACAGGAAGGACACTTACACCAAAACCCCATCAGTACGTCACCATCATCAAAGACCAGAGAAAGATAAAACCACAAAGATGGGGAAAAAGCAGGGCAGAAAAGCTGGAAATTCAAAAAATAAGAGCACATCTCCCCCTGCAAAGGAGCGCAGTTCATTGCCAGCAACGGATCAAAGCTGGTCAGAGAATGACTTTGACGAGATGAGAGAAGAAGGCTTCACTCCATCAAACTTCTCAGAACCAAAGGAGGAATTACGTACCCAGCACAAAGAAACTAAAAATCGTGAAAAAATAGTGGAAGAATTGATAACTTGATAACTAGAATAATTAATGCAGAGAAGGCCACAAGCAAACTGACAGAGTTGAAAACCATGACACGAGAAACACATGACAAATGCACAAGCTTCAGTAACTGATTCGATCAACTGGAATAAAAAGTATCAGCGATTGAGGATCAAATGAATGAAATGAAGCGAGAAGAGAAACCAAAGAAAAAAGAAGAAAAAAAAATGAACAAAGCCTGCAAGAAGTATGGGATTATGTAAAAAGACCAAATCTATGTCTGATTGGGGTGCCTGAAAGTGAGGGGGAAAATGGAACCAAGTTGGAAAACACTCTTCAGGATATCATCCAGGAGAACTTCCCCAACCTAGTAGGGAAAGCCACATTCAAATACAGGAAATACAGAGAACACCACAAAGATACTCCTCCAGAAGAGCAACTCCAAGACACATAATTGCCAGATTCACCAAAGTTGAAATGAAGGAAAAAATCTTAAGGGCAGCCAGAGAGAAAGGTCGGGTTACTCGCAAAGGGAAGCCCATCAGACTAACAGCAGATCTCTCCGCAGAAACTCTCCAAGCCAGAAGAGAGTGGGGGCCAATATTCAATATTCTTAAAGAAAAGAATTTTCAACCCAGAATTTCGAATCCAGCCAAACTAAGTTTCATAAGTGAAGGAGAAAGAAAATCCTTTACAAATAAGCAAATGTTTAGAGATTTTGTCACCACCAGGCCTGCCTTACAAGAGACCCTGAAGGAAGCCCTAAACATGGAAAGGAACAACGGGTAACAGCCACTGCAAAAACATGCCAAAATGTAAAGACCGTCGAGGCTAGGAAGAAACTGCATCAACTAATGAGCAAAATAACCAGTTAATATCATAAGGGCAGGATCAAGTTCACACATAACAATATTAACCTTAAATGTAAATGGATTAATGCTTAAATTAAAAGACACAGACTGGAAAACTGGATAAAGAGTCAAGACCCATCAGTCCGCTGCATTCAGGAGATCCATCTCACATGCAGAGACTCAAAATAAAGGGATGGAGGAAGATCTACCAAGCAAATGGAGAACAAAAAAAGCAGGGGTTGGAATCCTAGTCTCTGACAAAACAGACTTTAAACCATCAAAGATCAAAAGAGACAAAGAAGGCCATTACATAATGGTAAAGGGATCAATTCAACAGGAAGAGCTAACTATCCTAAACATATATGCACCCAATACAGGAGCACCCAGATTCATAAAGCAAGTCCTTAGAGACTTACAAAGAGACTTAGACTCCCATACAATAATAACGGGAGAATTTAACACCCCATTGTCAACATTAGACAGATGAACGAGACAGAAAGTTAACAAGGATATCCAGGAATTGAACTCATCTCTGCAGCAAGCAGACCTAATAGACATCTACAGAACTCTCCACCCCAAATCAGCAGAATAGACATTCTTCTCAGCACCACATCTCACTTATTCCAAAATTGACCACATAATTGGAAGTAAAGCACTCCTCAGCAAATGTAAAAGAATAGAATTTAAAACAAACTGTCTCTCAGACCACAGTGCAATCAAACTAGAACTCAGAACTAAGAAACTCAATCAAAACCGCTCAACTACATGGATACTGAACAACCTGCTCCTGAGTGACTACTGGGTACATAACGAAATGAAGGCAGAAATAAAGATGTTCTTTGAAACCAATGAGAACAAAGATACAACATACCAGAATCTCTGGGACACATTTAATGCAGTGTGTAGTGGGATATTTATAGCGCTAAATGCCCACAAGAGAAAGCTGGAAAGATCTAAAATTGACACTCTAACATTACAATTAAAAGAACTAGAGAAGCAAGAGCAAACACATTCAAAAGCTAGCAGAAGGCAAGAAATAACTAAGATCAGAGCAGAACTGAAGGAGATAGAGACACAAAAAACCCTCCAAAAAATCAATGAATCCAGGAGTTGGTTTTTTGAAAAGATCAACAAAATTGACAGACCGCTAGCAAGACTAATAAAGAAGAAAAGAGAGAAAAATCAAATAGATGCAATAAAAAATGATAAAGGGGATGTCATCACTGACCCCACAGAAATACAAACCACCATCGGAAAATACTATAAACGCCTCTACGCAAATCAACTAGAAAATCTAGAAGAAATGGATAATTTCCTGGACACTTACACTCTCCCAAGACTAAACCAGGAAGAAGTTGAATCCCTGAATAGACCAATAGCAGACTCTGAAATTGAGGCAATAATTAATAGCCTACCCACCAAAAAAAGTCCAGGACCAGATGGATTCACAGCTGAATTCTACCAGCGGTACTAGGAGGAGCTGGTACCATTCCTTCTGAAACTATTCCAATCAATAGAAAAAGAGGGAATCCTCCCTAACTCATGTTATGAGGCCAACATCATCCTGATACCAAAGCCTGGCAGAGACACAACAAAAAAAGAGAATTTTAGACCAATATCCCTGATGAACATCGATGCAAAAATTCTCAATAAAATACTGGCAAACTGAATTCAGCAGCACATCAAAAAGCTTATCCACCATGATCAAGTGGGCATGATTGCTGAGATGCAAGGCTGGTTCAACATTCGCAAATCAATAAATGTAATCCAGCATATAAACAGAACCAAAGACAAGAACCACATGATTATCTCAATAGATGCAGAAAAGGCGTTTGACAAAATTCAACAGCCCTTCATGCTAAAAATGCTCAATAAATTCGGTATTGATGGAACGTATCTCAAAATAATAAGAGCTATTTATGACAAACCCACAGCTAATATCATACTGAATGGGCAAAAACTGGAAAAATTCCCTTTGAAAAGTGGCACAAGACAGGGATGCCCTCTCTCACCACTCCTATTCAACATAGTGTTGGAAGTTCTGGCTAGGGCAATCAGGCAAGAGAAAGAAATCAAGGGTATCCAGTTAGGAAAAGAAGAAGCCAACTTATCCCTGTTTGCAGATGATATGATTGTATACTTAGAAAACCCCATTGTCTCAGCCCAAAATCTCCTTAAGCTGAGAAGTAACTTCAGCAAAGTCTCAGGATACGAAATTAATGTGCAAAAATCACAAGCAGTCTTATACACCAGTAACAGACAAACCGAGAATCAAATCATGAATGAACTTCCATTCACAATTGCTTCAAAGAGAATAAATTACCTAGGAATGCATCTTACAAGGGATGTAAAGGACCTCTTCAAGGAGAACTACAAACCACTGCTCAGTGAAATCAAAGAGGACACAAACAAATGGAAGAACATACCATGCTCATGGATAGGAAGAATCAATATCGTGAAAATGGCCATACTGCCCAAGGTTATTTGTACATTCAATGCCATCCCCATTAAGCTCTCAATGACTTTCTTCACAGAACTGAGAAAAATTACTTGAAAGTTCATATGGAATCAAAAAGGAGCCCGCATTTTCAAGACAATCCTAAGCCAAAAGAGCAAAGCTGGATGTGACACGCTACCTGAGTTCAAACTATACTACAAGGCTACAGTAACCAAAACAGCATGGTACTGGTACCAAAACAGAGTTATAGACCAATGGAACAGAACAGAGCCCTCAGAAATAATACCACGCATGTATAGCTATCTGATCTTTGACAAACCTGACAAAAACAAGAAATGCAGAAAGGATTCCCTATTTAATAAATGATGCTGGGAAAATTGGTTAGCCCTAAGAATATAGCTGTATCTAGATCCTCTCCTTACTCCTTATATGAAAATTAATTCAAGATGGATTAGAGACTTAAATGTTAGACCTAATACCATAAAAACCCTAGAAGAAATCCTAAGTAATAGCCATTCAGGACATAGGCTTGGGCAAGAACTTCATGTCTAAAACACCAAAAAAACGGAAACAAAAGCCAAAAGTGACAAATGGGATCTAATTAAACTGAAGTGCTTCTGCACAGCAAAAGAAACTACCATCAGAGTGAACAGGCAACATAAGGATGGGAGCAAATTTTTGCAATCTACTCGTCTGACAAAATGGTAATATCCAGAACCTATAAAGAACTCAATCAAATTTAAAAGAATAAAACAAGCAACCCCATCAAAAAGTGGGCAAAGATGTGAACAGGCACTTTTCAAAAGAAGACATTCAAACAGCCAACAGACATATGAAAAAATGCTCATCATCACTCACCATCAGAGAAATGCAATTCAAAACCACAATGAGATACCATCTCACACCAGTTAGAATGGCCATCATTAAAAAGTCAGGAAATAGCAGGTGCTGGAGAGGATGTGGAGAAATAGGAACACTTTTACACTGTTGGTGGGACTGTAAACTAGTTCAGCCATTGTAGAAAACAGTGTGGCAATTCCTCAAGGATGTAGAACTGGAAATACCATTTGACACAGCCATCCCATTACTCGGTATATATCCAAAGAATTATAAATCATGCTGCTATAAAAACACATGTACATGTATGTTTCTTGCAGCACTATTCACAGTAGCAAAGGCATGGAATCAACCCAAATGTCCATCAGTGACAGACTGGATTAAGAAAATGTGGCACATAAACACCGTGGAATACAACGCAGCCATAAAAAAGGATGAGTTCGTGTCCTTTGTAAGGACATGAATGCAGCTGGAAACCATCATTCTCAGCAAAGTATCTCAAGAGCAGAAAACCAAATACTGCATGTTCTCACTCATAGTTGGGAATTGAAAAATGAGATCACTTGGACACAAGAAGGGGATTATCACACAGTTGGTCCTATTATGGAGAGGGGTAGGGTGGAGGGATAGCATTAGGAGATCTACCTAATGTAAATGACAAGTTAATGAGTGCAGCACACCAACATGGCATATGTATGCATATGTAACAAACCTGCATGTTGTACACATGTACCCTACAACTTAAAGTATAATTTAAAAAAAGAAAAAGAAAAAAGCTATATGTGAAACTGCTTTGTGATTTCTGGATTCATCTCACAGAATTAAAACCTTCTTTTTATTCAGACGTTTGGAAACATTTTTTTTTAGAATGTATGAAGCAGTATTTGAAAGCCCATTGAGGCCTATGTGAAAAATAGAATTTCCCCCAGATAAAAACTGGAAAGAAGCAACATTTCAAACTTGTTTCTCATGTGTGGATTCATCTCACACAGTTAAACATTTATTCTGATTCAGCAGGTCAAAAAACACTCATTTTTTTAGAATCTGTGAAAGAGCATTTGGTAGCCCATTGAGGCCTACCTGGAGAAACAGAATACCTAGGATAAAAATCTTAAATCTTTCCTTGGATGCAGCAAGTTGGAAACACTCTTTATGTAGAATCAATGAAGGGACACTTGGGAGTCAATTGCAGTTGATGGGGAAAAACTGAATATCCTCATATATAAACAAGAAATAAGCCATTTGTGAAACTGCTTTGTGATGTGTGGATTAATCTCACAGTCTTACACCTTTTTCAAAAATTCAGTTGGTTGGAAACATGCTTTTTGTACTATCAGTGAAGAGAGTTTTCTGAGTCTATTTAGGCCTATGGGAAAAAAGGGAATATTCCCAGATAAAAACTTGACAGAAGCTATCTGTGAAACTGCTTGGTGATGTGTGGATTCATCTCAGAGAGTTAAACCTTTCTTTTGATTCAGAAAGTTGGAAACACTCTTTTTGTAGAATCTTTGAAGGGACATTTGGGAGTCCATTGAGGCCTATGGAAAAAAGAGAAAAGAAAAAGAAAACAAACCCCGAATATCCCCAGATAAAAACTAGAAAGAAGCTGTCTGTGAAACTGCTTTGTGACCTGTGGATTCACCTCACAGACCTTTGTTTTGATTCAGGAGGTTGAAAACACTCTTTTTGTTTAATCTGCATAAGGTCTTTTGAGAGTCTCTTGAGGCCTAGAGGTAAAAATAGAAATCCCCAGATACAAACTAGAAATAGGCTATCTGTGAAAGTGCTGGGTGATGTTTGGATTCATCTAACAGAGTTAAACATTTTTTTGATTCAGCAGGTTGAAAATTTGTTTTTGTAGAATCTCTGAAGGGACACTTGGGAACCCATTGAGGCCTAGTGAAAAAAAGAGAACATACCCCTGTAAATACTAGAAAGAATCTATCTGTAAAACTGTTTGGTGATATGTGGTTTCATCTCACAGAGTTAAACCTTTGTTTTGATTCAGCAGTTTGGAAACACTCTTTTTGTAGAACCTCTGAAGGTACATTTGGGAGCTTATTAAGGCCCATGGAGAAAAATTGATATTTCCTAGATAAAAATGGAAGGAAGCTATCTATGAAACTGCTCTGTGATGTGTGGATTCATCTCACACTGTAAACCTTTATTTTAATGCAGCAGGTTGAAAACACTGTTTTGTAGAATCTGCTATGGAACATTTGGGAGCCCATTGAAGCCTGTGTTAAAAAACAGAAAAAACAGAATATCCCCTGAAAAAAACTAGAAAGAAGCTTTCTATGAAACTGCTTGGTGATATTTGGATTCATTTCATGGAGCTAAACCTTTCTTTAGAATCAGCAGGTTGGAAACACTGTTTTTGTAGATTCTGCTATCAGAAATTTGATGCCTTTTGAGGCCTATTAGAGAAACTGAATACCCCCAGATAAAAGCTAGAAGGAGACTATAGGTCATTGTGTTGTGTGGATCCGACTTACAGTGTTAAAATATGCTTTTGATTCAGCACACTGGAGACACTCTTTTTGCAGAATGTGCAAAAAGAAATTTGGGAGCTCACTGAGGCCTGTGCAGAAAAACCTAATATTCCCAAATAAAAACAAACAAACAAACAAACAAAAAGCTATCTGTAAAACATCTTTGTGATGTGTAGAATAATCCCACAGAATTACATATTTCTTTTGATTCAGTAGATTGGAAACACTTTTTGGTAGAATCTGCCAAGGAACATTTCGGAGCCAATTGAGGCCAACAGGGAAAAATAGAATATCCCTAGATAAAATCAAGAAAGAAGCTATCTGGGAAACTGCTTGGTGATGTGTGGATTCATCTCACAGAGTTAAACATTTCTTTTGATACAGCAGGTTGGAAACACTCGGGATGTAGAATCTGAGAAGGGACATTTTGGAGCCCATTGAGGCTTACAAGGATAAACTGAATCACTTCAGATAAAAATTAGAAAGAAGCTATCTGTGAAACTAATTTTTGATGTGTGGATTTATATCAGAGGTCTAAACCTTTGTTTTAATTTATGAGTTAGTAAACACTATTTCAGAAAAATCTGCAAAGGGATATTTCATACCCTATTGTGGCCTTTGGGGTAAAACAGAATATCCCCAGATAAAAACTAGAAAGAAGCTATCCGTGAAAGTCCTGGTCTATTTGTGGATTCAACTCAAAGAGTTAAACCTTTCTTTTGATTCATCAGATTGGGAATATTCTTTTTGTAGAATCTGTGAGAAAACATTTGAGATAACATCAAGGCTTATGGGGAAAAACCTAAATACCCCCAGATAAAAAGCAGAAAGAATCTATCTGTGAAATTGCTTTCCCATATGTAGATTTCTCTCAAAGAGTTAACACTTTCTTTTGATTCAGCAGGTTCAAAGAACTCTTTTTGCAGAATCAGCCAAGCGATATGTGGGAGAACATTGAGGCCTAAGGGGAAAAACTGAATATCCCCAGATAAAAACTAGAAAGAAGCTATTTGTTAAACTGCTTTTTGTTGTGTGGATTCATCTCACAAAGTTAAACCTCTTTTTTTTTTCATGAGGTTGGAAACACTCTTTTTGTAGAATCTGTCAAGGGACAATTGAAAGCCAATTGTGGCCTAGGGGGAGAAAGTGAATATCCCCAGATAAAAACTAGAAAGCGGCTATCTGACTGCTTTGTGTTTTGTGGATTCATCTCACAGAATTAAACACTTGTTTTGATTCAGCAATTTGGAAACACACTTTTTATTGAATCAGCAAAGGGATACTTGGGAGCCCATTGAGGCCTATGAGGAAAAGAAAAACATACCCAGATAAAACTGGAAAGAAGCTATCAGTGAAAGTGCTTTGTGATGTAAGGATTCATCTCACAGAGTTAAAACATTTTTATGTTTCAGAAAGTTGAAAACACTCTTTGTAGAATATGCGAGGGAACATTTTGGAGCCCATTGAGGCATATTGGGAAAAATCGAATATCCCCATATAAAAACTAGAAAGAAGCTATCTGTAAAATGGCTTGTGATGTGTGGACTAATCTCACAGAGTTAAACCTTTCTTTTGGTTCAGCAGGTTGGAAAAACTTTTTATGTAGAGTCTGCAAATGAACATTTGGCAGTGTATTCTAGCATACAGGGAAAAATTGAATATTTAAAGATAAAAACTAGAAAGATGCTATCTGTGAAACTGCTTTGTAATGTGTGGATTTATCTCACAAAGCTGAACCTTTGTTTTTATTCAGGTGGTTGGAAAAACTCTTTATCTAGAATCTGTGAAAAACGTTTGGAAGCCCTCGAGACCTATAGGGAAAAAAAGGATGTCACCAGAAAAAAACTAGAAAGAAACCATCTGTGAAACTGGCTTGTGATGTGTGAATTCATTTTGCAGAGTTAAACAATTCACTTTATTGAGCAGGTTGGCAACACTCTGATTGTAGAATCTGTGAAGGGACATTTGGGAGCACATTTAGGCCTATGGGGAAAAACTAAATATCCCCAGATTAAAACTAGGAAGAAGCTATCTCTAAAACTGCTTGGTGATGTGTAGATTCATCTCGCAGAGCTAAATCTATCTTTTGATTAAGCAGTTTGGAAACACTATTTTTGTGGAATCTGTGAAGGGAAGTTTGGGAGCCCCTGTAGGCCTAGGGGAATAAAACAAATATCCCCAGATAGAAACTGGGAAGAAGCTATCTGCGAAACTGTTTGGTGATATATGGATTCATCTCATAGAGGTAAAACTTTCCTTTGATTCAGCAGGTTGGAAACAATATCTTTGTAGCATCTGTGAGGGGACATTTTGGAGCCTATTGTGGCCTATGGGATAAAACAGAATGTCCCCAGATAAAAACTACAAAGAAGTTGCCATTGAAACTTCAATTAAATGTGTTGATTCACCTCAAAGAGGTAAACCTTTGTTTTGTTTCTGGAGTTTAGAAACATTCATTTTCTAGAATTTTTGAAAGGACATTTCAGAGCACATTGCAGCCTATGGATAGAAATGCAATGTCCCCAGATAAAAATGACAAAGAAGCTATCTGTTAAACAGCTTGGTGATGTATGGGTACATCTCACAATGTTAAACCTTCCTTTTGACTCAGCATGTTGGAAACACTTTTTTTTTTGTAGAATCTGCAAAGGGATATTTTGGAACCCATTGATGCCCAATTGCAAAAATCCAATGTCCCCAAACAAAAAGAATAAAGAAACTATCAGAGAAAGTTCTTTATGATGTGTGGATTCAACTTAGAGACTTAAACCTTTATTTGATTCAGCAGGTTGGAAACACTTGTTTTGTAGATTCTGCAAAGGGAAATTTGTGAGGTAATGGAGGTTTATGGGAAAACCAAATATCCCCAGATAAAAACTAAAAAGAAGCTGTTTGTGAAACTGCTTTGTGATGTGTAGATTCATCTCATAGGGTTTAACCTTTCTTTTGATTCATCAGGTTGGAAACATTCTCTTTGTAAAGTATGCAAAGGTACATTACAGAGCCCATTGTGACCTGTGGGTAAAAACAGAATAACTACAGATAAAAAAGTATAAAAAAGTTATAGTTGAACCTGCTTTTTAATGTTTGGATTCATCCCACAGAGTTAAATCTTTCTTTTGATTCAGCAGATTATAAACACTATTTTTCTAGAATCTGGGAAGAGACATTTTGGAGCACATTGAGACCTATGAGGAGAAATGGAATGTCCCCAGAATAAAACGAGGAAGGAGCTACCTGTGAAACTGTTTGGTGATGTGTGGATTCATCACACAGAATTAACCCTCCTTTTGACTCCACAGGTTGGAAGCAGTTTTTTTGTAGAATCTAAGAAGGAATATTTTGCAACCCTTTGATGCCTATGTGGAAAAATCCAATGTCCCCAAACAAAAAGAATAAAGAAACTATCAGAGAAAGTTCTTTATGATGTGTGGATTCAACTTAGAGACTTAAACCTTTATTTGATTCAGCAGGTTGGAAACACTTGTTTTGTAGATTCTGCAAAGGGAAATTTGTGAGGTAATGGAGGTTTATGGGAAAACCCAAATATCCCCAGATAAAAACTAAAAAGAAGCTGTTTGTGAAACTGCTTTGTGATGTGTAGATTCATCTCATAGGGTTTAACCTTTCTTTTGATTCATCAGGTTGGAAACATTCTCTTTGTAAAGTATGCAAAGGTACATTACAGAGCCCATTGTGACCTGTGGGTAAAAACAGAATAACTACAGATAAAAAAGTATAAAAAAGTTATAGTTGAACCTGCTTTTTAATGTTTGGATTCATCCCACAGAGTTAAATCTTTCTTTTGATTCAGCAGATTATAAACACTATTTTTCTAGAATCTGGGAAGAGACATTTTGGAGCACATTGAGACCTATGAGGAGAAATGGAATGTCCCCAGAATAAAACGAGGAAGGAGCTACCTGTGAAACTGTTTGGTGATGTGTGGATTCATCACACAGAATTAACCCTCCTTTTGACTCCACAGGTTGGAAGCAGTTTTTTTGTAGAATCTAAGAAGGAATATTTTGCAACCCTTTGATGCCTATGTGGAAAAATCCAATGTCCCCAGATACAAAGTATAAAGAAGCTCTCAGTGAAAGTGCTTTGTGATGTGTGGATTCATCTCACAGAGTTAAAACTTTCTTTTGATTCAGCAGGTTGGAAACACCGTTTTTGGAGAATCTGTGAGGGGACATTTGGGAGACCATTGAGGCCTACAAGGAAAAACCAAATATCCCCAGATTAAAACTAGAAAGAAACTATCTGTGAAACTGCTTGGTGGTGTGTGGATTTATCTCACAGAGATAAACGTTTCTTTTGATTCATCAGTTTGGAAACACTCCTTTGTAGAGTATGTGAAGAGACATTTGGGAGCCCATTGAGGCCTATGAGGAGAAAACAAATATCCCCAGGTAAAAACTAGAAAGAAGGTATCTGTGAAACTACTTGGGTATGAGTGGATTCATATCACTGAGTTAAACCTTTCTTTTGGTTCAGCTGGTGGGAAACACTTTCTTTGTCAAGTCTACGAAGGAAAATTTTGGAAGTAATGAAGGCTTAAGAGGAAAAACCTAATATCCCCAGATAATAACTAGAAAGAAGCTATCTGTGAAATGTCTTGGTGGTGTGTATTCATCTCACAAAGTAAAACTTTTTTTTGTTCATCATGTTAAAAATACGCTTTTTGTAAAATCTGCAAAGGGAAATTTGGGAGCTAATGGAAGCTTATGGGGAAAAACTGAATATTCCCAGATAAAAACTAGAAAGAAGATGTCTGTGAGACTGCTTTGTGTTGTGTGAATTCATTTCACTGAGGTAAACCTTTCTGTCAATTAAACAAGTTGGAAACACTGTTTTTGTAAAACCTGCAAAGGGACATTATGGAGTCCCATAAGGCCTATGGGGTAAAACAGAATATTTCCAGATAAAAATGAGAAAGAAGCTATCTGTGAAACCACTTGGTGATGTGTGGATTCATCTCACATAGTTAAAATTTTCTTTTGATTCAGCAGTTTGGAAACACTCTTGTAACATCTATGAAGGGACATTTGAAAGTTCATTGAGACCTATGGGAAAAACTGAAAATCCCCTGACAAAAACTAGAAAGAAGCTATCTGTGAAACTGCTTGTTGATGTTTGGATTCATCTCACAGAGTTAAACCTATATTTTGATTCTGCATATTGGAAAAACTCTTTTTGTGGATTCTATAATGATACATCTGGTAACCAATTGAGGTCTATGTAAAATATATATATATATATATCCCCAGATAAAAACTAGAAAGAAGAAATCTTTGAAACTCCTTTGTGATGTTTGGACTCATCTTAGAGAGTTAAAACCTTCTGTTGATTCACCAGGTTGGAAAAACTCTTTAGGTAGAATCTGCAAAGGGACATTTTGGAGCCCTTTGAGGCCTAAGGGAAAAACCAAATATCCCCAGATAAAACCCACAAAGAAGCTACCTATGAAACTGCACTGTAATGTGTGGATTCATCACACAGAGTTTCGTCTTTCTTTTGATTCAGTAGTTTATAAACACTTTTTTGTGTGGATTAATCTCACAAAGTTGATTGTTAAATCTGCAAAGAGACTTTTTGTAGTCCCTTGAGCATATGTGGAAAACCAAATATCCAGAAATACCTATAAAGAAGCTATCTGTGAAACTGCTTGGTGAAGTATGGATTCATTTCACCAAATTAACACTTTCTTTTGATTCAGCAGTATGGAAACACTCTTTATGCAGAATCTATGTAGGAACATTTGAAAGCCCATTGAGACCTATGCGTAAAACTGAAAATTCCATGGTAAAAACTAGAAGGAAGCTATCTGTGAAACTGCTTCATGTTGTGTGGATTCATCTCACAGACTTATATCTGCTTTTTATTCAGCAGTTTGGAAGCACATCTATGAAGGGACATTTGAAAGCCTTTTGAGACCTACGGGAAGGACAGAAAATCACTTGATAAAAACTGGAAGGAAGATATCTGTGAAACTGCTTGGTGATGTGTGGATTCATCTCACAGAGATAAACGTTTCTTTTGATTCAGCATGTTGGAAGCACTCTTTTTGTAGAATCTGCGAAGGGACATTTGGCAACCCAATGAGGCATATGAAGAAAAACTGAATATTTCCAGATAAACCTAGAAAGAATCTATCTGTGATACTGCTTCGTTATGTATGGATTCATCTCATCGTGGTAAACTTTGCTTTTGATTCAGTAGATTGAAAAGACTTTTTGTAGAGTATGTGAAGGGACATTTTGAACCCCATTGAGGCCTATATGGAAAAAAGAAATATCCACAGATAAAAACTGGAAAGAATCTATCTGTGAAACAAAATGGTGATGTGTGTATTCATCTCACAGAATTAAACATTTCTTTTGATTCAGCAAGTTTGAAACACTTTTTTTGAAGTATTTGCAAAGGAGTATTTGAGAGCCCATTGAGGCCTATAAGTATCTAATGGATATTCCCAGATAAAACTCGATTTAAGCTGTCTGTGAAACTGCTTAGTGATGTGTAGATTCATCTCCCAGAGTTAAACCTTTCTTTTGATTCAGCTGGTTGGATACACTCTTTTTGTACAATCTGCAAACGGGCATTTCAGAGCCCATTGAAACCTAAGGAAAATAACAAAATATCCACAGATAACAACCAGAAAGAAGTTATCTGTGAATCTGCTCAGTGAGTGTGGATTTGTCTCACCGAGTTCAACCTTTCTTTTGATTCAGGAGTTGGGAAACACTATTTTGTAGAATCAATGAAGGAACTTTTCAAAGCCCCTTGAGGCCTGTGGGGAAAAACTGAACATCCCCAGATTAAAACTAGAAAGAAATTATTTGTAGAATTGCTTGGTAATATGTGGAATTCATCTCAGAAATTGATATCTTTCCTTTGATTCAGCAGGTTGGAAATCCTCTTCTTGTACATCTATGAGGGGACATTTGAAAGCCCATTGAGACCTATGGGAAAAATGGAAAATCTCCTTATAAAAACTGGAAATAAGCTATCCATGAAACTGTTTGGTGATGTGTGGATTCATCTCACAGAGGTGAAATTTGTTTTGATTTAGCAGGTTGGAAACACTCCTTTTGTGGAATCTGCAAAGAGACATATCAGAGTCCATTGTGGCCTATGGGGAAAAGCCAAATATCCCCAGATAAACACTAGAAAGAAGCTATCTGTGAAAATGTTTTGTGATGTATGGATTCATCTCAGCTTGGAAAAACTGTTTTAGTCGAACCTCGAAGGGATATTTATGAGCCTATTATGGAATATGTGATAATAATGAATATCCCCAGATAAAAACTAGAAAAATGCTATCTGTGAAACTGCTTTGTCATTAGTGGATTAATCTCAGAGAGTAAAACCTTTATTTTGCGTCAGCTGGTTGGAAACACTCTTTTTGTAGAATATGCAAAGTAATATTTGGGAGCCTATTAAGGTCTATGGACAGAAAGCAAATATCCCCAGGTAAGAAAGGAAAGAAGCTATCTGTGAAACTACTTTGTAATGGACAGATTCATCTCACAGAGTTAAACCTTTCTTTTTTTTTATTATTATACTTTAACTTCTAGGGTACATGTGCATAACGTGCAGGTTTGTTACATATGTATACTTGTGCCATGTTGATGTGCTGCACCCATCAACTCGTCAGCACCCATCAATTCATCATTTATATCATGTATAACTCCACAATGCAATCCCTTCCTCCTCCCCCCTCCCCATGATAGCCCCCAGTGTGTGATGTTCCCCTTCCCGAGTCCAAGTGATCTTATTGTTCAGTTCTCACCTATGAGTGAGAACATGCAGTGTTTGGTTTTCTCTTCTTGTGATAGTTTGCTAAGAATGATGGTTTCCAGCTGCATCCATGTCCCTACAAAGGACGCAAACTCATCATTTTTATGGCTGCATAGTATTCCATGGTGTATATGTGCCACATTTTCTTAATCCAGTCTGCCACAGATGGACATTTGGGTTGATTCCAAGTCTTTGCTATTGTGAAGAGTGCCGCAATAAACATACGTGTGCATGTGTCTATATAGCAGCATGATTTATAATCCTTTGGGTATATACACAGTAGTGGGATGGCTGGGTCATATGGTACATCTAGTTCTAGATCCTTGAGGAATTGCCATACTGTTTTCCATAAGGGGTGAACTAGTTTACAATCCCACCAACAGTGTAAAAGTGTTCCTGTTTCTCCACATCCTCTCCAACACCTGTTGTTTCCTGATTTCTTAATGACTGCCATTCTAACTGGTGTGAGACGGTATCTCATTGTGGTTTTGATTTGCATTTCTCTGATGGCGAGTGATGATGAGCATTTTTTCATGTGTCTGTTGGCTGTATGGATGTCTTCTTTTGAGAAATGTCTGTTCATATCCTTTGCCCAATTTTTGATGGGGTTGTTTGTTTTTTTCTTGTATATTCATTTGAGTTCTTTGTAGATTCTGGATATTAGCCCTTTGTCAGATGAGTAGATTGCAAAAATTTTCTCCCATTCTGTAGGTGGCCTGTTCACTCTGATGGTAGTTTCTTTTGCTGTGCAAAAGCTCTTTAGTTTAATTAGATCCCATTGGTCAATTTTGGCTTTTGCTGTCGTTGCTTTTGGTGTTTTAGACATGAAGTCCTTGCCCATGCCTATGTCCTGAATGATACTACCTAGATTTTCTTCTAGGGTTTTTATGGTATTAGGTCTAACATTTAAGTCTCTAATCCATCTTGAATTAATCTTCGTATAAGGAGTAAGGAAAGGATCCAGTTTCAGCTTTCTACTTATGGCTAGCCAATTTTCCCATCACCATTTATTGAATAGGGAATCCTTTCCCCATTTCTTGTTTCTCTCAGGTTTGTCAAAGATCAGATGGCTGTAGATGTGTGGTATTATTTCTGAAGACTCTGTTCTGTTCCATTGGTCGATATCTCTGTTGTGGTACCAGTACCATGCTGTTTTGGTTACTGTAGCCTTGTAGTATAGTTTGAAGTCAGGTAGCGTGACGCCTCCAGCTTTCTCCTTTTGACTTAGGATTGTCTTGGCAATGTGGGCTCTTTTTTGGTTCCATATGAACTTTCAAGCAGTTTTTTCCAATTCTGTGAAGAAAGTCATTGGTAGCTTGATGGGGATGGCATTGAATCTATAAATTACCTTGGGCAGTATGGCCATTTTCACGATATTGATTCTTCCTATCCATGAGCATGGTATGTTCTTCCATTTGTTTGTGTCCTCTTTGATTTCACTGAGCAGTGGTTTGTAGTTCTCCTCGAAGAGGTCCTTTACATCCCTTGTAAGCTGGATTCCTAGGTATTTTATTCTCTTTGAAGCAATTGTGAATGGAAGTTGATTCCTGATTTGGCTCTCTGCTTGTCTGTTACTGGTGTATAAGAATGCTTGTGATTTTTGCACATTAATTTTGTATCCTGAGACTTTGCTGAAGTTTCTTATCAGCTTAAGGAGATTTTGGGCTGAGACGATGGGGTTTTCTAAATATACAATCATGTCATCTGCAAAACAGGGACAATTTGACTTCTTCTTTTCCTAACTGGATACCCTTGATTTCTTTCTCTTGCCTGATTGCCCTAGCCAGAACTTCCAACACTATGTTGAATAGGAGTGGTGTGAGAGGGCATCCCTGTCGTGTGCCAGTTTTCAAAGGGAATTTTTCCAGTTTTTGCCCATTCAGTGTGATATTAGCTGTGGGTTTGTCATAAATAGCTCTTATGATTTTGAGGTATGTTCCATCAATACCGAATTTATTGAGCGTTTTTAGCGTAAAGGGCTGTTGAATTTTGTCAAAAGCCTTTTCTGCATCTATTGAGATAATCATGTGGTTCTTGTCTTTGGTTCTGTTTATATGCTGGATTACATTTATTGATTTGCGAATGTTGAACCAGCCTTGCATCCCAGGGATGAAGCCCACTTGATCATGGTGGATAAGCTTTTTGATGTGCTGCTGAATCCGGTTTGCCAGTATTTTATTGAGAATTTTTGCATCGATGTTCATCAGGGATATTGGTCTAAAATTCTCTTTTTTGTGTGTGTCTCTGCCAGGCTTTGGTATCAGGATGATGTTGGCCTCATAAAATGAGTTAGGGAGGATTCCCTCTTTTTCTATTGATTGGAATAGTTTCAGAAGGAATGGTACCAGCTCCTCCTTGTACCTCTGGTGGAATTCAGCTGTGAATCCATCTGGTCCTGGACTTTTTTTGGTGGGTAGGCTATTAATTGTTGCCTCGATTTCAGAGCCTGCTATTGGTCTATTCAGGGATTCAACTTCTTCCTGGTTTAGTCTTGGGAGAGTGTAAGTGTCCAGGAAATTATCCATTTTTCTACATTTTGTAGTTGATTTGCATAGAGGCATTTATAGTATTCTCTGATGGTTGTTTGTATTTCTGTGGGGTCGGTGGTGATATTCCCTTTATCTTTTTTTATTGCGTCTATCTGATTCCTCTCTCTTTTCCTCTTTATTAGTCTTACTAGCGGTCTGTTAATTTTGTTGATCTTTTCAAAAAACCAACTCCTGGATTCATTGATTTTTTGGAGGGTTTTTTGTGTCTCTATCTCCTTCAGTTCTGCTCTGATCTTAGTTATTTCTTGCCTTCTGCTAGCTTTTGAATGTGTTTGCTCTTGCCTCTCTAGTTCTTTTAATTGTGATGTTACAGTGTCAATTTTAGATCTGTCCTGCTTTCTCTTGTGGAAATTTAGTGCTATAAATTTCCCTCTACACACTGCTTTAAATGTGTCCCAGAGATTCTGGTATGTTGTATCTTTGTTCTCATTGGTTTCAAAGAACATCTTTATTTCTGCTTTCATTTCGTTATGTACCCAGTAGTCATTCAGGAGCAGGTTGTTCAGTTTCCATGTAGTTGAGCGGTTTGGATTGAGTTTCTTAGTCCTGAGTTCTAGTTTGATTGCACTGTGGTCTGAGAGACAGTTTGTTATAATTTCTGTTCTTGTACATTTGCTGAGGAGTGCTTTACTTCCAATTATGTGGTCAATTTTGGAATAAGTGTGATGTGATGCTGAGAAGAATGTCTATTCTGTTGATTTGGGGTGGAGAGTTCTATAGATGTCTATTAGGTCCGCTTGGTGCAGAGATGAGTTCAATTCCTGGATATCCTTGTTAACTTTCTGTCTCGTTGATCTGTCTAATGTTGACAGTGGAGTGTTGAAGTCTCCCATTATTATTGTATGGGAGTCTAAGTCTCTTTGTAAGTCTCTAAGGACTTGCTTTATGAATCTGAGTGCTCCTGTATTGGGTGCATATATATTTAGGAGAGTTAGCTCTTCCTGTTAAATTGATCCCTTTGCCATTATGTAATGGCCTTCTTTGTCTCTTTTGATCTTTGATGGTTTTAAAGTCTGTTTTATCAGAGACTAGGATTGCAACCCCTGCTTTTTTTTGTTCTCCATTTGCTTGGTAGATCTTCCTCCATCCCTTTATTTTGAGCCTATGTATGTCTCTGCATGTGAGATGGGTCTCCTGAATACAGCAGACTGATGGGTCTTGACTCTTTATCCAGTTTGTCAGTCTGTGTCTTTTAATTGGAGCATTTAGTCCATTTATATTTAAGGTTAATATTGTTATGTGTGAATTTGATCCTGCCATTATGATATTAACTGTTTATTTTGCTCATTAGTTGATGCAGTTTCTTCCTAGCCTCGATGATCTTTACATTTTGGCATGTTTTTGCAATAGCTGGTACCGGTTGTTCCTTTCCATGTTTAGGGCTTCCTTCAGGGTCTCTTGTAAGGCAGGGCTGGTGGTGACAAAATCTCTAAGCATTTTCTTATCTATAAAGGATTTTCTTTCTCCTTCACTGATGAAACTTAGTTTGGCTGGATATGAAATTCTGGGTTGAAAATTCTTTTCTTTAGGAACGTTGAATATTGGCCCCACTCTCTTCTGGCTTGTAGAGTTTCTGCCGAGAGATCTGCTGTTAGTCTGATGGGCTTCCCTTTGTGAGTAACCCGACCTTTCTCTCTGGCTGCCCTTAAGATTTTTTCCTTCATTTCAACTTTGATGAATCTGGCAATTATGTGTCTTGGAGTTGCTCTTCTGGAGGAGTATCCTTGTGGCGTTCTCTGTATTTCCTGAATTTGAATGTTGGCCTGCCCTACTAGGTTGGGGAAGTTCTCCTGGATGATATCCTGAAGAGTGTTTTCCAACTTGGTTCCGTTTTCCCCCTCACTTTCAGGCACCCCATCAGACGTAGATTTGGTCTTTTTACATAATCCCATACTTCTTGCAGGCTTTGTTCATTTCTTTTTCTTCTTTTTTCTTTTGGTTTCTCTTCTCACTTCATTTCATTCATTTGATTCTCAATCACTGATTCTTTTTCTTCCAGTTGATCGAGTCGGTTACTGTAGCTTGTGCATTTGTCACGTATTTCTCGTGTCATGGTTTTCATCTCTGTCATTTCGTTTATGATCTTCTCTGCATTAATTAGTCTAGCTGTCAATTCTTCCACTCTTTTTTCAAGATTTTTAGTTTCTTTGCGCTGTGTACGTAATTCCTCCTTTAGCTCTGAGAAGTTTGATGGACTGAAGCCTACTTCTCTCATCTCATCAAAGTCATTCTCTGACCAGCTTTGATCCGTTGCTGGCGATGGGCTGCGCTCCTTTGCAGGGGGAGATGCGCTCTTATTTTTTGAATTTCCAGCTTTTCTGCCCTGTTTCTTCCCCATCTTTGTGATTTTATCTGTCTCTTGTCTTTGATGATGGTGACGTACTGATGGGGTTTTGCTATAGGTGTCCTTCCTGTTTGATAGTTTTCCTTCTGACAGTCAGAAGGGCTGTCTGTTGGTCTGTTGGAGATTGCTTGAGGTCCACTCCAGACCCTGTTTGCCTGGGTATCAGCAGCAGAGGTTGCCAAAGATCGAATATTGCTGAACAGCCAGTGTACCTCTCTGAATCTTCCTTTGGAAGTTTCCTCTCAGGGATGACTCCACCCTGTGAGGTGTGGGGTGTCAGACTGCCCCTAGTGGGGGATGTCTCCCAGCTAGGCTACTCAGGGGTCAGGGACCCACCTGAGCAGGCAGTCTGTCCGTTCTCGGATCTCAACCTCCGCGTTGGGAGATCCACGGCTCTCCCCAAAGCTGTCAGAGAGAGTCGTTCGCGTCTGCACCGGCCCCCGCTGCTTCCCCTATTGGACGTCAGCTGTGCTCTCCCCCCAGAGGTAGAGTCTACAGAGACAGGCAGGCTTTCTTGAGCTGCTGTGAGCTCCACCCAGTTCAAGCTTCAGCAATGTCAGGCACACCTCCCCCAGCCTCGCTGCTGCCTTGTGGATCGATCGGCACAGACTGCTGTGTTAGCAGTGAGGGAGGCTCCGTGGGCGTGGGACCCTCCCGGCCAGGTGTGGGATATATTCTCCTGGTGTGCCTGTTTCCTTAAAGCGCAGTATTGGGGTGGGAGTTACCCAATTTTCCAGATGTTGTGTGTCTCAGTTCCCCTGGCTAGGAAAACGGATTTCCTTCCCCCTTGCGCTTCCCATGTGAGGCGATGCCTCACCCTGCTTCAGCGCTCGCTGGTCAGGCTGCAGTAGCTGACCTGCACCGATTGTCCAGCACTCCCTAGTGAGATGACCCCAGTACCTCAGTTGAAAATGCAGAAATCACCAGTCTTCTGTGTCGCTCGCGCTGGGAGTTGGAGACTGGAGCTGTTCCTATTCGGCCATCTTGCTCCACCCAAACCTTTCTTTTTTAATCAGCAGTTTGGAAGCACTCTTTTTGTAGAATCTGCTAAGGGATATTTTGTAGGCCATTGAGGCCTATGGGGAAAAACCCAATATCCCTAGATAAATACTAGAAATAAGGCATCTATGAAACTACATTGTGATGTGTGGAATCATCTCACAGAGCTAAACCTTTCTGATTACTCACCAGGTTGCAAACACTCTTTTTGTGGAATCTATGAAGGGACATTAGGGAGTTCATTGTGGCCTAGGGGAAACACAAAATACTCTCAGATAAAAACTAGCAAGAAACTATCAACTGCTTTGTAATTTGTGCATTTATCTCACAGAGTTAAACCTTTATTCTGATTCAGCAGTTTGGAAACACTCTTTTGGTAGATTCTGCAAATTAACATTTGGTAGCCCATTGAGGCATATGGGGAGTAACCGAATATTGCCATATATCAACTAGAAAGAAGCTGTCTGTGAAACTGCTTGGTGATGTGTGGATTCATCTTAACAAAGCTTAAACTTTCTTTTGATTTAGCAGGTTGGGAACATTGTTTTTGTAGAATCTGTGAAGGATATTTGGGAAGCATTGAGGTCTATGGGGAAAAACCAAATATTCCCACATAAAAACCAGAAAAAAGTGGTCTGTGAAACTGCTTCGTGATGGGTGAATTTATCTCACAGAATTAAACCTTTCTATTGATTCAGCAGGTTGGAACAACTTCTTTGTAGAATCTACAAAGACATTTGAAATCCCCTTGAGGCCTATGGGGAACTACAGAACATCCCCAGAAAAATACTAGAATTTATCAGTGAAACTGCTTTGTTATGTGTGGAATCGTCTCACAGAGTTACAACTTTTTTTCGATTCAGCAGGTTGAAAATACTGTTTTCATAGAATCTGAGAAGGGTCATTTAGGAGACTATTGAGACATACAAGGAAAAAGTGAATACCCCCAGATAAAAACTGGAAAGAAGCTATCTGTGAATACGCTTTGTGATGTGTTCTTTCATCTTCCAGAGTCAAGCCTTTCTTTTGATTCAGCAGTTTGGAGTCAATATTATTGAAGAATCTGCGAGGGGACATTTGGGAGCCCATTGCGGCCTACAAGGAAAAACCAAATATCCCCAGATAAAAACTAGAAAGAAAGAATCTGTAAAACTGCCTTGTGATGTGTGGATTCATCTCATAGACTTAAGCATTTCTTTTGATTCAGTAGGTTGGATACACTCTTTTTGTAGAACGTGTGAAGGGACATTTGGGAAACTATTCAGGCCTATGATAAAAACCCAAATGTCCCCAGAAAAAAAATGGAAAGAAGCTATCTGTGAAACTGCTTGGTGATCTGTGGATCACTTCATACAGTTAAACATTTCTTTTGATTCAGCAGGTTGGAATCACTGTTATTGTAGAATCTATGAAGGGCATTTGTGAGCCCATTAAGCCCTGTGGGGAAAACAGAATATCCCCATATAAAAACTAAAAGGAAGCTATCTGTGAAACTGCCTCATGATGTGTGTAATCATGTCATAGAGTTAAACCTTTCTTTTGGTTCAGCAGGTCAGAAGCACTCTTTTTGCAGAATCTGCAAAGGAACACTTGGGAACCCATTGAGGCCTATGACGAAAAACAGAATATCTCCAGATAAAAATGAGAATGAATCTACCTGTGAAACTGCCTAGTGATGTGTGGATTCAACTCACACAATTTTATTCAGCAGTTTGGAAACACTCTGTTTGTAGAATACGCAAAGGGAATTTTTGAAGCCCATTATGGCCTATGAGGAAATACTGAATATCACCAGATAAAAACTAGAAACAACCTATGTGAGAAGCGTTTTGGAAATGTGAAGATTCATCTCAAAGAGTTAAACCTTTTTTTAAATTCAGAACGTTAAAAACACTTTTTGTAGAATCTGTGAAGGGCCATTGGGAATCATTGAGGCTTAGGGGTTAAAACCGAAAATCCCCTTATACAAACCAAAAAGAAGCTATCTGTGAAACTATTTGGTGATGTGTGGATTTATGTCACAGAGTTAAACGTTTCTTTTGATTCAGCAGGTGAAAACTTTCTCTTTGCAGAATCTGTGAAGAAACATTTGGAAACCATAAGGGCCTAAAAAGAAAAATCGAATATCCCCACATAAAAACTAGAAATAAGCTATCTGTGAAACTGTTTGGTGCTGTGTGGATTCATCTCACAGAACTAAATATTTCTTTAAATCCAACAGGTTGGAAGCACTCATTTTGTAGAATCTGTGAAGGGACATTTGAAATCTCATTTAGGTCTGTGGGAAAAACAGAATATACCCAGATCAAAACTAGAAAAAAGCTATCTGTGAAACTGCTTGGTGATGTGTGGATTCATTGCATGGAGTGAAATATTTCTTTTATTTCAGCAGGTTGGAAACACTTTTTTTGTAGAATCTATGAAGGGACATTTGCGAGTTCATTGAGGCCTATGGGGAAAAAGCAAATATTTCCAGATAAAAACTAGAAAGAATCTCTGTGTGAAATTGCTTGGTCATGTGTGGATTCAGATCACAGAATTCAGTCTTTCTTTTGATTCAGCACGTTGGAAACACTCTTTTGGTAGAATCTACGAAGGAACATCTGAGATCCTATTCAGCCCTATGGGGAAACACCAAATATCCTCAGATAAAAAATAGAAAAAAGCTATCGGTGAAAATGCTTGGTGATGTGTGGATTCATCTCTCAGAGTTTTACCTTTCTTTGGTTTCAGCAAGTGGTAAACCCTGTTTTTTTGTAGATTCTATGAAGAGACATTTGGGAGTAAATTGAGATCTATGGGGAAAAACTGAGTATCTACAAACAAAAACCAGAAAGAGGCTATCTGTGAAACTGCTTTAGAATGTGTGGATTAATCTCCCAGAGTTAAACCTGTCTTTTGAATCATCAGGTTGGAAATACTCTATTTGTAGAATCTGTGAGGGGACATTTTGGGTCCCATTGAGGCTTACTGGGAAAAACTGAATATCCCTTGATAAAAATTAGAAAGAAGCTATCTGTGAAACGCCTTTGTGCTTGTGCGTTCAGCTCACAGAGTTAAGTCTTTCTTTTGATAAACAATTTGTAAACCCTGTTTTTGTAGACTCTGCAAAGAAACATTTCAGAACCTCTTGAGTCGTAAGGGGAAAGACCAAATATCCCCAGATAAAAACTAGAAAGAAGTTACCTGTGAATATGCTTTGTTATGTGTGGATTCATCTCACAGAGTTAAATCTCTCTTTTGATTCAACTGGTTGGAAATACTCTTTTTGTAAAATCTGGGAAGGGACATTTTTGAGTCTGTTGATGCCTAGTGGAAAAAAGATCCCCAAATGCAAACTTAAAGGAAGGTATCTATGAAACTTCCTGGTGATGTGTGGATTCATTTTACAGAGTTAAGCATTTCCTTGTATTCAACAATTTGGAAACACTCTTTTTGTAGAATCTGCGAGGGGACATTTTCAAGCCTGTTGAGTCTTATGAAGAAAAATCGAATATCACCAGGTAAAAACTGAAAAGAAGCTACCTGTGAAACTGCTTGGTGATGTGTGGATTTATCTAATAAAGTTAAACGTTTATTTTGATTCAGTATGTTGGAAACATACTTTTGTAGAATATGTGAAGGGACATTTGAAACCCCATTGGGATCATTGGGGAAAAATTGAATATCCCCAAATAAAAACTGGTGAAGAAGCTATGTGGACTGCTTGGTGATGTTTGGATTCAAATCACAGAGTTAAACCTCTCTTTTGATTCACCAGGTTGGAAACACTCTCTTTGTAGAATCTGCAAAGGGACATTTGGGACCCCATTGAGACCAATGGGGAAAAACATAATATCCTCAGATGAAAACTAGAAAGAAGCTATCTGTGAAACTGTTTGGAGATACGTGGATTCATCTCACAGAGGTAAACTTTCTTTTGATTCAGAAGATTAGAAACATTCTTTTTGTGGAATCTGCAAAGAGACATTTGAGATCGCATTGAGGCCTATGGGAAAAAGCCATATATCCTAGATAAAAACTAGAAAGAAGTTATCTGTGAAACTCCCTGTTGATGCTTGGATTCATCCGAGAGTTAAACCTTTGTTTTGATTCACCAGCTTGGAAATACTCTTTTTGTAGCATCTGTGAAGGGACATTTGGGAAACCTTTGAGGCATATGGGGAAAAACTGAATATCTCCAGATAAAAACTAGAAAAAAAACTATCTGTGAAACTACCTGGTGATGTATGGATTCATCTCACAGAGATAAACCTTTATCTTGTTTCAGCAGTTTGGAAACAATGTTTTTGTAGAATCTGCAAAGGGACTTTTCAAAGCCATTTAAGGCTATTGGGAAAAAGTAAATATCCCCACTTAAAAACTAGAAATAAGCTATCTATGAGACTCCTTGGGGATGTGTGGATTCATCTGACAGAATTAAATATATCTTTTAATTTAGCAGGTTGGAAACGCTCTTTGTGTAGAAACTGAGAAGGGACATTTGAAATCCCATTGAGGCCTATGGGGAAAAAGAGAATATTCCTAGATAAAAACTAGAAAGAAATTATCTGTGAAACTGTTTGGTGATGTGTGTATTCATCTCATGGAGTTAAACCTTTCATTTGATTTAGCAGGTGGAAACCCTCTTTTTGTACAATCTGCAAAGTAACATATGGGAGACCCATAAGGTCTATGGGAAAAAACTGAGTATTTTCAGATGAAAACTAGAAATAAGTTATCTGTGAAACTGCTTGGTGATGTGCAGATTCATCTCACAGAGTTAAAATTTTATTTTGACTCAGCAGTTTGGAAGTACACTTTATGTAGCATCTGTGAAGGGATGTTTGGAATCCTATTGATTCCTAAGATGAAAACCTGAATATCCCCAGATAAAAAAAAAAAGAAGAAGAAGAAGAAGAAAGAAGCTATCTGTGAAACAGCTTTGTGATGTGTGGATTCATTAACAGAGTTAAACCTTCCTTATGATTCAGCAGGTTGGAAACACTCTTTTTGTAGAATATGCGAAAGGCCATTTCTGAACTGATTGAGGCCTCTGGTGAAAAACCAAACAATCCCAGGGAAAAACAAGAATAAAGCAATCCGTTAAACTGCCTGTTGTTGCATGAATGGGTCTCACGGACTTACACCTTTCTTTTTGTTTGTTTCAGCAAGTTGGTGACGCCGTATTTGTAAAATCTGTGAAGGGACATTTCAGAGCCCATAGAGGCCTATGGGGTAAAACCAAATATCTCCAGATACAAACTGGAAAGAAGCTATCTTTGAAACTGCTTGGTGATACGTGTAGTTATCTCACAGAGTTAAAACTTTCTTTTCATTCATCAGGTTGGAAACACACTTCTCGAAGAATATGCGTAGGGATATTTGGGAGCCCCCTGAGGCCTGTGGGAAAAAAATGAACATCCCATGAGAAAAACTAGATAGAAACTATCTGTGAAACTGTTTGGTGATGTGTGTATTATCTCGGAGAGTTAAACCTTTATTCTGATTCAGCAGGTTGGAAACACCTTTTTTGTAGAATCTGCAAAGGGGCATTTCAGAGCCCATTGAAACCTAAGGGGAGAAACTGAATATCCT
The DNA here is from genome assembly GCF_009764315.1 of Trachypithecus francoisi. NCBI lineage: Eukaryota > Metazoa > Chordata > Mammalia > Primates > Cercopithecidae > Trachypithecus > Trachypithecus francoisi. Next base: position 265,145 of record NW_022680482.1, on the reverse strand, counting down.
CAGATAAAATCTAAAAAGAAGCTATCTGTGAATCTGGTTGGTGATGTGTGGATTCATCTAACAGAGTTTAACCTCCTTTTGATTCAGCAGGTTGGAAACAATCTTTTTGTGGAATTTGTGAAGGAATATTTAGAAGCCCATTGAGGCCTGCAGGGAAAACCCAAATGTCCCCAGATAAACAATAGAAAGAAGCTATCTGTGAAACTACCTGGTGAAGTGTGGATTTATCTCAAAGAATTAAACCTTTGTTTTGATTCAGCAGGTTGGAAACACTGGTTTTGTAGAATCTGCAATGGGACTTTTCAAAGTCCATTGAGGCCAATGGGAAAACACTGAATACCCCAGAAGAAAACTAGAAGAATCTATCAGTGAAACTGCTTGGTGGTGCGTGGATTAGTCTCAGAGAATTAAATTTTTCTTTCAATTCATCAGGTTGGAAACACTCTTTTGGTAGAATCTGCAAAGGAAAATTTTGAAATTCATTGAGGTCGATGGGGAAAAATGGACTATCCCAAGATAAAAACTAGAAAATATCTATCTGTGAAACTGCATTGAGATGTGTGGATTCATCTCACAAAGTTTAACTTTTCTTTTAATTGAGCAGTTGGGAAGCACTCTTTATGTAGAACCTGCGAAGGAACATTTTGAAGTCCCTTGAGGCCTATGGGGAAAAGACGAACATTTCCAGATAAGAACTAGAAGGAAGCTATAAGTGAAACTGCTTGTTGATGTGCTGATTTATCTCAAAGAGTTAAAAGTTTCTTTTGATTGCACAGGTTGGAGACTCTCTTTTTGTAGAATTTACAAAGGAACATTGGGGAGCCCTTTGAGGCTTATAAGGAAAAAGTAAATATTTCCATATAAACTAGAAATAAGCTATCAGTGAAGCTGCTTGGTTATATGTAGATTCCGCTCACAGAGTTAAAACTTTTTTTCATTAGGCAGACTGGAAAACCTCTTTTTGTAGAATCTACGAAGGAACAATTGGGAGCCCACTGATGCCTAGGAGTAAAAACCAAAAATCCCCAGATAAAAACAGGAATGAAGCTATTTGTGACACCATTAACGGAAGTGTGGATCATATCACAGACTTAAAGCTTTCTTTTTATTCAGCAGCTTTGAAACACTCTTTTTGTAGAATCTGCAAGGGATATTTTGGAGCTCAAAGTGGCCTATGGGGAAAAACCAATAATTTCCAGATAAAAACAAGAAGAAAGTTATCTGTGAAACCACTTCATGATGTGTGGATTTATCTTACAGGGATAAACCTCTTTTTTGATTCAGGAGGTTGCGAATACTCTTTTTGTAGTATTTGCAAAGAGACATTTTGGGGTCCATTGAGGCCTATGGAAAAAAAAAACGAATTTCCCCAGATAGAAACAAGAGACAACATGTCTATGAAACTGCTTGGTGATGTGTGGATTCAGCTCACAGAGTTAAAACTTTCTTTTCTCAAGCTTGTAATCCCAGCACTTTGGGAGGCCAAGGCAGGCGGATCACGAGGTCAGGAGATCGAGACCATCCTGGCTAACATGGTGAAACCCCGTCTCTACTAAAAAAATACAAAAAAGTAGCCGGGCGAGGTGGCGGGCGCCTGTAGTCCCAGCTACTCCGGAGGCTGAGGCAGGAGAATGGCATAAACCCGGGAAGTGGAGCTTGCAGTGAGCTGAGATCTGGCCACTGCACTCCAGCCTGGGTGGCAGAGTGAGACTCCGTCTCAAAAACAAAAACAAAAACAAAAATAAAAAACTTTCTTTTGATTCAATAGGTTGGAAATACTTTTTTCGCAGAATCTACATAGGCACTTTTTGGTGCCCATTGGTGTTTATGGGAAAAAAATGAATATCTCCAAGTAAAAACTAGGATTCTATTTTTGTAGAATCTTCAAAGGGACATTTGGGAACCCACAGTAGCCTATGGGGAAAAATGAAATATCCCCAGATGAAAACAGGAAAGAAGCTATCTGTGAAACTGCTTTGTGATGTGTGGATGCATCTCAAAGAGTTAAAACTCTTTGTATTCAGTAGGTTGGAAACACTCTTTTTGTAGAATCTGTGAACGGACATTGGGGAGTACATTGAAGTCTAGGGGGAAGAACCAAAAATCCCTAGACATAAACTAAAAGGAAGCTATCTGTGAAACTCCTTTGTGATGTGTGGATTCACCTCACAGTTAACCTTTCTTTTGATTCCCCAGGTTGGAAATTCTCTTTTTGTAGAATCTGTGAATGGACATTTGGGTTCCCATTCAGGCATAAGAACAAAAAACGAATGTTCCCAGAGAAAAACTGGAAAGAAGCTATCTGTGAAACTGGTTGGTGATATGTGGATTTGTCTCACAGAATTAAACATTTCTATTGATTCAGCAGGTTGGAAACACTCTTTTTGTAGAATCTGCAAAGGGACATCTTAACACTTTGATGTCTATGGGCAAAACCGAATATCCCAAGATAAAAACTACAAAGAAGCTACCTGTGAAACTACTTTAAGATGCATCTTTTAGAGTTAAACCTTTCTTTTGTTGATCATGTTGGAAACACTCTCTGTGGAATCTGTAAAACGACATTTGGGAACCCATTGAGGCCTATGGGGAAACAGAATATTTCTAGATAAAACTAGAAAGAAGCTATGTGTGAAGCTGTTTCTGGATGTGTAGATTCATTTCAAAGAATTAAATCTTGTTTTTCAATCAGCAGTTGGAAACACTCTTTTTGTAGAATCTGCAAAGGGACATCTTAACACTTTGATGTCTATGGGCAAAACCGAATATCCCAAGATAAAAACTACAAAGAAGCTACCTGTGAAACTACTTTAAGATGCATCTTTTAGAGTTAAACCTTTCTTTTGTTGATCATGTTGGAAACACTCTCTGTGGAATCTGTAAAACGACATTTGGGAACCCATTGAGGCCTATGGGGAAACAGAATATTTCTAGATAAAACTAGAAAGAAGCTATGTGTGAAGCTGTTTCTGGATGTGTAGATTCATTTCAAAGAATTAAATCTTGTTTTTCAATCAGCAGGTTGGAAACACTCTTTTTGTAAGATCTGCAATGGGACTTTTCAATGCTCTTTGAAACCCATGAGAAATAACAAAATATCTCCAGATAGAAAACAGAAAGAAGGTATCTGTGAAACTGATCAGTGATGTCTGGATTCATCTCACATAGTTAAAACTTAATTTTGATTCTGCAAATTGGAAACACTCTCTTTGTAGAGGCTGTGAAGAGATATTTTGGAGTCCATTGAGGTCTAAAGGAAAAAACAGAAAATCCCCAGATAAAAAGTAGAAAGAAGGTATTGGTGAATCTGCTTGGTGATGTGTGGATTCATCTTACAGAGCTATACCTTTCTTTTGATTTAGCAGGTTGGAACACTCTTTTTGTAGAATCTGGGAGGGACATTTGGGAGCCTATTTATGACTATAAGGAGAAACCAAATATCCTGAGACAAAAACTAGAAAGACAGTATCTCTGAAACTATCTGGGATGTGTGGATTCATCTCAAAGAGTTAAACCATTTTGATTCAGCAGGTTGGAATCACCCTTTTTGTAGAATCTGTAAAGGGACATTTGGGAGTCCATTAAGGCCTATGGGGAAAAAAATGAATATCCCAAGATAAAAACTAGAAAGAAGCTAACTGTGAAACTGTTTGGTGTGGTGTGGATTAATTTCACAGGGATAAACCTTTCTTTTGATTCAGCAGGTTGGAAAAACTCTTTTTGTAGAAACTGTGAAGGGACATTTGGGAACCCACTGAGGCCTATGAAGAAAACAGAATATTCTCAGATAAAAACTAGAAAGAAGCTATCTGTGAAACTGCTTTTTCATTTACGGATTCAGCTCACAGAGTTAAAACTTTCTATTGATCCAGCAGGTTGGAAACACTTTCTTCGTGCAATCTGCTAAGGGACATTTAAGAACCCATTCATACCTAGAGAAAATTGAATATCTTCAGAAAAAAACTAGAAAGAAGCTATCTGTGAAACTGCTTCATGATGTGTGGATTCATCTCAAAGATTTAAAGATTTCTTTTGAATCAGCAGATTGGAAACACTCTTTTCTACGATCTGCACAGTGGCATTTTGAAGCCCATTGTGGCCTATGGAGAAAAATCTAATATTTTCAGATTTAAACTAGAAACTATCTGTGAAACTGCTTTGAGCTATGTGGATTGATCTCACAGAGTTAAAATTTTCCTTGGCTCAGCAGGTTTGAAACACTCTTTTTATAGAGTCTATGAAGGGACATTTTGAAGCTTATTGAGGTCTATGAAAACAAAACAAAACAAAACCCACAAATATCCCCAGATAAAAACTAGAAAGAAACTATCTTTGAAACTGCTTTGTGATGTGTGCATTCATCTCACAGAGTTAAACGTTTCCTTTGCTTCAGCAGTTTCGAAAAACTGTTTTTTGTAGAATCTGTGAAACAACATTTGAAAGTCAGTCAGGCCTATGTAAAAAACCTGAATATCCCCAGATAAAAATTAGAAAGAAACTGTGAAACTGCTTTGAGATGTGTAGATTTATCTCACAGAGTTAAACCTTTCTTTTTATTCAGGACGTTGGAAATACTCTTTTTGTAGAATCTGCGAAGGCATATCAGGGAGCCCCTTGAGGTCTAAAGGAAAAAACTGAATGTCCCTTGATACAAACTAGAAACAAGCTATCTGAGAAACAGACTGGTGATGTGTGGATTCACATCAGACAGTTAAATTTTTCTTTTTATTCAACAGGTTGGAAACACTCTTTTTGTAGAATCTGTCAAAAGACATTTGGGAGCCCAATGAGTCCAATGGGGTAAAACAATAATCGCAGATAAAAACTACAAAGAATTTGTCTGTGAAACTGCTTGGTGATGTGTGTATTCATCTCTCACAGTTAAACCTATCTTTTGATACAGCAGGTTGGACACTTCTTTTGTGGAATCTGTGAATGACATTTGGGAGACCACAGTGGCCAACTGGGAAAAACCGAATATTCCCAAATTAAAACCATGAAGAAGTTATATGTGAAACTCCTTTATCGTGTTGTGAATTCATCTCACAGTGGTATCAACCTTTCTTTTCATTCAGCAGGTTGGAAACATTATTTTTTAGAATCTGTGAAGGGACTTTTCGAAGCCCATTGAGGCATATGGGGAAAAACAAAATATCCTCAGATTAAAACTAGAAAACAGCTATCTGTGAAGCTGATTTGTGATTTGTGGATTTATTTCACAGAGGTGAACGTTTCTTTTGATTTATAAATTTGAAAACACTCTTTTTGTAAAATTTGGGAATTGACATTTCAAAGCCCATTGAGTCCTACAGGGAAAAACTGAATATCCACTGGTAAAAACTAGAAAAAACAATCTATGAAACTACTTGGTGATGCATCCATTCATCTCACAGAGTTGCACCTTTCTTTTGATTTAGCCAGCTGAAAACACTCTTTTTGTAGAATCTGTGAAAGGACATTTGGGATCCCTTTAAGGCCTATGGATAAAACCCAATATTACTAGATAAAAACTAGAAAGAAACTATCTCTGAAACTGCTTGGTAATGTGTGGATTAGTATCACTGTATTAAAACTTTATTGTGATTCAGCATGTTGAAAAAACTCTTTTTGTAGAATCTGCTGAGAGACATTTGGAAGTACACTGAGGCCAATGGGGTAAAACGAAATACCCACAGATGAAAACTAGAAAGAAGCTATCTGTGTAACTGACTTGTGATGTGTGGATTTATCTCACAGAGTTAAACCTTTCTCTTGTTTCAGCAGGTTGGAATCAATTTTTTTTTAGAACCAGTGAAGAGACATTTGGAAGACCATTGAGGCCAACTGCATGTGTGGATTAATCTCACAGAGTTAATAAGCCTTTCTTTTAATTTGTCAGATTGGAAACACTCTTTCAGTAGACTTTGTGAAACAATATTTGTACCCCATTGAGGCCTACAGAGAAAAACAGAATATTTTCAGATAAAAAAGTATAAAGAAGCTATTTGTGAAACTGCTTTGCAACTTGTATATTCATCTCACAACGGTAAAACTTTCTTCTGATTCAACAGGTTGGAAAACCCTTATTGTAGAATCTGCAAGGGGAAATTTGGGAGCCCATTGAGGCCTACGGGGAAAATTAGATATCCCTACATAAAAATTAGAAAGTAGCTATCTGTTAAACCACTTTTGATGTGTGGATTCATCCTACATAGGTAACTCTTTCTTTTGATTCACAGTTTGAAATCGCTTCTTTTGTATAATCTGCAAAGAAACTTTTCAGAATCCCTTGAGAGTTATGGGGAAAAACTTAATATCCACAGATAAAAACTAGAAATAAGCTATCTGTGGAACTCCTTAATGATGTGTGGATTTATCTCACAGAGTTAAATCTTTCTTTTGATTCAGCAGGTTGCAAACACTCTTTTGTGCAATCTGCCAAGGGACATTTGGGAATGCATTGTCACTGATGGGGAAAAACCTAATATCTCCAGTTAAAAACTAGATAGAAAATATCTGTGAAATTGTTTTGAGATGTGTGGATTGATCTCACAGTGTTAAAATTTTCTTTTGATTCAGCAGGCTTGAAACACTCTTTTTGTAGAATCTATGCAGAGACATTTGGTAGCTTATTGAGGCCTATGGGGAAAAAAACAAAAACAAAAACGAATATCCCCAGATAAAAACTAGAAAGGGGCTAGGCTTTCTTTGAAACTGCTTTGTGATGTGTGGATTCATCACATAGAGTTAAACATTTCATTTGATTCAGCAGATTGGAAAACTTTTTTTTATAGACTCTACAAAATAACATTTGAAAGCCAATCAAGGCCTATGTAGAAAAAAAAAAAAAAGAATATCCCTAGATAAAGATTAGAAAGGAGCTATCTGTGAAACTTCTTTGAGAAGTATGGATTCACCTCACAGAGATAAATGTTTCTTTGGATTCAGGAGGTTGGAAACATTCTTTTTGTAGAATCTGCGAAGGGACATTTTTGAGTCCTTTGAGGCCTAGGGGAATAAGCCGAAAATCTCCAGACACAAAATAGGAAGAAGCTATCTGTGAAATTGTTTGGTGATCTGTGGATTCATCTCACCTAGTTAAAACCTTCGGTTGATTCAGCAGGTTCAAAACACTCTTTTTTTTTTGATATGGAGTCTTGCTATGTCACCCAGGCTGGAGTGCAGTGGTGTGATATTGGCTCACTGCCAGATCCACCTCCAAGGTTCACGCCATTCTCCTGCCTCAGCTTTCTGAGTAGCTGGGACTGCAGGAGCCCATGACCACGCCTGGCTAAGTTTTATGTTTGTTTGTTTGTTTTTTTGTTTTTGTTTTTGTTTTTAGTAGAGATGGGGTTTCACCATTTTAGCCTGGATGGTCTTGATCTCCTGACCTGATCCACCTACCTTGGCCTCCCAAAGTGCTGGGATTACAGGTATGAGCCACCGTACATGGCTCAAAACACTCTTTTTGCGGAATTTGCAAAGGGCAATTTTTGAATCCATTTTGGTCTAGCAGAATAAACCAAAAATTCCCAGATACAAACTAGAAAGAAGCTATCTGTGAAACTGCTTGGTGATGTGTGGATTTCTCTCACATAGTTAAAACTTTTTTTGGTTCAGTAGGCTGGAAACACTCTATTTGCAGAATATATGAAGAAACATTTGGAAACCCATTGATGCCCATGGGGAAAAACCAAATATCGCTAGATAAAAATGGTAAAGAAACTATCTGTGATAATGTTTCTTAATGTTTGGATTCTTCTCACAGAAGTAAATATTTGTTTCATTTCAGTATATTGGAAACATTCTTTTTGTAGAAACTGCAAAAGGACATTTGAGAGCTCATTGAGACCTAAAGGAAAAATCGAATCTCTCCAGATATAAACTGGAAAGAAGCTATCTCTGAAACTGCTTAGTGGTGTGTGGATTTATCTCACAGAATTAAACTTTCATCTTGATTCAGCAGGTTGGAAACACGCTTTTTGTAGAATCTGCAAGGGGACATTTGGGAGTCCTTTGATATCTTTTGGCAAAAATCAAAACTCCCCAGATACAAACTAGAAAGAAGCTATCCGTGAAATTGCTTGGTGATGTGTGGATACATCTCACAGAGTAAAGACTTCTTTTTTTTTTTTTTTTTGATTCAGTGGTTGGAAACTAGCTTTTTGTAGAATCTGTGAGGGAACTTTTGAGAGTTCATTGAGGGAAATGGGCTGGGGAAACACCAAATATCCCCAGATAAAACTAGAAAGAAGCTATCTGTGAATCTGCTTGGTGATGTGTGTATTGATCTTACAGAGTTAAACTCTTCTTTGATTCAGCAGGTTGGATACACTCTTAAGGTGGTATCTTCAAAGGGACATTAGAAAACCCATTGAAGCCTATGGGGAGAATTCGAATATTTCCAGAAAAAAAACTAGAAGAAAGCTATCTGTGAAATCGCCTGCTGATGTGTGGATTCAACTCACAGAGTTAAACCTTTCGTTTGATACAGCACGTTAGAAACACTCTTTTTGTAGAATCTGTGAAGGGACACTTTGGAGCTTTTTGAGGACTATGGTTAAAAACAAAATGTCCAGAAATAAAAACTAGAAAGAAGGTGTCTGTGATACTGCTTGGTGATGTGTGGATTCGTCTAACAGAGTTAAGCCTTTCTCTTGATTTAGCAGTTTGAAAACACATTATTTGTAGACTTGCAAAGGGATATTTGGGATCTCACTGAGACCTATGGGGAAAAACCGAATATCCCCCAATAAAAACTAAAAAGAAGTTATATGTGAAACTGCTGTGTGATGTGTGGATTCATCTCTTTGAGTTAAAACTTTCTTTTGATTCAGCTGATTGGAAATGCAATTGAAATGTATGTGGAAAAATTGAATATCCCAAGATAAAAAGTAGAAAAATGGTATCTGTGAAACTACTTGGTGATATGTACATTCTTCTCCCAGAGTTAAACTTTACTTTTGATTCAGCAGGTTGTAAACATTATTTTTGTAGACTCTATGAAGGGACATTTTGGAGTCCCTTGAGGCCTGGAGAAAAAACAGAAAATCCACAGATACAAACTAGAAAGAATCTATCTGTGAAACTACTTGGTGATGTTTGGATTCATCTCACAGAAATAACATTTTCTTTTGATTCTGCAGGTTGAAAACAAGCATTTTATAGATTCTGCAAAAGGATATTTGGGAGAACACTGAGGCCTAAGAAGAAAAACTGAATATCCCCCCCAAAAAACTAGAAAGACACTAATTATGTAATTGCTTGGAGATGCATAGATTCATCTCACAGACTGAAACTTTCTTTTGATTCAGGTTGTTGCAAACACTTTCCTTTGTAGAAGTTCTGAAAAAGACATTTTGGAGTCCTTTGAGGCCTATTGGGAAAAAACAAATATTCCCAGAAAAAAAAAAAAAAACTACAAAAAAAGTCTATCTGTAAAACTGCTTTGTGATGTGTGGATAAATCTCCCAGAGTTAAACTTTTATTTATTTATTTATTTTGATTCAACAGGTTGGAGATAATCTTTTTGAACAATATGTGATTTCACCATTGGGAGCCCATGGAGGTCTATGGGAAAACCAAATACCCCCTGATAAAAGCTAGAAGGAAGTATGTGTGAAACTGCTTGATGATGTGTGGATCCATGTCAAATAATTAAAAATTTCTTTTGATTCAGCAGGTTGGAAAACTCTTTTTGTGGATTCTGCGAAGAGACATTTTGTTGTCCATTGAGGCCTATGGTGAAAAACCAAATATCCCCACACAACATCTAGGAAGAAGTTACCTGTGAAACTACTTGGTGATGTGTGGGTTAATCTCACAGAGTTAAACCTTTCTTTTGAGTCAGTAGGTTGGTAAAACTCTTTTTGTAGAATATGTGTAGGAACACTTGGGAATCCATTGAGGCCTATGGGGAAAAACAAAATATCCCCATATAAAAGCTAGAAAGAAGCCATCTATGAAATTGCTTTGAGATGTGTGAATTCATCTCACAGAGCTCAACCTTTCTTTTGATTCAGCAGGTTGGAAACACTCTTTTTGCAAAAGCTGTGAAGGGAAAAACTGGTTATCCCCAGGTAAAAACTAGAAAGAAACTATCTTTGAAACTGCTTGGTGATGTGTAGATTCATCTCACAGAGTTAAGTCTTTCCTATGATTCAGCAGGTTGAAAACACTCTTTTTCAGAATCTGCAGATGGGCTTTTCAAAGCCCATTGAGACCTAAGGGGAAAAACCCAATATACCCAGAAAAATAACTAGAAAGCAACCATCTGTGATACTGCTTAGTGATGTGCAGATTCATTTCACAGAGTTAAACGTTTCTTTTGATGTAGCAGGTTGGATACACTCTTTTTATAGAATCAGCAAAAGATATTTGGGAGCCCATTGATGCCTATGGGATAAAACTGAATATTCCCAGATAAAAACTAGAAAGAAACTATCTGCGAAGCCACTTGGTGATGCGTGGATTCATCTCACAGAGAGAAACCTTTCTTTTGATTTAGTACATTGCTGATGCTCATTTTGAAGAATCTGTGAAAGGATATTTTGGAGCCCATTGACATCTGTGTGGAAAAACGAAATACCCCCAGGAAAAAATGAGAATAAAGCTGTCCCTGAAACTGCTTGCTGATCTGTGGATTTTTATTGCAGTGTTAAACCCGTCTTTTGATTCAGCAGGTTGGAAACACTCTTTATGTATAATCTGTGAAGGAACATTTGGGAGTCCATTGAGGCCTATAGGGAAAAAAAATGAATATCCCCAGACAAAAACTAAAAAGAAGCTCTCTGTAAAGCTGCTCAGTGATGTGTCAATTCTTCCACAGAGTTAAATCCTTTTTTGATTCAGCAGATTGGAAACACTCTTAGTGTAGATTCTGGAGGAGACATTTTGGAGCCCTTTGAAGCCTAAGGTGGGAAAAAAAACGAATATCACCAGACACGTACTTCAAAAAAGCTATTTCTTTAGATTCAGCAGGTTGGGGACACTCTTTTGGTAGAATCAGTGAGAAAATGTTTGGGAGTTTTTGAGGCCTGTAGGGAGGAACTGAATATCCCCAGATATAAACTAAAAAGAATCTATCTGTGAAACTGTTTTGTCATCTTTGGATTCATCTCACACACCATAAACTTTCTTTTGATTCAGTAGGTTGGAAACACTTTTTTGTAGAATTTGTGAAGGGACATCTCAGAGCCCATTGAGGTCTATGAGGAAAAACCATACGTCCCCAGATGAAAACTATAAAGAAGCTATCTGTGAAACTGCTTGTGATGTGTAGATTCATCTCACAGAGTTAAAACTTTATCTTAAATTAGCAGGTTGGAACACTCTTTTTGTAGAATCTGTTAAAGGACATTTAAGCATCCATTGAGGCCTAAAAGAAAAACTTAACATCCCCAGATGAAAACTAGAAAGAAGCTATCTGAGAAACTGCTTGTTGATTTGTGGCTTCATCTCACAGAGTTAAGCATTTCTTTTGATTCAGCAGATTGAAAACACTCTTTTCATAGAATCTACAAAGGGACTTTTCAGAGTCTGTTGATGCCAATGTAGAAAAACCGAATATCTTCAGATAAAAGTTGGAAAGAAACTATTTTGAAACGGCTTGCTGACGTGTAGATTCATCTAAAAGAGTTGAACTGTTCTTTTACTTCAGCAGGTTGGATACTCTCTTCATGTAGAATCTGTGAATGGATGTTTCAGAGCCCAATGAGGTCTAGGGAAAAAAACTGAAAATCCCCACAGAAACACTAGAAAGAAAGTATATGTGAAACTGTTTGGTGATGTGTGGAAGCATCTCACAGAGTTAAGCCTCTCTTTTGATTCATCGCGTTGGAAATACTCTTTTTTTAGAATAAGTTAAGGGACATTTTGGAGCCCGTTGAGGCTGTGTGGGGAAAAACCAAATATTCCCATATAGAAACTAGAAAGGACCTATCTGTCAAACTGCTTCATGATGTGTGGATTCGTCTAACAGAATTAAATCTTACTTTTGATTCAGCAGGTTGGAAACTCTTTTTGTGGAGTCTACAAAGCAACATTTGGGAGCCCATTGAGGCCTATGGTTGAAAACAAAATATCCTCAGATAAAAACCAGAAATAAACTACTTGTGAAACTGCGTTGTGATATGTGGACTCATCTCACAGTGTTAAACCTTGCTTTTGATTCAACAGGTTGGAAATGCTCCTTTCATAGAAATCTGCAAAGGGACATTTTGAGACCCTAGAGGTCTATGGAAATAAACCATATATCCCCAGTTAAAAACTAAACAGAAACTATCTGTAAAACTGCTCAGTGATATGTGGATTAATATGACATTGTTAAATCTTTCTTTTGATTCAACAGGTTGATAGCACTCTTGGTATAGATTCTGAAATGGGACATTTGGGACCACACTGAGGCCTATGAAGAAAAACCAAATATCCTCAGGTACAAACTTGAAAGAAGCTATCTGTGAAACTGCTTTCAGATGCGTGGATTCATCTAACAGAGTTAAACCTTTCTTTAGATTCAGCAGGTGGGAAACAATCTTTTGTAGAATCTGCAAAAGAACATTTGGGAGCCTGTTGAGGCATGTGAGGAAAAACCAAATATCCCCAGATAAACAAGTTGTCTGTAAAACTGCTTGGTGATGTGTGGATTCATATCACAGAGTTACACCTTTCTTTTAATTCAGCAGGTTGAAAAATCTCTCTTTGTAGAATATGCAAAGGGACACTTGGGAGCTCATTGAGGCCTATAGGGACAAACAAAATATCCCCAGATAAAAATAGAAAGAAGCTATCTGTGAAACTGCCTTGATGTGTGGATTTGTTTGACAGAGTCAAACGTTTCTTTTGATTCACCAGGTTGGAAACATTCTTTTTGTAGTATCTGCTATGGGACATTTGGAATTCAACTGAAGCCTGTGGGTAAAAGCAGAATATCCCCAGATGAAAACTAAAGGATATCCGTGAAACTGCTTTGTGACGTGTGGATTCATCTCACAGAGTTAAATTTTTCTTTTCATACAGGATGTCGAAAACATTCTTTTTGTAGAATATGCAAGGACATTTAGGAGCCCATTGAGATCTATGAAGGAAAGCTGAGTATCCCTTGATAAAAAGTAGACAAAAGATATCTGTGAAACTACTTTCTGGTGTGTGGATTAATCTCATGGAGTTGAACTGTTGTTTTGATTTAACAAGTTGGAAACCCTGTTTTTGTAGAATCTCTGATGGGACATTTGGGAGCTTTTTGTGGCCTATGGGGAAAAACCGAATATCTTCAGATACAAACTAAAAAGAAGCTATCTGTGAAACTGTTTTGTGATGGGTGGATTCATCTCACAGAGTTAAACCTTTCGTTTGGTCCAGCAGGTGGAAGCACTCTTTTTGGAAAATCTGTGAAGGGACACTTAGGAACCTATTGTGGCCTATGGGGAAAAATTGAATATCACAAGATAAAAACTAGAAAGAAGCTCTCTGTGAAATTGCTCTTTGAAGTGTGGATTCATCTGACAGACGTAAAACTTAATTTTGATTCAGCAATTTGGAAACACTCTTTTGTAGAATCTGCAAAGGGACATTTTGGAAACCCGTGAGTCTTCTGGGGAGAAATCGAATATCCAAAGTTAAAAACCAGAAAACAGTTTTCTATGAATCTGCTTTGTGATGTGTGGATTAAACTTAAACAGTTAAACTTTTCTTTTAATTCAGCAGGTAAGAAACACTTTTTTCAGAATCTGTGAAGGAACATTTTGGAGCCCTTTGAGGCCTAAAAGGAAAAACTAGAAGCAATCTATCTGTGAAACTACTTTGTGATGTATGAATTCATACATCGCAGGCTTAAACTTTTCTTCTGATTCAACAGAATCGAAAAAATCTTTTTGTAGAATCTGCAAAGTGATATTTGGGATCCCATTGAGGCCTATGGAGAAAACAGAATATCTCAGATAAAAACTCGAAAGAAGGTATCTGTAAAACTGCTTGGTGATGTGTAAATTCATCTCAGAGTTTAACACTTCATTTGATTAAGCAGATTGGAGACACTGTCTTTGTAGAATCTGTGTAGAGACATTTGAGATCCCATTGAAACCTTTAGGGAAAAACTCAATATCCCCAGTAAAAATGTGAAATAAACTATCTGTGAAACTGCTTTGTGATGTGTGGATTCATCTCACAGCTTTAACCTTTCTATTGATTCAGCAGGTTGGAAAAATTATTTTTGTAGTATCTGCTAGGAAACATTTGAGTGTCTTATCTGGCCTATGTGAAAAAACCGAATATCCACAGATAAAAACCAGAAAGAAGCTATCAGTGAAACTGCTTCGTGATGTGTGGATTCGTCTCACAGAGCTAAACCTTTCTATTGATTCAACAGGTTGGAAACACTTTCTTTGTACAATACGCAAAGGAACATTTGGGAGACCATTGAGGCCTATGGGGAAAAACTGAATATCCCCAGATAAAAACTAGAGAGAAGCTATCTGGGAAACTGCAAGGCGATGTGCAAAGTCATCTCACAGAGCCAAACCTTTCTATTGATTCAGTAGGTTGGAAACACTCTTTTGTTGAATCTGTGAAGGAATATTTCAGAGCCCATTGAGGCTTATGGGAAAAAACTGAATATCCCCAGATAAAAACTAGAAAGAAGCTGCTTGTGATACTGCTTGGTGATGTGTGGATTCAACCCAGAGAATTAAACATTTTTTTATTCAACAGCTTGGAAACACATTTTTGAGGGATCTGTGAAGGGATGTTTAGGATCCCCTTGAGGCCTATGAGGAAAAATCCAGTATCCTCAGATAAAAACTGGACCTATGCTATCTGTGAAATTGATTTATGATGTGAAGATTCACCTCACAGATTTAAACCTTACTTTTGATTTAGCAGGTTGGAAGCATTCTTTTTGTAGAATGTACGAAGGGACATTTCAGAGTCCATTGAGGCCTATAGTTAAAAACAGAATATCCCCAGATAAAAAATTGAAAGAAACTGTGTGTGAAACTTCATTGTGATGTGCGGACTCATCTCACATAGTTAAAACGTGCGTTTGATTCAGCAGGTTGGAAACACTCTTTTCACAGACTCTGTGAAGAAACATTTTGAGTGCATTGAGGCCTATGGAAAGAAAACAAATATCCCCAGATAAAAATCAGAAAGAAACTATCTGTAAAACTGCTTAATGACGTATGGATTCATCTGACAGAGTTAAATCTTTCTTTAGATTCAGCAGGTTGGTAGCACTCTTGATGTAGAATCTGTGAAGGGACATTTTTGAGTCCATTGAGACCTATGAATAAAAATTGAATATCCCCAGATACAAACTTGAAAGAAGCTATCTGTGAAACTGTTTTGAGATGTGTCGATTCATCTCACACAGTTAAATATTTATTTTGATTAAGCAAGTTGGAAACACTCTTTTTGTAGAATCTGCAAGGGAACATTTTGGAGCCCTTTGAGGCTTTTGGGGAAAAACTGATTATTGCCAGATAAAAAGTAGAAATAAGCTGTCTGTTAAAACTGCCTCATGTTTTGTGGATTCATGTCACACAGATCCACCTTTGTTTTGATTCAGCAGGTTGGAAACACTCTTTTGGTATAATCTGTGAAGGAACTTTTCATAGCCCATTGAGGTCTATGGAGAAAAACTGAATATCCCCATCTAAAAACTAGAAAGGGGCTATCTTTGAAACTTCTTAGTGATGCGTTGTTTCATCTCACAGAGTTAAGTCTTTGTTTTGATTCAATATGTTGGAAACTGTGGAAAAGAGAGTTTCTGGGGGGCCAGATTAGTTGTTTTCCCCTTTGTGAGACACCCATGGGGAGCCATGGGCAGCCTCTGAGGAGAAAAGTCTCCTTATTTTCTTCATGTCTTTATGCCCCGAGAGCATAACCGCTCTGAAGAATCCCACAGGTTGTTCAGGGAGATAACAATTCCTTGAAGCAGTGGAGTATAATCAAGCATCTTGGTTCCTCCTGTAACCCGCTCCCACCCATTTCAGTCCCGATAAGTTACAGATCTTAAGTAGTTTAGACATGCCCCTTTGCTCCAAGAAATTCACAGAAACCATCACTGCTATACATCTTATTGAATGACTCATGAGTTGATTGATTAATCCTTTTCCTCATCCCTTCCTGCCCTTCCCATCTGCCCTAAGAACAAAGAGCTTGTAAACCAATAAATTAGGTGAGCTGAAGAGCTCTGGGCCGTGAGCAAGCCTCTGACACTCCAGTCCCCTGGACCCACATTTTAAGCTCTTATTCTGTCACTTTCTAACTCCTTTGTCTCTGCTGGACTTGCGGTACCCACCAGGTGGTTAGGGCTGGTTTCACTAAGAGAAACGTTCTTTTTGTAGTATCTGCAAAGGGACATTTTGGAGTCCATTGAAACTAAGGGGAAAAACAGAAAATCCCCAGATACAAACTAGAAAGAAGCAATCTGTGAAACTTATTGGTGATGTGTGGATTTATTTCACAAAGTTAAACCTTTGTTTTGACTCAGCAGGTTGGAAAAATCTTTTTGTAGAATCTGAAAATGGAGATCTAAGGGAAAAAAATGAATATTGAGATAAAAACTATCAAGAAACTATCTGTGAAACTGATTGGTGACGTGTGGTTTCATCTCACAGACTTAAACCTTTCATTAGATTCAGTAGTTTGGAAATTTTTTTGTAGAATATGTGAAGGGATATATGGAAGCCCATTAAGGCTCATGGAGAAAAAGTGAATATTTCCAAATAAAAACTCGAACGAAGGTGTCTGTGAAACTTCTTGGTGATGTGTGGATTCATCTGACAGAGATAAAACTTTCTTTTGATTCAGCAGGTTGGAAACACTCTTTTCGAAGAGTCTGTGAAGGGACATTTGGTAACCCATTGAGGCCTATAATGACAACTGAATATCTCCAGATAAAACTAGAAAGAATTTATGTGTGAAACTGCTTGGTTATGTGTGGATTCGTCTCACAGAGTTAAACCTTTCCTTTTATTCAGCAGATTGGAAACACTCTTTTTGTGGAATCTGTGAAGGGACATTTGGGAGTCGATTGAAAGTTATGGGAAATAAATAAATATCCCCAGATAAAAACTAGGAAGAAACTGTCTATGAAACAACTTTGTGATGGTGGGTTCTTCTCAAAAAGTTAAACCTTTCTTTTGATTCAGCAGATTTTAAGGACTCTTTTTGTAGAATCTGCAATGGTACATATTGGAGTCCCTTGAGGCATATGAGGAAAAACCAAATATCTCCAGATAAAAACTAAAAAGAAATTATATGTGAATCTGCTTTATTATGTGTCAGTTCATCTCACACAGTTAAGCTTTTCTTTTAGAACTTGCAAAGGTACATTTGAAAGCATATTGTGACTTGTTGGGAAAATTAGAATATTTCTAGATAAAAACTAGAAAGAAGCTATCTGTGAAACTGCTTTGCAATGTCTGCTTTTCTTTTAGAACCTGTGAAGGTACATTTGAAAGCATATTGTGACTTGTTGGGAAAATTAGAATATTTCCAGATAAAAACTAGAAAGAAGCTATCTGTGAAACTGCTTTGCGATGTCTGTGTTCATCTCTCAGAGCTAAACCTTTGTTTTGATTCAGCAGGTTAAAACACATTTTTTAGTCGAATTTGAAAAGGGGCAATTGAAAGTCCATTGAGGCCTAAGGGGAAAAAACAAATATCCCCAGATAAAAACTAGAAAGAAGCTATATGTGAATCTGCTTTGTGATGTGTCAATTCATCTCACAGAGTTAAACATTTTGTTTGATTCAGTACGTTGGAAACACTTTTTTAAATGAATCTTCAAAGAACTATTTGGGAGCTGATTGAGGCCAATGGGAGAAAACTGAATGTCCCTGGATAAAAACTATAAAGAAGCTATCTGAAAAGTCGTTGTGATGTGTGGAATCATAGCACAGAGTTAAAACTTTCTTTTCATTCTGCATGTTGTTAAAACTCCTTGTGTAAAATCTGTAAAAGAGGAAATCCATTGAAGTCTATGGGAAAAAACGAATATCTCCAGATAAAAACTAGAAAGAAGCTCTCTGTGAAATTGCTTTGTGATGTGTGGATTAATCTCAGAATAAAACTGCTCTTTTTTTCACTTCAGCAAATTGGAAACACCCTTTTAGTAGACTATGCAAAGAGACATGTGGTAACACGTTGATGCCTATGGGGAAAAAAGTATATTCCCAGGTAAAAACAAGAAAAATTCTAACTGTGAAACTACTTTGTGATGTGTGGATTCATCTCACAGACTTAAACCTTTCTTTTGATACAGCAGGTTAGAAACATTTTTTTTTTTTTTGGTAGAATCTGTAAAGGGCTATTTGAGAACCCATTGAGGCCTGTGAATTGGAATATCCCCAGATAAAAGCTGGAAAAAAGCTATCTGTGAAAGTGCTTTGTGATATGTGGATTCATTGACAGAGATAAAACTTTCTACGATTCAGCAGGATGGAAACGTTCTTTTTATAGAATCTGTGACAGGATATTTCAAAACCCATTAAGGTCTATAGGAAAATCTGAATATCAAATGATAGAAACCAGAAAGAAGTTATCTCTGAAACTACGTTGTCTTGTGTGGATTCATCTCAGAGAGTTAAGCCTTTCTTTTGATTCAGCAAGTTGGAAAACCTTTTTATGTAGAATCTGCAAAAGGAGTTTTGGAGTCAATTGAGGTCTGCAAAAAAAAAATTGAATATCCCCAGATAAAAACAAGAAAGAAGGTCTCTGTGAAACTGCTGTGTGATGTGTTGTTTCATCTCACAGAGTTAAAATCTTCTTTTGATTCAGTGTGTTGGAAACACTCTTTTTGTAAAATCTGCAAAGGGACATTTCAGAACCCATTGAGGCCAATGGGGAAACATGAATATCCTCAGAAAAAACTAGAAAGAAACTATCTGAAAAACTGCTTTGTGGTGTGTGGATTCTTCTCATACATTTAAACCTTTCTTTTGATTCAGCAGGTTGAATACACACTTTTTGTAGAATCCGCAAGGGAAATTTTGGGAGCCCATTGAGGCCTCTGGGGAAAAACAAAATATCCTCAGATAAAAATTAGAAAGAAGCTTTCTGTCAAACTTCTTTTTGAGGTGTTTATTCATCACACAGAGTTAAACTTTATTTTGATTCAGCAGGTTGGAACACTTTTTGTAGAATCTACACTTTTTGTAGAATTCTACAAAAATAGTCATTTGAGCACCCATTGAGGACTAAGAGGAGAAACAGAATATCCTCAGATAAAAACTAGTAAGAAGTTATCAGTGAAACTGCTTTGTGATGTGTGCATTCATCTCAGAGTTAAACCTTTCTTTTGATTAAAGAGCCTGGAAACAGTTTGTAGAATTTGTGAAGGGACATTTTTGAGAATGTTGACGCCTGTGGAAATAAGCTGAATATCCCCATATAAAAACAAAAAATAAGCTATCTGTGAAACTGTTTTGTGATGTGTGGATTCATCTCAAACAGGACAAACTTTCTTTTTTATAAGCTAGTTGGAGACACTCTTTTTTTAAGAATCTGTGTAGGGACATTGTGGAGCCTATTGAGGAATATGGGTAATATTGAGGAATATGGGTAAAAAGTAAATTTCCCCAGAGAAAAACTAGAAAGAAGCTATCTGTGAAACTGTTCTGTGATGTGTGGATTCTTCTCACTGTGGCAAACCTTTCTTTTGATTCAGTAGTTTGGAAACAGTCTTTTTATACAATCTGCAAAAGAGCATTTGAGAGCCCAATGAGGAATATAGGGAAATACTGAATATCTCCAGATAGAAACTAGAAAGAAGTTCTCTGTGAAATTGTTTAGTGATGTGTGGATTAATCTCACCGAGAAAAACTTTTTTTTTTTGTTTCAGCAGATTGTAAACACTCTTTTTGTAGATTATGTGAAGGGACATGTGGGGACCCACTGAAGCCTTTTGACAAAATCAAATATCCCCAGGTAAAAATAAACAACAAGCTATCTGTGAAACTTATTTGTAATATGTAGATTTATCCAACAGAGTTAAGCCATTCTTTTGATTCAGCAGGTTGGAAACCCTCTTTTTGAAGAATCTGTGAAGGGTCATGTTGGAGTCCATTGAGGCCTATGTGGAAAAACCAAATATCCCCAGATAAAAACTAGAAAGAAGCTATCTGTGAATCTGCATTGTGATGTGTTTATTCATCTCACAGAGTTAAATCTTATTTTGATTCAGCAGGTTATAGACAAGCTTTTATTAGAATCTGTAAAGAGACATTTGGGAACCTACTGAGTCCTAAGGGGAAAAACTGAATATCCCCAGATAAAAAGTAGAAAGAAGCTCTCAGTGAAACTGCTTTGTGATGTGTGGCTCCATCTCACAGAGTTAAACCTTTCTTTTGAGTAAGCAATTTGGAAAAACTGATCGTAGAATCTGTGAAGGGACATATGGGAGCTCATTCAGGCCTATGGGGAAAGACAGACTATCCCCAAAGGAAAACTAGAAAGAGGCTATATATGTATCTGCATTGTGATGTGTGGATTCCTCTCACAGAGTTAAACCTTTCTTTTGATTCAGCAAGTTGGAAATACTCTTTTTGTGGAATCTGCGAGGGGATATTAGGAGCCCATTGTGGTCTATGGGGAAACATGAAATATCCACAGACAAAAACTAGAAGAAATCTTTCTGAAATGCTGCTTTTTCATGTGTAGAATTACCTCACATAATTACACCTTTCTTTTGACTCAACAGGTTGGAAAAGCTGTTTTGTGGAATCTGCAAAGGGACATTTAGGAGCTTATTGAGGCATAAGGGGAAAAATAGAATATCCTCAGATAAAAACTAGCAAGAATCTATCTGTGAAACTGCTTTGTAATGTGTGGATTCGTCTCACAGAGTTAAACCTTTCTTCTGATTCAGCAGGTTGGAAGCACCCTTTTTGTAGAATCCTCAGATAAGCATTTGGGAGCCCATTGAAGCTTATGGGGGAAAACTGAATATTCAGATACAAACCAGAAAGAATCAATCTTGAATTTGCTTTGTGATGTGTGGATTCATCTCACACAGTTAAAACCTTCTTTCCATTCAGCAGTTTGGAAACACTCTTTTTGTACAATCTGCAAATGGACATTTGGGAGACTATTGAGGCCTATAAGGAAAAACTGAATATCTTCAGATAATGCTTTGTGAGATGTTGTGGGGACATTTGGGAGACCTTTAAGACCTATGGAGAAAAACTGAATATACACAGATAAAAAAGAGAAAGAAGTTATCTTAGAAACTGCTTTTAAATGTGTGTATTCATCTCACATAGTTAAACCTTTCTTTTTATTCAGCAAGTTGAAAACACACTTTTTTTTTAATTTTCTTCTTTTCTTTTTATTATACTTTAAGTTCTAGGGTACATGTGCATAACGTGCAGGTTTGTTACATATGTATACTTGTGCCATGTTGGTGTACTGCACCCATCAACTCATCAGCACCCATCAAGTCATCATTTATATCATGTATAACTCCCCAATGCAATTCCTCCTCCCTCCCCCCTCCCCATGATAGGTCCCAGTGTGTGATGTTCCCTTCCCGAGTCCAAGTTTCCTCATTGTTCAGTTCCCACCTATGAGTGAGAACATGCGGTGTTTGGTTTTCTCTTCTTGTGATAGTTTGCTAAGAATGATGGTTTCCAGCTGCATCCATGTCCCTACAAAGGACGCAAACTCATCCTTTTTGATGGCTGCATAGTATTCCATGGTGTATATGTGCCACATTTTCTTAATCCAGTCTGTCACAGATGGACATTTGGTTGATTCCAAGTCTTTGCTATTGTGAATAGTGCCACAATAAACATACGTGTGCATGTGTCTTTGTAGTAGAATAATTTATAATCCTTTGGGTATATACCCAGTAGTGGGATGGCTGGGTCATATGGTACATCTAGTTCTAGATCCTTGAGGAATTGCCATACTGTTTTCCATAATGGTTGAACTAGTTTACAATCCCACCAACAGTGTAAAAGTGTTCCTATTTCTCCACATCCTCTCCAACACCTGTTGTTTCCTGACTTCTTAATGATTGCCATTCTAACTGGTGTGAGATGGTATCTCATTGTGGTTTTGATTTGCATTTCTCTGATGGCCAGTGATGACGAGCATTTTTTCATGTGTCTGTTGGCTGTATGGATGTCTTCTTTTGAGAAATGTCTGTTCATATACTTTGTCCACTTTTGGATGGGGTTGTTTGTTTTTTTCTTGTATATTCATTTGAGTTCTTTGTAGATTCTGGATATTAGCCCTTTGTCAGATGAGTAGGTTGCAAAAATTTTCTCCCATTCTGTAGGTTGCCTGTTCAATCTGATGGTAGTTCCTTTTGCTGTGCAAAAGCTCTTTAGTTTAATGATATCCCATTTGTCAATTTTGGCTTTTGCTGCCGTTCCTTTTGGTGTTTTAGACATGAAGTCCTTGCACATGCATATGTCCTGAATGGTACTACCTAGATTTTCTTCTAGGGTTTTTATGGTATTAGGTCTAACATTTAAGTCTCTAATCCATCTTGAATTAATTTTCGTATAAGGAGAAAGGAAAGGATCCAGTTTCAGCTTTCTACTTATGGCTAGCCAATTTTCCCAGCACCATTTATTAAATAGGGAATCCTTTCCCCATTTCTTGTTTTGTCAGGTTTGTCAAAGATCAGATGGCTGTAGATGTGTGGTATTATTTCTGAGGACTCTGTTCTGTTCCATTGGTCTATTTCTCTGTTGTGGTACCAGTACCATGCTGTTTTGGTTACTGTAGCCTTGTAGTATAGTTTGAAGTCAGGTAGCGTGACGCTTCCAGCTTTGTCCTTTTGACCTAGGATTGTCTTGGCAATGCGGGCTCTTTTTTGGTTCCATATGAACTTTCAAGCAGTTTTTTCCAACTCTGTGAAGAAACTCATTGGTAGCTTGATGGGGATGGCATTGAATCTATAAATAACCTTGGGCAGTATGGCCATTTTCACGATATTGATTCTTCCTATCCATGAGCATGGTATGTTCTTCCATTTGTTTGTGTCCTCTTTGATTTCACTGAGCAGTGGTTTGTAGTTCTCCTTGAAGAGGTCCTTGACATCCCTTGTAAGCTGGATTCCTAGGTATTTTATTCTCTTCGAAGCAATGTGAATGGAAGTTGATTCCTGATTTGGCTCTCTGCTTGTCTGTTACTGGTGTATAAGAATGCTTGTGATTTTTGCACATTAATTTTGTATCCTGAGACTTTGCTGAAGTTGCTTATCAGCTGAAGGAGATTTTGGGCTGAGACGATGGGGTTTTCTAAATATACAATCATGTCATCTGCAAACAGGGACAAGTTGACTTCTTCTTTTCCTAACTGGATACCCTTGATTTCTTTCTCTTGCCTGATTGCCCTAGCCAGAACTTCCAACACTATGTTGAATAGGAGTGGTGAGAGAGGGCATCCCTGTCTTGTGCCAGTTTTCAAAGGGAATTTTTCCAGTTTTTGCCCATTCAGAATGATATTAGCTGTGGGTTTGTCGTAAATAGCTTTTATTATTTTGAGGTACGTTCCATCAATACCGAATTTATGGAGCGTTTTTAGCATAAAGGGCTGTTGAATTTTGTCAAAAGCCTTTTCTGCATCTATTGAGATAATCATGTGGTTCTTGTCTTTGGTTCTGTTTATATGCTGGATTACGTTTATTGATTTGCGAATGTTGAACCAGCCTTGCATCCCAGGGATGCAGCCCACTTGGTCATGGTGGATAAGCTTTTTGATGTGCTGCTGAATCCGGGTTGCCAGTATTTTATTGAGGATTTTTGCATCGATGTTCATCAGGGATATTGGTCTAAAATTCTCTTTTTTTGTTGTGTCTCTGCCAGGCTTTGGTATCAGGATGATGTTGGCTTCATATAATGAGTTAGGGAGGATTCCCTCTTTTTCTATTGATTGGAATAGTTTCAGAAGGAATGGTACCAGCTCCTCCTTGTACCTCTGGTAGAATTCAGGTGTGAATCCATCTGGTCCTGGACTTTCTTTGGTGAGTAGGCTATTAATTGTTGCCTCAATTTCAGAGCCTGTTATTGGTCTATTCAGGGATTCAACTTCTTCCTGGTTCAGTCTTGGGAGAGTGTAAGTGTCCAGGAAATTATCCATTTCTTCTAGATTTTCTAGTTGATTTGCGTCGAGGCATTTATAGTATTCTCTGATGGTTGTTTGTATTTCCGTGGGGTCGGTGGTGATATCCCCTTTATCATTTTTTATTGCATCTATTTGATTCCTCTCTCTTTTCTTCTTTATTAGTCTTGTTAGCGGTCTGTCTATTTTGTTGATCTTTTCAAAAAACCAACTCCTGGATTCATTGATTTTTTGGAGGTTTTTGTGTGTCTCTATCTCCTTCAGTTCTGCTCTGATCTTAGTTATTTCTTGCCTTCTGCTAGCTTTTGAATGTGTTTGCTCTTGCCTCTCTAGTTCTTTTAATTGTGATGTTAAAGTGTCAATTTTAGATCTTTCCTGCTTTCTCTTGTGGGCATTTAGTGCTATAAATTCCCTCTACACACTGCTTTAAATGTGTCCCAGAGATTCTGGTATGTTGTATCTTTGTTCTCATTGGTTTCAAAGAACATCTTTATTTCTGCTTTCATTTCGTTATGTACCCAGTAGTCATTCAGGAGCAGGTTATTCAGTTTCCATGTAGTTGAGTGGTTTTGATTGAGTTTCTTAGTCCTGAGTTCTAGTTTGATTGCACTGTGGTCTGAGAGACAGTTTGTTATAATTTCTGTTCTTGTACATTTGCTGAGGAGTGCTTTACTTCCAATTATGTGGTCAATTTTGGAATAAGTGTGATGTGGTGCTGAGAAGAATGTATATTCTGTTGATTTGGTGTGGAGATTTCTGTAGATGTCTATTAGGTCCGCTTGGTGCAGAGATGAGTTCAATTCCTGGATATCCTTGTTAACTTTCTGTCTCGTTGATCTGTCTAATGTTGACAGTGGAATGTTGAAATCTCCCATTTTTATTGTATGGGAGTCTAAGTCTCTTTGTAGGTCTCTAAGGACTTGCTTTATGAATCTGGGTGCTCCTGTATTGGGTGCATATATATTTAGGAGAGTTAGCTCTTCCTGTTGAATTAATCCCTTTACCATTATGTAATGGCCTTCTTTGTCTCTTTTGATCTTTGATGGTTTAAAGTCTGTTTTATCAGAGACTAGGATTGCAACCCCTGCTTTTTTTTGTTCTCCATTTGCTTGGTCGATCTTCCTCCATCCCTTTATTTTGAGCCTATGTATGTCTCTGCATGTGAGATGGTCTCCTGAATACAGCAGACTGATGGGTCTTGACTCTTTATCCAGTTTGCCAGTCTGTGTCTTTTAATTGAAGCATTTAGTCCATTTACATTTAAGGTTAATATTGTTATGTGTGAACTTGATCCTGCCATTATGATATTAACTGGTTATTTTGCTCATTAGTTGATGCAGTTTCTTCCTAGCCTCGATGGTCTTTACATTTTGGCTTGTTTTTGCAATGGCTGGTACAGGTTGTTCCTTTCCATGTTGAGGGCTTCCTTCAGGGTCTCTTGTAAGGCAGGCCTGGTGGTGACAAAATCTCTAAGCATTTGCTTATCTGTAAAGGATTTTATTTCTCCTTCACTGATGAAGCTTAGTTTGGCTGGATATGAAATTCTGGATTGAAAATTGTTTTCTTTAAGAACGTTGAATATTGGCCCCCACTCTCTTCTGGCTTGTAGAGTTTCTGCCGAGAGATCTGCTGTTAGTCTGATGGGCTTCCCTTTGGGTAACCCGACCTTTCTCTCTGGCTGCCCTTAAGATTCTTTCCTTCATTTCAACTTTGGTGAATCTGGCAATTATGTGTCTTGGAGTTGCTCTTCTGGAGGAGTATCTTTGTGGCGTTCTCTGTATTTCCTGAATTTGAATGTTGGCCTGCCCTACTAGGTTGGGGAAGTTCTCCTGGATGATATCCTGAAGAGTGTTTTCCAACTTGGTTCCGTTTTCCCCCTCACTTTCAGGCACCCCAATCAGACGTAGATTTGGTCTTTTTACATAATCCCATACTTCTTGCAGGCTTTGTTCATTTCTTTTTCTTCTTTTTTCTTTTGGTTTCTCTTCTTGCTTCATTTCATTCATTTGATCCTCAATCGCTGATACTCTTTCTTCCAGTTGATCGAGTCGGTTACTGAAGCTTGTGCATTTGTCATGTATTTCTCGTGTCATGGTTTTCATCTCTGTCATTTCGTTTATGATCTTCTCTGCATTAATTAGTCTAGCTGTCAATTCTTCCACTCTTTTTTCAAGATTTTTAGTTTCTTTGCGCTGGGTACGTAATTCCTCCTTTAGCTCTGAGAAGTTTGATGGACTGAAGCCTTCTTCTCTCATCTCGTCAAAGTCATCTCTGACCAGCTTTGATCCGTTGCTGGCGATGGGCTGCGCTCCTTTGCAGGGGGAGATGCGCTCTTATTTTTGAATTTCCAGCTTTTCTGCCCTGCTTCTTCCCCATCTTTGTGGTTTAATCTGTCTCTGGTCTTTGATGATGGTGACGTACTGATGGGGTTTTGGTGTAGGTGTCCTTCCTGTTTGATAGTTTTCCGTCTGACAGTCAGAAGGACTGTCTGTTGGTCTGTTGGAGATTGCTTGAGGTCCACTCCAGACCCTGTTTGCCTGGGTATCAGCAGCAGAGGTTGCCAAAGATAGAATATTGCTGAACAGCAAGTGTACCTGTCTGATTCTTCCTTTGGAAGTTTCCTCTCAGGGATGACTCCACCCTGTGAGATGTGGGGTGTCAGACTGCCCCTAGTGGGGGATGTCTCCCAGCTAGGCTACTCAGGGTCAGGGACCCACCTGAGCAGGCAGTCTGTCCGTTCTCAGATCTCAACCTCCGCGTTGGGAGATCCACGGCTCTCTCCAAAGCTGTCAGACAGAGTTGTTTGCCTCTGCACTGTCCCCCGCTTCTTTCCCTATTGGACCTCAGCTGTGGGCTGTCCCCAGAGGTGGAGTCTACAGAGACAGGCAGGTTTCCTTGAGCTGCTGTGAGCTCCACCCAGTTCGAGCTTCCCAGCGGCTTTGTTTACCTACTTAAGCCTCAGCAATGGCGGCGCCCTTCCCCCAGCCTCGCTGCTACCTTGCGGATAGATCGCGGCCGACTGCTGTGTTAGCAGTGAGGGAGGCTCCGTGGGTGTGGGACCCTCCCGGCCAGGTGTGGGATATATTCTCCTGGTGTGCCTGTTTCCTTAAAGCACAGTATTGGGGTGGGAGTTACGCGATTTTCCAGGTGTTATGTGTCTCAGTTCCCCTGGCTAGGAAAACGGATTTCCTTCCCCCTTGCGCTTCCAGGTGAGGTGATGCCTCGCCCTGCTTCAGCTCACGCTGGTCAGGCTGCAGCAGCTGACCAGCACCGATTGTCCGGCACTCCCTAGAGAGATGACCCCAGTACCTCAGTTGAAAATGCAGAAATCACCGGTCTTCTGTGTCACTCGCGCTGGGAGTTGGAGACTGGAGCTGTTCCTATTCGGCCATCTTGCTCCGCCCATCAACACTGATTTTTGTAATGAGCATACAATTTTAAACTTGTACTTGGAAACTCAAGATACTATGACCAAAGATTTTTCTACATGTAATATTACATTTACAAATAAATGCCATCCAAAATTATCGAGATGATAATTAAAATTTTTTTTCTCTCTACAAAGTCACAAGTGGAGTTAGGATTGTAAATGTCATCTACTCTATTTATTTCTACTTTTAACAAGAACTAGACCTTTTATCTCTGTTTCTATATTACATTTTACAATATGGCTTTAAAAATGTGTTTTAAAGCAATTTTCCTGTGCCTTTAATATTAACTTTATATTCGACCAAATAAAATACAGAGCTTGGGAAAATAGATTTGTACTATTGAAGATTATGAACCAAGGCTTAACAGGGCACTTGGTCTTTTATATTTTAGTTGCATACTGAAAGCACCAGAAATTATTTAGAACACTGATTAGTTCATTCCAGTACAAAATATATTCAAATTTTTTTCAATTTTAGTTTTGGATTTTGTTTTTTTTTCTGATGGAAAATTTCAAGCATTGGATTTTAAAGCAGTCATTTCTGCTTCAGATTTAATTTCTCAAAAAATTATTTGTATTGACTTAAAAGATAAATATTCTACCCCTGCATCACTTTTAAGGGAAGACTACATTGTTCTATAATTAGAAAATGAAAGACTGATATACTATATTCTCCCTCTCTAAAAGTAGAAGTATTTACAATTTTAAATTTTGATATTTTAATGGATAGACCTTGGTTTTTTGATAAAACTTTTTTTATTTTTATTACACTTTAAGTTCTTGGGTACATGTGCACAATGTGCAGGTTTGTTACATATGTATACTTGTGACATGTTGGTGTGCTGAACCCATTAACTCGTCATTCACATTAGGTATATCTACTAATGCTATCCCTCCCTCCCTTCCCCCTAAACCATGACAGACCACTGTGTGTGATGTTCCCCTTCCTGCGTCCAAGTGCTCTCATTGTTCAATTCCCACCTATGAGTGAGAACATGTGGTGTTCGGCTTTTTGTCCTTGCAATACTTTGATGAGAATGATGGTTTCCAGCTTCATCCATGTCCATACAAAGGACATGAACTCATGCTTTTTTGTGGCTGCATAGTATTCCCTGGTGTATATGTGCCGCATATTCTTAATCCACTCTATCATGGATGGACATTAGAGTTGGTTCCAAGTCTTGCTATTGTGAATAGTGCCATAATAAACATACGCATGCATGTGTCTTTATAGCAGCATGATTTATAATCCTCTTGGTATATACACAGTAATTGAATGGCTGGGTCAAATGGTATTTCTAGTTCTATATCCTTGTGGAATTGCCCCACTGTCTTCTCCAGTGGTGAAACTAGCTTAGAGTCCCACCAACAGTGTAAAAGTGTTACTATTTCTCCACACCCTTTGCAGCATACCTTTTGAAAACTTGGGCAAGACAGGGATGCCCTCTCTCACCACTCCTATTCAACATAGTATTGAAAGTTCTGACCACGGCAATCAGTCAGGAGAAAGAAATAAAGGGCATTCAATTGGGAAAAGAGGAAGTCAAATTGTCCCTGTTTGTAGATGACATGATTGTATATTTACAAAACCCCATTGTCTCAGCCCAAAATCTCCCTAATCTGATAAGCAACTTCAGCAAAGTCTCAAGATACAAAATCAATGTGCAAAAATCAAAAGCATTCCTCTACACCAATAACAGACAAACAGAGAACCAAATCATGAGTGAACTCCCATTCACAATTTCTTCAAAGAGAATAAAATACCTAGGAATCCAACTTACAAAGGATGTGAATGACCTCTTCAAGGAGAGCTGCAAACCATTACACAATGAAATAAAAGAGGACACAAACAAATGGAAGAACATTCCATGCTCATGGATAGGAAGACTCAATATCATGAAAATGTCTATATGGGCCAACGTAATTTATAGATTTATTGCTGTCCCCATCCAGATACCAATGACTTTCTTCACAGAATAGGAAAAAACTACTTTAAAGTTCATATGGAACCCAAATAGAGCCTGCATTGTCAAGACAATCCTAAACCAAAGGAACAAAGCTGGAGACATCACACTACCTGGCATCAAACTATACTACAAGGCTACAGTAGCAAACACAGCATGGAACTGCTACCAAAGCAGATACATAGACCAATGGAACAGAACAGAGCCCTCAGATATAATACCACTCATCTACAGGCATCTGATCTTTGATAAACCTGACAAAAACAAGAAATGGGGAAAGGATTCCCTATTTAATTAATGGTGTTGGGAAAGCTGGCTAGCCATATGTAGAACACTGAAACTGGATCCCTTATACAAAAATTAATTCAAGGTGGATTAAATACTTAACTGTTTGACCTAAAACCTGGAAGAAAACCTAGGCGATACTATAGGCATGGACAAGGACATGATGTCTAAAACACCAAAACGAAGGGCAACAAAAGCCAAAATTGAGAAATGGGACCTAATTAAACTAAAGGGCTTCTGCACACCAAAAGAAACAGCCATCAGAGTGAACTGGCAACCTACAGAATAGGGAAAATTTTGCAACATACTCATCTGGCAAAGGGCTAATATCAAGAATCTACAAAGAACTCAAACAAATTTACAAGAAAAAAACAAACAACTCCATTGAAAAGTGAGTGAAGGATATGAACAGACACTTCTTAAAAGAAGACATTTATGCAGCCAACAGACACATAAAAAATGCTCATGACCACTGGCCATCAGAGAAATGCAAATCAAAAAAACAATGAGATATATTCTCACACAAGTTATAATAGTGATCATTAAACAGTAAGGAAATTTTCTTACCATTCAGTAGTTTGAAAACACTGTTTTTGTAGACTCTGTGAAGGGATATTTGGGAGTGCATTGAGTCCTATGATGAAAAAGGAAACCTCTTCATGTAAAAGCTAGAAAGAAGCTTTCTGAGAAACAGCTTTGTGATGTGTCCATTCATTTTGAAGAGTTAAAACTCCCTTTTCATTCAGCCCTTTGGAAACACTGTTAATGTGAAACCTGCGTAGGGACATTTGGAAGCACATTGAGGCCTATGGTGAAAAAGGAAATATCTTCTAATAAAACTAGAAAGGTTTCTGAGAAACTGCTTTGTAAGGTATGCCTTCATCTCAGAGGGTTAAACTTTTCTTTGGATTCAGCAGCTTGGAAACACTGTTTTTGTCCATTCTGCAAATGGACTTTTGGGAGCTCGCTGAGTCCAAAGGTGAAAAAGTGAATATCCCAGGTTAAAAATTAGAAGGAAGTTATCTGAGAAACAGCTTTGTGATGTGTGCCTTCATCTCACAGAGGTAAACCTTTCTTTTCATTCAGCAGTTTGGAAAAACTGTTTTTGAAGAATCTGCGAGTGGATATTTTGGAATGAATTCAGGCCTATGATGAAAAAGGAAACATCTTCAGATAAAAACTAGAAAGAAGCTTCCTGAGATACTGTTTTGTGATGTGTGCTTTCGTCTCACAGAGTTAAAACCTTTCTTTAGATTCAGCAGTTTTGAAACGTTGTTTTTCTCCATTCTGCAAATGGACATTTCAGAGCTCAGTGAGGTCAATGGCAAAAAAGCGAATATTCCAGGATAAAAACTAGAAGTAAGGTACCCGAGAAACTGCTTTGTAAAGTGTGCATTCATCTCACACAGTCAAACCTCCCTTTTCATTCAGCAGTTTGGAAACGGTGTTTTGGTAGAATCTGCAAAGGCGTATTTGTGAGCTAATTGAGGTCTATGGTGAAAGAGAAAATATCTTCAAAGAAAAACTAGAAATAAGCTTTCTGAGAAACTGCATTGTGATGTATGCATTCATCTCACAGGGTTAAAACTTTCGTTGGATTCAGCAGTTTGTAAACACTGTTTTCATAGAATCCGTGAAGGAATATTTAGGTGTGCATTGAGGTCAATGGTGAAAAAGGAAATAAATTCAAATACAATCTGGAAAGAAACTGTCTGAATCACTGCTTTTTGATGTGTGTATTCATCTCATAGAGTTAAACTTTTCTTTGGATTCAACGTTGTGGAAACAATATTTTTGTTCATTCTACCCATGGACATTTGGGAGCTATTTGAGGCCAATTATGAAAAAGTGAATATCCCAGTGTAAAAAACTAGGAGGCAGCCATCTGAGAAACCGCTTTGTGATGTGTACACTCACCTCACAGAGTTAAACCTTTGTTCTCATTCAGTATATTGGAAATACTGTTTTCTGAGAATCTGCAAAGTGATATTTTGGAAAGCATTGAGGCCTATGGTAAAAAAGAAACATATTTAGATGAAAACTAGAAAAAAACTTTATGAGAAACTGCCTTGTGATGTGTGCATTCATCTCATGGAGTCAAATCGTTCTTTGAGTTCAGTAGTTTGGAAACAGTTTTTCTCCACTCTGCCAATGGACATTTGGGAGCTCACTGAGGCCAATGGCACAAAAGTGAATATCCCAGGATAAAAACTAAAAGAAAGCTATCTGAGAAACCACTTTGTAATGTGTGCATTCGTCTAACAGAGTCAAACCTCTCTTTTAATTCAGCAGTTTGGAAACTGTTTTTGTAGAATCTGCAAAGGAATATTTGGGAGCGAATTGAGGCCTATGGTGAAAGAGGAAATATCGTCAAAAAAGAAGTTTTCTGACAGACTGTGTTGTGATATGTGCATTCATCTCAGAGTTAAACCATTCTCTGGATTCAGCAGCTTGGAAACACTGTTTTTGTCCATTCTGCCAATGGACATTTGTGAGCTCTTTGAGGCAAATGGCGAAAAGTGAATATCCCAGAATAAAAACTGGAAGGAAACTGTCGGAGAAGCTGCTTTGTGAGGTGTGCATTCAATTTGCTGAGAAAAACCTTTTTTTTTTTTTTATTCAGCAGTTTGGAAACACTATTTTTGTAGAATCTGCAAAGAGATATTTAGGAGTGCATTGAGGGGTATGGTGAAAAGGGAAACATCTTCAGATAGAAACTAGAAAGAAACTTTCTGAGAAATTGTTTTCTGATGCATTCATTCATCTCAAAAAATTAAACATTTCTTTCTATTCAGTAGATTGGAAACACTGTTTTTGTCCCTTCTGTGAAAGGACATTTAGGAACTCATTGAGGCCAATGGTGTAAGAGTAAATATCCCAGGATAAAAACTAGAAGAAAGCTATCTGAGAAACCACTTTGTGATATGTGCATTAATCTCACAGAGTTAAACCTTTCTTTTCATTCAGCAGTTTGGAAATAGTGTTTGTGTAGAATCTGTGAAGGGATATTTTGGAGTGCATGGTAACCTATGGTGAAAAAGGAAACATCTTCAAATAAAAACTAGAAAGAAACTTTCTGAGATGCTGTTTTGTGATATGTGCATTCAACTCACAGGGTTACAGCTTTCTGTGGATTCAGCAGTTTGGAAACACTGTTTTTGTCCATTCTACCAATGGACATGTGGGAGCTCTTTGAATGGTGAAAAAGTGAACATCCCAGGATAAAAACTAGAAGGAAGCTATCTGAGAAATCGCTTTTTGATGTGTGCATTGATCTCGCCAAGAAAAAACTCCCTTTTCATTCAGCAGGTTGCAAATACTCTTTTGGTGAAATCTGCAAAGAGATATTTAGGAGTGCATTGAGGGATGCAGTGAAAAAGGAATCATACTCAAATAAAAACTAGAAATAATCTATCTGAGAAACCGCTTTGTGATGTAAGCATTACCCTTGCAGAGTTAAACCTTTCTTTTCATTCAGCAGTTTGGAAACACTGTTTTTGTCCATAGTGTGAATGGATATTTGGGAGCTCATTGAGGCCAGTGGCATAAGAGAAAATACCCCAGGATAAAAACCAGAAGGAAGTTATTTGAGAAACTGCTTTGTGATGTGTGCATTCATCTTGCAGAGTTAAATCTTTGTTTTCACTCTGCAGTTTTTGAACACTGTCTTTGTAGAATCTGGAAAGGGATATTTGGGATGCATTGAGGCTTATGGTGAAAAGTGAAACATCTTCAGATAAAAAATGCAAAGAAGCTTTCTGAGAAATTGCTTTGTGGTGTCTCCATTCATCTCACATTGTTAAGCCTTTGTTTGCATTCAGCAGTTGAGAAACACTATTTTTGGCCATTCGTCCAGTGGGCATTTGAGAGCTCACTGAGGCCAATGGTAAAAAAGTGAGTATCCCAGGATAAAACTTAGAAGGAAACTATCAGATAAACAGCTTTGTTATGCATAAATTCACTTGGCAGACTTAAACCTTTCTTCTCATTCAGCAGTTTGGAAACACTATTTTTGTACAAACTGTGAAGTGATATTTTTGAGTGCTTTGAGGCCTATGTTGAAAAAGGAAACATCTTCAGATACAACAAAGAAGTTTTCAGAGAAACTGGTTTGTGATGGTTGCATTCATCTCAATAATTTAAACCTTCCTTTGGATTCAGCAGTTTGGGAACACTGCTTTTGTCTCTGTGAATGGACATTTTGGAGCTCACTGAGGCCAATGATGAAGAAGGAGCTAATATCCCAACATAAAAAGTAGAAGGAAGCTATCAGAGAAAACACTCTGTGATGTGTGCATTCATCTCGCAGAGTTAAACTTTTCTTTTCATTCAGGAGTTTGGAAACACTGTTTTTATAGTATATGTGAAGCAATGTTTGGAATGGTATTGTGGCCTATGGAAAAAGTGCTTTGTGATGTATGCATTCAACTCAAAGAGTTAAACCTTTCTTTGGATTCAGCAGTTTGGAAATACTATTTACATAAATTCTGCAAATGGACATTTGGAAGCTCACTGAGACCAATGGCAAAAAAGGGAATATTGCACAATAAAAACTAGAAAGAAGATATCTGAGTAACCTCTGTGTGATGTGTGCATTCAACTCGCAGAGTTAAACCTTTCTTTTCATTCAGCAGTTTGGAAAAACTGTGTTTGCCGAAACTATGAAGGGATATTTGGGAGTACATTGAGGGCTATGGTAAAAAAGGAAACAGGAAACATCTTCAAATAAATACTAAAAACAAGCTTTCTGATAAACTGCCTTGGATTCAGTAGTTTTGAAACACTGTTTCTTTCCATTCTGCATAGGATATTTAGGAGCTTGTTGAGGCCAATGGCACAAAAGGGAACGTTCTAGGATAAAACTAGAAGGATGCTGAGAAACCACTATGTGAAGTATGCATTCATCTCACATAGTTAAACATTTCTTTTTATTCAGCAGTTTTGAAACACTGTTTTTGTAGAATGGGTGAAGGGACATTTGCTAGCACATTGAGGCCTATGGTGAAAAAGGAAACATCATCAGATAAAAAAAGAAGGATGTTTTCTGAGAAACTGTTTTGTGATGTATGCATTCTTCTCACAGACTTAAACATTTCTTTGTATTCAGAAGTTTGGAAACACTTTTTGACTATTGTGCGAATGGACATATGGGAGTTCATTGAGGCCAATGGCAAAAAAGAGAATATCCCAGGAAGAAAAAAAAAAAACTAGAAGGAAGCTATCTGAGAAGGTGCTTTATGATGTGTGCATTTATCTCACAGAGCTAACTGTTCTTTTCACTCAGTAGATTTGAAATACTGTTTTTTTAGAACCTGCAAAAATATATTTTGTAGCACATTGAGGTCTATGGCAAAAAAGGCAACATCTTCAAATAATAAGAAGGAAAAATCTTTCTAAGAAACTGCTTTGTGATGTATGCATTCATCTCACAGAATTAAAACTTTCTTTGGATTCAGCAGTTTGGAAACACTCTTTTTGTCCATTCTGCAAATGGACATTTGGGAGCTCATTGAGTCCAATGGTGAAAAAGTGAATATCTCAGGATAAAAACTAGAAAGAGGTTACAAGAGAAACTATTTTGTCTTGTGTACATTCATCATGCAGATTTAAAACTTTCCTGTCATTCAGCAGTTTGAAAACACTGTTTCTGTTCACTCTGCGAGGGATACATTGGAACGCATTGAGGGCTGTGGTGAGAAAGGAAATATCTTCAGATAAAAAGTAGAAAGAATCTTTCTGAGAAACTGCTACGTGATGTGGACATTCATTTCACAGAATTAAAGTTTTCTTTGGATTAGCAGTTCGGAAACACTGTTTTTGTCCTTTCTGTGAATGGACATTGGAGAGATCATTGAGACCAATGGTGAACAAGCCAATATCCCAAGATAAAAACTAGAAGGATACTATCTTAGAAACTGGAGATATGTACATTTATATCTCAGAGTTAAAACTTTCTTTTCATTCAGCAGTTTGGAAACAATGTTTTTGTGGAATCCGCAAAGGAATATTTGGGAGAAAAGTGAGACCTAATGTTAAAAAGGAAACATATTCAGATAAAAACTAGAATGCAGCTTTCTAAGAAACAGCTGTGTGATGTATGCATTCATCTCACAGAGTTAAACCTTTCTTTGGGTTCAGAAGTTTGGAAACACTTCTTTGTCCATTCTGCAAATGGACATTTGGGATCTCACTGAAGCCAATGGTGAAAAAGGGATTATCCTAGGAAAAATGCTAGAAGGAAGCTCTCTGAGAAGCGACTTTGTGATGTGTGCATTCATCTCACAGAGTTAAACCTCTCTTCATTCAGTAGATTGGAAACACTGTCTTTGTAGCATCTGCAAAGGCATATTTGGGAATGCTTTGAGGGCTATGTTGAGAAATAAAACACCTTCAGATAAAAAGTAGAAAGAAGCTTTCTGACAAACTGCTTTGTGATGTGTGCATTCAATTCACAGAGTTAAAACTTTCCTTGTGTTCAGCAGTTTGGTGATACTGTTTTTACCCTTTCAATGAAGGGTCGTTTTGGAGCTCATTGAGGCCAATGCTGAAAAAGGGAATATTATATGATAAAAACTAGAAGGAAGCTATCCAATAAACCACTTCATGATGTGTGCATTCATCTCACAGAGCTAAACCTTTCTTTGGATTCTGCAGTTTGGAAACACTGTTTTTGTCCATTCTGCAAATGGACATTTGGGTGCTCATTTAGGACAATGGTTAAAAAGCCAATATCCAAGAATAAAAACTAGAAGGAAGCTGTCTGAGAGACTGCATTTTGACATGCGTATTTATCTTGCAGAGCTAAACCTCTCTTTAAATTCAACAGTTTGGAAACACTCTTTTTGTAGAATCTGTGAAGTGATATTTGGGAGCAACTTGAGGAATATTGTGAAAAAGGAAACTTCTTCAGATGAAAACAAGAAAGAAGCTTTCTGAGAAACTACTTTGTGATGTGTGTACTCATCTCACAGAGTAATAACTTTCTTTTGATTCAGCAGTTTGGAACACTATTTTTGTCCTTTCTGCAAATGGACATTTGGGAGCTCATTGAGGGCAAAGACAAAAGAACAAATATCCAAGGACAAAAACTAGAAGGAAGCTATGTGATAAATCCCTTAGTGATCTGTGCATTCATCTCGCAGACTTAAAAGTTTCTCTCCATTCAGCAACTTGGAAACACTGTTTTTGTAGTATCAGTAAAGGGGTATCTTGGCATGCACTTTGAGGCCTATGGTGAATAACGAAACATCTTCAGATAAAAACTACAAAGAAGCTTTCTGAGAAACAGCTTTGTGATGTGTGCATTCCTCTCAGAGAGTTAAAAGTTAATTTGGATTCAGTAGTTTGGAAACGCTGTTTTTGTCCATTCTGCTAATGGACATTTGGGAGCTCATAGAGGCCAATGGTGGAAAAGCAAATATACCTGGATGAAAACTAGTAGGAAACTGTCTGAGAAACTGCTTTGTGATGTGTGCCATAATCTCACCAAATTAAACCTTTCTTCTCATTCTGTAATTTGGAAACATTGTTTTGTCAGTTACGGTGAAGGGATATATGGAAGATCATTGAAGCTTATGTTGAAAAATTAAAGACCTTCACATAAAAACAAAAAGAATCTTTCTGAGAAACTGCTTTGTGATGTGTGCATTCATCTCACAGAGTTAAAAGTTTCTTTGGATTCAACAGTTTGGAAGCAGTGTTTCTGTCCATTCTGTGAATGGACATTTGGGAGCTCATTGAGCCAAAGGTGACCAAGTGAATATCCCAGGATAAAAACTAGCAGTAAGCTCTCATAGAAACAGCTTTGACATGTATGCATTCATCTCACAAAGTTAAAGTTTTCTTTTCAATCAGCAGTTTGGAAACACTGTTTTTCTAGACTCTGTGAAGGGATATTTGGGAGCACTTTGATGCCTATGGTGAAAATAAAAATATCTTCAGACAAAAAGTATAAAGAAACTTTCTGAATAACTGGTTTGTGATGTGTGCATTCATCTCACACAATTAAACCTTTGTTTGGATTCAGCAGTTTGAAAACACTGTTTTTGTTCATTCTGCTAATGGACATTTGGGAACACATTGAGGTCAATGGCAAAAAAGTGAATATCCTAAGTTAAAAACCAGAAGGAATGTCTCTGAGAAACCATTTTGTGAAATGTGCATTCATCTCGCAGAGTTGACCCTCTCTTTTCATTCCGTAGTTTGGAGTCACTCTTTTTTAGAATCTGAGAAGAGATATTTGGGAGCACATTGGGGCCTATGGTGAAAAATGAAACCTCTTCAGATAAAAGCTAGAAGGAAGCTTTCTGAGAAACCACCTTGTGATGCATGCATTGATCTCACAGAGTTAAACTTCTTTTTTCATTCAGGAGATTTTGAACACTGTTTTTGTAGAATCTGCAAAGGGATATTTGGGAGTGCATTGAGGTCTATGGTGAAAAGTAAATATCTTCATATAAAAACCGGAAAAATGTTTTCTGAGGAACTGCTTTGTGATGTGGGCATTCAACTCACAGATTTAAACGTTTTTTGATTTCAGCAGTTCAGAAACACTGTTTTTGTCCATTTTGTGAAAGGTCATTTGGGAACTCATTGAGGCAAAAGGCAAAAAATGAAATATCACATGATAAAAACTAGACGAAAGCGATCTGAGAAGCTGCTTTGTGATGTGTGCATTCATGTCACTGATGTAAAGCATTCTTTGAATTCAGCAGTTTTGGAAAACTGTTTTTGTCCATTCTGCAAATAGACATTTGGGAGCTCATTGAAGACAATTGCTGAAAGTGAATGACCCAGGATAAAAACTACAAGGAAGTTCTCTGAGAAATCACTTTGTGATGTTTGCCTTTATCTCAAAGTATTGAAGATTTCTTTTAATTCAACAGTTTGGAAAAACTGCTTTTTTAGAATCTGTGAAAGGATATTTGGAAACACATTGAGGCCTATGATGAAAAAGAAAACATATTCAGATAACTAGAAAGAAGCTTTCTGAGTAGTTGCATGATTATGTGTGCAGTCATCTCACAGAGTTAAACATTTCTTTGGATTCAGCAGTTTGGAAACACTCTTTTTGTCCATTCCGTGAATGGACATTTGAGAGCTCATTGAGGCCAGTCTCTAAAAAGCGAATATTCCAGGATAAAAACTAGAAGGAAGCTCTCTGAGAAACAGCATTGTGATGTTTGCATTCATCTTAGAGAGTTAAACCACTCTTTTCATTCAGCGGATTCAAAATACTTTTTTGTAGAATCTGCGAGGGGATATTTGGGAGCACAATGAGGTCTATGGAGGAAAAGGAAACAGATAAAATTTAGAAAGAAGCGTTCTGAGAAACTGCTTTCTGATGTTTGCATTCATCACACAGAGTTAACTCTATCTTTGGATTCAGTAGTTTGGAACACTGTTTTTGTCCATTCTGTGAATGGACATTTGGGAGCTCCCTGAGGCCAATGTCAAAAAAGTGAATATCGCAGGATAACAACTAGAAGGAAGCTATCTGAGACATCCCTTTGTGATGTGTGCATTCATCTAGCAGAGTTAAACCACTCTTTTCACTCAGCAGATTGGAAACACTTTTTCTGTAGAATCTGCAAAGGTGTATTTCGGAGCACATTGAGGTCTATGGTGAAAAAGGAAACATCTTCAGATAAAAACGAGAAAGAAGATTTCTGAGAAACTGCTTTGTGATATGTGCATTCATCTCACTGAGTTAAACCTTTCTTTTCATTCAGCAGTTTTGAAACACTGTTTTTGTAGAATATACAGAGGGATATTTGGGAGCAAATTGAGGTAAACAGTGAAAAAGGAAAGATATTCCAATAAAAACTAGAATGAAGCTTCCTGAGAAACAGCTTTGTGATGTGTGTATTCATCTCAATGTGTTAAACCTTTTTTTGGATTTAGAAGTTTTGAAACACTTCTTTGTCCATGCTGCAAAAGGACATTTGGGATCCCATTGAAACCAATAGTGAAAAAGGAAATATCCTAGAGTTAAAACTAAAAGGAAGCTCCCTGAGAAACCACTTTGTGATGTGTGCATTCATCTCACAGAGTTAAACCTCTCTTTTCATTCATCAGATTGGAAACACTGTTTATGTAGGATCTGTAAAGGGATATTTGGGAGCACATTGAGGCCTATGTTGAAAACTGAAACATATTCAGATAAAAACTAGAAAGATGCTTTCTGTAAAACTGCTTTGGGATGTGTGCATTCCACTCACAGAGTTAAAACTTTCCTTGGTTTCAATTGTTTAGCAACACTGTTTATGTCCATTCTGTGAAAGGTCATTTTGGAGCTCAGTGAGGCCAATGGTGAAAAAGGGAATATTGCATGATAAAATAGAAAGATACATTCTGAGAAACTGCTTTGTGATGTGTGCATTCTTCTCAGAGAGTTACACCTTTCTTTGGATTCAGCAGTTTGCAAACACTCTTTATGTCCATTCTGTGAATGGATATTTGGGAGGTCATTGAGGTCAGTGGCAAAAAAGCGAATATCCCAGGATAAAAACTAGAAGGATGCTTTCTGAGAACCCACATTGTAACGTTTTCATTCATCTCACAGAGTTAAACCACTGTTTTCATTCAGCAGATTGGAAATACTGTTTTTGTAGAATCCGTGAACGGGTGTTTCGGAGTGCGTTGAGGCCTATGCTGAAACTGCTATGTGATGTGTTTATTCATCTCACAGAATTAAGCTTTTCTTTGGATTCCACAGTTGGGAAATACTGCTTTTGTCCATTCTGTGAGTGGACATTTTGGAGTGCATTGAGGTCAATAGTGAAAAAGCCAATATCCCAAAATAAAAAGTAGAAGGAAGCTATCTATCAGACCACATTATGATGTGTGCATTCATCTTGTAGAGGTAGACCTCTCTTTTCACTCAACAATTTGAAAACACTCTTATTGTAGAATCTGTGAAAGGATATTTGGGAGCACAATGAGACCTGTAGTGAAAAAGGAAACATCTTCAGATAACAGCAAAAAAGAAGCTTTCTGAGAAACTGCTTTTTGATGTTTGCATTCATCTTACAGAGTTAAACTTTTCTTTGGATTCAGCAGTTTAGAAACACTCTTTTTCTCTATTCTGTGAATGGGCATTTTGCTGTTCATTGAGGCCAATGGCTAAAAAGCCAATATCCCAGGATAAAAACTAGAAGGAAGCTATCTGAGAGACTGCATTTTCAAGTGAGCATTCATCTTGCAGAGTTAAATCTCTCTTTTCATTCAATAGTTTGGACACACACTTTACATAGAATCTGTGAAGGTATATTTGGGAGCCCATTGAGGCTGCTGGTGAAAAAGGAAACATCTTCAGATAAAAAGTAGAAAAAACTTTGTGAGATACTACTTTGTGATGTGTGCATTTATCTCACAGAGTTAAACATTTGTTTGGATTGAACAGTTTGGAAACACCATTTTTGTGCTTTCAGCAAATATACATTTGGGAGTTCGTGGAGGCCAATGGCCAAAAAGTGAATCTCCCAGGATAAAAACTAGAAGGAAGCCATCTGGGGAACCGCTTTGTGATGTGAGCATTCATCTCACAGACTTAAACCTTTCTTTTCATTCATCTGTTTGGAAATGCTGTTTTTGTAGAATATGTGATGGGATATTTTGGAGTGCTTTGAGGCCTATGCTGAAAAATGGAATATCTTCAGATGAAAACTAGAGACGAGCTTTCTGAGGCACTGCTTTGTGACGTGTCCATTTGTCTCACAGAGTTAAACCTTTCTTTTGATTCAGCAGTTTGGAAACAGTCTTTTTGTCCCTTCTGCGAATGGACATTTTGGGGCTCATTGAGGCCAATGGTGAAAAAGCAAATATTTAAGGATAAAATCTGGAATGAAGTTATCTGAGAAAATGCTTTGTGATATGTACACTCATTATGCAGGGTTAAACCTTTCTTTTCTCTCGGCAGTTTGCAAAAAACTGTTTTTGTGGAATTTGTGAAGGGATATTTGGGAGGGCATTGAGGCCACAGTGAAAAAGAAAACAACTTCAAATAAAAAGTAGAAAGAAGCTTTCTGAGAAACTGCTTTGGGATGTGTCCATTCATCTCAAAGAGTTAAACCTTCCTTTTATTCAGCAATTTAGAAACACCATTTTTGTCCTTTCTGTGAATGGACATTTTGAAGTCATTGAGGAAAATGGCAAAAAAGCAAATATCCCAGGATAAAAACTAGAAGGAAGATATCTGAGAAACCGCTTTGTGATGTGTTCATTCATCTCACAGAGGAAAACCTTTCTTTTCACTCAACAGTTTGGAAACACTACTTATGTCCATTCTGTGAATGAACATTTGGGAGCTCTTTCAGACCAATGGCAAAAATGTGAATATCCCAGGATAAACACTAGGAAAAAGCTCTTTGAGAAACTGCTCTGTGGTGTGTGCATTCATCTTGCATAGTTTAGCCTTTCTGTTCATTCAGCAGTTTGGGAACCTTGTTTTTGTAGCATCTGCGAAGGGATATTTGGGAGTGCATTGAGGCGTATGTATGAAAAGGAAACATATTCAAATAAAAAGTAGAAAGAAATTTTCTGACAAACTGCTTTGTGATGGGCTCATTTACATCACAGAGTTAACCTGTTCTTTGAATTCAGCACTGTGGAAACACTGTTTTTGTCCATTATGCAAATGGTCATTTGGGAGCTCTTTGAGGCCAATGGGAAAAAGCGAATATCCCAGAATAAAAATAAGAAGCCCTCTAAGAAACTGATTTGTGATGTGTGCATTCACCTCTCAGAGTTAAACCTTTCTTTTCATTCAGCAGTTTGGAAACACTGTTTTTGTAGGGTCTGCAAAGGGATATTTGGAAGCACATTGAGGTCGATGTGAAAATTGAAATATCTTCAG
Organism: Trachypithecus francoisi; assembly: GCF_009764315.1. Lineage (NCBI taxonomy): Eukaryota > Metazoa > Chordata > Mammalia > Primates > Cercopithecidae > Trachypithecus > Trachypithecus francoisi. The sequence continues at coordinate 222,556 of NW_022680482.1, read as the reverse complement.
ATGAAAACTAGAAAATAGCTTTGTGTTGATAGTTTCTGTCTCATTGATCTGCCACTGTCAACATTAGACAGATTAACGAGAAAGAAAGTTAATGATGATATCCAGGAATTGAACTTAGCTGTGCACCAAGCAGACCTAATGTGATGTATGCATTCATCTCACAGAGTTAAACCTTTCTTTTCTTTCAGCAGTTTGGAAACACTTTTGTTTTTTAGAATCTGTGAAGGGATTTTGGGGGCACATTGAGGCCTATGGTGATACAGAAAACTTCTTCACACAAAAAGTAGAAAGTAGCTTTCTGAGAAACTGTTTTGTGATGTGTGCCTTCTTCTCACAGAGGTAAACCTGTCTTTGGAGTCAGCAGTTTGGAAACACTGTTTTTGTCCATTCTGAGAAAGAACATTTTGGAGCTCACTGAGGCCAATGACAAAAAAGCAAATATCCCAGGATAAAAACTAGAAGTAATATATCTGAGAAATCACTTTGTGAAGTGTGCATTCATCTCGCAGAGTTAAACCTTTCTCTTCATTCAGCAGTTTGAAATCACTGTTTTTGTAGAATCTGTGAAGGGTATTTGGGAACGCATTGAGGCCTATGGTGAAAAAGGAAAAATCTTTGTATAAAAAGTAGAAAGTACCTTTCTGAGAAACTGCTTTGTTATGTGTGCCTTCATTTCACAGAGTTAAACCTTTATTTAGATTCAGTAGTTTGGAAACACTGTTTTTGTGCATTCTGCAAATGGACCTTTGGGAGTTTAAACAGGCCAATGGTGTAAAAGCAAATATCCATGGATAAAAACTAGAAGGAAGCTGTCTGAGAATCCTCTTTGTGATGTGTGCATTCATCTTGCAGAATTAAGCCTATCTTTTCAATCAGCGGTTTGGAAACACTTTTTTTTGTAGAATCTGTGAAGAGATATTTAGGAGCACATTGAAGCCTATGGTGAAAAAGGAAATATCTTCAAATAAAAACTAGAAACAAGCTTTCTGAGAAACTGTTTCATGACGTGTGCATTCATCTCACTGAGTTAAACTTTTCTTTGGATTCAGTGGCTTGGAAACACTATTTTTGTCCATTCTGTGAACAGACATCTGAGAGATCATTGAGTCCAATGGAGGAAAAGTGAATATCCCAGGATAAAAATGAGAAGGAAGCTACTGCTGAGACCATTTTGTGATGTGTGCATTCATCTCACAAAGTTAAACTTTTATTTTTTTTCATCAGTTTTGAAACACTGTATTTGGAGAATCTGCAAAGGGTATTGGGAGTGCATTGAGATCAAAGTGAGAAAAGGTAATATATTCAGATAAAAATTAGAAAAAAGCTTTCTGGAAACTGCTTTGTTATGTGTGCATTCATCTCACAGAGTTAACCCTTTCTTTGGATTCAGCTGTTTGGAAACACTGTTTTTGTCGAATCTGTGAAGGGATTTTTAGTTCTGCATTGAGGACTATGGTGGAAAAGGAAACATCTTCAGTTAAAAACTAGAGAGAAGATTTCTGAGAAACTGTTTTGTGATGTATCCATTCAACTCACAGAGTTAGACATTTCTTTGGATTCAGCAATTTGGAAACAGAGTTTTTGTTCATTTTGTGAATGGACTTTTGGGAGCTCATTGAGGCCAATGGCAAATTAGTAAATATCCCAGGATAAAAACTAGAATAAATCTATCTAAGAAACCACTTTGTGCTGCGTGCATTCACCTCACAGAGTTAAGCCTTTCTTTTCATTCAGCAGTTTGGAAACACTGTTTTTGTCGAATCTGCAAAGGGATATTTGGGAGTGTGCTAAGGCCTATAGTGAGAAGAAAACATATTCAGATAATAACTAGAAAGAACCTGTCTAAGAAACTGTTTTGTGATGTCTTCATTCCTCTCACATAAGTAAACTGTTCTTTAGATTCAGCAGTTTGGAAAAACAGTTTTTCTCCATTTTGCGAATGGATATTTGGGAGCTCACTGAAGTGAAAGTGAAAAAGCAAATATCCCAGGATAACCACTAGAAGGAAGCTGTCTGAGAAACAGCTTTGTGATGTCTGCTTTTATCTCGCATTTTTAAACCTTTCTTTTCATTCAGCAGTCTGGAAATACTGTTTTTGTAGAATCTGCCAAGGGATATTGGGGAGCATGTTAAGGCCTATTGTGAAAAAAGAAACATCTTCAGATAACAACTAGAAAGAAGCTTCCTGAGAAGCTGCTATGTGATATGTATATATATCTAAGGGAGTTAAACTGTTCTTTTCATTCACAGTTTGGAAACACTCTTTCTGTCCATTCTGCAAATGGACAATTGGGAGCTGATTGAGGTCAGTGGCATAAAAGTGAATATCCTAGCATAAAAACTAGAACGAAACTCTCTGAGAAACTGCTTTGTGAAGTGTGCATTCATCTCACAGTTAAACCTTTCTTTTCACTCAGCAGTTTGGAAACTGTTTTTTTTTTAAGAATCCATGAAGGAATATTTGGGAGTGCCTAGAGAACTTGGTGAAAAAAGAAACATCTTCAGAAAAAAACTAGAAAGAAGCTTTCTGAGAAACTGCTTTGTGATGTGTTCCTTCATCTCACACAGTTAAACGTTTCTTTGGATTCAGTGGTTTGGAAACACTGCATATGTCCCTTCTCTGAATGGACCTTTGGGAATTCATTAAGGCCAATGACGAAAAACAAGTATCTCCAGATAAAAGCTAGAACGAACCTATGTGAGAAACCACATTGTGATGTTTGCATTCATCTCACAGTGTTAAAACTTTCTTTGGATTCAGCAGTTTGTAAACACTGTTTTCATAGAATCTCTGAAAGAATAATTTGGAATGCATTGAGGCCTAAGGTGAAAAAGGAATCATCTTCACATAAAAAGTAGAAAGAAGCTTTCTGAGAAACTGTTTTGTGATGTGTGCATTTATCTCTCAGAGTTAAATCTTTCTTTGGAATCTACAGTTGGGAAACACGGCTTTTGTCGGTTCAGCAAATGAACATTTTGTAGCTCCCTGAGGCCAATGGCAACAAAGCAAATATGCCATAATAAAAACTAGAATGAATCAATCTCTGAAACTGCTTTGTAATGCCTGCATTCATCTTGCAGAATTAAACATTTCTTTGGATTGAGTACTTTCAAAACACTGTTTATGTCCATTCTGTGAATGGAATTTTGGAGCTCCATGAGGCCAATGGCAAAAAAAGTGCATATCCCAGGATCAAAACTAGAAGGAAGTTTTCTGAGATACCGCTTTGTGATGTGTGCCTTTATCTCACAGAGTTAAACCTTTCTTTTAATTCAGCACTTTGGAAAAACTGTTTTTGTAAAATCTGTGAAGGGATATTTTGAATCACTTTGAGGACTATGGTGAGAATGGAAACATCTTCAGATAAAAACAAGAAAGAAACTTTCTGAGAAACTGCTTTAAGATGTGTGCATTCATCTCACATAGATAAACTTTTCTTTCATTCAGGTGTTCAGAAACACTGTTTTTGTCCATTCTGCAACTGGGCATTTGGGAGCTCATTGAGGTCAATGGTGATAAAGTGAATATCCCAGTATAAAAACTAGAAGAGAGCTATTTGACAAACTGATTTGTGATGTGTGCATTCAACTCACAGAATTGAATCTTTCTTTTCATTCATCACTATGGCAACACCGTTTCTGTAGAACCTGTAAGGGAATATTTTGGACTACGCAGAGGCCTATGGTGAGTAGTGAAACATCTTCAGATAAAAACTGGAAAGAAGACTTCAGAGAAACAGCTTTGTGATGTGTGCATTCACCTCACAGATTTGAAACTTTCTTTGGATTCAGCAGTTTGTAAACACTGTTTTTGTCCATTCTGCAAATGGACACTTGGAAGCCCATTGAAGTCAATGGTGAAGAAGAGTATATCCCTTGATAAAAACTAGATCGAAAATATCTGAAGAACTACTTTTTGATGTGTGCAATCATCTCGCCAAATTAAACCTTCTTTTCACTCAGCAGTTTGAAAACACTGTTTTTGTAGAATCTGTGAAGTGATGTTTGGGAGTGCATTGAGGCCTATGGTGGAAAATTAACTTCAGGTAAAAACCAAAAAGATTCTTTTTGAGAAACTGCTTTGTGACATGTGCATTCATTTCACTGAGTAAACTTTTCTTTGTATTTAACAGTTTGGAAACACTCTTTTTGTCCATTCTATGAATGGACATTTGGGAGCTCATGAGGCTAATAGCAATAAAGGAAATATTCCAAGATAAAAACTAGAAAAATCCTCTGTGAGAAACTGCTTTGTGGTGGGTGCATTCATCTCACAGAGCTAAAACTTTTTTTAGATTCATCAATTCAGAAAATCTATTTTTGTCCCTTCCGTGAGTGGACATTTGAGAGCTCATTGAGGACAATGACAAAAAAAGTGAATATCCCAGGGTGAAAACAAAAAGGAAGCTCTCTGGTAAACCACTTTGTGGTATCTGCATTCATCTCACAGACTTAAATCTGTGTTTGGATTCAACAGGCTTGAAACACTCTTTTTGTCATTCTGCAAATGGACATTTGTGAATTCATTGAGGCCAATGATGAAAAAGTGAATATCCCAGGATAAAAACTAGAAGGAAGTTCTCTGAGGAATCACTTTGTGATGTGTGCATTCATCTCTCAGTGTTAAATCTTTCTTTGGATTTGGCAGTTTGGAAACACTATTTTTGTCCTTTCTGTGAATGGACATTTGAGAGTGCATTGAGGCCAATAGCAAAAACCCAGTATTGCTTGAAAAAACTAGAAGGAAGCTATTTGAGGAATCACTTTGTGATGTGTGCATTCACTTTGCAGACATAAAACTTTCTTTTCATTCAGTAGTTTGGAAACACTGTTTTCGTAGTATCAGCGAAAGGATATTTGGGACCACATTGAGACCCAGGTGAAAAATGAAACATCATCAGCTAAAAATTAGAAGGACTCTTTCAGAGAAACTGCTTTGTGATGTGTGAATTCATCTCACAGGGTTGAAACTTTCTTTGAATTCAGCAGTTTGGAAACCCTTCCTTTGTCCATTCTGTGAATGGACATTTGGGAACTCATTGAGGCCAAAGGTGAAAAAGCAAATATCCCAGGATAAACTGGAAGGAAGCTATCTGAGAATCCTCTTTGTGATGTGTGCATTCATCATGCAGAGTTAAACCTTTCTTTTCATTGAGCAGTTTGGAAAACCTGTTTTTGTAGAATCCGTGAAGGGATATTTGGGAGCCCACTGAGGTCTATGGTACAAAAATAAGTATCTTCACAAATAAACCAGAAAGAAGCTTTATGAGAGTCTGATCTGTCATGTGTGCATTCATCTCACAGAGTTACACCTTTCTTTTGATTCAGCAGTTTGGAATCTCTGTTTTTGCCCATTCTGCGAATGGACATTGGGTAGCTTATTGAGGACAGTAGTGTAAAAGGGAATATCACATGATAAAAGTTTTTATCACATGATAAAAACTAGAAGGAAGAAATCTGAGAAGTTGCTTTTTGATGTGCACATTCATCTCACAGAGTTAAAACTTTCTTTGGATTTGGCAGTTTATAAACACTATTTTGTCCATTTTCTGTATGGACATTTGAGAGTTCATTGAGGTCAGCATCAAAAAAGTGAATATCCCAGGATAAAAACTAGAAAGAAGCTCTCTGAGAAACAGCTTTGTGATGCGTGCAATCATCTCACACAGTTATACCTTTCTTTGGATTCAGCAGTTTGAAAACACTGTTTTTGTAGAATCTGCAAATGGACATTTGGGAGCTCATTGATGACAAAGGTGAAAAAGAAAATACTCACTATAAGAACTAGAAGGAACCTTTCTGAGAAACAGTTTTGTGATGTGTGCATCCGTCTCACAGAGTTAAACCTTTTCTTTGGATTCAGTAGTTTGCGAACACTGTTTTTGTCTATTCTGTAAATGGATATTTGGGAGCTCATTGAGACCAATGGCGAGAGAGTGAATATCTCAGAATAAAAACTAGAAGGACGCTATCTGAAAAACCGTTTTGTGATGTGTGCCTTCATCTCACTGAGTAAAATCTTCATTTTCATTCAACAGTTTGGAGATACTGTTTTGGTAGAACCAGTGAAGGGGTATTTGGGAACACATTGAGGCTTACGGTGAAAAAGGAAACATCTTCACATAAAAAGTAGAAAGAAGCTTTCTGAGAAACTACTTTGTGATGTGTTCATTCATCTCACAGAGTTAAGCATTTATTTTCATTCAGCAGTATGGAAACACTGTTTTTGTAGAATCTGCAAAGGGATATTTGGAAGCACATTGAGGCCCATGGTAAAAAAGTTAACATCTTCAGAAAAAAATTAGAAAAAGGCTTTCTGAGAAAATCCTTTGTGATGTGTCCATTCATTTAACAGAGTTAAACATTTCTCTGAATTTGGCACTTTGGGAACACTGTTTATGTCCATTCTGCAAATGGACAATTGAGGGCTAATTGATGTCAATGGGGAAAAATCAAATATCGCAGCATAAAAATTAGAAGGAAGCTATCAGAGAAACCACTTTGTGATATGTTCATTGATCTCACTGAGTTAAACCACTCTTTCAGTCAGCTGTTTGGAAACACATTTTATACAATCTGCGAAGGGATATTTATGAGTGCCTTGAGGCCTATGGTGAAAAAGAAAACATCTTCACATAAAAAGTAGAAAGGAGGGGCGGAGCAATATGACCGAATAGGAACAGCTCCAGTCTCCAACTCCCAGCGCGAGCGACACAGAAGACTGGTGATTTCTGCATTTTTAACTGAGGTACTGGGGTCATCTCTCTAGGGAGTGCCGGACAATCGGTGCTGGTCAGCTGCTGCAGCCTGACCAGCGTGAGCTGAAGCAGGGCGAGGCATCACCTCACCTGGAAGTGCAAGGGGGAAGGAAATCCGTTTTCCTAGACAGGGGAACTGAGACACACAACACCTGGAAAATCAGGTAACTCCCACCCCAATACTGCGTTTTAAGGAAACAGGCACACCAGGAGAATATATCCCACACCTGGCCGGGAGGGTCCCACGCCCACGGAGCCTCCCTCACTGCTAACACAGCAGTCTGAGGCGATCGATCCGCAAGGCAGCAGCGAGGCTGGGGGAGGGGCGCCCGCCATTGCTGAGGCTTAAGTAGGTAAACAAAGCCGCTGGGAAGCTCGAACTGGGTGGAGCTCACAGCAGCTCAAGGAAGCCTGCCTGTCTCTATAGACTCTACCTCTGCGGACAGCGCACAGCTGCAATCCAAAAGGGGAAGCAGCGGGGGCCGGTGCAGACGCGAACGACTCTGTCTGACAGTTTTGGGGAGAGCCGTGGATCTCCTAACGCGGAGGTTGAGATCTGAGAACGGACAGACTGCCTGCTCAGGTGGGTCCCTGACCCCTGAGTAGCCTAGCTGGGAGACATCCCCCACTAGGGGCAGTCTGACACCCCACACCTCACAGGGTGGAGTCACCCCTGAGAGGAAAATTCCAAAGAAAGAATCAGACAGGTACACTCGCTGTTCAGCAATATTCTATCTTCGGCAACCTCTGCTGCTGATACCCAGGAAAACAGGGTCTGGAGTGGACCTCAAGCAATCTCCAACAGACCACCAGACAGTCCTTCTGACTGTCAGACGGAAAACTATCAAACAGGAAGGACACCTACACCAAAACCCCATCAGTACGTCACCATCATCAAAGACCAGAGACAGATAAAACCACAAAGATGGGGAAGAAGCAGGGCAGAAAAGCTGGAAATTCAAAAAATAAGAGCGCATCTCCCCCTGCAAAGGAGCGCAGTCCATCGCCAGCAACGGATCAAAGCTGGTCAGAGAAAGACTTTGACGACATGAGAGAAGAAGGCTTCAGTCCATCAAACCTCTCAGAGCTAAAGGAGGAATTACGTACCCAGTGCAAAGAAACTAAAAATCTTGAAAAAAGAGTGGAAGAATTGACAGCTAGACTAATTAATGCAGAGAAGATCATAAACGAAATGACAGAGATGAAAACAATGACATGAGAAATACGTGACAAATGCACAAGCTTCAGTAACCGACTCGATCAACTGGAAGAAAGAGTATCAGCGATTGAGGATCAAATGAATGAAATGAAGTGAGAAGAGAAACCAAAAGAAAAAAGAAGAAAAAGAAATGAACAAAGCCTGCAAGAAGTATGGGATGATGTAAAAAGACCAAATCTACGTCTGATTGGGGTGCCTGAAAGTGAGGGGGAAAATGGAACCAAGTTGGAAAACACTCTTCAGGATATCATCCAGGAGAACTTCCCCAACCTAGTAGGGCAGGCCAACATTCAAATTCAGGAAATACAGAGAACACCACAAGATACTCCTCCAGAAGAGCAACTCCAAGACACATAATTGCCAGATTCACCAAAGTTGAAATGAAGGAAAAAATCTTAAGGGCAGCCAGAGAGAAAGGTCGGGGTACCCACAAAGGGAAGCCCATCAGACTAACAGCAGATCTCTCGGCAGAAACTCTACAAGCCAGAAGAGAGTGGGGGCCAATAATCAACGTTCTTAAAGAAAAGAATTTTCAACCCAGAATTTCATATCCAGCCAAATTAAGTTTCATCAGTGAAGGAGAAATAAAATCCCTTACAGATAAGCAAATGCTTAGAGATTTTGTCACCACCAGGCCTGCCTTACAGGAGACCCTGAAGGAAGCCCTAAACATGGAAAGGAACAACCGGTACCAGCCATTGCAAAAACATGCCAAAATGTAAAGACCGTTGAGGCTAGGAAGAAATTGCATCAACTAACGAGCAAAATAACCGGTTAGTATCATAATGACAGGATCAAGTTCACACATAACAATATTAACCTTAAATGTAAATGGACTAAATGCTCCAATTAAAAGACACAGACTGGCAAACTGGATAGAGTCAAGACCCATCAGTCTGCTGTATTCAGGAGACCCATCTCACATGCAGAGACATACATAGGCTCAAAAAAAAGGGATGGAGGAAAATCTACCAAGCAAATGGAGAACAAACAAAAGCAGGGGTTGCAATCCTAGTCTCTGATAAAACAGACTTTAAACCATCAAAGATCAAAAGAGACAAAGAAGGCCATCACATAATGGTAAAGGGATCAGTTCAACAGGAAGAGCTAACTCTCCTAAATATATATGCACCCAATACAGGAGCACCCAGATTCATAAAGCAAGTCCTTAGAGACCTACAAAGAGACTTAGACTCCCGTACAATAATATGGAGACTTCAACACTCCACTGTCAACATTAGACAGATCAACGAGACAGAAAGTTAACAAGATATCCAGGAATTGAACTCATCTCTGCACCAAGCGGACCTAATAGACATCTATAGAACTCTCCACCCCAAATCAACAGAATACACATTCTTCTCACCACCACATCGCACTTATTCCAAAATTGACCACATAATTGGAAGTAAAGCACTCCTCAGCAAATGTACAAGAACAGAAATTATAACAAACTGTCTCTCAGACCACAGTGCAATCAAACTAGAACTCAGGACTAAGAAACTCAATCCAAACCACTCAACTACATGGAAACTGAACAACCTGCTCCGGAATGACTAGTGGGTACATAACGAAATGAAAGCAGAAATAAAGATGTTCTTTGAAACCAATGAGAACAAAGATACAACATACCAGAATCTCTGGGACACATTTAAAGCAGTGTGTAGAGGGAAATTTATAGCACTAAATGCCCACAAGAGATAGCAGGAGAGATCTAAAATTGGCACTCTAACATCACAATTAAAAGAACTAGAGAGGCAAGAGCAAACACATTCAAAAGCTAGCAGAAGGTAAGAAATGACTAAGATCAGAGCAGAACTGAAGGAGATAGGGACACAAAAAAACCTCCAAAAAATCAATGAATCCAGGAGTTGGTTTTTTGAAAAGATCAACAAAATTGACAGACCACTAGCTGGACTAATAAAGAAGAAAAGAGAGAGGAATCAAATAGATGCAATAAAAAATGATAAAGGGGATATCACCACCGGCCCCACAGAAATACAAACAACCATCAGAGAATACTATAAATGCCTCTACGCAAATCAACTAGAAAATCTAGAAGAAATGGATAATTTCCTGGACACTTACACTCTCCCAAGACTAAACCAGGAGGAAGTTGAATCCCTGAATAGACTAATAGCAGGCTCTGAAATCGAGGCAACAATTAATAGCCTACCCACCAAAAAAAGTCCAGGACCTGATGGATTCACAGCTGAATTCTACCAGAGGTACAAGGAGGATCTGGTACCATTCCTTCTGAAACTATTCCAATCAATAGAAAAAGAGGGAATCCTCCCTAACTCATGTTATGAGGCCAACATCATCCTGATACCAAAGCCTGGCAGAGACACAACAAAAAAAGAGAATTTTAGACCAATATCCCTGATGAACATCGCTGCAAAAATTCTCAATAAAATACTGGCAAACCGGATTCAGCAGCACATCAAAAAGCTTATCCACCATGATCAAGTGGGCTTCATCCCTGGGATGCAAGGCTGGTTCAACATTCGCAAATCAATAAACGTAATCCAGCATATAAACAGAACCAAAGACAAGAACCACATGATTATCTCAATAGATGCAGAAAAGGCTTTTGACAAAATTCAACAGCCCTTTATGCTAAAAACGCTCAATAAATTCGGTATTGATGGAATGTACCTCAAAATCAAAAGACCTATTTATGACAAACCCATAGCTGATATCATACTGAATGGGCAAAAACTGGAAAAATTCCCTTTGAAAACTGGCACAAGACAGGGATGCCCTCTCTCACCACTCCTATTCAACATAGTGTTGGAAGTTCTGGCTAGGGCAATCAGGCAAGAGAAAGAAATCAAGGGTATCCAGTTAGGAAAAGAAGAAGTCAAATTGTCCCTGTTTGCAGATGACATGATTGTATATTTAGAAAACCCCATCGTCTCAGCCCAAAATCTCCTTCAGCTGATAAGCAACTTCAGCAAAGTCTCAGGATACAAAATTAATGTGCAAAAATCACAAGCATTCTTACACACCAGCAACAGACAAGCAGAGAGCCAAATCAGGAATGAATTTCCATTCACAATTGCTTCAAAGAGAATAAAATACCTAGGAATCCACTTACAAGGGATGTCAGGACCTCTTCAAGGAGAACTACAAACCATGCTCAGTGAAATCAAAGAGGACACAAAAAATGGAAGAACATACCATGCTCATGGATAGGAAGAATCAATATCGTGAAAATGGCCATACTGCCCAAGGTTATTTATAGATTCAATGCCATCCCCATCAAGCTACCAATGAGTTTCTTCACAGAATTGGAAAAAACGGCTTTAAAATTCATATGGAATCAAAAAAGAGCCCGCATTGCCAAGACAATCCTAAGTCAAAAGGACAAAGCTGGAGGTGTCACGCTACCTGACTTCAAACTATACTGCAAGGCTACAGTAACCAAAACAGCATGGTACTGCTACCACAACAGAGATATAGACCAATGGAACAGAACAGAGTCCTCAGAAATAATACCACACATCTACAGCCATCTGATCTTTGACAAACCTGAGAGAAACAAGAAATGGGGAAAGGATTCCTATTTAATAAATGGTGCTGGGAAAATTGGCTAGCCATAAGTAGAAAGCTGAAACTGGATCCTTTCCTTACCCTTTATACGAAATTAATTCAAGATGGATTAGAGACTTAAATGTTAGACCTAATACCATAAAAACCCTAGAAGAAAATCTAGGTAGTACCATTCAGGACATAGGCATGGGCAAGGACTTCACGTCTAAAACACCAAAAGCAACGGCAGCAAAAGCAAAAATTGACACATGGGATCTAATTAAACTAAAGAGCTTTTGCACAGCTAAAGAAACTACCATCAGAGTGAACAGGCAACCTACAGAATGGGAGAAAATTTTTGCAACCTACTCATCTGACAAAGCGCTAATATCCAGAATCTACAAAGAACTCAAACAAATATACAAGAAAAAAACAAACAACTCCATCAAAAAGTGGGCAAAGGATATGAACAGACATTTCTCAAAAGAAGACATCCATACCACCAACAGACACATGAAAAAATGCTCAACATCCCTGGCCATCAGAGAAATGCAAATCAAAACCACAATGAGATACCATCTCACACCAGTAGAATGGCAATCATTAAGAAGTCAGGAAACAACAGGTGTTGGAGAGGATGTGGAGAAATAGGAACACTTTTACACTGTTGGTGGGATTGTAAACTAGTTCAACCATTGTGGAAAACAGTTGGCGATTCCTCAAGGATCTAGAACTAGATGTACCATATGACCCAGCCATCCCACTACTGGGTATATACCCAAAGGATTATAAATTATTCTACTACAAAGACACATGCACACGTATGTTTATTGCGGCACTATTCACAATAGCAAAGACTTGGAATCAACCCAAATGTCCATCTGTGACAGACTGGATTAAGAAAATGTGGCACATATACACCATGGAATACTATGCAGCCATCAAAAAGGATGAGTTTGCGTCCTTTGTAGGGACATGGATGCAGCTGGAAACCATCATTCTTAGCAAACTATCACAAGAAGAGAAAACCAAACACCGCATGTTCTCACTCATAGGTGGGAACTGAACAATGAGATCACTTGGACTCGGGAAGGGGAACATCACACACTGGGGCCTATCATGGGGAGGGGGGAGGAGGGAGGGATTGCATTGGGGAGTTATACATGATATAAACGTCATGCACATGTACCCTAGAACTTAAAGTAATAAAAAAAATAAAATAAAATAAAAAAAATAAAAAATGATAAAGGGGATATCACCACCGACCCCACAGAAATACAAACAACCATCAGAGAATACTATAAATGCCTCTACGCAAATCAACTAGAAAATCTAGAAGAAATAGATAATTTCCTGGACACTTACACTCTCCCAAGACTAAACCAGGAAGAAGTTGAATCCCTGAATAGACCAATAGCAGGCTCTGAAATCGAGGCAACAATTAATAGCCTACCCACCAAAAAAAGTCCAGGACCTGATGGATTCACACCTGAATTCTACCAGAGGTACAAGGAGGAGCTGGTACCATTCCTTCTGAAACTATTCCAATCAATAGAAAAAGAGGGAATCCTCCCTAACTCATTTTATGAGGCCAACATCATCCTGATACCAAAGCCTGGCAGAGACACAACAAAAAAAGAGAATTTTAGACCAATATCGCTGATGAACATCGATGCAAAAATTCTCAATAAAATACTGGCAAACCGGATTCAGCAGCACATCAAAAAGCTTATCCACCATGATCAAGTGGGATTCATCCCTGGGATGCAAGGCTGGTTCAACATTCGCAAATCAATAAACGTAATCCAGCATATAAACAGAACCAAAGACAAGAACCACATGATTATCTCAATAGATGCAGAAAAGGCGTTTGACAAAATTCAACAGCCCTTCATGCTAAAAACGCTCAATAAATTCGGTATTGATGGAACGTACCTCAAAATCATAAGACCTATTTATGACAAACCCACAGCTAATATCATACTGAATGGGCAAAAACTGGAAAAATTCCCTTTGAAAACTGGCACAAGACAGGGATGCCCTCTCTCCACTCCTATTCAACATAGTGTTGGAAGTTCTGGCTAGGGCAATCAGGCAAGAGAAAGAAATCAAGGGTATCCAGTTAGGAAAAGAAGAAGTCAAATTGTCCCTGTTTGCAGATGACATGATTGTATATTTAGAAAACCCCATCGTCTCAGCCAAAATCTCCTTCAGCTGATAAGCAACTTCAGCAAAGTCTCAGGATACAAAATTATGTGCAAAAATCACAAGCATTCTTATACACCAGTAACAGACACACAGAGAGCCAAATCAAGAATGAACTTCCATTCACAATTGCTTCAAAGAGAATAAAATACCTAGGAATCCAACTTACAAGGGATGTAAAGGACCTCTTCAAGGAGAACTACAAACCACTGCTCAGTGAAATCAAAGAGGACACAAACAAATGGAAGAACATACCATGCTCATGGATAGGAAGAACCAATATCGTGAAAATGGCCATACTGCCCAAGGTTATTTATAGATTCAATGCCATCCCCATCAAGCTACACATGTACCCTAGAACTTAAAGTATAATAAAAAAATAAAAAATAAAAATAAAAAAAATAGAAAGAAGCTGTTGGAGAAACTGCTTTGTGATGTGTACATTCATCTCACAGAGTTAAACCTTTCTTTGGATTCTGCAATTTGGAAACACTGTTTTTGTCAATTCAGTGAATGGACATTTGTAGGCTCACCGAGGCCGAAGGCGAAAAAGGGAATGTCACTGGATAAACACCAGAAGGAAGCTATCTGATAAACAGTTTGGTGATGTGTGCATTCATCTTGCAGATATAAACCTTTCTTTTATTTCAGCAGTTTGGAAACACTGTTTTTCTATAATCTATGAAGGGATATTTGTGAGTGCTTTGAGGGTTAGGGTGAAAAAGGAAACATCTTCAGACAAAACTAGAAAGAAGCTTTCTGAGAAACTGCTTTATGATATGTGCATTCATCTCACAGAGTTAAACCTTTCTTTGTATTCAGCAGTTTGGGGACACTGTTTTTGTCCATTTTGTGAATGGACAATTAGGAGCTCATTGAGGCCAATGGTGAGAGAGCGAATATACCAGAACAAAAACTAGAAGGAAACTATGTGAAAAACCATTTTGTGATGTGTGCCTTCATCTCACTGAGTAAAATCTTCCTTTTCATTCAACAGTTTGGAAATACTGCTTTGGTAGAACCAGCAAAGGGGTATTTGGGAACACATTGAGACCTATGGTGAAAAAGGAAACATCTTCACATAAAAAGTAGAAAGAAGATTTCTGAGAAACTGCTTTGTGATGTGTTCATTCATCTCACAGAATTAAACATTTCTTTTCATTCAACAGTATGGAAACACTGTTTTTGTAGGATCTGCGAAGGGATGTTTGGGAGCACATTGAGGCCCATGGTGACAAAGGAAACATCTTCAGATAAAAAAATCGAAAGAGGCTTTCTGAGAAAATGCTTTTGATGTGTCCATTTATCTCACAGAGTTAAACATTTCTTTGAATTCAGCACTTTGAAATCACTCTCTATGTCCATTTTTTGAATAGACAATTGAGAGCTCATTGACACCAATGTACAAAAAGCAAATATCCCAGGATAAAAAGTAGAAGGAAGCTATCTGAGAAACCACTTTCTGATGTGTGCATTCGTCTCACACAGATAAACCTTTCTTTTCATTCAGCAATTTGAAAACATTGTTTATGTTCATTCTGCAAACTGACAATTAGGAACTCATTGAGGCCAATGACTAAAAAGCAAATATCCCAGAATAAAAACCAGAAGGAAGCTATCTGAGAAACCACTTTGTGATGCCTGCTTTCATCTCACAGAGATAAACCCTTCTTTTCATTCAGCAGTTTGTAACCACTATTTTTGTAGAATCTGCAAAGGGATATATGGGAGCACATTGAGGCCTATGATGAAAAAAAATCTTCAGATAATAACAAGAAAAAAGCTTTCTGAGAAACTGCTTTATGATGTGTGCATTCATCTTACAGATTAAAACCTTTCTTTGGATTCAGCTGTTTGGAAAAACTGTTTTTGTAAATTCTGCAAAAGGACATTTGGGAGCTCACTGAGGCCAAAGGCTAAAAAGCGAATATTCTTGAAGAAAGTCTATAAGGAAGCTGTCTGATAAACCACTTTGTAATGTCTGCACTCATCTCGAAGAGATGAACTTTTCTTTCATTCAGCAGGTTGAAAACACTGTTTTCTTCCTATCTGAGAATAGACATTTTGTAGCTCATTAAGGCAATTAGGGAAAAATATAATATCCCAGATTAAATACTAGAAGAAATCAATCTGGAAAACCGTTTTTGTAATGTATCCGTTCATGTGGCAGAGTTAATCCTTTCTTTTCATTCAGCATGTTGGAAACACTGTTTTTGTAGAATCTTTGCAGGGATATTTGGGAGTGAATTGAGGCCTATGGTGAAAATGGAAACATATTCAGATAAAAACCAAAAAGAAACTTTCTGAGAAACTGCTTTGCAATGTGTACATTCATCTCACAGTTAAACCTTTCTTTGGATTCAGCAGTTTGGAAACACCATTTCATCAATTCTACAGCTGACATTTGGGAGCACATTGAGGCAGAAGGTGAAAAAATGAATCTCTTAGGATAAAAACTAGAAGGAAGCCTTCCAAGAAACCGCTTTGTGATGTGTGCATTCGTCTCATGAAGTTAAACCTTTCTTTGGATTCAGCAGTTTGGAAACACCATTTCATCAATTCTACAGCTGACATTTGGGAGCACATTGAGGCAGAAGGTGAAAAAATGAATCTCTTAGGATAAAAACTAGAAGGAAGCCTTCCAAGAAACCGCTTTGTGATGTGTGCATTCGTCTCATGAAGTTAAACCTTTCTTTTCCTTCAGCAGTGTGGAAACACTGTTTTTGCAGAATCAGCAAAGGGATATTTGGGAGCACAATGACGCTTAGGTTGAAAAAGGAAATATCTTTAGATAAAAACTGGAAATAAGCTTTCTTAGAACCTGCTTTGTGATGTGTGCATTTATCTCACGGATTTAAACTTTTCTATGTATACAAGTGTTTAGGAAATACCATTTTTGTCCATTCTGTGTATGGACATTTGGGAGCTCATTGAGGCCAAAGGGGAAAAAGTGAATATCCAAGGACAAACCTATAAGGAAGCTATCTGAGAAACTGCTTTTTGAGTGCGTATTCATCTCAGAGAGATGAACCTTTCTTTTCATTCAGCAGGTTGGAAACACTGCTTTTGTCCTGTCTGCGAATGGACATTTGGGAGCTCATTAAGTCCATTGGAGAAAAAGATAATATCGCAGGTTAAATACTAGAAGGAATCAATCTGAGAAACGACTTTGTAATGTATCCATGCATGTGGCAGAGTTAAACCTTTATTTTCATACAGCACTTTGGAAACATTGTTTTTGTAGAATCTTCACAGGGATATTTGGGAATACATTGAGGCCTACAGTGAGAACAGAAACATCTTCAGATAAAAACTGGAAAGAACCTTTCTGAGAAACTACTTTGTGATGTGTGCATTTATCTCACAGATTTAAGCCTTTCTGTGTATACAGGAGTTTAGGAAACATCATTTTTGTCCATTCTGTGTATGGACACTTGTGAGCTCCTTGAGGCCAATGGTGAAAATGAGAACATTACAGGATAAAACCTAGAAGGAACTTATCTGAAAAATCTTTTTGTGATTTGCACATTTATCTCACAGAATTACACCTTCCTTTTCATTCAGCAGTTTGGAAATACTGTTTTTATAGAATCTGTGAAGGAATATTTGTGAGTGAATTGAGGTTTATGGTGAAAAAGGTAACATCTTCAGAGAAAACAAGAAACAAGCTTTCTGAGAAAACACTTTGGGATGTATGCATTCATCTCACAGATTTAAACCTTTTTTCAATTCAGCAGTTTGGAAACAGTGTTTTGGTCCATTCCGCAAATGAACATTTGGGAGCTCATTGAGGCCAACGTCAAAAAAGCAAATATCCTTGGAAAAAACCTAGAAGAAAACTATTTGAGAAACCGCTTTGTGATGTGGGCATTCATCACACGGAGTTAAAACTCACATTTCATTCAGTAGTTTGGAAACATTGTTCTTGTGGAACCTGTGAAGGGATATTTTGCATTGCATTGAGGCCAGTGTTGATAAAGTAAACATCTTCAGATAAAAACTAGATGGAAGCTATCTGAGAAATTGCTTTGTCATGTGTGCATTCATCTCACAGAAGTATACTTTTCTTTTCATTCAGCAGTTTGGAAAAACTATTATTGTATAATCTGTGAATGGATATCTGGAGCTCACTGAAGCCTATGGTGATAAACGAAGCATCTACAGATTAAAACTATAAAGAAGCTTTCTGAGAAATTGCATTCTGATATGTGCAGTTATGTCATAGAGGTAAACATTTCTTCAGATTCAACAGTTTGGAAACACTGTTTTTGTCCATTCTGTGAATGGACATTTGGGAGTTCATTGAGGCCAAAGGTGATAAAGCAAATATCCCAGGATAAAAACTAGAAAGAATTTATCTGAAAAAACAGCTTGTGGTGCATGCATTCATTTTGCAGAGATGAACCTTTCTTTTCTTTTTTTTTTTTTTATTATACTTTAAGTTCTAGGGTACATGAGCATAACGTTTATATCATGTATAACTCCCCAATGCAATCCCTACCTCCTCCCCCCTCCCCATGATAGGCCCCAGTGTGTGATGTTCCCCTTCCCCAGTCCAAGTGATCTCATTGTTCAGTTCCCACCTATGAGTGAGAACATGCGGTGTTGGTTTTCTCTTCTTGTGATAGTTTGCTAAGAATGATGGTTTCCAGCTGCATCCATGTCCCTACAAAGGACGCAAACTCATCCTTTTTGATGGCTGCATAGTATTCCGTGGTGTATATGTGCCACATTTTCTTAATTCAGTCTGTCACAGATGGACATTTGTTGATTCCAAGTCTTTGCTATTGTGAATAGTGCCACAATAAACATACGTGTGCATGTGTCTTTGTAGTAGAATAATTTATAATCCTTTGGGTATATACCCAGTAGTGGGATGGCTGGGTCATATGGTACATCTAGTTCTAGATCCTTGAGGAATCGCCATACTGTTTTCCATAATGGTTGAACTAGTTTACAATCCCACCAACAGTGTAAAAGTGTTCCTATTTCTCCACATCCTCTCCAATACCTGTTGTTTCCTGATTTCTTAATGATTGCCATTCTAACTGGTGTGAGATGGTATCTCATTGTGGTTTTCATTTGCATTTCTCTGATGGCGAGTGATGATGAGCATTTTTTCATGTGTCTGTTGGCTGTATGGATGTCTTCTTTTGAGAAATGTCTGTTCATATCCTTTGTCCACTTTTTGATGTGGTTGTTTGTTTTATTCTTGTATATTTGTTTGAGTTCTTTGTAGATTCTGAATATTAGCCCTTTGTCAGATGAGTAGGTTGCAAAAATTTTCTCCCATTCTGTAGGTTGCCTGTTCACTCTGATGGTAGTTTCTTTAGCTGTGCAAAAGCTCTTTAGTTTAATTAGATCCCATTTGTCGATTTTTGCTTTTGCTGACATTGCTTTTGGTGTTTTAGACATGAAGTCCTTGCCCATGCCTATGTCCTGAATGGTACTACCAAGATTTTCTTCTAGGGTTTTTATGGTATTAGGTCTAATATTTAAGTCTCTCATCCATCTTGAATTAATTTTCGTATAAGGGGTAAGGAAAGGATCCAGTTTCAGCTTTCTACTTATGGCTAGCCAATTTTCCAGCACCATTTATTAAATAGGGAATCCTTTCCCCATTTCTTGCTTTTGTCAGGTTTGTCAAAGATCAGATGGCTGTAGATGTGTGGTATTATTTCTGAGGACTCTGTTCTGTTCCATTGGTCTATTTCTCTGTTGTTGTACCAGTACCATGCTGTTTTGGTTACTGTAGCCTTGTAGTATAGTTTGAAGTCAGGTAGCGTGACACCTCCAGCTTTGTCCTTTTGACTTAGCATTGTCTAGGCAATGCGGGCTCTTTTCTGGTTCCATATGAACTTTAAAGCAGGTTTTTCCAATTCTGTGAAGAAAGTCATTGGTAGCTTGATGGGGATGGCATTGAATCTATAAATCACCTTGGGCAGTATGGCCATTTTCACGATATTGATTCTTCCTATCCATGAGCATGGTATGTTCTTCCATTTGTTGTGTCCTCTTTGATTTCACTGAGCAGTGGTTTGTAGTTCTCCTTGAAGAGGTCCTTTACATCCCTTGTAAGCTGGATTCCTAGGTATTTTATTCTCTTTGAAATAATTGTGAATGGAAGTTCATTCCTGATTTGGCTCTCTGCTTGTCTGTTACTGGTGTATAAGAATGCTTGTGATTTTTGCACATTAATTTTGTATCCTGAGACTTTGCTGAAGTTGCTTATCAGCTGAAGGAGATTTTGGGCTGAGACGATGGGGTTTTCTAAATATACAATCATATCATCTGCAAACAGGGACAAGTTGACTTCTTCTTTTCCTAACTGGATACCCTTGATTTCTTTCTCTTGCCTGATTGCCCTAGTCAGAACTTCCAACACTATGTTGAATAGGAGTGGTGAGAGAGGGCATCCCTGTCTTGTGCCAGTTTTCAAAGGGAATTTTTCCAGTTTTTGTCCATTTAGTATGATATTAGCTGTGGGTTTGTCATAAATAGCTCTTATGATTTTGAGGTACGTTCCATCAATACCGAATTTATTGAGCGTTTTTAGCATAAAGGGCTGTTGAATTTTGTCAAACGCCTTTTCTGCATCTATTGAGATAATCATGTGGTTCTTGTCTTTGGTTCTGTTTATATGCTGGATTACGTTTATTGATTTGCGAATGTTGAACCAGCCTTGCATCCCAGGGATGAAGCCCACTTGATCATGGTGGATAAGCTTTTTGATATGCTGCTGAACCCGGTTTGCCAGTATTTTATTGAGAATTTTTGCATCGATGTTCATCAGGGATATTGGTCTAAAATTCTCTTTTTTTGTTGTGTCTCTGTCAGGCTTTGGTACCAGGATGATGTTGGCCTCGTAAAATGAGTTAGGGAGGATTCCCTCTTTTTCTATTGATTGGAATAGTTTCAGAAGGAATGGTACCAGATCCTCCTTGTACCTCTGGTAGAATTCAGCTGTGAATCCATCTGGTCCTGGACTTTTTTTGGGGGGTAGGCTATTAATTGTTGCCTCAATTTCAAAGCCTGGTATTGGTCTATTCAGGGAATCAACTTCTTCCTGGTTTAGTCTTGGGAGAGTGTAAGTGTCCAGGAAATTATCCATTTCTTCTAGATTTTCTAGTTGATTTGCGTAGAGGCATTTATAGTATTCTCTGATGGTTGTTTGTATTTCTGTGGGGTCGGTGGTGATATCCCCTTTATCATTTTTTATTGCATCTATTTGATTCCTCTCTCTTTCTTCTTTATTAGTCTAGCTAGCGGTCTGTCAATTTTGTTGATCTTTTCAAAAAACCAACTCCTGGATTCATTGATTTTTTGGAGGGTTTTTTGTGTCTCTATCTCCTTCAGTTCTGCTCTGATCTTAGTTATTTCTTGCCTTCTGCTAGCTTTTGAATGTGTTTGCTCTTGCCTCTCTAGTTCTTTTAATTGTGATGTTAGAGTGTCAATTTTAGATCTCTCCTGCTTTCCCTTGTGGGCATTTAGTGCTATAAATTTCCCTCTACACACTGCTTTAAATGTGTCCCAGAGATTCTGGTATGTTGTATCTTTGTTCTCATTGGTTTCAAAGAACATCTTTATTTCTGCTTTCATTTCGTTATGTACCCAGTAGTCATTCCGGAGCAGGTTGTTCAGTTTCCATGTAGTTGAGTGGTTTGGATTGAGTTTCTTAGTCCTGAGTTCTAGTTTGATTGCACTGTGGTCTGAGAGACAGTTTGTTATAATTTCTGTTCTTGTACATTTGCTGAGGAGTGCTTTACTTCCAATTATGTGGTCAATTTTGGAATAAGTGCGATGTGGTGGTGAGAAGAATGTGTATTCTGTTGATTTGGGGTGGAGAGTTCTATAGATGTCTATTAGGTCCGCTTGGTGCAGAGATGAGTTCAATTCCTGGATATCCTTGTTAACTTTCTTTCTCGTTTATCTTTCTAATGTTGACAGTGGAGTGTTGAAGTCTCCCATTATTATTGTATGGGAGTCTAAGTCTCTTTGTAGGTCTCTAAGGACTTGCTTTATGAATCTGGGTGCTCCTGTATTGGGTGCATATATATTTAGGAGAGTTAGCTCTTCCTGTTGACTTGATTCCTTTACCATTATGTAATGGCCTTCTTTGTCTCTTTTGATCTTTGATGGTTTAAAGTCTGTTTTATCAGAGACTAGGATTGCAACCCCTGCTTTTCTTTGTTCTCCATTTGCTTGGTAGATTTTCCTCCATCCCTTTATTTTGAGCCTATGTATGTCTCTGCATGTGAGATGGGTCTCCTGAATACAGTAGACTGATGGGTCTTGACTCTTTATCCAGTTTGCCAGTCTGTCTTTTAATGGGAGCATCGAGTCCATTTACATTTAAGGTTAATATTGCTATGTGTGAACTTAATCCTGTCATTATGATATTAACCGGTTATTTTGCTCGTGAGTTGATGCAGTTTCTTCCTAGCCTCGATGGTCTTTACATTTTGGCATCTTTTTGCAATGGCTGGTACCGGTTGTTCCTTTCCATATTTAGGGCTTCCTTCAGGGTCTCTTGTAAGGCAGGCCTGGTGGTGACAAAATCTCTAAGCATTTGCTTATCTGTAAAGGATTTTATTTCTCCTTCACTGATGAAACTTAGTTTGGCTGGATATGAAATTCTGGGTTGAAAATTCTTTTCTTTAAGAACGTTGAATATTGGCCCCCACTCTCTTCTGGCTTGTAGAGTTTCTGCCGAGAGATCTGCTGTTAGTCTGATGGGCTTCCCTTTGTGGGTAACCCGACCTTTCTCTCTGGCTGCCCTTAAGATTTTTTCCTTCATTTCAACTTTGGTGAATCTGGCAATTATGTGTCTTGGAGTTGCTCTTCTGGAGGAGTATCTTTGTGGCGTTCTCTGTATTTCCTGAATTTGAATGTTGGCCTGCCCTACTAGGTTGGGGAAGTTCTCCTGGATGATATCCTGAAGAGTGTTTTCCAACTTGGTTCCATTTTCCCCCTCACTTTCAGGCACCCCAATCAGACGTAGATTTGGTCTTTTTACATCATCCCATACTTCTTGCAGGCTTTGTTCATTTCTTTTTCTTCTTTTTTCTTTTGGTTTCTCTTCTCGCTTCATTTCATTCATTTGATCCTCAATCGCTGATACTCTTTCTTCCAGTTGATCGAGTCGGTTACTGAAGCTTGTGTATTTGTCACGTATTTCTCGTGTCATGGTTTTCATCTCTGTCATTTCGTTTATGATCTTCTCTGCATTAATTAGTCTAGCTGTCAATTCTTCCACTTTTTTTTCAAGATTTTTAGTTTCTTTGCGCTGGGTATGTAATTCCTCCTTTAGCTCTGAGAAGTTTGTTGGACTGAAGCCTTCTTCTCTCATGTCATCAAAGTCATTCTCTGACCAGCTTTGATCCGTTGCTGACGATGGGCTGCGCTCCTTTGCAGGGGAATATGGGGCTCTGATTTTTTGAATTTCCAGCTTTTCTGCCCTGCTTCTTCCCCATCTTTGTGGTTTTATCTGTCTCTGGTCTTTGATGATGGTGACGTACTGATGGGGTTTTGGTATAGGTGTCCTCCTGTTTGATAGTTTTCCGTCTGACAGTCAGAAGGACTGTCTGTTGGTCTGTTGGAGATTGCTTGAGGTCCACTCCAGACCCTGTTTTCCTGGGTATCAGCAGCAGAGGTTGCCGAAGATAGAATATTGCTGAACAGCGAGTGTACCTGTCTGATTCTTCCTTTGGAAGTTTCCTCTCAGGGGTGACTCCACCCTGTGAGGTGTGGGGTGTCAGACTGCCCCTAGTGGGGGATGTCTCCCAGCTAGGCTACTCAGGGGTCAGGGACCCACCTGAGCAGGCAGTCTGTCCGTTCTCAGATCTCAACCTCCGCGTTGGGAGATCCGCGGCTCTCCCCAAAGCTGTCAGACAGAGTCGTTTGCGTCTGCACCGTCCCCCGCTGCTTCTCCTATTGGACTTCAGTTGTGCGCTGTCCCTAGAGATGGAGTCTACAGAGACCGGCAGGCTTCCTTGAGCTGCTGTGAGCTCCACCCAGTTCGAGCTTCCCAGTGGCTTTGTTTACATACTTAAGCCTCAGCAATGGCGGGCGCCCCTCCCCCAGCCTCTCTTCTGCCTTCTGGATCGATCGTCTCAGACTGCTGTGTTAGCAGTGAGGGAGGCTCTGTGGGCGTGGCACCCTCCCGGCCAAGTGTTGTATATATTCTCCTGGTGTGCCTGTTTCCTTAAAGCGCAGTATTGGGGTGGGAGTTACCCGATTTTCCAGGTGTTGTGTGTCTCAGTTCCCCTGGCTAGGAAAACGGATTTCCTTCCCCCTTGCACTTCCAGGTGAGGCGATGCCTCGCCCTGCTTCAGCTCTCACTCGTCAGGCTGCAGCCGCTGACCAGCACCGATTGTCCGGCACTCCCTAGCGAGATGACCCCAGTACCTCAGTTGAAAATGCAGAAATCACCGGTCTTCTGTGTCGCTTGCGCTGCGAGTTGGAGACTGGAGCTGTTCCTATTTGGCCATCTTGCTCCGCCCCCTCGAGAAATCACTTGTGATGTGTGCATTCATCTCACAGATTCAAACTTTTTTTCAATTCAGCTGTTTGGGAATACTGTTTGAGTCCCTTCCGCCAATTGGCCTTTGGGAGTTCATTGAAGCCAATGGTGAAAAAGTGAACATCCCAGGATAAAAACTAGAAGGATCCTATCTGAGAAATGACTTTGTGATGTGTGCATTCATCTCGCAGAGCTAAGATTTTCTTTTCATTTAGCAGTTTGGAAACACTGTTTTTTTAAAATCTGTGATAAGTTATTTCAGAGTGCTTTGAGACCTATGGTGACAGAGGAAATAACTTCAGATTAAAACAAGAAAGAAACTTTCTGGGAAAGTCATTTGTAATATATGGATTCATATCACAGAGTTAAATATTTCTGTGGATTCTGCAGCTTGGAAACACTGTTTTTGTCCATTCTGCAAATGGACTTTTGGGAGCTGATTAAGGCCAGTGGTGAAAAACCAAATATCCCAGGATAAAAATTACATTTAAGGTATCTGGGAAACCACTTTGTGATGTGTGCCTTCATCTTGCAGAATTAAACCTTCCTTTTCATTCAGCATTTTGGAGACACTGTTTTTGTAGGCTGTGCTAAGGGATATTTGAAAGCGCATTGAGCATCTGTGGTGAAAAAAGAAATTTTGTCAGATAGAAACTATAAAAAAATAAGCTTTCTGAGAAACTGTTTTGTGATGTGTGCATTCATCTCACAGAATTAAATCTTTCTTTAGGTTCAGCAAGTTGGAAACACTGTTTTTGTCCATTGTGCAAATGGATATTTGGGAGCCCACAGAGGTCCATAGTGGAAAAGAGAATATCCCGGGATATAAACCATAAGGAAGCTATCTCAGAAACCACTCTGTGATGTGTGCATTCATTTCACAGAGTTAAACCTTTCTTTTCATAAAGCAGTTTGGAAAAAATGTTTTTGAAGAATTTGCAAACGAATATTTGGGAGCACATTGAGGCCTATGGTTAAAAAGGAGACATGTCCATATAAAAACAAGAAAGAAGCTTTCTGTAAAACTGCTTTGTGATGTGTAAATTCACCTCAAAGAGTTAAAACTGGCTTTGGATTCAACAGTTTGGAAACACTCCTTTTGTCCATTCTCTGAATGGACGTTTGGGACCTTATTGAAGCCAATGGCGAAAAAGCAAATATCCCAGGAAAAACACTACAATGAAGTCATCTGACAAATCACTTTGTGATGTGTGCACTCATCTCATTTCTTTTCATTCAGCAGGTTGGAAACACTCTGTCTGTAGCTTTGGAGAAGGGATATTTTTGAACACATTTAGGTGTATGGTGAAAAAAGAAACATCTTCAGATAAAAACAAGAAAGAAGCTTTCTGAGAAACTGCTTTGTGATGTGTGCATTCATCTCACAGTTAGACCATTTTTTTTGATTCTGCAGTTTGGGAACACATTTTTTGTCCATTCCATGAATGGATATTTGGGGGCTCGAGATCAATGGTGAAAAAGCGAATATCCCAGGAAAAAAACTAGAAGGAATCTATCTGAGAAACCGCCTTGTGATGTGTGTATTCACCTTGCAGAGTTAAATCTTTATTTTCATTGAACAGTTTGGCAACTCTGGTTTTTTAGATTCTGTGAAGGGATATGTCAGAGAGCTTTGAGGCCGATGATGAAAAGGGAAACATCTTCAGATAAAAACTTGAAGGAAGCTTTTTGAGAAACTGCTTTGTGATGTGTGCATTCATCTCACAGAACTAAAACTTTCTTTCAATTCAGCAGTTGAAAACACCAGTTTTGTCCATTCTGTGAATGGACATTTGGGAGCTTATTGAAGCCAAAGCTGAGAAAGCTAATGTTCCAGGATAAAATCTAGTGGAAGGTACCTGAGAAACCATTCTGTAATGTGTGCTTTCCTCTCGCAGTTTTAAACCTTTCTTTGGACTCAGCAGTTTGGAAACACCACTTTTTCCTTTCTGTGAATAGACATTTGAAAGCTCTTTGAGGCCAAAGGAGAAAAAGAGAATACCTCAAGATAAAAACTAGAAGGAGTCTATCTGAGAAGTTTCTTTGTGATGTGTGCATATATATTGCAGAGTTACGTTTTTCTTTTCATTCAGCAGTTTGGAAACTCTGATTTTGTAGAATCTGTGGAGGGATACCTGGGAGCACATTGAGGCCTATTGTGAAAAAGGAAATATTCAAATAAAAACTAGAAATAAGATTTATAAGAGACTACTGTGTGATGTGTGCTTTCATCTCAGAAGTATACCTTTCTTTGGATTCAGCAGTTTGGAAAAAATTGTTTTTACAGGATATGTGAAAGAATATTTGTGAATGCATTGAGGCCTACAGTGGAAAAGAAAACAACTTCAGAGGAAAACAAGAAAGAAGCTTTCTTAGAAACCACTTTGTGATGTGTGCATTCATCTCACAGATTTACATCATTTTTCAATTCAGCAGTTTGAAAACACTGTTTTAGTCCATTCTGCAAACTGATATTAGGGAGCTCATTGAGGTCAATGGTGAAAAAGGGAATATCCCAGGATAAAAACTAGAAGGAAAATACCTGAGAAACCACTTGTGATTTGTGCATTCATCTTGCAGCAGTTCATTCAGCAGTTTGGAAATATTTTTTTGTGTGGAATCTGCGAAGGTATATTTGGGACTGCATTGAGGTCAAAGGTGAAAAAGGAAGTATCTTCAGATAACAACTAGAAAGAAGCTTCCTGAGAAATTGCTTTGTGTTGTGTGCATTCATCTCACAGAGTAAAAACTGTCTTTGGATTCATCAGTTTGGAAACACTGTTTTTTCCCCATTCTGTTAATGGACATTTGGGAGCTTATTGGGGTCAATGGCAGAAAAGCAAACATCCAAGGATAAAAACTAGAAGGAAGCTATCCGAGAAACTGCTTTGGGATATGTGCATTCATCTCCCACAGTTAAACCTTTCTTTTCATTCAACACTGTTTAGAAAAACTGTTTTTGTAGAATCTGCAAAGGGTTATTTTGATCGTTTTGGGACATGGTGAAAAAGAAAACATCTTCAGATAAAAACAAGAAAGAACGTTTCTGAGAAACTGTTTGATGATGTGTGCATTCATCTCACAGATTAAACCTTTCTTATGATTCAGCACTTTGGAAGTACCGTGTTTATACAATCTGCAAAGGGATATTTGGTATCTCATTGAGGCTTAGGGTGAAAATGGAAACATCTTCAGATAAAATCTAGAAAGAAGCTTTCTGAGAAACTGCTTCATGATGTGTGCATTCTTCTCACAGTTTTAAACTATTTTTTATGTCAGCATGTTTCCTTTTTCACCATAGAAATAAATGCGCTCCAAAATATTAATA
Organism: Trachypithecus francoisi; assembly: GCF_009764315.1. Lineage (NCBI taxonomy): Eukaryota > Metazoa > Chordata > Mammalia > Primates > Cercopithecidae > Trachypithecus > Trachypithecus francoisi. The sequence continues at coordinate 194,990 of NW_022680482.1, read as the reverse complement.
TGCAGATTATAGACAAACAATGTTTCCAAATTGCTGAATAAAAAGAAAGGTTTAACTCTGCCAGGTGAATGCACACATCACAAAATGGTCTCTCAGATACCTTCCTTCTCATTTTTATCCTGGGATGTTCACTTCCTCATCATTGTTCTTAATGAGCTACCAAATGTCCATTTGCAGATTGGACAGAACCAGTGTTTCCAAACTGCTCTATCCAAAGAAAAGGTTAGCTCTGTAAGATGAATGGACACACTACAAAGCAGGCTCTCAAAAAGCTTTGTTGTACGTTTTATTTGAAGATGTTTCCTCTTTCACACTAGGCCTCAATACACTCCGAAATATCACTTCACAGGTGCTACAAAAACAGTGTTTCCAAACAGCTGAATGAAAAGAAAGGTTTAATTCTGTGAAATGAAGGCACACATCACAAAATGGTTTCTCAGATACCTTCCTTCTAGTTTTTTTCCTGGGATATTCACTTTTTCACAATTGGCCTCGAAGAGCGCCCAAATGTCCATTCGTGGAATCAACACAAACAGTGTTTCCAAGCTGCTCTATTGAAAGAAATGTTTACCTCTGTGAGATGAATGCAGACATCACAAAACCATTTCTCAGAAACCTTCTTTTTACTTTTTATCTGAAGATGTTAACTTTTTCACCATAGGCCTCAATACACTCCCAAATATCCCTTTGCAATTTCTACAAAAACAGTGATTCCAAACTGCTGAATGATAAGAAAATAAAAACTATGTGAGATTAATGGACATATCACAAAACTGTTTCTCAGATAGAGTCTTTCTTGTGTTTATCCTGGGAAATTCCCTTTTTAGCCATTGGCCTCAATGAGTTCCCAAATGTCCATTCGCAGAATGGAGAAAAACAGTGTTTCCACTCTGCTGATTCCAAAGAAATGTTTAACTCTCTGAGACTAATGCACTTCACAAAGTAGTTTCTAAGAAAGATTCCTTTTACTTTTTATGAGAACATGTTTCCTTTTTCATCATAGGCCTCAATGCACCCCCAAATATCCCTTCACAGGATATACAAAAACAATTTTTCCAAACTGCTGAATGAAAAGTTTAACCCTGCTAGATGAATTCACTCATCAAAAAGCGCTTTCTCAGATAGCTTCCTTCTAGTTTTTTTTACTGATATATTCACTTTTTTGCCTTTAGCCTCAATGATCTCTCAAATGTCCATTCACAGAATGGACACTTACAGTGTTTCCAAACTGTTGAATCCAAAGAAAGGTTTAACTCTGTGAGATGAATGAGGAAATCACAAAGCATTTCCTCAGAAATCTTCTTTATACTTTTTATGTGAACATGATTCCTTTTTCACCATAGACCTCAATGCGCACCCAAATATTCCTGCACAGATTCCACAAAAACAGTCCTCCCTAACAGCTGAATGAGAAGAAAGGTTTAACTCTGCAAGAGGAATTCACACATCACAAAGCATTTTTTCAGAGGGTTTCATTCTAGTTTTTATCCTGGGATATTCACCTTTTCACCATTGGCCTCAGTGAGCTCCTAAATGTCCATTCACAGAATGGACAAAAACAATGTTTCCAAACTGCTGAATCTAAAGAAAGGTTTAGCTCTGTGAGAAGAATGCATACATCACAAAGAGGTTTGTCATAAGGCTTCTTTCTGGTTTTCATTTTAAGGTGTTTCCTGTTTTATCATAAACCTCAAAGCTCTCCCAAATATCGTTTCACAGATTCCACCAAAACAGTGTTTCCAAATTGCTGAATGGAAAGAAAGGTTTAACTCCGTCAGGTAAAGGGACACATTGCAAAGTGGTCTCTCAGATAACTTCCTCCCAGTTTTCATTCTGGAATATTTGCTTCTTCACTTTGGCCTTAATGAGCTCCCAAATGCCCATTCACAGAATGGACAAAAACAGTGTTTCCAAACTGCTGAATGTGAATAAAAGTTTATCTCTGTGAGATAAATGCACACATCACAAAGTGGTTTTTCAGAAAACTTCTTTCTCGTTTTTATCTGAAGATGTTTCATTTTTCACTACAGGCCCCAATACACTCCCAAATATTAATTTGAAAGTTCTACAAAAGCAGGGTTTCCAAATTACTGAAGAAGAAGAAAGGCTTAAGTCTGTGACATGAATGCAAACATCACAAAGTGCTTTGTCAGATAGCTTCCTCCTAGTTTTCATCCTGGGATATTTGCTTCTTCACTTTGACCTTAATGAGCTCCCAAATGTGCATTTGCAGAATGGACAAAGACAGTGTTTCCAAACTGAGGATTCCAAAGAAAGTTTTATCTCTGTGAGATGAATACAAACGTCACAAGGCAGTTACTCAGAAAGCTTCTTTCTACTTTTATCTGAAGTTGTTTCCTATTTCACCATAGGCCCTAATGCATTCCCAAATATCCCTTCACAGACTCTACAAAAACAGTGTTTCCAAACTGCTGAATCAAAAGAAAGGTTTAATTCTGAGAAATGAAAAGACACATCACAAAGCAGTTTCTCAGATAGCTTCTTTCTAGTGTTTATTTTGGGATATTCCCTTTTTCATCACTGACCTCCCAAATGTCCATTCACAGAATAGACAAAAACAGTGTTTCCAAACTACTGAATCCAAAGCAAGGTTTAACTCTACGAGATGAATACAGATATCACAAATCAGTTTCTCAGAAAGCTTCTTTCTAGTTCTTATCTGAAGTTGTTTCCTTTTTCAGCATAGGCCTCAAAGCACTCTCAAATATCCCTTCTTACATCCTACAAAAACACTGTTTCCAAACTGCTGAATGAAAACAAAGGTTTAACTCTGTGAGATGATTGCACACATTGCAAAACGGTTTCTCAGATAGCTTTGTTCTAGTTTTTTTCCTGGGATATTCGATCTTTTGCGATACACCTCAATGGGTCCCCAAATGTCCCTTTTTAGAAAGGACAAAAACAGTGCTTCCAAACTGCTGAATCCAAATGAAGGTTTAGCATTGTGAGAATAATGCACACATCACAAATCTGTTTCTCATAACGTTTCTTTCTTGTTTTTATTTGAATATATTTATTTCCTTTTCTACCATAGACTTCAATGCACTCTAAAATACCCTTATGCAGATTGTACAAAAAGTGCTTCCAAAATGCTGAACAGGAAGAAAGGCTTAACACTGCCAGATAAATGCACACATCACAAAGTGGTTTCTCAGATAGCTTCCTCCTATTTTTAATCCTGGGATATTCACTTCTTCGCTATTGGCCTCAATGAGCTCCCAAATGTCCATTTGCTGTATGGACATAAATAGTGTTTCACAGAATGAACAAAAACAATGTTTCCAAACTGCTGAATCCAAAGAAAGGTTTAACTCTGTAAGATGAATGGACACATCACAAAGCAACGTCTCAGGAAGCTTCTTTCTACTTTTTATTTGAAGATGTTTTGTTTTTCACCCTAGGTGTCAATGCACTCACAAATATCACTTCGTAGTTTCTACAAAAACAGTGCTTCCAAATTGCTGAATGAAAGGAACAGTTTAACTCTGCCAGGTGAAAGCACCCATCACAAAGTGGTTTCTCACATAGCTTACCCCTAGTTTTCAACTTGGGATATTTTGTTCTTCACTTTGGCCTTAATGAGCTCCCAAATATCCATTCACAGAATGGACATAAACAGTGTTTGCAAACTGCTGAATCCAAAGAAAGCTTTATCTCTGTGAGATGAATGCACACATTACAAAGCAGTTTCTCAGAATCCTTCTTTCTACTTTTTAGCCAAAGACGTTTGCTTTTTCATCTTAGGCCTCTATGCACTCCAAAATATCACTTTAAAGGTGCCACAGCAGAAGTGTTTCCAAACTGATGAATGAGAAAAAAGGTTTAACTCTGTGACATGAAGTCAAACGTCACAAACTAGCTTCTCAGATAGTTTCCTTCTAGTTTCTATCCTTTGATATTTTCTTTTTTGCCTTTGGCCTCAGGAAGTTCCCAAATGTCCATTCACAGAATGGACAAATACAATGTTTCCAAACTGCTGCATCCAAAGAAAGGTTTAACTCTGTAAGATGAATGGACACATCACAAAGCAACGTCTCAGGAAGCTTCTTTCTACTTTTTATTTGAAGATGTTTTGTTTTTCACCCTAGGTGTCAATGCACTCACAAATATCACTTCGTAGTTTCTACAAAAACAGTGCTTCCAAATTGCTGAATGAAAGGAACAGTTTAACTCTGCCAGGTGAAAGCACCCATCACAAAGTGGTTTCTCACATAGCTTACCCCTAGTTTTCAACTTGGGATATTTTGTTCTTCACTTTGGCCTTAATGAGCTCCCAAATATCCATTCACAGAATGGACATAAACAGTGTTTGCAAACTGCTGAATCCAAAGAAAGCTTTATCTCTGTGAGATGAATGCACACATTACAAAGCAGTTTCTCAGAATCCTTCTTTCTACTTTTTAGCCAAAGACGTTTGCTTTTTCATCTTAGGCCTCTATGCACTCCAAAATATCACTTAAAGGTGCCACAGCAGAAGTGTTTCCAAACTGATGAATGAGAAAAAAGGTTAACTCTGTGACATGAAGTCAAACGTCACAAACTAGCTTCTCAGATAGTTTCCTTCTAGTTTCTATCCTTTGATATTTTCTTTTTTGCCTTTGGCCTCAGGAAGTTCCCAAATGTCCATTCACAGAATGGACAAATACAATGTTTCCAAACTGCTGCATCCAAGAAAGGTTTAACGCTTTGAGATGAATAGACACATCACAAAGCAGTTCCTCAGAAACCTCCTTCTACTTTTTATTTGAATATGTTTCCTTTCTCACCTAGGCCTCAATGCATTCCCAGATATCACTTCGCAGGCTCTACAAAAACAGTGTTTCCAAACTGCTGAATGAAAAGAAAGGTTTAACCCTGTGAGATGAATGCACACGCCACAAAGTGGTATCTCAGATAGCTTCCTTCTGCCTTTTATCCTGGGATATTCGCTTTTTGGACATTTGCCTCAGTGAGCTCCCAAATGTCCATTTGCAAAATGGACAGAAACAGTTTCTAAACTACTGAATCCAAGAAAGGTGAAACTCTCTAAGAGGAATGCATACATCACAAAGCAGTTTCTCAGACAACTTCTTTCTACTTTTTATTTGAAGATGTTTTGTTTTTCACCCTAGGTGTCAATGCACTCACAAATATCACTTCGTAGTTTCTACAAAAACAGTGCTTCCAAATTGCTGAATGAAAGGAACAGTTTAACTCTGCCAGGTGAAAGCACCCATCACAAAGTGGTTTCTCACATAGCTTACCCCTAGTTTTCAACTTGGGATATTTTGTTCTTCACTTTGGCCTTAATGAGCTCCCAAATATCCATTCACAGAATGGACATAAACAGTGTTTGCAAACTGCTGAATCCAAAGAAAGCTTTATCTCTGTGAGATGAATGCACACATTACAAAGCAGTTTCTCAGAATCCTTCTTTCTACTTTTTAGCCAAAGACGTTTGCTTTTTCATCTTAGGCCTCTATGCACTCCAAAATATCACTTTAAAGGTGCCACAGCAGAAGTGTTTCCAAACTGATGAATGAGAAAAAAGGTTTAACTCTGTGACATGAAGTCAAACGTCACAAACTAGCTTCTCAGATAGTTTCCTTCTAGTTTCTATCCTTTGATATTTTCTTTTTTGCCTTTGGCCTCAGGAAGTTCCCAAATGTCCATTCACAGAATGGACAAATACAATGTTTCCAAACTGCTGCATCCAAAGAAAGGTTTAACGCTTTGAGATGAATAGACACATCACAAAGCAGTTCCTCAGAAACCTCCTTCTACTTTTTATTTGAATATGTTTCCTTTCTCACCTAGGCCTCAATGCATTCCCAGATATCACTTCGCAGGCTCTACAAAAACAGTGTTTCCAAACTGCTGAATGAAAAGAAAGGTTTAACCCTGTGAGATGAATGCACACGCCACAAAGTGGTATCTCAGATAGCTTCCTTCTGCCTTTTATCCTGGGATATTCGCTTTTTGGACATTTGCCTCAGTGAGCTCCCAAATGTCCATTTGCAAAATGGACAGAAACAGTTTCTAAACTACTGAATCCAAAGAAAGGTGAAACTCTCTAAGAGGAATGCATACATCACAAAGCAGTTTCTCAGACAACTTCTTTCTACTTTTTATTTGAAGATGTTCCCTTTTACACCATTGCCCTCAATGCACTCCCAAATATCCCTTCGTAGGTTACACAATAACAAAATTTCCAAACTGCTGAATGAAAGAAAGGTTTAACTCAGTGAGATGAACGCACACAACACAAAACGGTTTCTCAGGTAGATTTCTTCTTGTTTTTATCCTGTGATATTTCTTTTTCCGTCATGGGTCTCAAAGGTCTCCCAAATGTCCATTCACAGAATGAACAAAAACAATGTTTCCAAACTGCTGAATCCAAAGAAAAGTTTCACTCTGTGAGATGAATGCACACATCATAAAGCAGTTTCTCAGAAAGCTTCTTTCTACTTTATATCTGAAGATGTTAAATTTTTGACCATAGGCATCCAAGCATTTCCAAAAAGCCCTTCACAGATTATACAAAAACACTGTGTGCAAACTGCTGAATGAAAAGAAAAGCTTAACTCTACGAGATGAATACACACATTAAAAAGCACTTTCTCAGATAGCTTCAGTCTAGTTTTTATCCTGGGATATTCGTTTTTTGCCATTGGCCTCAGTGAGCTCACGAATGTCCATTCCCAGAATGGACACAGACAGTGTTTCCAAACTGTTGTATACAAAGAAAGGTTTAACTCCGTGAGATGAATGGACACATTACAAAGCAGTTTGTCAGAAAGCTTCTTTCTACTTTTAATCTGAAGATGTTTCTTTTTTCACCATACGTCTCATTGCACTCACAAATATCACTTTGCAGGTTCTACAAAAACAGTATTTCCAAACAGGTGAATGAGAAGAAATATATAACTCTGCAAGATGAATGCACACATCACAAAGTGGTTTCTCAGATAGCTTCCTTCTAGTTTTTATCCTGATATATTCCCTTTTACACCTTTGCCCTCAACGAGCTCCCAAATATCCACTAACAGAATGGACAAAAACATGGTTTCCAAACTCCTGAATCCAAATAAAAGTTTACCTATGTGTGATGAATTAACACATGACAAAGCAGTTCCTCAGAACACTTGTTGGTACTTTTTATATGAACACGTTTCCTTTTTCACCATAGTCCTTAATGTGCCCCCCAATGTCTCTATGCAGATTTTATAAAGCAGAGTTTCCAAACAGCTGAATGAAAAGAAAGTTTAACTCTGTGAAATGAATGCAAAAATCACAAAGCAGTCTCTCAGATAGCTTCCTTCTAGTTTTAATACTTGGATATTCACTTTTTTGCCATTGGCCTGAGAGAGCTCACAAACGTCTATTTGCAGAATGGACAACAATGTTTTTTCCAAACTTCTGATTCCAAAGAAATGTTTAACTCCTTGAAATGAATGCAAACGTCACAAAGTAGTTTCTCACAAAGCTTCTTTGTACTCTTTATCTGAAAATGTTTCCTATTTCATTAAAAGCCACAAGGCCCTCCCAAATATCCATCTACAAAAACAGTGTTTCCAAACTGCTGAATCCACAGAACGGTTTAACTCTTTGAGATAAATGTACACATCACAAAGCATTTTCTCAGAAATCTTCTTTCTTGTTTTTATCTAAAGATGTTTTCTTTTTCTCCATATGTGTCAATGTACTCCCCAATATCCCTATGCAGATTTTACAAAACCAGTGATACAAAACTACTAAATTAAAAGAAATGTTTATCTCTGTGAGATGAAACCACACTTCACAAGCCAGTTCCTCAGAGAGCTTCTTTGTAGTTTTTATCATGAGATATTCACTTTTTCACCATTAGATTCAGTGAGCTCCCAAATGTGCATTTATAGAATGGGCAAGAGCAGTGTTTCCAAACTGGGGATTCCAAGCAAATGTTTAGCTCTGTGAGATGAAAGTACACAAGAGAAAGCAGTTTCTCTGAAAGCTACTTTCTAGTATTTATTTCAAGATATTTTCTTTTTCTTCCAGGGCTCAAAGTGCTCCCAAATTTCCCTTCGCGTATATTTGTGTGTGTGTGTGTGGTTTTAAACTTTTTTTAATATATACTTTAAGTTCTAGGGTACATGTGCATAACGTGCAGGTTTATTACATATGTATACTTGTGCCATGTTAGTGTGCTGCACCCATCAACTCATCAGCACCCATCAACTCGTCATTTACATCAAGTATAACTCCTAATGCAATCCCTCCCCTATCCCCCTACCCATGATAGGCCCCGGTGTGTGATGTTCCCTTTCCAGAGTCCAACTGATCTCATTGTTCAGTTCCCACCTATGAGTGAGAACATGCGGTGTTTGGTTTTCTGTTCTTGTGATAGTTTGCTGAGAATGATGGTTTCCAGCTGCATCCATGTCCCTACAAAGGACATGAACTAATCCTTTCTTATGGCTGCATAGCATTCCATGGTGTATATGTGCCACATTTTCTTAATCCAGTTTGTCACTCATGGACATGTGGGTTGATTCCAAGTCTTTGCTATTGTGAATAGTGCCACAATAAACATATGTGTGCATGTGTCTTTATAGCAGCATGATTTATAACCCTTTGGGTATATACTCAGTAATGGGATGGCTGGATCATATGGCATTTCTAGTTCTATTTCCTTGAGGAATTCCCATACTGTTTCCCATAATGGTTGAACTAGTTTACAATCCCACCAATAGTGTAAAAGTGTTCCAATTTCTCCACATCCTCTCCAGCACCTGTTATTTCCTGACATTTTAGTGATTACCATTCTAACTGGTGTGAGATGGTATCTCATTGTGGTTTTGATTTGCATTTCTCTGGTGGCCAGTGATGATGAACATTTTTTCATGTGTTTGTTCGCTGTATGAATATCTTCTTTTGAGAAATGTCTATTTATATCTTTTGCCCACAGCCCTTCATGCTAAAAACGCTCTATAAATTCGGTATTGATGGAACATATCTCAAAATAATAAGAGCTATTTATGACAAACCCACAGCCAATATCATACTGAATGGGCAAAACCTGGAAAAATTCCCTTTGAAAACTGGCACAAGACAGGGATGCCTTCTCTCACCACTCCTATTCAACATAGTGTTGGAAGTTCTGACTAGGGCAATCAGGCAAGAGAAAGAAATCAAGGGTATCCAGTTAGGAAAAGAAGAAGTCAAATTGTCCCTGTTTGCAGATGGCGTGATTGTATATTTAGAAAACCCCATTGTCTCTGCCCAAAATCTCCTTAAGCTGATAAGCAACTTCAGCAAAGTCTCAGGATACAAAATTAATGTGCAAAAATCACAAGCATTCTCATACACCAGTAACAGACAAACAGAGAGCCAAATCATGAATGAACTTCCATTCACAATTGCTTCAAATAGTATAAAAAACCTAAGAATCCAACTTACAAGGGATGTAAAGGACCTGTTCAAGGAGAACTTCGAACCACTGCTCAGTGAAATAAAAGAGGACACAAAAAAATGGAAGAACATACCATGCTCTTGGATAGGAAGAATCAATATCATGAAAATGGCCATACTGCCCAAGGTTATTTATAGACTCAATGCCATCCCCATCAAGCTACCAATGAGTTTCTTCACAGAATTATAAAAAACTGCTTTAAAGTTCATATGTAACCACAAAGGAGCCCACATTACTAAGACAATCCTAAGTCAAAACAACAAAGCTGGAAGCATCATGGTACCTGACTTCAAACTATACTACAGGGCTATGGTAACCAAAACAGCATGGTACTGGTACCAAAACAGAGATATAGACTAATGGAACAGAACAGAGTCCTCAGAAATAATACCATGCATCTAGAGCCATCTGATCTTTGACAAACCTGAGAAAAACAAGAAATGGGGAAAGGATTCCCTATTTAATAAATGGTGCTGGGAAAATTGGCTAGCCATAAGTAGAAAGCTGAAACTGGATCCTTTCCTTACTCCTTATACAAAGATTAATTCAAGATGGATTAGAGACTTAAATGTTAGACCTAATACCATAAAAACCCTAGAAGAAAATCTAGGTAGTACCATTCAGGACATAGGCATGGGCAAGGACTTCATCTCTAAAACACCAAAAGCAATGGCAGCAAAAGCCAAAATTCACAAATGGGATCTACTTAAACTAAAGAGCTTCTGCATAGCAAAAGAAACTACCATCAGAGTGAACAGGCAACCTACAGAATGGGAGAAAATTTTTGCAATCTACTCATCTGACAAAAGGCTAATATCCAGAACATACAAAGAACTCAAAGAAATTTACAAGAACAAAACAACCCCATCAAAAAGTGGGCAAGGATATGAACAGACATTTCTCAAAAGAAGACATTCATACAGCCAACAGACACATGAAAAAATGCTCATCATCACTCGCCATCAGAGAAATGCAAATCAAAACCACAATGAGATACCATCTCAAACCAGTTAGAGTGGCAATCATTAAAAAGTCACGAAACAATAGGTGGTGGAGAGGATGTGGACAAATAGGAACACTTTTACACTGTTGGTGGGATTGTAAACTAGTTCAACCATTATGGAAAACAGTATGGCAATTCCTCAAGGATCTAGAACTAGATGTACCATATGACCCAGCCATCCCATTACTGGGTATATACCCAAGGATTATAAATCATGCTGCTCTAAAGACACATGCACACGTATGTTTATTGCGGCACTCTTCACAATAGCAAAGACTTGGAATCAACCCAAATGTCCATCTGTGACAGACTGGATTAAGAAAATGTGGCACATATACATCATGGAATACTATGCAGCCATAAAAAAGGATGAGTTTGCATCCTTTGTAGGGACATGGATGCAGCTGGAAACCATCATTCTTAAGAAACTATCACAAGAACAGAAAACCAAGCACCGCATGTTTTCACTCATAGGTGGGAAGTGAACAATGAGATCACTTGGACTCGGGAAGGGGAACATCACACACTGGGGCCTATCATGGGGAGGGGGGCGGGGGAGGGATTGCATTGGGAGTTATACCTGATGTAAATGACGAATTGATGGGTGCTGACGAGTTGATGGGTGAAGCACACCAACATGGCATAAGTATACATATGTAACAAACCTGCACTTTATGCCCATGTACCCTAGAACTTAAAGTATAATAATAATAAATTAAAAAATAAATGAAAGAAGCTTTCTGAGAAAGTGCTTTGTGATGTTTACTTTCATCTTGTGGAGTTAAGCCTCTCTTTATATTGCGCATTGGGAACACTATCTTTGACATATACACAAATGGATTTTTGGTGGCACCTTGAGGCCTATGGAGAAGAAGGAAATATATTCAGATGACCACTGGAAAGAAGCTCTCAGAGAAACTGCTTTGTGATTTGTGCATTCATTCCATAGAGTTAAGTGTCTCTTTTGATTGAGCAGTTTGAAATCACTCTTTTTGTGGAATATGAGAAGGGATTTTGGGAGTGCATTGAAGCCTATGGTGAAAAGGGAGATATCCTCAGACAAAAACTGGAAAGACGCTTTGCAGGAAACTGCTTTTTGATGTGTGAATTCATCTTGCAGAGTTAAACCTTTCTTTTCATTGAGCAGTACGGTAACAATGTTTTTATGGAATCTGCAGAGGGATCTTCAGAAGCACATTGAGGCCTATGGTGAAAAAGGAAATATCTTCAGATAAAAACTGAAGAAAAGCTTTCTGAGAAATTGATTTGTGATGTGTGAATTCATCTTTTAGTGTTAAACATCTATTTTGATTAAGCAGTTTGGAATCACTGTTTTTGTGGAATATGAGAAGGGATATTTGGGAGTGCATTGAAGCCTATGGTGAAAAAGGAAATATCCTCAGATAAAAATTATATAAACGCTTTCCAAAAAGCTACTTTGTGTTGTGAGAATTCACCTCATAGAGGTAAACTTTTCTTTTCATTGAGCAGTTTGGTATCACTGTTTGTGTGGAATCTGCAAAGGGATATTTGGGAGCAGTCTGAAGCCTATGTGAACAGTGAGGCATCACTGTTTTTGTGGAATATGAGAAGGGATATTTTGAAGTGAATTGAAGCATATGGTGAAAAATGAAATACCCACAGATGAAAAGTACAAAGAAGCTTTCTGAGAAACTGGTTTGTGATGTGTGAATTCATTTCACAGAGTTACACCTTTCTTTTCATTGAGCAGTTTGATAATACTGTTTTTGCAAAATTGCAGTGGGGTATTCAGTAGCCCATTGAGGCCTACTGTGAAAAAGGGAACATCCTGAGACAATAGCTGGAAATAAGAATTCTGAGACACTCCTTTTGTGATGTGTGCATTCATTTCATGGAGTTACACCTTTCTGTTGAGGGAGTAGTTTGGCGTCAATGTTTTTGTGGAATCTCAGAAGGGATATTTTGGAGTGCATTGACGCCTATGGGGAAATAGGAAATATTCTCAGATTACAACTACAAAGAAACTTTCTGAGAAATTGGTTTGTGATGTTTGAATTCATATCACAAATGTAAACCTTTCTTTTCATTGAGCAGTATGGTAGCACTGTTTTTGTGGAATCTACAATGGCATATTTGGGAGCACATTGAGGCCTATGCTGAAAAAGGAAATATCTTCAAATGAAAACTGAACAGAAGCCTTCTGAGAAACTCCTTAGTGATGTGTGCATTCTTCTCATAGCGTTATACCTTTCTGTCAAACAGGAGTTTGGCATCAATGTTTTTGTGGAATCTCAGAAGGGATATTTTGTAGTGCATTGAAGCCTATGGTGAAAAGGAGATATCCTCAGACAAAAACTGGAAAGACGCTTTGCAGGAAACTGCTTTTTGATGTGTGAATTCATCTTGCAGAGTTAAACCTTTCTTTTCATTGAGCAGTACGGTAACAATGTTTTTATGGAATCTGCAGAGGGATCTTCAGAAGCACATTGAGGCCTATGGTGAAAAAGGAAATATCTTCAGATAAAAACTGAAGAAAAGCTTTCTGAGAAATTGATTTGTGATGTGTGAATTCATCTTTTAGTGTTAAACATCTATTTTGATTAAGCAGTTTGGAATCACTGTTTTTGTGGAATATGAGAAGGGATATTTGGGAGCGGATTGAAGTCTATGTTGAAAAGGGAAATATCCTCAGATAAAAATTATATAAACGCTTTCCAAAAAGCTACTTTGTGTTGTGAGAATTCACCTCATAGAGGTAAACTTTTCTTTTCATTGAGCAGTTTGGTATCACTGTTTGTGTGGAATCTGCAAAGGGATATTTGGGAGCAGTCTGAAGCCTATGTGAACAGTGAGGCATCACTGTTTTTGTGGAATATGAGAAGGGATATTTTGAAGTGAATTGAAGCATATGGTGAAAAATGAAATACCCACAGATGAAAAGTACAAAGAAGCTTTCTGAGAAACTGGTTTGTGATGTGTGAATTCATTTCACAGAGTTACACCTTTCTTTTCATTGAGCAGTTTGATAATACTGTTTTTGCAAAATTGCAGTGGGGTATTCAGTAGCCCATTGAGGCCTACTGTGAAAAAGGAAACATCCTGAGACAATAGCTGGAAATAAGAATTCTGAGACACTCCTTTTGTGATGTGTGCATTCATTTCATGGAGTTACACCTTTCTGTTGAGGGAGTAGTTTGGCGTCAATGTTTTTGTGGAATCTCAGAAGGGATATTTTGGAGTGCATTGACGCCTATGGGGAAATAGGAAATATTCTCAGATTACAACTACAAAGAAACTTTCTGAGAAATTGGTTTGTGATGTTTGAATTCATATCACAAATGTAAACCTTTCTTTTCATTGAGCAGTATGGTAGCACTGTTTTTGTGGAATCTACAATGGCATATTTGGGAGCACATTGAGGCCTATGCTGAAAAAGGAAATATCTTCAAATGAAAACTGAACAGAAGCCTTCTGAGAAACTCCTTAGTGATGTGTGCATTCTTCTCATAGCGTTATACCTTTCTGTCAAACAGGAGTTTGGCATCAATGTTTTTGTGGAATCTCAGAAGGGATATTTTGTAGTGCATTGAAGCCTATGGTGAAAAAGGAAATATCCTCAGATTACAACTATAAAGAAGCTTTCCAAGAAACTGGTTTGTGATGTGGGATTTCATCTAACAGAGTTAAACCTTTGTTTTCATTGAGCACTTTGGCAGCACTGTTTTTGTGGAATCTGCAAAGGATAATCAGGAGCGCCTAGAGGCCTATGGTGAAACAGGAAATAACTTCAGATTAAAAATGGAGAAAAGCTTTCTCAGAAACTGTTTTGTGATATGGGCATTCATCTCATAGAGTTAAACCTTTCTCTTGATTGAGCAATTTGCTAACACTATTTTCGTGGAATCTGCAATGGGATATTCGGGAGGGTATTGAGGCCGATGATAATAAAGGAAACAACCTCAGATAAAAACTTAAAAGAAGCTTTCTGAGAAACTACTTTGTGATGTGTGAATTCATCTCACAGAGTTACACAAATCTTTCATGGAGCCGTCTGCTAGCACTGTTTTTGTGGAAGCTGACAAAGGATATTTCTGATTGCTTTGAATCCTATCATGGCAAAGGAAATATCCACAGATAAAAACTGGAAACAAGCTTCCTAAGAAAGTGCTTTGTGATGTGTGAATTCATCTCACAGAGTTACACCTTACTTTTCGTGGAGCAGTTTATAACACTGTTTTTGTTTATTCTGCAATGGGATATTGCGAGCGTATTGAGTGCTATAGTGAAAAAGGAAATATCTTCAGGCAAATACTGGAGAGAAACCTTTGGAGAAACTGCTTTGTGATGTGCAAATTTATCTCACAGAGTTACACCACTCTTTCATTGAGCAGTTTATTAACACTGTTTTCACAGAATCTACAATTTGATATTCTGGAAGACAGTGATGCCTATGGTGGCAAAGGAAATATCCTCAGATAAAAACTCGAAAGAAGCTTTCTGAGTAACTGCTTTGTGATGTGTGAATTCATCTCAGAGTTACTCCATTCCTTTCATGGAGTAGTTTGGTAGCACTGCGTTGTGGAAACTGAGAGGGGATATTTTGTATTGCACTAAAGCTCATGGTGGAAAAAGAAACCTCCTCAGAAAAAAACTAGAAAGAAATTTTCTGAGAAACTGCTTTTTATGTGTGAATTCATCTCACAGAGTTACACCTTTCTTTACATTGAGCAGTTTGCTAACTGTTTTCTTGGAATCTGCCATGGGATATTCAGAGGGCACTGAGTTCTATGGTGAAAAATGAAATATCCTCAGATAAAAACTGGAAAGAAGCCTTCTGAGAATCTACTTTGTGTCGAGTGAATTCATCTCACAGAGTTTCACCTTCTCTACATTGGGCAGTTTGCCAACTCTGTTTTCATGGAATCTGCAGTGGGATTTTCTTAGGGCATTGAGTCCTATGGTGAAAAAGGAAGTAACCTCTGGTAAAAACTAGAAAGAAGCTTTCTGAGAAACTGCTTTGTGATGTGTGAATTCATCTCACTGAGTTAGACCATTCTTTTCATGGAGCTGTTTGGTATCACTGCTCTTGTGGAATCTGAGAAGGGATATTTTGTATCGCTTTGAAACCCATGGTGAAAAAGGAAATATCCTCAGATAAAAACTACAAAGAATATTTCTGAGAAACTGCTTTGTGATATGTGAATTCATATCACAGGGTTAAAACTTTCTTTATACTGAGCAGGTTGCTAACTCTGTTTTCGTGGAGTCTGCAATTTGATATTCTGAGGACATGGAGTCCTATGGTGAAAAAGGGAATATCCTCCGATAAAAACTGGAGAGAAGTCTTTTGAGAAATGGTTTTGTGATGCGGGAATTCATGTCACTTGTTACACTTTTCCTTTCATGGAGCAGTTTGCTAGCACTGTTTCTGTGGAATCTGAAAAGGTATATTTTGGATTGCTTTGAAGCCTTTGGTGCCAAAGGAGATATTCTTCCTCAGCTAAAAAGTTGAAAGAAGTTATCTGAGAAACAGTTTTGTGATGTGTGAATTCATCTCACAGAGTTACACTACTCTTTCATGGAGCCGTTTGCTAGCACTGTTTTTGTGGAAACTGAGAAGGGATATTTCTGATTGCTTTGAAGCCTATGGTGGCTAAGGAAATATCCTCAGATAAAAATTAGAAACAAGCTTTCTGAGAACCTGTTTGTAATGTGTGAATTCACCTCACTGAGTTACACCATTCTTTTCATGAAGCTGTTTGGTAGCACTGCTTTTGTGGAATCTGAGAAGGGATATTTTGTATTGCATTGAAGCCCAGGGTGAAAAAAGAAATATCCTCAGGTAAAAACTACAAAGAATATTTCTGAGAAACTGCTTTGTGATGTGTGAATCCGTTTCACAGAGTTACAACTCTTTTTATACTGAGCAGGTTGTTTCCTCTGTTTTTGTGGTATCTACAATTTGATATTCCGTAGGCATAGAGTCCTGTGGTGAAAAATGAAATATCCTTGGGTAAAAACTGGAGAGAAGTCTTCTGAGAAATGGCTTTGTTTTGTGGGAATTCAACTCACAGTGTTACACTTTTCCTTTCATGGAGTAATTTGCTAGCACTGTTTCTGTGGAATCTGAGAAGGTGTATTTTGGATTGCTTTGAAGCCTATGGTGACAAAGGAAATATCCTCCCTCAGCTAAAAACTAAAAAGAAGCTTTCTGAGAAACTGCTTTGTGATGTGTGAAGTGTTACACCACTCTTTCATGGAGCCGTTTCCTACCACTGTTTTATGGAAACTGAGAAGGGCTATTTCTGTTCCCTTTGAAGCCTATGGTAACCAAGGAAAATCCTGAGATAAAACCTGGAAACAAGCTTTCTGAGAAACTGTTTTGTGATGTGTGAATTCATATCACAGAGTTACACCAATCTTTCATGGACCAGTTTGCTAGCACTTCTTGTGGAATATGAGAAGGGATATTATTGATCACTTTGAAGCCTATGCTGAAAAAGGAAATATTCTCTGATAAAAACTAGAAAGAGGCTTTCTGAGAAACTGTTTTGTGATGTGTGAATTCATCTCACAGAGTCACACCTTTCTTTTCATAGAACTGTTTGCTAACACTGTTTTTGTAAAATCTGCAATGGGATATACTGGAGGGCATTGAGGCCTATTTTGAAAACGGAAATATCCTCTGATAAAAAGTAGAAAGAAGCCTTCTGAGAAACTGCTTTGTGATGTCTGAATTCATTTCACAGAGGTACACTATTCTTGTCATGGAGCAGCTTGATACAACTGCCTCTGTGGAATCTGAGAAGGGGTATTTTGGATTGCATTGAAGCCCATGGTGAAAACGAAAACATCCTCAGACAAAAACTAGAAGGAAGCTTTCTTAGAAACTGCTTTGTGATGTGTGAATTCATCTCACAGGGTTATACCACTCTGTCGTGGAGCCATTGGCTAGCACTGTTTTTGTGGAATCTAAGGGGGTACATTTTGGATCGCTTTGAAGCCTATGGTGAAAAGGAAATATCCTCAGATAAAAACTAGAAACAAGCTTTCTGACAAACTGCTTTGTGATGTGTGAATTCATCTCACAGAATTATACCACTCTTTCATGGAGCAGTTTGCTAGCACTGTTTTTGTGGAATCTGAGAAGTAATATTTTGGATTGCTGTGAAGCCTATGATGATGAAGAAATGAAGGAAATATCCTCAAATAAAAACTAGAAAGTAGATTTCTGAGAAAGTGCTCTGTTATGTGTGAACTCATCTCGCAGAACTACACCTTTCTTTTCATGGAACAGTTTACTAACACTGTTTTCATGGAATCTGCAACGGGATATTGTGAGCACATTGAGTGTCATGATGAAAAAGGAAATATCCTGATAAATACAGGAGAGAAGCTTTCGGAGAACCTGCTTTGTGATTTGTGACTTCATCTCACAGAGTTGCAGCATTCTTTCATTAAGCACGTTGCTTACACTGTTTTCCCAGAATCTGCAATTTGATATTCAGGATTACATTGAGGCCTATGTTGAAAAAGGAAATATCCTCAGATTAAAACAATATAGAAGCTTTCTGGGAAACTGCTTTGTGATGTGTGAATACATCTAACAAAGTTACACCACTCTTTCATGGAGCAGTCTGTTTTCACCGCTTCTGGGGAATCTGAGAAGGGATATTTTGGATCGCTTTGAAACCTATGGTGACAAAGGAAATATCCTCAGATAAAAACTGGAAAGAAGCTTTCTGAGAAACTGTTTTGTGATGTGTGAATTCATCTCACAAAGTTACACCATTCTTTTCATGGAGCAGTTTACTAGCGCTGTTTTCATTTAATCTGCAGTGGAATATTGTGAGTACATTGAGTGCTATGGTGAAAAAGGAATATCCTCAGATAAAAACTAGAGAGAAGCCTTCAGAGAAACTGCTTTATGATATGAGAATTTATCTCACAGAGTTCCACCTTTCTTTACGTTGAGCAGTTTGCTAACTCTGTTTTTGTGGAATCTGCAATGGGATATTCCAAGGGCATGGAGTCCTATGGTCCAAAAGGAAATATCCTCAGATAAAAACTGGAGAGAAGTGTTCTGAGAAACTTCTTTGTGATGAGTGAATTTATCTCACAGAGTTACATCTTTGGTTTCATGGAGCAGATTGCTAGCACTGTTTTTTTGGAATCTGAGAAGGGATATTTTGGATCGCTTTGAAGCCTGTCATGACAAAGGAAATATTGTGCCTCAACTAAAAACTTGAAAGAAGCTTTCTGAGATACTGCTTTGTGATGTGTGAATTCATCTCACAGAGTCACACCACCCTTTCATTGAGTAGTTTGCTAACACTGTTTTTGCAGAATCTGCAGTGGGATATTCTGGAGCACATTGAGGAGTATGATGAAAAAGGAAATATCATCTGATAAAAACTAGAAAGAAGCTTTGTGAGAAACTGCTTTGTGATGTGTGAATTCATCTCACAGAGTTACATCACTCTTTCATGGAGCAGTTTTCTATCACTTCTTTTGTGGAATCTGAGAAGGGATATTTTTGATCACTTTGAAGCCTATGGTGACAAAGGAAATATAATCAGAAAAGAACTCGAAGGGAGCTTTCTGAGAAACTGTTTTGTGATGTGTGAATTCATCACTCAGAGTTACACCTTTCTTTTCATGGAGCAGTTTACTAACTGTTGTCGTGGAGTCCGCAATGGGATATTGCGAGCCATTGTGTGCTATGGTGAAAAAGGAAATATCCTCAGATAAAACCTGGAGATAAGCCTTCAGAGAGACTGTTTTGTGACGTGTAAATTCATCTCACAGAGTTACACCAGTCTTTCATTAAGCAGTTTGCTAACACTGTTTTAGCAGAATCTGCAATGGTATATTCGGGAACGCATTGAGGCCTGTGTTTAAATAGGAAATATCCTTAGATACAAAGAGGAAAGAAGATTTCTGAGAAACTGCTTTATGATGTGTGAATTCAGCTCACAAAGATACACCTTTATTTTCATGGAACAGTTTACTAACGCTGTTTTCTTTTAATCTGAAATGGGATATTGCGAATGCATTGAGTGCTATGGTGGAAAGGGAAATATCCTAAAAAAACTGGAAGAAGCTTTCAGAGAAATTGCTTTGTGATGTGTGAATTCATCTGACAGAATTACACTAGTCTTTCATTGAGTAGTTTCCTAACACTATTTTCGTGGAATCTGCAATGAGACATTCGGGAAGGCATTGAGGCCAATGGTGCAAAAGGAAATGTTCTCAGATAAAAACTTGAAGGAACTTTCTGATAACCTGCTTTGTGATGTGTGAATGCATGTCACAGAGTTACACCAATCTTTCAAAGATCCGTTTGATAGCACTTCTTGTGAAATCTGAGAAGGGATATTTTTGATCACTTTGAAGCCTATGGTGACAAAGGAAATATCCTCCGATAAAAACTAGAAAGAAGCTTTCTGAGAAACTGCTTTGTGATGTGTGAATTCATCTCACAGAGTTACATCATTCTTTCATGGGGCAGTTTGCTAACACTGTTTTTGTGGAATCTATGAAGGGATATTTTGGATCGCTTTGAAGCCTGTCATGACAAAGGAAATATTGTGCCTCAACTAAAAACTTGAAAGAAGCTTTCTGAGATACTGCTTTGTGATGTGTGAATTCATCTCACAGAGTCACACCACCCTTTCATTGAGTAGTTTGCTAACACTGTTTTTGCAGAATCTGCAGTGGGATATTCTGGAGCACATTGAGGAGTATGATGAAAAAGGAAATATCATCTGATAAAAACTAGAAAGAAGCTTTGTGAGAAACTGCTTTGTGATGTGTGAATTCATCTCACAGAGTTACATCACTCTTTCATGGAGCAGTTTTCTATCACTTCTTTTGTGGAATCTGAGAATGGATATTTTGGATCGCTTTGAAGCCTATGTTGACAAAGGAAATATAATCAGAAAAGAACTCGAAGGGAGCTTTCTGAGAAACTGTTTTGTGATGTGTGAATTCATCACTCAGAGTTACACCTTTCTTTTCATGGAGCAGTTTACTAACTGTTGTCGTGGAGTCCGCAATGGGATATTGTGAGCCATTGTGTGCTATGGTGAAAAAGGAAATATCCTCAGATAAAACCTGGAGATAAGCCTTCAGAGAGACTGTTTTGTGACGTGTAAATTCATCTCACAGAGTTACACCAGTCTTTCATTAAGCAGTTTGCTAACACTGTTTTAGCAGAATCTGCAATGGTATATTCGGGAACGCATTGAGGCCTGTGTTTAAATAGGAAATATCCTTAGATACAAAGAGGAAAGAAGATTTCTGAGAAACTGCTTTATGATGTGTGAATTCAGCTCACAAAGATACACCTTTATTTTCATGGAACAGTTTACTAACGCTGTTTTCTTTTAATCTGAAATGGGATATTGCGAATGCATTGAGTGCTATGGTGGAAAGGGAAATATCCTAAAAAAACTGGAAGAAGCTTTCAGAGAAATTGCTTTGTGATGTGTGAATTCATCTGACAGAATTACACTAGTCTTTCATTGAGTAGTTTCCTAACACTATTTTCGTGGAATCTGCAATGAGACATTCGGGAAGGCATTGAGGCCAATGGTGCAAAAGGAAATGTTCTCAGATAAAAACTTGAAGGAACTTTCTGATAACCTGCTTTGTGATGTGTGAATGCATGTCACAGAGTTACACCAATCTTTCAAAGATCCGTTTGATAGCACTTCTTGTGAAATCTGAGAAGGGATATTTTTGATCACTTTGAAGCCTATGGTGACAAAGGAAATATCCTCCGATAAAAACTAGAAAGAAGCTTTCTGAGAAACTGCTTTGTGATGTGTGAATTCATCTCACAGAGTTACATCATTCTTTCATGGGGCAGTTTGCTAACACTGTTTTTGTGGAATCTATGAAGGGATATTTTGGATCACTTTGAATCCTATGGTGACAAAGGAAATATAATGAGATAAAAATTAGAAGGGATCTTTCTGAGAAACTGCTTTGTGATATGTGAATTCATCTCTCAGAGTTACACCTTTCTATTCATGGAGCAGTTTACTAACACTGTTGTTGTGGAATCTGCAATGCGATATTGCGAGTGCATTCAGTGGTATGGTGAAAAAGGAAATATTCTTAGATAAAAACTGGAGAGAAGCCTTTGGAGAAACTACTTTGTGATGTGCAAATTCATCACACAGAGTTACACCACTCTTTCATTGAGCAGTGTGCTAATGCTGTTTTCGCAGAATCGGCAATGGGATATTCAGGAGGGCATTGAGGACTATGGTTAAAAATGAAATAGCTTCACATAAAAACTAGAAACAAGCTTTCTGAGAAAGTGCTTTGTGATGAGTGAATTCATCTCACAGAGCAACACCACTCGTTCGCTAGCACTGTACTTATATAATATGAGAGGGATATTTTGGATCACTTTGAAGCCTATGGTGACAAAGGAAATATTCCCAGATATAAACTAGAAAGAAGCTTTCTGAGAAACTGCTTTGTGGTGTGTGAATTGATCTCACAGAGTTACACCATCCTTTTCATGAAGCAGCTTGTTAACACTGCTTCTCTAGAATCTGAGAAGGGATACTTTGGATTGGATTGTAACCCATGGTGAAAAAGGAAATATCCTCAGATAAAAACTAGAAAGAAACTTCTCAGAGACTGCTTTGTGATGTGCGAATTCATGTCACAAAATTACACTACTCTTTCATGAAGCAGTTTGCTAGAACTGTTTTTGCGGAATGTGAGAAGTGATATTTTGGATCACTTTGAAGCCTATGGTGACAAAGGAATATCCTCCGATAAAAACTAGAAAGAAGCTTTCTGAGAAACTGCTTTGTGATGTGTGAATTCATCTCACAGAGTTACATCATTCTTTCATGGGGCAGTTTGCTAACACTGTTTTTGTGGAATCTATGAAGGGATATTTTGGATCACTTTGAATCCTATGGTGACAAAGGAAATATAATGAGATAAAAATTAGAAGGGATCTTTCTGAGAAACTGCTTTGTGATATGTGAATTCATCTCTCAGAGTTACACCTTTCTATTCATGGAGCAGTTTACTAACACTGTTGTTGTGGAATCTGCAATGCGATATTGCGAGTGCATTCAGTGGTATGGTGAAAAAGGAAATATTCTTAGATAAAAACTGGAGAGAAGCCTTTGGAGAAACTACTTTGTGATGTGCAAATTCATCACACAGAGTTACACCACTCTTTCATTGAGCAGTGTGCTAATGCTGTTTTCGCAGAATCGGCAATGGGATATTCAGGAGGGCATTGAGGACTATGGTTAAAAATGAAATAGCTTCACATAAAAACTAGAAACAAGCTTTCTGAGAAAGTGCTTTGTGATGAGTGAATTCATCTCACAGAGCAACACCACTCGTTCGCTAGCACTGTACTTATATAATATGAGAAGGGATATTTTGGATTGCTTTGAAGCTTATGGTGACAAAGGAAATATTCCCAGATATAAACTAGAAAGAAGCTTTCTGAGAAACTGCTTTGTGGTGTGTGAATTGATCTCACAGAGTTACACCATCCTTTTCATGAAGCAGCTTGTTAACACTGCTTCTCTAGAATCTGAGAAGGGATACTTTGGATTGGATTGTAACCCATGGTGAAAAAGGAAATATCCTCAGATAAAAACTAGAAAGAAACTTTCTCAGAGACTGCTTTGTGATGTGCGAATTCATGTCACAAAATTACACTACTCTTTCATGAAGCAGTTTGCTAGAACTGTTTTTGCGGAATGTGAGAAGTGATATTTTGGATCACTTTGAAGCCTATGGTGACAAAGGAAATATCCTCAGATAAAAAACTTGAAAGAAACTTTCTGATAAACTGCTTTGTGATGTGTGAAATCATCTCACAATGTTACACCGTTCTTTTCATGGTGCAGTTTACTAACACTCTTTTTGTTTAATCTGCAATGGAATATTGCTAGTGCATTGAGTGCTATGGTGAAAAAGGAAATATCCTCAGATAAAAACTGAAGAGAAGCTTTCTGAGAAACTGCTTTGTGATTTGTGAATCCCCTTAACAGAGTTCCACCTTTCTTTACATTGAGCAGTTCGCTAACTCTATTTTCGTGGAATCTGCAATATAATATACTGAGGGCATTTAGTCCTATGATGAAAAAGGAAGTACACTCAGATAAAAACTGGAGAGCAGTGTTCTGAAAAACTTCTTTGTGATGAGCGAATTCATCTCACAGTGTTACCCCTTTGTTTTCATGGAGCAGTTTGCTAGCACTGTTTTTGTAGAATCTGAGAAGGAATATTTTGGATGACTTCGATGCCTATGGTGACAAAGGAAATATCCCCAGATAAAAACTAGTCACAAGCTTTCTGAGAAACTGCTTTGTGATATGTGAATTCAGCTCACAGAGTTACACCACTGCTTCATTGAGCAGTTTGCTAAGACTATTTTCGCAGAATCTGCAGTGGGATATTTTGGGACGCATTGAGCAGTACGGTGAAAACAGAAATATCATCAGATAAATACTAGAAAGAAGCTTTCAGAGAAACTGCTTTGTGATGTGTGAATTCGTCTCACAGAATTACATCATTCATGGAGCAGTTTGCTAGCACTGTTTTTGAGGAATCTGAGAAGAGATATTTTGGATCACTTTGAAGCCTATGGTGACAAAGAAAATCTCCTCAGATAAAAACTAGAAAGAAGCTTTCAGAGAAACTGCCCTATGATGTGTGAATTCATCTCACAGAGTTACACCACTCTTTCATGGAGGAGTTTGCTAGCACTGTATTTGTGGAATCTCAGAAGTGATATTTTGGATAGCATTGAATCCCATGGTGAAACTTGAAACACCCTCAGATAAAAACAAGGGAGAAATCTTCTCAGAAACTGCTTTGTGGTGTGTGAATTCATCTCACAGAGTTACACAATTGATTTCATTGAGAAGTTTGTCAGCACTGTCTTTGCAGAATTGACAATGGGATATACCGGACGACATTGAGGCCTGAAATATCCTCAGATAAAAAGAAGAAAGAAGCTTTATGAGAAACTTATTTGTGATGTGTGAATTCATCTCACAGAGTAACATTACTCTTTTGTGGAGCAGTTTGCTAGCACTGTTTTTGTGGAATCTGAGAAGTGGTATTTTTGATCACTTTGAAGTCTATGGTGACAAAGGAAATATTCTAAGATAAAACCCAGAAGGAAGCTTTATGAGAAATAGCTTTGTGGTGTGTGAATTCATCTCACAGTGTTACACAACTCTTTCATGGAGCTGAAGGCTAGCACTGTTTTTGTGGAATCTGAGAAGTGATACTTTGGGTCACTTTGAAGCCTATGGTGACAAAGGAAATCTTCTCAGATAAAAACTACAAAGAAGCTTTCAGAGAAACTGCTCTGTGATGTGTGAATTTGTCTCACAGATTACACCAAGCTTTCATGGAGGAGTTTGCTAGAACTGTTTTTGTGGAATCTCAGAAGTGATAGTTTGTATGGCATTGAATCCCATGGAGAAAAATGAAATAACGTCAGATAAATACTGGAGAGAAGCCTTCTCAGAAACGGCTCTGTGTTGTGTGAATTCATCAC
This sequence comes from Trachypithecus francoisi, assembly GCF_009764315.1. NCBI lineage: Eukaryota > Metazoa > Chordata > Mammalia > Primates > Cercopithecidae > Trachypithecus > Trachypithecus francoisi. The sequence continues at coordinate 169,988 of NW_022680482.1, read as the reverse complement.
ACAGAGTTACACTACTGCTTTCATTGAGAAGTTTGCTAACACTGTTTTTCCAGAATCTACAATGAGAAATACGACAGCACATTGAGGCCTGAGATATCCTCAGATAAAAACCAGAAAGGAGCTTTCTGAGAAACTGCTTTGTAATGTGTGAATTCATCTCACAGTGGCACACAACTATTTCATGGAGCAGATGGTAAGCACTCTTTTTCTGGAATCTGAGAAGGGATACTTTGGATTGCTTTGAAGCCTATTTTGATGAAGGAAATCTCCTCAGATAAAAACTAGAAAGAAACTTTCTAAGAAATTGCTCTGTGATATGTGAATTCATCTCACAGAGTTACACCACTCTTTCATGGAGGAGTTTGCTGGCACTGCTTTTGTGGAACTCAGAAGTGATAGTTTGGATGGCATGGAATCCCATGGTGAAAAATGAAATATCCTCAGACAATAACTGGAGAGAAGGCTTCTCAGAAATGGCTTTGTGTTGTGTGAATTCATCTCACAGAGTTACATGATTGCTTTCATTGAGAAGTTTGCTAATACTCTTTTCGCAGGATCTGCAATGAGATATACGGGGGCACATTGAGGCCTGAGATATCCTTGGATAAAAACCAGAAAGAAACTTTCTGAGAAACTGCTTTGTGATGTGTGAATTCGTCTCACAGAGTTACACTACTCTTTCATGGAGCAGTTTGCTAGAACTGTTTTGTGGAATCTGAGAAGGGATATTTTGGATCGCTTTGAAGCCTATTTTGACAAAGGAAATCACCTCAAATAAAAAGTAGAAAGAAGTTGTCTGAGAAACTGCTCTGTGATGTGTGAATTCATCTCGCAGAGTTACACCATGCTTTCATGGAGGAATTTGCTAGCACTGTTTTTGTGGAATCTCAGAAGTGATAGTTTGGATGGCATTGAATCCCATGCTGAAAAAAGAAATATCTTCAGACAAAAACTGGAGAGATGCCTTCTCAGAAACGACTTTGTGTTGTCTGAATTCATCTCACAGAGTTACACCATTGCTTTCATTGCGAAGTTTGCTAACACTCTTTTTGCAGAATCTGCAGTGAGATATAAGGGAGCACATTAAGGCCTGAAATATCCTCAGATAAAGAAAAGGAAGAAGCTTTCTGAGAAATTGCTTTGTTATGCGTGAATCCATCTCCCAGAGTTACACCACTCTTTCATGGAGGAGATTGCTAGCACTGTTTCTGAGGAACGTCAGAAGTGATATTTTGGATAGCCTTGAGTCCCATAGTGAAAAATGATACATCCTCAGATAAAAGCCGAGGAGAAAACTTCTCACAAACTGCTTTCTGGTTTTTGAATTCATCTCAGAGTGTTACACCATTGCTTTCATTTAGAAGTTTGCTAAAACTGCTTTCACAGAATCTGCAATGAGATATACCAGAGTGCATTGAGGCCTGAAATATCCTCAGATAAAACAAAGAAGGAAGCTTCCTGAGAAACTGCTTTGTGATCTGTGAATTCATCTCACAGAGTTACAATACTCATTCATGGAGCAGTTTGCTAGCATTGTTTTTGTCAATCTGAGAAGGGGTATTTTTGATCACTTTGAAGAATATGGTGACAAAGGAAATATCTTCAGATAAAAACCAGAAAGAAGCTTTCTGAGAAACTGTTTTGTGATATGTGAATTCATCTCACATTGTTACACAACTCTTTTATGGAGCAGGTGGCTAGCACTGTGTTTGTGGAATCTGAGATGTGACATTTTGGAATCGCTTTGAAGCCTATAGTTGCGAAGGAAATCTCCTCAGATAAAAAGTAGAAATAAGCTTTCTGAGAAACTGCTTCATGGTGTGTGATTTCATCTCACAGAGTTACACCACGCTGTCATGGAGGAGTTTGCTAGCAGTTTGTGGAATCTGAGAAGTGATATTTTGAATGGACTTGAATCTCAAAGTGAAAAATGAAATATTCTCAGATAAAAACTGGAGAGAAGCCTTCTCAGAACAGCTTTATGGTGTGGGAATTCATCTCACAGAGTTACACCATTGCTTTCCTTGAGAAGCTTGCTAACACTGTTTTCTCAGAATCTGCAATGAGATATACGAGAGCACATTGAAGCCTGAAATATCCTCAGATAAAAACAAGAAGGAAGTTTTCGGAGAAACTGCTTTGTGATGTGAGAATTTTTCTCACAAAATTCCTCCACTCTTTCATGGAGGAGTTTGTTAGTGCTCTTTTTTGGAATCTCAGAAGTGATATCTTTGATAGCATTGTATACCATGGAGAAAAATGATATATTCTCAGATAAAAACAGGAGAGAAGCCTTCTCAGAAACTTCTCTGTGGTGTGTGAATTCATCTCACAGAGTTTCAACATTGCTTTAATTGAGAAGTTTGCTAACACTGTTTTTGCACAATTTACAATGAGATAAATGGGAGCGCAGTGAGGTCTGAAATATCCTCAGATATAAACAAGAAAGACGCTTTACGAGAAACTTCTTTGTGATGTGTGAGTTCATCTTACAGAGTTACACTACTCTTTCTTGGAGCAGTTTGCTAGAACTGTGTTTGCAGAATCTGAGAACTGGTATTTTTGATTGTTTAAATCCTATGGGGACAAAGGAAATATCGTCAGATGAAACCCAGAAAGAAGCTTTGTGAAAAATGGCTTTGTGTTGTGTGAATTCATCTCACAGTGTTACACAACTCTCTTATGGAGCCATTTGCTAGCACTGTTTTTGTGGAATCTGAGAAGGGATATTTTGGATCACTTTGAAGCCTCTGGTGACAAAGGAAATATCTTCAGATAAAACCCAGAAATAAGCTTTGTGAAAAACGGCTTTGTGATGTGTGAATTCATCTCTCAGTGTTACACAAGTCTTTCATGGAGCCGTTTGCTAGAGCTGTTTTTCTGGAATTTGAGAAGTGATAGTTTGGGTCGCTTTGAAGTCTATGGTTGCAAAAGAAATCTCCTCAGATAAAAAGTAGAAGGAAGCTTTCTGAGAAATTGCTTTCTGATGTGTGAATTTACCTCACAGAGGCAAACCACGCTTTCATGGAGGAGTTTGCTAGCTCTGTTTTTGTGGAAGCTCAGAAGTGATATTCTGGATGGCCTTGATCCCATGGTGAAAAATGAGAGATCCTCAGATAAAAACTGGAGAGAAGCCTTCTCGGAAACTGCTTTGTGGTGTGTGAATTCATCTCACAGAGTTACACCATTGCTTTCATTGAGAAGTTTGCTAACACTGTTTTCACAGAATCTGCAATGGGATATATGGGAGCACATTGAAGCCTGAGATATCTCAGGAAAAAACAAGAAAGAAGCTTCCTGAGAAACTGCTTTTTGGTGTGTGAATTCATCTCACTGAGTTACACTACTCTTTCATGGAGCAGTTTGCTAGCTCTTTTTGTGGAATCTGAGAAGGGGTATTCTTGATCACTCTGACACCTTTGGTGACAAAGGAAATATTCTCAGACAAAAAGCAGAAAGAAGCTTTTTGAGAATCTGCTTTGGGATGTGTGAATTCATTTCACAGTGTTACACAACTCTTTCCTGAAGCCGTTTGCTAGTACTGTTTTTGTGGAATCTAACAAGGGATATTTTGGATCACTTTGAAGCCTATGGTGACAAAGGAAATCTCCTCAGACAAAAACCAAACAGTAGCTTTCTGAGAAACTGCTTTGTGATGTGTGAATTCATCTCACAGAGTTACACCACTCTCTCATGGAGGAGTTTGCTAGCACTGTTTTTGTGGAATCTCAGAAGTCATAGTTTGGATAGCATTGAATCCCATGGTGAAAAATGAAATAGCCTCAGTAAAAAAATGGAGAGAAACCTTCTCAAAAACTACTTTATGGTGTGTGAATTCATCTCACAGAATTACACCATTGCTTTCATTGAGAGATTTGGTAACACTATTTTTGTGGAATCTGAGGATTGATATTTTGGATTACTTTGAAGCCCATGGTGACAAAGGAAATCTCCTCAGATAAAAACTAGAAGGAAGCTTTCTGAGAAGCTACTTTGTGATGTGTGAATTCATCTCAGAGAGTTACACCACTCTTTCATGGAGGAGTTTGCTAGCACTGTTTTTGTGAAATCTCAGAACTGATATTTTTTATAGCATTGAATTCCATGGTGAAAAATGAAATAACTTCAGATAAAAACTGGAGAGGACTCTTCTCAGAAACTGCTTTATGGTTGTGAATTCATCACACAGAGTTACACCATTGCTTTAATTGAGAAGTTTGCTAACACTCTTTTTGTGGAATCTGAGGAGTGATATTTTTTATTGCTTTGAAGCCTATGGTGTCCAAGGACATATCCTCATATAAAAACTAGAGAAAACTTTTTGAGAAACTGCTTTGTGAAATATGAACTTATGTCACAGTGTTAGAGGACTGTTTTCCTTGAGATGTTTGCTAACAGTTTTCACGGAATCTGCAATGTGATGTATGAGAGCACATTGAGTCTGGTGCTTAAATAGGAAATATCTTCTGATAAAAACAGAAAAGAAGCTTTCTGAGCTACTGCTTTATGATGTGTGCATTCATCTCACTGAGTTACACCTTTCTCTTCATGTAGCAGTTTACTAAAACTGTTGTCGTGGAATTTACAATGGGATACTGTGAGCGCTTTGAGTGCTCTGGTGAAAAAGGAAATATCCTCAGATAAAAACTGAAGAGATGACTTTGGAGAAACTGCTTTGTGATGTGTAAATTCATCTCACAGAGTTACACCTCTCTTTCATTGAGCAGTTTGCTAACAGTATTTTTGTGGAATCTGCACTGGGATATTCTGGAGGGCATTGAGTCCGATGGAGAAAAAGGAAATGTTCTCAGATAAAAACTTGAAAGAAGCTTTCTGAGAAACTGTTTTGTGATGTGTGAATTTACTTCACAGAGTTACACCAGTCTTTCATGGAGCCATTTGTTAGCACTGTTTTTGTGGAATCTGAGAAGGTACATTTCTATTCGCTTTGAATCTGATATTGACAAAGGAAATATCCTCAGATAAAAACTGAAGAGATGACTTTGGAGAAACTGCTTTGTGATGTGTAAATTCATCTCACAGAGTTACACCTCTCTTTCATTGAGCAGTTTGCTAACAGTATTTTTGTGGAATCTGCACTGGGATATTCTGGAGGGCATTGAGTCCGATGGAGAAAAAGGAAATGTTCTCAGATAAAAACTTGAAAGAAGCTTTCTGAGAAACTGTTTTGTGATGTGTGAATTTACTTCACAGAGTTACACCAGTCTTTCATGGAGCCATTTGTTAGCACTGTTTTTGTGGAATCTGAGAAGGTACATTTCTATTCGCTTTGAATCTGATATTGACAAAGGAAATATCCTCAGATAAAAACTGGAACCAAGCTCTCTGAGAAACTGCTTTGTGATGTGTGCATTCATCTCACAGAGTTACACCATTCTTTTCATGGAGCAGTTTGTTAGCACTGCTTCTGTGTATTTGATAAGGGATATTTTGGATTGCATTGAAGCCCATGGTGAAAAAGGAAATATCCTCAGCTAAAAATTAGAAAGAAGCTTTCTGAGAAACAGCTTTGTGACGTGTGAATTCATCTCACCGAGTTACACTACTCTTTCATGGAGCAGTTTGCTAGCACTCTTTTTCTGGAATCTGAGAATGGATATTTTGCATCTCTTTAAAGCCTATGGTGACAATGGAAATATCCTCAGATAAAATTTAGAAAGAACCTTTCTGAGATATTGCTTTGTGGTGTTTGAATTCATCTCAGAAAAGTACATAGTTCTTTGTGTGGAACAGCTTACTAACACTGTTTTCGTTTAACCTGCAATGGGATATTCCAAGCGCATTGAGTGGTTTGATGAAAAAGGAAATATCCTCAGATAAGATCTAGAGAGAAGCCTTTGGAGAAACACCTTTGTAATGAGTGAATTCATCACATAGAGTTTCACCCCTGTTTTCATGCATCACTTTGCTAGTACTGTTTTTGTGGAATCTGAGAAGGGATATTTTGGATGGCTTTGAAGCCTATGGTGGCAAAGGAAATATCCTCAGGTAAAAACTAGAAATAAGCTTTCGGAGAAACTACTTTGTGATGAGTGAATTTGACTCACAGAGTTACAACTTTCTTTATACTGGGCAGGTTGCTAACTATGTTTTTGTGGAATATGCAATTTGATATTCCAAAGGCAGTGAGTCTTAGGGTGAAACAGGAAATATCCTCAGATAAATACTGGAGAGAAGTCTATTGAGAAACTGTTTTCTGATGTGGGAGTTGATCTCACACAGGCACACCAGTCTTTCTTGGAGCAGTTTGCTAGCACTGTTTTTGTGGTATCTGAGAAGGGATATTTTGGATGGCTTTGAAGCCTATGGTGACAAAGAAAATATAATTAGATAAAAAACAACAAGGAGCTTCCTGAGAAACTGCTTTGTGATGTGTGAATTCATTTCACAGAGTTACATCTTTCTTTTCATTCAACAGTTTACTACCACTGTTGTCATGGAATCTGCAATGGGATATTCGGAGTGCATTGGGTGCTATGGTGATAAAGGAAATATCTTCAGATAAAAAGTATAGAGAAGGACTTCGGAGTAACTACTTTGTGATGAGTAAATTCATCTCACAGAGTTACATCAATCTTTCATTGAGCAGTTTGCTAACCCTGTTTTCACGGAATCTGCAATGGGATATTCAGGAGGGCATTGAAAAAAGAAATATCCTCAGATAGAAACTAGAAACAATTTTCTGAGAAACTGCTTTGTGATGTGTGAATTCATCTCACAGAGTTACATCATTCTTTCATGGAGTCGTTTGCTAGCACTGTTCTTGTGGAATATGAGAAGGGATATTTTGGATTGCTTTGAAGATCATGGTGACAAAGGAAATATCCTCAGATAATAACTAGAAAGAAGCTTTCCGAGAAACTGCTCTGTTATGTGTGAATTCATGTCACAGAGTTACACCACGCTTTCATGGAGGAGTTTGCTAGCACATTTTTTGTGGAATCTCAGAACTGATAGTTTGGATGGCATTGAATCCCATGGTGGAAAATGAAATATCCTCAGACAAAAACTGGAGAGAAGGTTTCTCAGAAACTGCTTTGTGGTGAGTGAATTCATTGCACAGAGTTACACCAGTGCTTTCATCGAGAAGTTTGGTAACACTGTTTTTGCAGAATCTGCAATGAGATGTAACGGAGTGCATTGAGGCCTGAAATATCCTCAGAAAAAAAAAGAAAGAAGCTTTCTGAGAAACTGCTTTGTGATGTGTGAATTCATCTCATAGAGATACACTACTCTTTCATGGATCAGTTTGTTAGCACTGTTTTTCTGGAATCTGAGAAGGGGTATTTTTGATCACTTTGAAGCCTATGGTGACAATGGAAATATCCTCAGATAAAATCCTCAAAGAAGCTTTAAGAGAAACTGCTTTGTGATGTGTGAATTCAGCTCACAGTGTTACACAACTCTTTTTTTTTTTGAGATGGAGTCTCCCTCTGTCACCCAGGCTGGAGTACAGTGGCCGGACCTTAACTCACTGCAAGCTCCACCTCCTGGGTTTACGCCATTCTCCTGCCTCAGCCTCCCGAGTAGCTGGGACTACAGGCACCCGCCACCTCGCCCAGCTAGTTTTTTGTATTTTTTAGTAGAGACGGGGTTTCACCATGTTAGCCAGGATGGTCTCGATCTCCTGACCTTGTGATGCGCCTGTCTCGGCCTCCCAAAGTGCTGGGATTACAGGCTTGAGCCACCACGCCCGGCCAGTTACACAACTCTTTCATGGAGCCGATGGCTAGTACTGTTTTTGTGGAATCTGAGAGGTGATATTTTGGATACCTTTGAAGCCTATGGTTGCAAAGGAAATCTCCTCAGACAAAAACTAGAAAGAAGCTTTCAGAGAAACTGCTTTGTGATGTGTGAATTTATCTCCTAGAATTACACCATGCTGTCATGGAGGAGTTTGCTAGCACTGATTTGTGGAATCTCAGAAGTGATATTTTGGATCGACTTGAATCTCAAGGTGAAAAATGAAATATCCTCAGATAAAAACTGGAGAGAAGCCTTCTCAGAAACTGCTTTGTGGTGTGTGAATTCATCTCACAGTGTTACACCATTCTTTTCATTGAGAAGTTGCTAACACTGTTTCCACAGAATCTGCAATGAGATACATGCGAGTGCATTGAGGTCTGAAATGACCTTTGATAAAAACAAGCAAGAAGCTTTGTGAGAAATGGCGTTGTGATGTGTGAATTCATCTCACAATGTTACACTAATCTTTCATGGAGCCGTTTGCTAGCACTCTTTTTATGGAATCTGAGAAGGGGTATTTTTGATTTTGGGGAAGTCTATGGTGATAAAGGAAGCATCCTCAGATAAAAACCAGAAAGAAGCTTTCTGAGATACTGCTTTGTGTTTTGTGAATTCATCTCACAGTGTTACAAAACTCTTTCATGGAGCCGACAGATAGCACTCTTTTTGTGGAATCTGAGAGGTGATATTTTGGATTGCTTTGAAGCCTGTGGTTGCAAAGGAAATCTTCTCAGATAAAATCTAAAGAAGCTATCTGAGAAACTGCTTTGTTATGTGTGAATTCGTCTCACAGGGTTACACCATGCTGCCATGGAGAAGTTTGCTAGTACTGTTTTTGTGGAATCTCAGAAGTGACTTTTTGGATGGCCTTGAATCCCAAGGTGAAAAATGAAATATCCTCAGATATAAACTGTAGAGAACCCTTCTCAGAAACTGCTTTGTAGTGTGTGAAATAATCTCACAGAGTTACACCATTGCTTTCATTGAGAAGTTTGCTAACACTGTTTTTGCAGAATAAGCAATGAGATATACGAGAGCACATTGAGGCCTGAAATATCCTCAGATGAAAACAGGAGAGAAGCCTTCTCAGAAACTGCTTTGTGCTGTGAGAATTCATCTCAGAGAGTTACACTACTCTTTCATGGAGCAGTTTGCTAGCACTGTTTTTGTGGAATCTGAGAAGGGGTATTTTTGAACACCTTGAAACCTATGGTGACAAAGGAAGTATCCTCAGATAAAAACCAGAAAGAACCTTTAAGAGAAACTACTTTGTGGTGTGTGAATTCATCTCACAGTGTTACACAACTATTTCATGGAGCTGATGGCTAGCACTGTTTTTGTGGAATCTGAGAAGTGATATTTTGGATCGCTTTGAAGCCTATGGTTGCAAAGGAAATCTCCTCAGACAAAAACTAGAAAGAAGCTTTCTGAGAAACTGCTTTGTGATGTGTGAATTCATCTCACAGAGTTACATCACTCTTTCATGGATGAGTTTGCTCACACTGTTTTTGTGGAATCTCAGAAGTGATATTTTGGATGACTGTGGATCTCATGGTGAAAAATGAAATATCCTCAGATAAAAACTGAAGAGAAGCCTTCTCAGAAACTGCTTTGTGTTGTGTGAATTCATGTCACAGAATGACACCATTGCTTTCATTCAGAAGTTTGCTAAAACTGTTTTCGCAGAATCTATGATGAGGTATAAGGGAGTGCATTGAGGCCTGAAATTTAATCAGATATAAACAAGAAAGATGTTTTCTGAGAAACTGCTTTGTGATGAGTGAATTCATTTCATAGAGTTACACTAATCTTTCATGGAGCAATTTGCTAGAACTGTCTTTGTGGAATCTGAGAAGGGGTATTTTTGATTGCTGTGAAGTCTATGGTGACAAAGGAAATATCCTCAGGAAAAAACCAGAGAGAAGATTTCTGAGAAGCTGCTTTGTGATGTTTGAATTCATCCCACAGTGTTAAACAAGTCTTTCATGGAGCCGATTGTTAAAACTGTTTTTGTGGAGTCTGAGAAGGGATATTTTGGATCTCTTTGAAACCTATGGTTACAAAGGTAATATCCTCAGATAAAAACCGGATTGAAGTGTCCTGAGAAACTCCTTTGTCATGTGTGAATTCATCTCACAATGTTAAAAACTTTACTGGAGAAGCTTGTCACCACTGTTGCTGTGAAACCTCAAAAGTGATATTTTGGAAGGCCTTGAATCCCATGGTGAAAAATGAAAAATCCTCAGATAAAAACTAGAGAGAAGCCTTCTCAGAAGCGGTTTGTGTTGTGTGAATTCATCTCACAGAGTTACAGCATTGCTTTCATTGAGAAGTTTGCTAACAGTTTTTTTCGCAGAATCTGCAATGAGATATACGGGAACACATTGAGTCCTGAAATATCCTCAGAAAAAAACGAGAAAGAAACTTCCTGAGAAACTGCTTTGTGATGAGTGAATTCATTTCACAGAGTTACACTACTCTTTCACGGAGCAGCTTGCTGGCACTCTTTAGGTGGAATCTGAGAAGGGGTATTATTCATTGCTGTGAAGCCTATGGTGACAAAAGAAATATCCTCAGATAAAAATCAGAAAGAAGTTTTCTGAGACACTGCTTTGTGATGTGTAAATTCACCTCACAGTGTTACACAACGCTTTCATGGAGCCATTTGTTAGTATTGTTTTTGTGGAATCTGAGAAGGGATATTTTGGATCCCTTTGAAGTCTATGGTAACAAAGGTAATATCCTCAGATAAAAACCGGATTGAAGTTTCCTGAGAAACTCCTTTGTGATGTGTGATTCATTTCACAGTGTTACACAATTCTTGCATGGGGTGGATGGCTACCACTGTTTTTGTGGAATCTGAGAAGTGATATTTTGGATCACTTTGGAGCCTATGTTTGCAAAGGAAATCTCCTCAGATAAAAACTAGAAATAATTTTTCTGAGAAACTGCTTTGTGATATAAAATTCATCTCATAGAGTTACACCATTCTTTCATGGAGGAGCTTGGTAGCACTTTTTTTGTGGAATCTCAGATGTGATATTTTGGATGGCCTTGAATCACCATTGCTTTCATTGAGAAGTATGCTAACCCTGCTTTCGCAGAATCTGGAATGTGATATACAGGAGCACATTGAGGCCTGAAATACCCTCAGATTAAAACAAGAAAGAAACTTTCTGAGAAACTGCTTTGTGATGTGTGAATCCATCTCACAATGTTACACAACACTTTCAAGGAGCCGTTCACTAGCACTGTTTTTATGGAATCTGAAGAGTGATTTTTTGATTGCTTTGAAGTCTGTGATGAGAAAGGAAATCTCCTTATACAAAAACTAGAAAGAGGCTTTCTGAGAAACTACTTTGTGAAGTGTGATTTCATCTCACAGAGTTATACCACTCTTGCTTGGAGGAGCTTGCTGACACCGTTTTGTGGAATCTAAGAAGTGACAGTTTGGATAGCATTGAATCCCATGGTGAAAAATGAAATATCCTCAGATAAAAACAGGAGATAAATCTTGTCAGAAACTGCTTTGTGCTGTGTGAATTCATCTCAGAGAGTTACACTACTGTTTCATGGAGTAGTTTGCTAGCACTTTTTTTTTTTGTGGAATCTGAGATGGGGTATTTTTGATCACTTTGTAGTCTATGGTGACAAAGGAAATATCCTCAGATAAAAACCAGAAGGAAGCTTTCTGAGAAACTACTTTGTAATGTGTGAATTCATCTCACAGTGTTACACAACTCTTTCATGGAGCCGATGACTAGCACTGTTTTTGTGAATTCTGAGAAGTGATATTTTGGATCGCTTTGAAGCCTATAGTGAGAAAATAAATTTCCTCAGATAAAAACTAGAAGGAAGCTTTCTGAGAAACTGCTTTGTGATGTGTGAATTCATCTCACATAGTTACACCACTCTTTCGTGGAAGAATTTGCTAGCACTGTTTTTGTGGAATCTCAGAAGTGATATTTTGTATAGCATTGAATCCCATGGTGAGTAATGATATATCCTCATCTAAAAACATGGGAGAATCTTTCTCAGAACAGCTTTATGGTGTGTGAATTCATCTCACAGAGTTATAGTATTGCTTTGATTGAGAATTTTGCTAAAACCTTTTTTGCAGTATCTACTATGAGATATACAAGAGTGCATTGAGGCCTGAAATATCCTCAGATAAGAAAAGATAGAAACTTTCTGAGAAACTGCTTTGTGATGTGTGAATTCATCTCGCTGAGTTACACTACTCTTTCATGGAACAGTTTGCTAGCACTATTTTTGTGGAATCTGAGAAGGGGTACTTTTGATCGCTTTGAAGCCTATGGTGACAAAGGAAATATCATCAGATAAAAACCAGACAGAAGTTTCCAGAAAAGCTGCTTTGTGATGTGTGAATTCATCTCACAGTGTTCCACAACTCTTTCATGATGCCGTTTGTTACCTCTGTATTTGTGGAATCTGAGAAGGGATATTTTGGGTCGCTTTGAAGCCTATGGTTGCAAAGGAAATCTCCTCAGATAAAAACTAGGAAGAAGCTATCTGAGACACTGCTTTGTGATGTGTGAATTCATTTGACAGAGTTACACTACTGTTTCATGGAACACTTTGCTAGCACTGTTTTTGTGGAATCTGAGATGGGATATTTTGGATCACTTTGAAGCCTGTGGTGACAGGAAATATCCTCACATAAAACCCCCAAAAAAGCTTTCTGAAAAACTGCTTTGTGATGTGTGAATTCATCTCACAATGTTACAGAACTCTTTCATGGAGCCGTTATCTAGCACTGTTTTTGTGGAATCTCAGAAGTGATATTTTAGATGGCATTGAATCCCATGGTGAATAATGAAATATCCTCAGATAAAAACTGGAGAGAAACCTTCTCAGAAACTTCTCTGTGGTATGTGAATTCATCTCAAAGAGTTACACCATTGCTTTCATTGAGAAGTTTGCTAACACTGTTATCGCAGAATCTACAATGTGATATACGGGAGCACACTGAGGTCTGAAATATCCTCAAAGCAAAACAAGAAAGAATCTTTCTGAGAGACTTCTTTGTGATGTGTGAATTTACCTCATAGAGTTACATCACTCTTTCATGGAGCAGTTTGCTAAAACTGTTTTTGTGGGATCTGAGAAAGAGTATTTTTGATCACTGTGAAGCCTATGGTGATAAAGGAAATATCCTCAGATAAAAACCAGAAAGAAGTTTTCTGAGAACTGCTTTGTGATGTGTGAATTCATCTCACATAGTTACACCACTCTTTCGTGGAAGAATTTGCTAGCACTGTTTTTGTGGAATCTCAGAAGTGATATTTTGTATAGCATTGAATCCCATGGTGAGTAATGATATATCCTCATCTAAAAACATGGAGAATCTTTCTCAGAACAGCTTTATGGTGTGTGAATTCATCTCACAGAGTTATAGTATTGCTTTGATTGAGAATTTTGCTAAAACCTTTTTTGCAGTATCTACTATGAGATATACAAGAGTGCATTGAGGCCTGAAATATCCTCAGATAAGAAAAGATAGAAACTTTCTGAGAAACTGCTTTGTGATGTGTGAATTCATCTCGCTGAGTTACACTACTCTTTCATGGAACAGTTTGCTAGCACTATTTTTGTGGAATCTGAGAAGGGGTACTTTTGATCGCTTTGAAGCCTATGGTGACAAAGGAAATATCATCAGATAAAAACCAGACAGAAGTTTCCAGAAAAGCTGCTTTGTGATGTGTGAATTCATCTCACAGTGTTCCACAACTCTTTCATGATGCCGTTTGTTACCTCTGTATTTGTGGAATCTGAGAAGGGATATTTTGGGTCGCTTTGAAGCCTATGGTTGCAAAGGAAATCTCCTCAGATAAAAACTAGGAAGAAGCTATCTGAGACACTGCTTTGTGATGTGTGAATTCATTTGACAGAGTTACACTACTGTTTCATGGAACACTTTGCTAGCACTGTTTTTGTGGAATCTGAGATGGGATATTTTGGATCACTTTGAAGCCTGTGGTGACAGGAAATATCCTCACATAAAACCCCCAAAAAAGCTTTCTGAAAAACTGCTTTGTGATGTGTGAATTCATCTCACAATGTTACAGAACTCTTTCATGGAGCCGTTATCTAGCACTGTTTTTGTGGAATCTCAGAAGTGATATTTTAGATGGCATTGAATCCCATGGTGAATAATGAAATATCCTCAGATAAAAACTGGAGAGAAACCTTCTCAGAAACTTCTCTGTGGTATGTGAATTCATCTCAAAGAGTTACACCATTGCTTTCATTGAGAAGTTTGCTAACACTGTTATCGCAGAATCTACAATGTGATATACGGGAGCACACTGAGGTCTGAAATATCCTCAAAGCAAAACAAGAAAGAATCTTTCTGAGAGACTTCTTTGTGATGTGTGAATTTACCTCATAGAGTTACATCACTCTTTCATGGAGCAGTTTGCTAAAACTGTTTTTGTGGGATCTGAGAAAGAGTATTTTTGATCACTGTGAAGCCTATGGTGATAAAGGAAATATCCTCAGATAAAAACCAGAAAGAAGTTTTCTGAGAAACTGCTTTGTGATGTCTGAACTCATCTCACAGCGTTATACAACTCCTTCCTGGAGCCACTTGTTAACACTGTTTTTGTGGAATGTGAGAAGTGATAGTTAAGATCGGTTTGAAGCCTATGGTGACACAGGAAATATCCTCAGATAAAACCCAGAAAAAAGCTTTCTGAGAGACTGCTTTGTGATATGTGAATTCATCGCACAGAGTTACACTTCTTTTTCGTGGAACAGTTTACTAGCACTGTTTTTGTGAAATCTGAGAAGGAGTATTTTTTATCGCTTTAAAGCCTATGGTGACAAAGGAAATATCCTCAGATAAAAACCAGAAAGAAGCTTTCTGAAAAAGTGCTTTGTGATGTGTGAATTCATCTCACAGTGTTCCACAAATTTTTCATGATGCCATTTGCTACCTCTGTATTTGTGGAATCTGAGAAGGGATATTTTGGATCGCTTTGAAGCTTATGGTTGCAAAGGAAATCTCCTCACATAAATACTAGAAAGAAGCTTTCTGAGGAACTGCTCTCTGATGTGTGAATTCATCTCACAGAGTTACACCACTTTTTCATGGAGTCAGTTGCTAGTACTGTTTTTGTGGAATCTCAGAAGTGATATTTTAAACAGCATTGAGTTCCATGGTGAATAATGAAATACTGTCACATAAGTACTGGAGAGAAGTCTTCTCGGAAACTGCTTTGTGGTGTGTGAATTCATTTCACTGAGTTACACCATGGCTTTCATTGAGAAGTCTGCTAACACTGTTTTCGCAGAATCTACAATGAGACATATGGGACCGCATTGGGGCCTGAAATATCCTCAGTAAAACCAAGAAAGAAGGTTTCTGAGAAACTTCTTTGTGATGCATGAATTTGTCTCGTAGAGTTACACCACTCTTTCATGGAGGAATGTGCTAGCACTGTTTTTGTGGAATCTGAAAAGTGATATTTTGGATCACTTTGAATCCTATAGTGAGAATGGAAATCTCCTAAGATAAAAACTAGAAAGAAACTTTCTGAGAAATTGCTCTGTGATGTGTGAATTCATCTCACACCACTCTTTCATGGAGGAGTTTGCTAGCACTCTTTTTGTGGAATCACAGAAGTGATAGTTTGGATAGCATAGAAACCCATGGTGAAAAACGAAATATCCTAAGATAAAAACAGGAGAGAAGTCTTCTCAGAAACTGGTTTGTGTTCTGGGTATTCATTTCACAGAGTTACAGCATTGCTTTCACTGAGAAGTTTGCTAAAATTGTTTTCTCAGGATCTGCCATGAGATTTACTGGAGCACATTGAGGTCTGAAATATCCAGATAAAAACAAGAAAGAAGCTTTCTGAGAAACTTCTTTGTGATGTGTGAATTCATCACACAGAGTTACACCACTCTTTCATGGGGCAGTTTGCTAGCACTGTTTTTGTGGAATCTGAGAAGGAGCATTTTTTATCGTTTTGAAGAGTATGGTGACAAAGGAAATATTCTCAGATAAAAACTAGAAAGAAGCTTTCTGAGAAACTGCTTTGTCTTGTGTGAATTCATCCAACAGAGTTACACCACTCTTTCTTGGAGGAGCTTGCTAGCACTGCTTTTGTGGAATCTCAGAAGCGATATTTTAGACAGCATTGAAATCCATCTTGAATAATGAAATATCCTCAGATAAAAACTGGAGAGAAGCCTTCTCAGAAACTGCTTTGTGGTGTGTGAATTCATCTCACAGAGTTACACGTTTGCTTTCCTTGAGAAGTTCGCTAACATTGTTTTCGCAGAATTTACAATGATATATATGGGAGTCATTGAGGCCTGAAATATCCTCAGATAGAAACAAGAAAGAAGCTTTCTGAGAAACTTCTTTGTGATGTGTGAATTCATCTCACAGAGTTACACCACTCTTTCATGGAGGAATTTGCTAGCACTGTTTTTGTGGAATCTCAGAAGTGATATTTTGGATAGCATTGAATCCCATGGTGAAAAATTACATATCCTCAGATAAAAACAGGAGAGAAGCCTTCTCAGAACAGCTTTATGGTGTGTGAATTTATCTCACAGAGTTAAATCATTACTTTTACTAAGAAGTTTGTTGACACTGTTTTTGCAGCATCTGCAAAGAGATATAGGGGAGCACACTGAGGCCTGAAATATCCTCAGATAAAAACAGGAGAGAAGCCTTGTCAGAAATTGCTTTGTGCTGTGTAAATTCATCTCAGAGAGTTTCACTACTCTTTCATGGAGCAGTTTACTAGCACTGTTTTTTTTGTAATCTGAGAAGGGGTATTTTTTATTGCTTTGAAGCCAGTGGTGACAATGGAAATATCCTCAGATAAAACCCAGAAAGAAGCTTTCTGAGAAACTTCTTTGTGTTGTGTGAATTCATCTCATGGTGTTACACCACTCTTTCATGGAGGAGTTTGCTAGCACTGCTTTTGTGGAATCTCAGAAGTGATGTTTTAGAAGGCATTGAATCCCATGGTGAATAATGAAATATCCTTAGATAAAAACTGGAGAGAAGCCTTCTCAGAAACTGCTTTGTGCTGTGTGAATTCATCTCACAGAGTTACACCATAACTTTCACTGAGAAGTAGGCTAAAACTCTTTTCACAGAATCTGCAGGAGATTTACAGGAGTGCATTGAGGCCTGAAATATCCTCAGATAACAAAAAGAAGGGAGCTTTTTGAGAAACTGCGTTGTGATGTTCGAATTCATCTCACAGAGTTACACTACTCTTTCATGGGGCAGTTTCCTATAACTGTTTTTGTGGAATCTGAAAAGGGATAATTTTAATCGCTTTGAAGCCTATGGTGACAAAGAAAATATCCTCAGACAAAAACCAGAGAGAAGCTTTCTGAGAAACTTCTTTGTGATGTGTGAATTCACCTCACAATGTTACACAACTCTTTCATGGAGCTGTTTTCTGGCACTGTTTTTGTGGAATCTGAGAAGGGATATTTTAGATCACTTTGAAGCCTATGGTGGCAACGGATATCTCCACAGATAACAACTAGAAAAATGCTTTTGGAAAAACTGCTCTGTGATGTGTGAATTCATCTCACAGAGTTACACCACGCTTTCATGGAGGAGTTTGCCAGCACTGCTTTTGTGGAATGTTGGAAGTGATAGTTTGACTGGCTTTGAATCCCATAGTGAAAAACAACATATCCTCTGATAAAAACTGGAGAGAAACCTTATCAGAAACGGCTTTGTGTTGTATGAAATCATCTCAAAGACTTACAAAATTGCTTTCATTGAGAAGTTTGCTAACACCGTTTTCACAGAATCTGCAATGAGACATATGGGAGCGCACTGAGACCTGAAATATCCTCAGATAAAAACAAGAAAGAAACTCTCTGAGAAACTTCTTTGTGATGTGTGAATTCATCTCACAGAATTACATCACTCTTTAGTGGCGAAATTTGCTAGCACTGTTTTTGTGGAATCTCAGAAGTGATATTTTAGATATCATTAAATCCCATGGAGAAAAATGAAATATCCTCAGAAGAAAACAGGGCAGAAGCCTTCACAAAAACTGCTTTGTGGTGTGTAAATTCATCACACAGGATCGCACTACCCCTTCACAGAGCAGTTTGCTAGAACTGTTTTTGTGGAATCTGAGAAGGGTTAATTTTTAGCAATATGAAGCCTATGGTGACAAAGGAAATATTCTCAGATAAAAACGAGAAAAAAGCTTTCTGGGAAAGGGCTTTGTGATGGGTGAATTCTTCTCACAGTCTTCCACAAATTTTTCATGATTCTCTTTGCTAGCACTGTATTTGTGGAATCTGAGAAGGGATATTTTAGATCACTTTGAAGCATATGATGTCAAAGGAAATATCCTCAGATAAAACCCAGAAAGAAGCTTTCTGAGAAACTGCTTTGTGATGTGTGAATTCATCTCACAATGCTATACAACTCTTTTATGGAGCTGTTTGCTAGCACTGTTTTTGTGGAATCTGAGAAGGGACATTTTACATCACCTTAAAGCCTATGGTGAGAAAGAAGTCTCCTCAGATAAAAACTAGAAAGAAACTTTCTGAGAAATTGCTCCGTGATGTGTAAATTCATCTCACAGAGTTACACTAATCTTTCATGGAGCAGCTTGCTAGAACTGTTTTTGTGGAATCTGAGAAGGGATATTGTTTATCACTTTGAAGCCTATAGTGACAAAGATAATATCCTCAGATAAAAACCACAAAAATCTTTCTGAGAAATGGTTTTGTGATGTGGGAATTCATCTCACAGTGTTACACAATTCTTTCATGGAGCCGTTTGCTAGCATTGTTTTTGTGGAATCTGAGAAGGGATATTTTGGATCGCTTTGAAAGTTTTGGTGACAAAGGAAATATCCTCAGATACAACCCAGAAAGAAGCTTTCTGAGCAACTGCTTCATGATGTCTCAATTCATCTCACCATGTTACACAACTCTTTCACAGAGCCGTTTGCTAGCACTGTTTTTGTGGAATCTGAGAAGTCATATTTTGGATTGCTTTGAAGTCTATACCGGGAAAGGAAATCTCCTCAGATAAAAACTAGAAAGAAGCTTTCTGAGAAACTGCTTTGTGATGTGTGAATTTATCTCACAGAGTTACACCACTCTTTCATGGAGGAGTTTGCTAGCACTGTTTCTGTCGAATCTCAGAAGTGATATTTTAGATGGCATTGAAATTCATGTTGAATAATGAAATATCCTCAGATAAAAACTGGAGAAAAGTCTTCTCAGAAATTGCTTAGTGGTGTGTGAATTCATCTCACAAAGTTACACCATTGCTTTCATTGAGAAGTTCGCTGACACTCTTTTTGCTGAATCTACAATGAGATATACGGGAGCACATTGAGGCCTGAAATATCCTCAGAGAAAAACAAGAAAGAAGCTTTCTGAGAAACTTCTTTGTGATGTGTGAATTCATCTCACAGTGTTACACCACTGTTTCATGGAGGAATTTGCTAGCACTGTTTTCGTGGAATCTCAGAAGTGATATTTTGGATAGCATTGAATCCCATAGTGAAAAATGATATATCCTCAGATAAAAACAGGAGAGAAGCCTTCTCAGAACAGTTTTGTGGTGTGTGAATTCATCTCACAGAGTTACACCATTGCTTTCATTGAGAAGTCTTCTAACACTGTTTTTACAGAATCTGCAAAGAGATATAGGGGAGTGCACTGAGGCCTGAAATATCCTCAGATAACAAAAAGAAAGAAGCTTTCTGAGAAACTGCTTTGTGATGTGTCAATTTGTCTCACAGAGTTACACTACTCTTTCCTGGAGCAGTCGGCTGCAACTGTTTTGTGGAATCTGAGAAGGGGTCATTTTTATCGCTTTGAAGTCTATGGTGACAAAGGAAATGTCCCCATATGAAAACCAGAAAGAAACTTTCTGAGAAACTACATTGTGATGCGTGAACTCATCTCACAGTGTTACACAACTCTTTCATGGAGCTGTTTGCTAGCACTGTTTTTGTGGAATCTATGAAGGGATTTTTTTTTTTTTTCGCTTTGAAGCCTATGGTGACAAAGGAAATATTCTCAGATAAATCCCAGAAAGATGTTTTCTGAGAAACTGCTTTGTGATGTGTTAATTCATCTCACAATGTTACACAACTCTTCTATGGAGCTGTTTGCTAGCACTGTTTTTGTGGAATCTGAGAAATGGTATTTTCGATTGCTTTGAAACCTATGGTGAGAAAGGAAATCTCCTAAGATAAAAACTAGAAAGAAACTTTCTGAGAAACTGCTCTGTGATGTGTGAATTCATCTCACAAGGTTACACTCCTCTTTCACTGAGGAATTTGTTAGCACTGTTTTTGTGGAATCACAGAAGTGATAGTTTGGACAGCATTGAATCCCATGGTGAAAAATGAAATATCCTCAGATAAAACCAGGAGGGAAGCCTTCTCAGAAACTGCTTTGTGGTGTGTGTATTCATTAAACAGGGTTACACCATTGCTTTCATTGAGAAGTTTGCTAGCACTGTTATTGCAGATTCTGCAACGTGATATATGGGAAAGTATTGCAGCCTGAAATATCCTCAGATAGAAAAAAGAAAGAAGCTTTCTGAGAAACTGCTTTGTGATACTTCAGTTCATCTCATAGAGTTACACTACTATTTCTGGAGCAGTTCGTTAGCACTGTTTTTGTGGAATCGGAGAAGGGTTTTTTTTTCACTTTGAAGTCTATGGTTGAAAAGGAAATCTCAGATAAAAACTAGAAAGAATCTTCCTTAGAAACTGCTTTGTGATGTGTGAATTCATCTCACAATTGTTAGACAACTCTTTCATGGAACTGTTTGCTAGCACTGCTTTCGTGGAATCTAAGACATGATATTTTGGATCACTTTGAAGCCTATGGTGAGAAAGGAAATATTATCAGATAAAAACTAGAAAGAAACTTTCTGAGAAACTACTCTGTGATGTGTGAATTCATTTCATAGAGTAACACCAATCTTTCATGGAGGAGTTTGCTACACTGTTTTTCTGGTATCTCAGAAGTGATATTTTCGTTAGCATTGAATCCCATGGTGGAAAATGCAATAACATCAGAAAAAAACAGCATAGTTTGGATAGCTTCGTTATCTGAGGAGATATCCTTTTTCACTATAGGGCACAATGTGTCTGGAATACCCCATTGCAGATTAAATGAAAACAGTGTTAGTGAACTGCACCATGAAAGAAAGGTGTAACACTGTGAGATGAATTGTCACATCACAAACTTCTTTCTCGGAATAGTTCTTTCTAATTTTTATCTGAGGACATTTCCTTTGTCACCATAGGCTTCAATGCAATTCAAAATATCCCTTCTCAGATTCCACAAAAACACTGCCACGAAACTGCTCCATGAAAATTATCATGTAACTCTGTGAGATGAATTCACAAATCAGAAAGCAGTTTCTCAGAAATCTTCTCCCTAGTTTTTGTTTGAGGATATTTCCTTGGTCACTGTAAGCTTCAATGCACTCTGAAATATCCCACACAGATTCCAAGAAAACAGTGTTACCAAGCTGCTCAATGAAAAGAGCAGCGTAACACTGTGAGATGAATTCACACATAATAAACAGTTTCCTGGAAAGCTTCTCTTTGGTTTTTGTCTGAGGATATTTCCTTTGCCACCATCACCTTCAATGTGCTCCAATATATCCATTTGCAGATTCCACAAACACAGAATTAGCAAACTTCTCCTAGAATGGAATCATGTAACTCTGTGAGATGAATTCACACATCACAAGGCAGTTTCTCAGAAAGCTACTTTCTAGTTTTTATCTGAGCATATTTCCTTTGTCACCATAGACTTCAATGCAATTCAAAATATCGCTTCTCCGATTCCCCAAAAACAGTACTATCAAACTGCTCAATGAAAAGAACGGTGTAACTCTGTGAGATGAATTCACACATCACAAAGCAGTTTCTCAGAAAGTTTCTTTCTAGTTTTTATCTGAGAATAACTCGTTTTTCACCATAGGCCTCAATGCACTCCTAAATATTCCTTTGCATATCCCATGAAAGGAGTGTTAGGAAACTACTCCATGAAAAGAAAGGTGTAACTCTGTGAGATGAATTCAAACATCATAAAGTAGCTTCTCAGAAAGGTTCTTTCTAGTTTTTATCTGAGGGTATTTCCTTTGTCACCACAGGCTTCTATGCAATCCAAAATATCCCTTCTCACTTTCCCCAAAAACAGTGCTACGAAACTGCTCTATGATAAGAATCGTGTAACTCTGTGAGATGAATTCAGAAATCACAAAGCAGTTTCTCAGAAAGTGTCTTTCTACGTTTTCTCTTAGGATAATTCATTTGTCACTGTAAGCTTTAATGCACTACAAAATATCCCATTACAGATTCCAAGAAAACAGTGTTAGCACACTGCTCAATGAAAAGAACGCTTTAACACTGTGAAGTGATTTCACACATCACACAGAAGTTTCTCAGAAAGTTTCTTTCTAGTTTTTTTCTGAGGATACTTTGTTTTTCAAAATAGGCCTCAATGCACTTCCCAATATACCTCTGCAGATTCCACGAAAACAGTGTTAGCAAACGGATCCATGAAAATAAAGTTGTAACTCATTGAGATGAATTCCCACACCACAAAGAACTTTCTCAGAACGCTTCTTTCTTGTTTTTATCTGAGGGTATTTCCTTTGTCAAGATAGGCTTCAATGCGATCTGAAGTATCCCTTCTCAGATTCCCCCAAAACAGTGCTACCAAGCTGCTAAATAAAAAGAATCGTGTAACTCTTTGAGATGAATTAACACATCAGAATGCGTTTTCTCAGAAAGCTTTTTTCTAGTTCTTATATGAGAATATTTCCTTTGTCACCTAAAGTTTCACTACACTCCAAAATGTTTCTTTGCTGATTCGATGAAAATAGTGTTAACAAACTGACCCTTGAAAAGGAGGTGTAACTCTGTGAGATGAATTCACACATCACAATGAAGTTTCTCAGAAAGTCTCTTTCTAGTTTTTATCTGAGGATATTTCCTTTGTCACCAAAAGCTTCAATGTGATCCAAAATATCCCCTCTTAGATTCCCCAAAAAGAGTGCTATGAAGCTGCTCCATGAAAAGAAGGTGTAACTCTGTGAGATGAATTCTCAAACCACAAGGCTGTTTCTCAGAAAGCTTCTTTCTAGTTTTTGTCTGAGGATATTTCCTTTGTCACCCTAACATACAATGTGCTCCAGAATATCCCATTGCAGATTCCAAGACAACAGCATTAGCAAACTGTTCAATGAAAAGAATAGTGTAACTCTCTGAAATGAACTCACACATCACAAAGCAATTTTTTTCAGAAAGCTTCTTTCCGGTTTTTATCTGAGGATACTTAATTTTTCAACAAAGGTCTCAATGCACTCTCAAATATTCCTTTGCAGGTTCCACAAAAATAGTGTTAGCAGGCTGCTCCATGAAAAAAAAAAGCTGTAACTCTGTGAGACGAATTCATGTATCACAAAGAACATTATCAGAAAGCTTCTTTCCAGATTTTATCTCAGGATACTTCCTTTGCCACCCTTGGCTTCAATGTGATGCAAAATATCGCTTCTCAGATTCCACAGAAACAGCACTATCAAGCTGTTCCATGAAAAGAATGGTGTAACTCTGTGAGATGAATTCACAAATCACAAAGCAGTTTCTCAGAAAGCTTCTTTCGAGTTTTTGTCTGAGGATATTTCCTTTGCCATCATAAGCTTCAAAGCACTCTGAAATATCCTATTGTGGATTCCAAGAAAACAGTGTTAGTAAGCTGATCAATGGAAAGAACATGGTAACTCTTTGAGACGAATTCACACATCACAAAGCAGTTTGTCATAAAGTTCTTTTTGGTTTCTATCTTAGGATATTGATTATGTCATCATAGGCTTCAATGAGATCCAAAATATCACTTCTCAGATATTGGAATTCTTCTCACAGAGTTACATCATTCTTTTCTTTGAAACGTATGATAACTCTGTTTTCCTGGAGTCTGCAATAGGATATTTGTGAGCACATTGAAGCCTATTGTGACAAAGGAAATATCCCCATAGAGAAACCAAAAAGAAGCTTTCTGAGAAACTGCCTTGTGATGTGTGAATTCAACTCACAGAGTTACTCTGCTGTTTTAATTGAGCAGTTTGCTAACACTGTTTTCTTGCAATCTACAATGGGATATTTCAGAGTGCATTGAAGCTTATTGTGAAAAAGTAAATATCCTTACACAGAAACTAGAAAGAAACGTTCTGAGAAACAGTTTTGTGTTTGTGAATTCATCACACTATGTTACACGATTCTTCTGATGGATCAGTTTGATAGTACTGTTTTTGGGGCATCTGAGAAGGGTGTTTGGGTCACATTGAAGCCTATGGTGATAAAGGAAATATCTTCAGATAAAAACTCTAAAAAAGCTTTCTGAGAAAGTTCTTTGTGATGTGTGAATTCATATCACAAAGTTACACCTTTCTTTTCATTGTGCAGTTTGATAACACTCTTTTCCTGGAATCTGCAATAGGATATTTGGCTGTGCATTGATGCCTACAATGACACAGGAAATATTCTCAGATAAAAACCAAAGGAAAGCTTTCTGAGAATCTCCTCTGTGGTGTGGGAATTCATCCATCTTACAGAGTTATATTGTTCCTTTCATTGAGCAATTTGCTAACACTGTATTCTTGGAATCTGCAATGGGATATTTCAGAGTGCATGAAAGCTTATGGTGACAAAGCAAATATCCTCATATAAAAACTAGAAAGAGGGGGCGGAGCAAGATGGCCGAATAGGAACAGCTCCAGTCTCCAAACTCCCAGCGCGAGCGACACAGAAGACCGGTGATTTCTGCATTTTCAACTGAGGTACTGGGGTCATCTCTCTAGGGAGTGCCGGACAATTCGTGCTGGTCAGCTGTTACAGCCTGACCACCGTGAGCTGAAGCAGGGGGAGGCATCGCCTCACCTGGAAGTGCAAGGGGGAAGGAAATCCGTTTTCCTAGCCAGGGGAACTGAGACACACAACACCTGGAAAATTGGGTAACTCCCACCCCAATACTGCGCTTTAAGGAAACAGGCACACCAGGCGAATATATCCCACACCTGGCCGGGAGGGTACCACGCCCACGGAGCCTCCCTCACTGCTAACACAGCAGTCTGCGGTGATCTATCTGCAAGGCAGCAGCGAGGCTGGGGGAGGGGCGTCCGCCATTGCTGAGGCTTAAGTAGGTAAACAAAGCCGCTGGGAAGCTCGAACTGGGTGGAGCTCACAGCAGCTCAAGGAAGCCTGCCCGTCTCTGTAGACGCTACCTCTGCGGACAGCGCACAGCTGCAGTCCAATAGGGGAAAGAGCGGGGGCCGTTGCAGACGTGAACGACTCTGTCTGACAGCTTTGGGGAGGGCCGTGGATCTCCTAACGCGGAGGTTGAGATCTGAGAACGGACAGACTGCCTGCTCAGGTGGGTCCCTGACTCCTGAGTAGCCTAGCTGGGAGACATCCCCCACTAGGGGCAGTCTGACACCCCACACCTCACAGGGTGGAGTCACCCCTGAGAGGAAACTTCCAAAGAAAGAATCAGACAGGTACACTGGCTGTTCAGCAATATTCTATCTTCGGCAACCTCAGCTGTTGATACCCAGGCAAACAGGGTCTGGAGTGGACCTCAAGCAATCTCCAACAGACCAACAGACAGTACTTCTGACTGTCAGAAGGAAAACTATCAAACAGGAAGCACATCTATACCAAAACCCCATCAGTACGTCACCATCATCAAAGACCAGAGACAGATAAAACCACAAAGATGGGGCAGAAGCAGGGCAGAAAAGCTGGAAATTCAAAAAATAAGAGCGCATCTCCCCTTGCAAAGGAGCACAGCCCATCACCAGCAATGGATCAAACCTGGTCAGAGAATGACTTTGACGAGATGAGAGAAGAAGGCTTCAGTCCATCAAACCTCTCAGAGCTAAAGGAAGAATTACGTACCCAGTGCAAAGAAACTAAAAATCTTGAAAAAAGAGTGGAAGAATTGACGGCTGGACTAATTAATGCAGAGAAGATCATAAACGAAATGACAGAGATGAAAACCATGACATGAGAAATACGTGACAAATGCACAAGCTTCAGTAACCGACTCGATCAACTGGAAGAAAGAGTATCAGCGATTCAGGATCAAATGAATGAAATGAAGCGAGAAGAGAAAGCAGAAGAAAAAAGAAGAAAAATAAATGAACAAAGCCTGCAAGAAGTATGGGATGATGTAAAAAGACCAAATCTACGTCTGATTGGGGTGCCTGAAAGTGAGGGGGAAAATGGAACCAAGTTGGAAAACGCTCTTCAGGATATCATCCAGGAGAACTTCCCCAACCTAGTAGGGCAGGCCAACATACAAATTCAGGAAATACAGAGAACGCCACAAAGATATTCCTCCAGAAGAGCAACTCGAAGACACATAATTGCCAGATTCACCAAAGTTGAAATGAAGGAAAAAATCTTAAGGGCAGCCAGACAGAAAGGTCGGGTTACTCACAAAGGGAAGCCCATCAGACTAACAGTAGATCTCTCGGCAGAAACTCTCCAAGCCGGAAGAGAGTGGGGACCAATATTCAACATTGTTAAAGAAAAGAATTTTCAACCCAGAATTTCATATCCAGCCAAACTAAGCTTCATCAGTGAAGGAGAAATAAAATCCTTTACAGATAAGCAAATGCTTAGAGATTTTGTCACCACCAGGCCTGTCTTACAAGAGACCCTGAAGGAAGCCCTAAACATGGAAAGGAACAACCGGTACCAGTTATTGCAAAAACATGCCAAAATGTAAAGATCACCGAGGCTAGGAAGAAACTGCATCAACTCACGAGCAAAATAACCAGTTAATATCATAATGGCAGGATCAAGTTCACACATAACAATATTAACCTTAAATGTAAATGGACTAAATGCCCCAATTAAAGACACAGACTGGCAAACTGGATAAAGAGTCAAGACTCATCAGTTTGCTGTATTGAGGAGACCCATCTCACATGCAGAGACATACATAGGCTCAAAATAAAGGGATGGAGGAAGATCTACCAAGCATATGGAAAACAAAAAAAAGCAGGGGTTGCAATCCTAGTCTCTCCAATCCTAGGAAGAGCTAACTCTCCTAAATATATATGCACCCAATACAGGAGCACCCAGATTCATAAAGCAAGTCCTTAGAGACCTACAAAGAGACTTAGACTCCCATACAATAATAATGGGAGATTTCAACACTCCACTGTCAACATTAGACAGATCAATGAGACAGAAAATTAACAAGGATATGCAGGAATTGAACTCATCTCTGCACCAAGCGGACCTAATAGACATCTATAGAACTCTCCACCCCAAATCAACAGAATAGACATTCTTCTCAGCACCACATCACACTTATTCCAAAATTGACCACATAATTGGAAGTAAAGCACTCCTCAGCAAATGTACAAGAACAGAAAGTATAACAAACTGTCTCTCAGACCACAGTGCAATCAAACTAGAACTCAGGACTAAGAAACTCAATCAAAACCGCTCAACTACATGGAAATTGAACAACCTGCTCCTGAATGACTACTAGGTACATAACGAAATGAAAGCAGAAATAAAGATGTTCTCTGAAACCAATGAGAACAAAGATACAACATACCAGAATCTCTGGGACACATTTAAAGTAGTGTGTAGAGGGAAATTGATAGCACTAAATGCCCACAAGAGAAAGCAGGAGAGATCTAAAATTGACACTGTAACATCACAATTAAAAGAACTAGAGAGGCAAGAGCAAACACATTCAAAAGCTAGCAGAAGGCAAGAAATGACTAAGATCAGAGCAGAACTGAAGGAGATAGAGACACAAAAAACCCTCCAAAAAATCAATGAATCCAGGAGTTGGTTTTTTGAAAAGATCAACAAAATTGACAGACCGCTAGCTAGACTAATAAAGAAGAAAAGAGAGAGGAATCAAATAGACGCAATAAAAAATGATAAAGGGGATATCACCACCGACCCCACAGAAATACAAACAACCATCAGAGAATACTATAAATGCCTCTACGCAAATCGACTAGAAAATCTAGAAGAAATGGATAATTTCCTGGACACTTACACTCTTCCAAGACTAAACCAGGAAGAAGTTGAATCCCTGAATAGACCAATAGCAGGCTTTGAAATTGAGGCAACAATTAATAGCCTACCCACCAAAAAAAGTCCAGGACCAGATGGATTCACAGCTGAATTCTACCAGAGGTACAAGGAGGAGCTGGTACCATTCCTTCTGAAACTATTTCAATCAATAGAAAAAGAGGGAATCCTCCCTAACTCTTTTTATGAGGCCAACATCATCCTGATACCAAAGCCTGGCAGAGACACAACAAAAAGAGAGAATTTTAGACCAATAACCCTGATGAACATCGATGCAAAAATCCTCAATAAAATACTGGCAAATCGGATTCAGCAGCACATCAAAAAGCTTATCCACCATGATCAAGGGGGCTTCATCGCTGGGATGCAAGGCTGGTTCAACTTTTGCAAATCAATAAATGTAATCCAGCATATAAACAGAACCAAAGACAAGAACCACATGATTATCTCAATAGATGCAGAAAAGGCTTTTGACAAAATTCAACAGCCCTTTATGCTAAAAACGATCAATAAATTCGGTATTGATGGAACATACCTCAAAATCATAAGAGCTATTTATGACAAACCCACAGCTAATATCATACTGAATGGGCAAAAACTGGAAAAATTCCCTTTGAAAACTGGCACAAGACAGGGATGCCCTCTCTCACCACTCCTATTCAACATAGTGTTGGAAGTTCTGACTAGGGCAATCAGGCAAGAGAAAGAAATCAAGGGTATCCAGTTAGGAAAAGAAGAAGTCAACTTGTGCCTGTTTGCAGATGACATGATTGTATATTTAGAAAACCCCATTGTCTCAGCCCAAAATCTCCTTCAGCTGATAAGCAACTTCAGCAAAGTCTCAGGATACAAAATTAGTGTGCAAAAATCCCAAGCATTCTTATACACCAGTAACAGACACCAGAGAGCCAAATCAGAATGAACTTCCATTCACAATTGCTTCAAAGAGAATAAAATACCTAGGAATCCAGCTTACAAGGGATGTAAAGGACCTCTTCAAGGAGAACTACAACCACTGCTCAGTGAAATCAAAGAGGACACAAACAAATGGAAGAACATACCATGCTCATGGATAGGAAGAATCAATATCGTGAAAATGGCCATACTGCCCAAGGTGATTTATAGATTCAATGCCATCCCCATCAAGCTACCAATGACTTTCTTCACAGAAATGGAAAAAACTGCTTTAAAGTTCATATGGAACCAAAAAAGAGCCCGCATTGCCAAGACAATCCTAGGTCAAAAGGACAAAGCTGGAGGTGTCACGCTACCTGACTTCAAACTATACTACAAGGCTACAGTAACCAAAAGAGCATGCTACTGGTACCACAACAGAGAAATAGACCAATGGAACAGAACAGAGTCCTCAGAAGTAATACCACACATCTACAGCCATCTGATCTTTGACAAACCTGACAAAAACAAGAAATGGGGAAAGGATTCCCTATTTAATAAATGGTGCTGGGAAAATTGGCTAGCCATAAGTAGAAAGCTGAAACTGGATCTTTTCCTTACTCCTTATACGAAAATTAATTCAAGATGGATGAGAGACTTAAATGTTAGACCTAATACCATAAAAACCCTAGAAGAAAATCTAGGTAGTACCATTCAGGACATAGGCATGGGCAAGGACTTCATGTCTAAAACACCAAAAGCAACGGCAGCAAAAGACAAAATTGACAAGTGGGATCTAATTAAACTAAAGAGCTTTTGCACAGCAAAAGAAACTACCATCAGAGTGAACAGGCAACCTACAGAATGGGAGAAAATGTTTGCAATCTACTCATCTGACAAAGGGCTAATATCCAGAATCTACAAAGAACTCAAACAAATATACAAGAATAAAACAAACAACCACATCAAAAAGTGGACAAAGGATATGAACAGACATTTCTCAAAAGAAGACATCCATACAGCCAACAGACACATGAAAAAATGCTCGTCATCGCTCGCCATCAGAGAAATGCAAATCTAAACCACAATGAGATACCATCTCACACCAGTTAGAATGGCAATCATTAAGAAGTCAGGAAACAACAGGTGCTGGAGAGGATGTGGAGAAATAGGAACACTTTTACACTGTTGGTGGGATTGTAAACTAGTTCAACCATTATGGAAAAGATTATGGCGATTCCTCAAGGATCTAGAACTAGATGTACCATATGACCCAGCCATCCCACTACTGGGTATATACCCAAAGGATTATAAATTACTCTACTACAAAGACACATGCACACGTATGTTTATTGCGGCACTATTCACAATAGCAAAGACTTGGAATCAACCCAAATGTCCATCTGTGACAGACTGGATTAAGAAAATGTGGCACATGTACACCATGGAATACTATGCAGCCATCAAAAAGGATGAGTTTGCATCCTTTGTAGGACATGGATGCAGCTGGAAACCATCATTCTTAGCAAACTATCACAAGAAAGAAAACCAAACACCGCATGTTCTCACTCATAGGTGGGAACTGAACAATGAGATCACTTGGACTCGGGAAGGGGAACATCACACACTGGGGCCTATCATGGGGAGGGGGGAGGAGGGAGGGATTGCATTGGGGAGTTATACATGGTATAAACGTCATTCACATGTACCCTAGAACTTAAAGTATGATAAAAAATAAAAAATAAAAACTAGAAAGAAGCTTTCTGCAAACAGCTTTATGATATGTTAATTCATCTCACAGGGTTACATGATTGTTTTGAATGGTCAGATTGGTAGCAATGTTTTTGGGTAATCTGAGAAGGGATATTTTGGATTGCATTGAAGTGCATAGTGACAAAGGAATATAATCAGATAAAAACTAGAAAGGGGTTTTTTGAGAAAGTTCTTTGTGATGTGTGAATTCATCTCACAGAGTTACACCATTTTTTTCATGAAGCAGTTTGCTAGCACAGTTTTCAAGGAATCTGCAAAGGGATGTTTGGGAGTGCATGGAGGATTATGGTGAAAAAGGAAATATCCTCTGATAAAAAACAAAAAGAAGATTTCACTTAAACTGCTTTGCTAATACTTTTTGCATTGAATCTGCAATGGGATATTCGCGAGTGCATTGAGGCCTAACGTGAAAAATGAAATATCTGTAGAGAAAATATAGAAAGAAACTATCTTAGAAACTGCTTTGTGATTTGTAAATTCATCTCACAGAGTTACACTGTTGAGCAGTTACACCATTGAGCAGTTTGATAACTCTTTTTTCATGGAAACTGCATGGAATATTATGGAGCGCATTGAAGCTTATTGTGACATAGGAAATATCTTCACAGAAAGAGGAGAAAGAAGCTTTCTAAGAAACCACTTTGTGATGTGTTAATTCATCCCACAGAGTTACACGATTCTTTTCATGGATCAGGTTGGTAGTACTGTTTTTGGGGAATCTGAGAAGAGATATTTTGGATCGCATTGAATTCTAAGGTGGCAAAGGAAATATCCTCAGATGAAAACTGGAAAGAAGATTTCTGAGAAAGTTGTCTGTGATGTGTGAATTCATCTCAGAGAGTTACACCTCTCTTTATATGGAGCCGTTTGTTAACACTGTTGTCATGGAATCGGCAATATGATATTTGGGAGATACACCTTTCTTTTCATGGAGCAGTTTCTAACACTGCTTTCATGGAATCTGCAAAGGGATATTTGGAGTGCATTGAGGGCTATGGTGAAAAACAACATATCCTCAGATTAAAACTAGAAAGAAGCTTTCTGAGAAACTGCATTGTGATGTGTGAAATCATCTCACACAGTAAAACCATATTTTTCATGGAATAGTTTGCAAACACTGTTTTCATGCAATCTGCAAAGGGATATTTGGGAGTGCATTGAGGCCTATAGTGAAAAAGGAAATATCCTCAGATAAAAACTAGAAAGAAGCTTTCTGAGAAACTTCTTTGTGATGTGTGAATTCATCTCACAGAGTTACACCATTATTTTCATTGAGCTGTTTGATAACACTTTTTTCATGAAATCTGCAATAGGATATATGGGAGTACATGGAAGCCTATGGTGACAAAGCCAACATCCTCAGATGAAAAACAAAAAGTAACTTTCTGAGAAACTGCTTTGTAATGTGTGAGCTCATCTCACAAAGTTGCACTCTTCTTTTCATTGATCAGTTTGCTAACACTGTTTCCTTGGAATCTGCAAGGGGATATTTTGGAGAACATTAAACTTTATGGTGACAAAGGAAATATCCTCAGACAAAAATTCGATAGAAACTTTCTGAGAAACTGATTTTTATTTGTGAATTCATCTCATAGAGATACACCATTCTTTTCACTGAGCTGTTTGATCATGCTCTTTTTGTGGAATCTACAAAGGTATATTTGGGAGCACATTGATGCCTATGGTGACAAAGGAAATATCCTCAGATAAAAGCTAGGAAGAAGCTTTCTGAGAAACTGCTTTGTGATGAGTGAACTCATGTCACAGTGTTACGTGATTCTTTTCTTGCAGCAGTTTGCTAACATTGTTTTTGAGGAATCTGTGATAGTATACTTGGGAGCTCATTGAAGCCTACAGTGACAAAGGAAATATCCTCAGACAGAAACCAAAAAGAAGCTTTCTGAGAAACTGCTTTGTGATGTGTGAATTCATCTCACAGATTTTCACCTTTCTTTTCATGGAGCAGTTTGCTCATACCATTTTCATGGAATCTGCAAAACTATATTCATGAGCAAATTGAGGCCTACAGAGAAAAAGAAAATATCCTCAGAAAAAAACTAGAAAGAAGCTTTCTGAGAAACTGCTTTTTGCTTTGTGAATTCATCTTACAGAGTTACACAATTCTTTTCATGGACAAGTTTGGTAGCACTCTTTTTGAGGAATCTGAGAAGGAATATTTTGGATCACATTGAAGTTTACAGTGACAACAGAAATATCCAAAGATAAAAATTAGAAAGAAACTTTCTGAGAATCTTCTTTGTGATGTGTGAATTCATGTCACAGAGTCACGCTTTTCTTTTCATGGAGAAGTTTGCTAACACTGTTTTCATGCAATCTGCAAAGGGTTATTTGGGAGCATATTGAGGTCTATGCTGAAAAAGGAAATAGCCTCAGATGAAAACCAAAAAGAAGCTTTCTGTGAAACTGCTTTGTGATGTGTGAATTCATCTCATCAAGTTACACTGTTCTTTTCATTGAGCAGTTTGCTAACATTGTTTTCTTGGGGTCTGCAGTGGGAAATTTCAGAAAAAATTGAAGCTGATGGTGACAAAGGAAATATCCTCAGACAAAAACCAGAAAGAAACTTTCTGAGAAACAGCCTTGTGATTTGAGAATTCATCTCACAGAGTTACACCATTCTTTTCATGGAACAGTTTGGTGGCACTGTTTTTGGGGAATCTGAGAAGGTATATTTTGGATCCCATTGAAAACTATGGTGACAAAGAAAATATCCTCAGATTTAAACTAGAAAGAAGCTTTCTGAGAAACTCCTTTGTGATGTGTGAATTCATCTTACAGAGTTACACCATTCTTTTCATTGAACTGTTTGATAACATTGTTTTCATGGATTCTGCAATGGGCTCTTTGGGAGCACATTGAGGCTTATTGTGTAAAAGGAAATATCCTCAGACAATAATTAGATAGAAACTTCCTGAGAAACAGCTTTGTGATTTGTAAATTCATTTCACAAGGTTACATCTTTCTTTTTGTGGAGCAGTTTGGTAGCACTGTTTTCTGGGAATTTGAGAAGAGATATTTTGGATGGCATTGAAGCTTATGATGACAATGGAAATATCCTCAGATAAAAACTAGAAAGAAGCTTTCGCAGAAACTTCTTCAAGTTACGTGAATTCAACTCACAGATTTACACATTTCTCGTCATTTTGCATTTTGCTATTACTGTTTTCGTGGGATGTGCAAAGCGATATTTGGGAATGCATTGAGGTCTATGGTAAAAAAGAACATATCCTCAGATAAATAATATAAAGAAGATTTCTGAGAAACTCTTTTGTGATGTGTGAATTCGTTTCAAGAGTTTCATGATTCTTTTCATGAATCAGTATGATAGCACTGTTTTTGGGGTATCTGAGAAGAGATATTTGGGATCACCTTGAAGCCTATGGTGACAAAGGCAATATCCTCAGATAAAAACTAGAAAGAAGCTTTCTGAGACAGTTATTTGTGATGTGTGAATTCATCTCACAGAAACACATTTCTTTTCATGTAGCCAATTGCTAACACTGTTTTCATGGAATCTTCAAAGGGATATTTGGGAGTGCACTGGGGAATATGGTAAAAAACTAAATAACCTCAGATAAAAACTAGAAAGAAGCTATCTGAGAAACTGCATTGAGATGTGTGAATGCATCTCAAAGAGTTACACTGTTCTTTTCAATGAGCAGTTTGCTTACACTGTTTTCATGGAATCTGCAAAGGCATATAGGATAGTGCATAGAGGCCTGGAGTGAAAAAGGAAATATCCTCAGATAAACACAAGAAAGAAGCTCTCTGAGAAACCGCTTTGTGATGGGTGAATTCATCTCACAGAGTTACACAATTCTTTTTCTTCAGTTCTTTTTTTTTTTTTTTTTTGAGACGGAGTCTCGCTCTGTCACCCAGGCTGGAGTGCTGTGGCCAGATCTCAGCTCACTGCAAGCTCTGCCTCCTGGGTTCACGCCATTCTCCTGTCTCAGCCTCCCAGGTAGCTGGGACTACAGGCGCTGCCACGTCGCCCGGCTAGTTTTTGTAGTTTTTTTTTTTTAGTAGAGACGGGGTTTCACCGTGTTAGCCAGGATGGTCTTGATCTCCTGACCCCGTGATCCGCCCATCTCGGCCTCCCAAAGTGCTGGGATTACAGGCTTGAGCCACCGCTCCCGGCTTTCTTCAGTTCTTTGCTAACACTGTTTTCATGGAATGTGCAATAGAATATTTGAGAGCGCATTGAAGCCTATGGTGACAAATGAAATATCCTTAGATAAAAAATATATAGAAGCTTTCTGAGAAACTGCTTTGTGATTTTGATTTTCTCACAGAGTTAAATGATTCTTTTCATGGATCAGTTTCATAACACTGTTTTTTGGGAATCTGAGAAGGGATATTTTGGTCACATTGAAGCCTGTGGTGACAGAGGAAATATTCTAAGATAAAAGCGAGAAAGAAGCTTTTCTGACAAAGTTCTTTATGATGTGTGAATTTACCTGACAGTGTTACACCTTCCTTTTCATGGAGCAGTTTGCTACCACTGTTTTCATGGAATCGACAAAGGGATATTTGAGAGTGCATTGAGGGCTATGACAAAAAAGGAAATATCCTCAGATGAAAAGTTGAAAGAAGCTTTCTGAGAAACAGCTTTGAGATGTGTGAATTCATCTTACGGTGTTACACTGTTCTTTTCATGGATCTGTTTGCTAAAATTTTTTTCTTGGAAGCTGCAATGTGATATTTCAGAGCGCCTTGAAGCTTATGGTTACAAAGGAAATGCCCTGAGATAAAAAGTAGGAGAAGCTTTCTGAGAAATTGCTTTGGAATGGATGAACTAATCTCACAGAGTTCCACTGTTCTTTTCTTTGTTCAGTTTGCTACCACTGTTTTCTGGGAATCTGCAATGAAATATTTTGGAGCGCACTGACACTTAAGGTGACAAAGGAAATATCCTCAGACAGAAACTAGAAAGGAGCTTTCTAAGAAACTGCTTTATGATGTGTGAATTCATCTCAGAGTTTCACTGTTCTTTTCATTGATCAGTTAGCTATCACTATTTTCTTGGAATCTTCAGTGGGATATTTTGGAGTGCATTGTTAAGTTTATGGTGACAATGGAAATATCCTCATATATAAACTAGAAAGAAACTTTCTGAGAAACCCCTTTGTGATTTGTAAATTCATCTCAATGAGATACACTACTCTTTCCATGGATCAGTTTGGTATCACTGTTTTTGGGGAATTTGAAAAGGGATATGTCTGATCGCATTGAAGCATATCGTGACAAGGGAAACATTTTAAGATAAAAAATAAAACGAAGCTTTTTGAGAAAGTTATTTGTGATGTGTTTTTTCATCTCACAGAGTTACGCCTTTCTTTTCATGGGACAGTTTGCTAGCAATGTTTTCGTGGAATCTGCAAAGGTTTATTTGGGAGTGCATTGAGGCCTATACTGAAAAGAGAAATATCTTCAGATAAAAACTATAAAGAAGATTTCTGAGAAACTACTTTGTGATGTGTGAATTCATCTCACAGTGTTACACCTTTCCTTTCATTGAACAGTTTCATAGACTTTGGGCGGAGCAAGATGGCCGAATAGGAACAGCTCCAGTCTCCAACTCCCACTGCAAGCAACACAGAAGAACGGTGATTTCTGCGTTTTCAACTGAGGTACTGGGATCATCTTACTAGGCAGTGCTGGACAATCGGTGCTGGTCAGCGGGTGCAGCCCGACCAGGGAGAGCTGAAGCAGGGCGAGGCATCACCTCACCTGGGAAGCACAAGGGGGAAGGGAATCCCTTTTCCTAGCCAGGGGAACTGAGACACACAACACCTGGAAAATTGGGTAACTCCCACCCCAATACTGCGCGTTAAGCAAACGGGCACACCAGGAGAATATATCCCACACCTGGCTGGGAGGGTCCCACGCCCACGGAGCCTTCCTCATTGCTAACACAGCAGTCTGCGGCGATCTATCCGTAAGGCAGCAGCAAGGCTGGGGGAGGGGTGCCCGCCATTGCTGAGGCTTAAGTAGGTAAACAAAGCCACTGGGAAGCTCGAACTGGGTGGAGCTCACAGCAGCTCAAGGAAACCTACCTGTCTCTGTAGACTCCACCTCTGGGGACAGGGCAAAGCTAAAAAATAACAACAATTAAAAAAGCAGCAGAAACCTTTGCAGACACAAATGACTCTCTCTGACAGCTTTGAAGAGAGCAGTGGATCTCCCAACACGGAGGCTGAGATCTGAGAAGGGACAGACTGCCTGCTCAAGTGGGTTCCTGACCCCTGAGTAGCCTAACTGGGAGACATCGCCCACTAGGGGCAGTCTGACACCCCACACCTCACAAGGTGGAGTACACCCCTGAGAGGAAGCTTCCAAAGTAAGAATCAGACAGGTACACTCACTGTTCAGCAATACTCTATCTTCTGCAACCTCTGCTGCTGATACCCAGGCAAACAGGGTCTCGAGTGGACCTCAAGCAATCTCCAACAGACATACAGCTGAGGGTCCTAACTGTTAGAAGGAAAACTATCAAACAGGAAGGACACCTATACCAAAACCCCATCAGTACGTCACCATCATCAAAGACCAGAGGCAGATAAAACCACAAAGATGGGAAAAAAGCAGGGAAGAAAAGCTGGAAATTCAAAAAATAAGAGAGCATATCCCCCTGCAAAGGAGCGCAGCCCATGGTCAGCAACGGAGCAAAGCAGGTCAGAGAATGACTTTGACGAGATGAGAGAAGTTTTCAGTCCATCAAACTTCTCAGTGCTAAAGGAGGAATTACGTACCCAGCGCAAAGAAACTAAAAGTCTTGAAAAAAGAGTGGAAGAATTGACAAGTAGACTAATTAATGCAGAGAAGGTCATAAACGAAATGAGAGAGATGAAAACCACGACATGAGAAATACATGACAAATACACAAGCTTCAGTAACTGACTCGATCAACTGGAAGAAAGAGTATCAGCGATTCAGGATCAAATGAATGAAATGAAGTGAGAAGAGAAACCAAGAGAAAAAAGTAGAAAAAGAAATGAACGAAGCCTGCAAGAAGTATGGGATGATGTAAAAAGACCAAATCTACGTCTGATTGGGGTGCCTGAAAGTGAGGGGGAAAATGGAACCAAGTTGGAAAACACTCTTCAGGATATCATCCAGGAGAACTTCCCCAACCTAGTAGGGCAAGTCAACATTCAAATTCAGGAAATACAGAGAACACCACAAAGATACTCCTCCAGAAGAGCAACTCCAAGACACATAATTGCCAGATTCACCAAAGTTGAAATGAAGGAAAAAATCTTAAGGGCAGCCAGAGAGAAAGGTCAGGTTACTGACAAAGGGAAGCCCATCAGACTAACAGCAGATCTCTTGGCAGAAACTCTACAAGCCAGAAGAGAGTGGGGGCCAATATTCAACGTTTTTAAAGAAAAGAATTTTCAACCCAGAATTTCATATCCAGCCAAACTAAGCTTCATCAGTGAAGGAGAAATAAAATACTTTACAGATAAGCAAATCCTTAGATGTTTTGTCACCACCAAGCTGACCTTACAAGAGACCCTGAAGGAAGCCCTAAACATGGAAAGGAACAACCGGTACCAGCTATTGCAAAAACATGCCAAAATGTAAAGACCATCGAGGCAAGGAAGAAACTGCATCAACTCACGAGCAAAATAACCAGTTAATATCATAATGGCAGGATCAAGTTCACACATAACATTATTAACCTTAAATGTAAATGGACTAAATGCTCCAAATAGAAGACACAGACTGGCAAACTGGATAAAGAGTCAAGACCCATCAGTCTGCGGCATTCAGGAGACCCATCTCACATGCAGAGACATACACAGGCTCAAAATAAAGGGATGGAAGAAGATCTACCAAGCAAATGGAGAACAAAAAAAAGCAGGGGTTGCAATCCTAGTCTCTGATAAAACAGACTTTAAACCATCAAAGATCAAAAGAGACAAAGAAGGCCATTACATAATGGTAAAGGGATCAATTCAACAGGAAGAGCTAACTCTCCTAAATATCTATGCACCCAATACAGGAGCACCCAGATTCATAAAGCAAGTCCTTAGAGACTTACAAAGAGACTTAGACTCCCATACAAACATAATGGGAGATTTCAACACTCCACTGTCAGCATAAGACAGATCAACGAGAAAGAAAGTTAACAAGGATATCCAGGAATTGAACTCATCTCTGCACCAAGCAGACCTAATAGACAACTATAGAACTCTCCACGCCAAATCAACAGAATATACATTCTTCTCAGCACCACATCGCACTTATTCAAAATTGACCACATAATTGGAAGTAAAGCACTCCTCAGCAAATGTACAAGAACAGAATTATAACAAACTGTCTCTCAGACCACAGTGCAATCAAACTAGAACTCAGGACTAAGAAACTCAATCCAACCGCTCAACTACATGGAAACTGAACAACCTGCTCCTGAATGACTACTGGGTACATAACGAAATGAAAGCAGAAATAAAGATGTTCTTTGAAACCAATGAGAAAAAAGATACAACATACCAGAATTTCTGGGACACATTTAAAGCAGTGTGTAGAGGGAAATTTATAGCACTAAATGCCCACAAGAGAAAGCAGGAGAGATCTAAAATTGACACTGTAACATCACAATTAAAAGAACTAGAGCGGCAAGAGCAAACATTCAAAAGCTAGCAGAAGGCAAGAAATAACTAAGATCAGAGCAGAACTGAAGCAGATAGAGACACAAAAAACCCTCCAAAAAATCAATGAATCCAGGACTTGGTTTTTTGAAAAGATCAACAAAATTGACAAACCGCTAGCAAGACTAATAAAGAAGAAAAGAGAGAGGAATCAAATAGACGCAATAAAAAATGATAAAGGGGATATCACCACCGACCCCACAGAAATACAAACACCATCAGAGAATACTATAAATGCCTCTACGCAAATCAACTAGAAAATCTAGAAGAAATGGATAATTTCCTGGACACTTACACTCTCCCAAGACTAAACCAGGAAGAAGTTGAATCCCTGAATAGACCAATAGCAGGCTCTGAAATTGAGGCAACAATTAATAGCCTACCCACCAAAAAAAGTCCAGGACCAGATGGATTCACACCTGAATTCTACCAGAGGTACAGGGAGGAGCTGGTACCATTCCTTCTGAAACTATTCCAATCAATAGAAAAAGAGGGAATCCTCCCTAACTCATTTTATGAGGCCAACATCATCCTGATACCAAAGCCTGGCAGAGACACAACAAAAAAAGAGAATTTTAGACCAATATCCCTGATGAACATCGATGCAAAAATTCTCAATAAAATATGGCAAACCGGCTTCAGCAGCACATCAAAAAGCTTATCCACCATGATCAAGTGGGCTTCATCCCTGGGATGCAAGGCTGGTTCAACATTCGCAAATCAATAAACGTAATCCAGCATATAAACAGAACCAAAGACGAGAACCACATGATTATCTCAATAGATGCAGAAAAGGCTTTTGACAAAATTCAACAGCCCTTCATTCTAAAACGCTCAATAAATTCCATATTGATGGAACGTATCTCCAAATAATAAGAGCTATTTTTGACAAACCCACAGCTAATATCATACTGAATGGGCAGAAACTGGAAAAATTCCCTTTGAAAACTGGCACAAGACAGGGATGCCCTCTCTCACCACTCCTATTCAGCATAGTGTTGGAAGTTCTGGCGAGGGCAATCAGGCAAGAGAAAGAAATCAAGGGTATTCAGTTAGGAAAAGAAGAAGTCAAGTTGTCCCTGTTTGCAGATGACATGATTGTATATTTAGAAAACCCCATCGTCTCAGCCCCAAATCTCCTGAAGCTGATAAGCAACTTCAGCAAAGTCTCAGGATACAAAATTAACGTGCAAAACTCACAAGCATTCTTATAAACCAATAACAGACAAACAGAGAGCCAAATCAGGAATGAACTTCCATTCACAATTGCTTCAAAGATAATAAAATACCTAGGATTCCAACTTACAAGGGATGTGAAGGACCTCTTCAAGGAGAACTGCAAACCACTGCTCAGTGAAATCAAAGAGGACACAAACAAATGGAAGAACATACCATGCTCATGGATAGGAAGAATCAATATCGTGAAAATGGCCATACTGCCTAAGGTTATTTATAGATTCAATTCCATCCCCATCAAGCTACCAATGACTTTCTTCACAGAATTGGAAAAAACTGCTTTAAAGTTCATATGGAACCAAAAAAGAGCCCGCATTGCCAAGACAATCCTAAGTCAAAAAGGCAAAGCTGTAGGCATCACGCTACTTGATTTCAAACTATACTACAAGGCTACAGTAACCAAAACAGCAGGGTACTGGTACCAAACAGAGATATAGAACAATGGAACAGAACAGAGTCCTCAGAAATAATACCACACATCTACAGCCATCTGATCTTTGACAAACCTGAGAGAAACAAGAAATGGGGAAAGTATTCCTTATTTAGTTAATGGTGCTGGGAAAATTGGCTAGCCATAAGTAGAAAGCTGAAACTGGATCCTTTCCTTACGCCTTATAGGAAAATTAATTCAAGATGGCTTAGAGACTTAAATGTTAGACCTAATACCATAAAAACCCTAGAAGAAAACCTAGGTAGTACCTTTCAGGACATAGGCATGGGCAAGGACTTCATGTCTAAAACAAGAAAAGCCAAAATTGACAAATGGGATCTCATTAAACTAAAGAGCTTCTGCACAGCAAAAGAGACTACCATCAGAGTGAACTGGCAACCTACAGAACGGGAGAAAATTTTTGCAACCTGCTCATCTGACAAAGGGCTAATATCCAGAATCTACAAAGAACTCAAACAAATATACAAGAAGAAAACAAACAACCCCATCAAAAAGTGGGCAAAGGATATCAACAGACATTTCTCAAAAGAAGACATTCATACAGCCAACAGATACATGAAAAAATGCTCATCATCACTCGCCATCAGAGAAACGCAAATCAAAACCACAATGTGATACCATCTCACACCACTTAGAATGGCAATCATTAAAAAGTCAGGAAACAACACGTGTTGGAGAGGTTGTGGAGAAATAAGAACACTTTTACACTCTTGGTGGGATTGTAAACTAGGTCAACCATTATGGAAAAGAGTATGGCAATTCCTCAAGGATCTAGATCTAGATGTACCATATGACCCAGCCATCCCACTACTGGGTATATACCCAAAGGATTATAAATCATGCTGCCATAAAGACAAATGCACACGTATGTTTATTGTGGCACTATTCACAATAGCAAGACTTGGAATCAACCCAAATGTCCATCTGTGACAGACTGGATTAAGAAAATGTGGCACATATACACCATGGAATACTATGCAGCCATAAAAAAGGATGAGTTCATGTCCTTTGTAGGGTCATGGATGCAGCTGGAAGCCGTCATTCTTAGCAAACTTTCGCAAGAACAGAAAACCAAACACCACTTGTTCTCACGCATAGGTTGGAACTGAACAATGAGATCACTTGGACTGGGGAAGGGGAACATCACATACTGGGGCCTATCATGGGGAGGGGGGCGGGGGGAGGGATTGCATTGGAAGTTATACCTGATATAAATGATGAATTGATGGGTGCTGACGAGTTGATGGGTGCAACGCACCAACATGGCACAAGTATACATATGTAACAAACCTGCACAATATGCACATATACCCTAGAACTTAAAGTATAATAATAATAAAAAAAAAACAGTTTGATAACACCTTTTCATGGAATCTGCAATAGGATATTTGGGAGCACATTGAAGCCTATGGTGACAAAGGAAATATCCTGAGATGAAAGACAAAAAGAAGCTTTCTGAGAAACTGCCTTGTGATTTGTGAATTCATCTCACAGAGTTACACGATTCCTTTCATGGGGCTGTTTGTTAGCACTATTTTTTGGGAATCTGAGACGGGATATTTTGGATCGCATTGAAGCCTATGCTGGTAAAGGGAATGTCGTCAGATAAAAACTAGACAGAAGCTTTCTGAGAAAGTTCTTTGTAAAGTGTGAATTCATCTCATAGAGTTACACCTTTCCCTTTCGTGGAGCAGTTTGCTAGCACTGTTTTCGTGGAATCTGCAAAGGCATATTTTGGAGCACATTTAGGACTCTCGTGAAAAACTAAATATCTTTGTTAAAGAACTAGAGAGAAGCTTTCTGAGAAACTGCTTTGTGATGTGTGAATTCATCTCACAGAGTTACGCTATTCATTTCATTGAGTAGTTTGCTAACAGTGGTTTCTTGGAATCTGCAATGTGATATTTGGAAGTGCATGGAAGCTTATGGTGACAATGGAAATATCCTCAGACAAAAAACAAAAAGAGTTTTCTGGAAACTGCTTTGCGATGTGTTAATTTATCTCAAAGGGTTACACCTTTCTTCTCATGGAGCAGTTTCCTAACTCTGTTTTTGTGGGATCTGCAATGGTATATTTGGGAATGCATTGAGGAATATGGTGAAAAAGGTAATATCCTCAGATAAAAACTAGTAGGAAGCTTTCTTAGAAACAGCTTTGTGATATATGAATTCACTTCACAGAGTTACATCATTCTTTTCATGGAGCAGTATGGTAGCAATTGGATATTCGTGAGCACATTGAGGACTGTGGTGAAAAAGGAAATATCCCACGACGAAAATAGAAAGTGGTTTTCTGAGAAACTGCTTTGTGATTTGTGAATTCATCTCAGAATTACACGACACTTTTCATGGAACAGTTAGGTAGCACTGTTTTTGAGGAATCTCAGAAGGGATATTGTGGATAGCAATGAAGCCCATGGTGACAAAGGTAATATCCTCATATAAAAACTAGAAAGACGTTTTCTGAGAAAGTCCTTTGTGATGTATGAATTCATCTCACAGAAGTACACCTTTCTTTTCATGTAGCAGTGGGCTAAAACTGTTTTTGTGGAATGTGCAATGGTATATTGAGGAGTGCATTGAGGAACATGGTGAAAAAGGAAATATCCTCAGATAAAAGCTAATAGGAACTTTCTGAGAAACAGCTTTGTGATATATGAATTCATTTCACAGAGTTACACCATTCTTTTCATGGGGCAGTATGGTAGCAATAGGATATTTGGGAGCGCATTGATGCTTATGGTGACAAAGGAAGGATCCTCAGACAAAAGCCAAAAAGAAGCTTTCTGAGAAACTGCTTTGTGGTGGGTGAATTCATCTCACAAATTTACAACTTTCTTTTCATGGAGCAATTTGCTAACGCTATTTTCATGGAATCTTCAAAGGGATATTCATGAGCTCATTGAGCCCTATGGTGAAAAAGGAAATATCCACAGATAAAAACCAGAAAGAAGTTTTCTGAGAAATTGATTTGTGATAAGTCAATTTACTGCACAGAGTTACACTGTTCTTTTCATTGAGCAGTTTGCTAACACTGTTTTCGTGGAATCTGCAAAGCGATATTTGGAAGCACATTGAGGCCTATAGTGAAAAAGGAAATATATCCAGAAAAAAACTAGAAAGAAGCTTTCTGAGAAACTGCTTTGTGATGTGTAAATTCATATCACAGTGGTACACCATTCCTTTCATGGAGCAGTTTGATAACATTGCTTTCGTGGAATCTGCAATAAGATATTTGGGAGTGTATTGAAACCTTTGGTGACAAAGGATATATCCTCAAATAAAAACCAAAAGGAAGCCTTCTGAGAAACTGCTTTCTGATATGTGAATTCATCTCATAGAGTTACACTGTTCTTTTTCTTGAGCAGTTTTTCTAGCACTGTATTCTTGGCATCCACAATGGGGAGTTTCGGAGTGCATTGAAGCTTGTATTGACAAAGAAAATATCCTCAGACAAAAATTAGAAAGAAGCTTTCTGAGAAACTGCTTTATGATTTGTGAATTCATCTCACAGAGTTACACAAATCTTTTCATGGAGCATTTTGGTAGCACTGTTTTTGGGGAATCTGAGAAGGAATATTTTCGATCACCTTGCTACCTATGGTGACAAAGGAAATGTCCTCAGAAAAAAAATAGAAAGAATCTTTCTAAGAAAAGTTTTTGTGATGTGTGAATTCATCTCACTGAGTTACCCTGTTCTTTTCTTTTTCTTTTTTTT
Source organism: Trachypithecus francoisi (assembly GCF_009764315.1). NCBI lineage: Eukaryota > Metazoa > Chordata > Mammalia > Primates > Cercopithecidae > Trachypithecus > Trachypithecus francoisi. Next base: position 125,336 of record NW_022680482.1, on the reverse strand, counting down.
TTTTTTGAGATGGAGTCTCACTCTGTCTCCCAGGCTGGAGTGCAGTGGCCTGATCTCAGCTCACTACAACCTCTACCTCCTGGGTTCAAGTGATTCTCCTGCCTTAGCCTCCTGAGTAGCTGGGACTACAGGCATCCACCACCACCCCCAGCTAATTTTTGTATTTTTAGTAGAGACGGGGTTTCAACATATTGGCCAGGCTGGTCTTGAACTCCTGACCTTGTGATCCACCCACGTCAGCCTCCCAAAGTGCTGGGATTACAGGCATGAGCCACCGCACCTGGCCTACCCTGTTCTTTTCATTGATCAGTTTGCTAACACTGTTTTCTTGGAATCCGCAATGGGATATTTTGGAGCACTTTTTAAACTTATGGTGACAAAGAAAATACCCTCATATAAAAACTAGAAAGAAGCTTTCGGAGAAACCATTTTGTGATGTGTTAATTCACAGAGTTACGTCATTCATTTCATGGATCATTTGTTAGCACTGTTTTGGGGGAATCTAAGAAGGGATATTTTGGATTGCATTGAAGGCTATGGTGACAAAGGAAATATCCTCAGATGAAAACCAAAAAGAACTTTCAGAGAAACTGCTTTCTGATATGGTAACTCATCTCACAGAGTTACAGTGCTCTTTTCTTTGAGCAGTTTGCTATCACTGTTTTCATGGAATCTGCAATAGGATATTTGGATTGCATTGAAGCTTATGGTGACAAAGGAAATATCCCCAGATAAAAACCGAAAAGAAGCTTTCTGTGAAACTGCTTTGTGATGCGTGATTTCAGCTCACCGATTTACACCTTTGTTTTCTTTGAGAAGATGGTTACCACTATTTTTGTGGAATCTGCTATGGGATATTCGGGAGCACAGTGAGGAATATGGTGAAAAAGGAAATATCTGCAGATAAAAACTAGATAGATTTCTGAGAAACTCTTTTGTGCTGTGTGAATTCATGTCACAGATTTACACCTTTCTTTTCATGGAGCAGTTTGCTAACATTGTTTTCATCTAATCTGCAAAGGTATACTCGAGAGTGCATTGAGGCCTATGCTGAAAAAGGACTTATAGTCATATAAAAACTAGAAAATTCTTTCTGAGAAACCATGTTGTGATGGGTTAATTTATCTCACAAAGTTACAGGATTCTATTCATGTATCAATTTGGTAACAATGTTTCTGGGCAATCTGAGAAGGTATATTCTTGATCACCTTGAAGCCTATGAGAACAAAGGATATATCCTCAGATCAAAACTAGAAAGAATCTTACTCACAAAATTCTTCATGATGGATGAATTCATCTCACAGAGTTACACGTTTCTTTTCATGTATCAGTTAGCTAACACTGCTTTTGTGGAATCTGTGAATGGATATTTGGAGCGCATTGGGTCCTAGTGTGGAAAAGGAAATATCCTCACGTGAAAACTAGAAAGAATCTTCCTGAGAAACTGCTTTGTGTTGTGTGAATTCATCTCAGAGAATTATGATGTTTTCATTGAGCAGTTTGCTAACACTGTTTTCTTGGAATTTGCAATCTCATATTTCAGAGCATATTGAAGCTTATGGTGACAAAGGAAATATCCTCAGAGAAAAACTAGAAAGAAGTTTTCTGAGAAATTGATTTGTGATGTGTGAATTCGTCTCACAGAGTTACACTCATCTCTTCACTGATCAGGTTGCCAACACTGTTTTCTTGGAAACTGCAATGGAATATTTCGGAGCACATTGAAGCTTATGTTGACAAAGGAAATATCTTCAGACAAAAACTAGAAAGAAGCTTTCTGAGAAACTGTTTTGTGATTTGTGAATTCATCTCATAGTAACATGATTCTTTTCATGGAGCAGGTTGGTACCACTGTTTTTGGGTAATCTGAGAAGTGACATTTTGTATTGCTTGGAAGCCTACGGTGACAAAGGAAATATCCTCAGACAAAAACTAGATAGAAGCTTTCTGAGAAACTTCCTTGTGATGTATGAATTCATCTCACACAGTTATGCTGTTCTTTTCATTGAACAGTTTGCTATCACTGTTTTTGAGGAATCTGAGAAGGGATATTTTAGATGGCATTGGAACCTATAGTAAAAAAAGAAATATCCTCAGATAAAAACAAGAAAGAAGCTTTCTGAGAAACCGCTTTGTGATGTGTGAATTCATTTCACAGACTTACACTGTTGATTTCATTGAGATGTTTGATAACACTGTTTTCGTGGAATCCATGAATGGTTAATTGGGAGTGCTTTGGGGCCTATAGTGAAAAAGAAAATATCCTCAGATAAAAAGAAAAAAGAAGCTTTCTGAGAAACCGCTTTGTGATGGTGAATTCATCTCACAGAGTTACAGCTTTCTTTTCATTGAGCAGTGTGCGAACACTGTTTTTGTGGAATCTGCAAATGGATATAAGGGAACGCATTGAGGCCTATGGTAAAAAAGGAATTATCCTCAGATAAAAACTAGAAAGAAACTTTCTAGGAAACTGCTTTTTGATATGTGAATTCCCCTCACAGTGTTACACTGTTGTTTTCATTGAGAAGTTTGCTAACACTGTTTTCTTGGAATTGCAAAGGGATATTTTGGAGCACATTGAAGCATAGGGTGACAAAGGCAATATCTTCATATAAAAATTAGAAAAAACCTTTCTGAGAAACTCCTTTGTGATTTGGAAATCTTCTCACAGAGTTACAAGATTATTTTCATGGATCCATTTGGTAGCAATGTTACCAGGGTATCTGCGAAGGAATATTTTCGATCACATTGAATCCTATGGTCACAAACGAAATATCTTCAGATAAAAACTAGAAGGAAGCTTTCTGTGAAAGTTCTTTTAATGTGTGAATTCATCTTACAGAGTTACAGCTTTCTTTTCATTGAGCAGTTTGCTAACACTGTTCTCGTGGAATCTGCAAAGGGATATAAGGGACCGCATTGAGGCCTATGGTGAAAAAGGAATTATCCTCAGATAAAAGCTAGAAAGAAGCTTTCTAGGAAACTGTTTTTTAATGTGTGAATTCTCCTCACAGTGTTACACTGTTCTTTTCATTGAGAAGCTTGCTAACACTGTTTTCATGGAATCTGCAAAGGGATATATGGGAGTGCATGAGGCCTATGGTGAAAAAGGCAATGTCCTCTTATAACACTAGAAAGAAGCTTTCAGAGGAAATGATTTGTGATATGTGAATTCATCTCGCAGTGTTACATTGTTCTTTTCATTGAGCAGTTAGCTAAAACAGTTTTCTTGGAATCTTCAATGCCGTATTTCAGAGCGCATTGAAGCTTATGGTGACAAACAAAATATCCTTGTATAAAAACTAGAAAGAAGCTTTCTGAGAAACGGCTGTGTGATGTGTTAACTCATCTGACAGAGTTACACAATACCTTTCACGGATCAGTTTTGTAGCACTGATTTTGGGGAATCTTAGAAGGGATAATTTGGATTTCATTGAAGCCTATGGTGAGAATGGAAACATCGTAAGATAAAAATTATACAAAAGATTTCTGAGAGACTTCCCTCTGATGTGGGAATTCATCTCACAGTGTTACACCTTTCTTTTATTGAGCAGTTTGTTAACACAATTTTCATGAAATCTGCAAAGGTTTATTTGAGAGTGCATTGGGAGCCTATGGTGAAAAAGGAAATATCCTCAGATAAAAACTAGAAAGAAACTTTCTAGGAAACTGCTTTTTGATATGTGAATTCCCCTCACAGTGTTACACTGTTGTTTTCATTGAGAAGTTTGCTAACACTGTTTTCTTGGAATCTGCAAAGGGATATTTTGGAGCACATTGAAGCTTATGGTGACAAAGGAATATCTTCATATAAAAATTAGAAAAAACCTTTCTGAGAAACTCCTTTGTGATTTGGAAATCTTCTCACAGAGTTACAAGATTATTTTCATGGATCCATTTGGTAGCAATGTTACCAGGGTATCTGCGAAGGAATATTTTCGATCACATTGAATCCTATGGTCACAAACGAAATATCTTCAGATAAAAACTAGAAGGAAGCTTTCTGTGAAAGTTCTTTTAATGTGTGAATTCATCTTACAGAGTTACAGCTTTCTTTTCATTGAGCAGTTTGCTAACACTGTTCTCGTGGAATCTGCAAAGGGATATAAGGGACCGCATTGAGGCCTATGGTGAAAAAGGAATTATCCTCAGATAAAAGCTAGAAAGAAGCTTTCTAGGAAACTGTTTTTTAATGTGTGAATTCTCCTCACAGTGTTACACTGTTCTTTTCATTGAGAAGCTTGCTAACACTGTTTTCATGGAATCTGCAAAGGGATATATGGGAGTGCATGAGGCCTATGGTGAAAAAGGCAATGTCCTCTTATAAACACTAGAAAGAAGCTTTCAGAGGAAATGATTTGTGATATGTGAATTCATCTCGCAGTGTTACATTGTTCTTTTCATTGAGCAGTTAGCTAAAACAGTTTTCTTGGAATCTTCAATGCCGTATTTCAGAGCGCATTGAAGCTTATGGTGACAAACAAAATATCCTTGTATAAAAACTAGAAAGAAGCTTTCTGAGAAACGGCTGTGTGATGTGTTAACTCATCTGACAGAGTTACACAATACCTTTCACGGATCAGTTTTGTAGCACTGATTTTGGGGAATCTTAGAAGGGATAATTTGGATTTCATTGAAGCCTATGGTGAGAATGGAAACATCGTAAGATAAAAATTATACAAAAGATTTCTGAGAGACTTCCCTCTGATGTGGGAATTCATCTCACAGTGTTACACCTTTCTTTTATTGAGCAGTTTGTTAACACAATTTTCATGAAATCTGCAAAGGTTTATTTGAGAGTGCATTGGGAGCCTATGGTGAAAAAGGAAATATCCTCAGATAAAAACTAGAAAAACTTTCTGAGAAAATGCTTTGTGATGGGTGAATTTATCTCACAGATTTCCACTGTTCTTTTCATTTAGCAGTCTGCTAACACTGTTTTCTTGGTATCTGCAATGGGATATTTTGGAGCACATTGATGTTTATGGTGTCAAAGGAAATATCTTCATATAAAAAATAGAATGAGGCTTTCTGAGAAACCACTTTGTGATGTGTTAATTCATCTCACAGAGTTACACGATTCTTTTCATGGATCAGTTTGGTAGTACTGTTATTGGGGAAACCAAGAAGGGATATTTTGTGTCACATTGAAGCCCTTGGTGACTAAGGAACTATCCTCACATAAAAACTACCAAGAAGCTTTCTGAGAAACTTCCTTTTTAATGTGTGAATTAATCTTAAAGGTTTACATCTTTTTTCTTGGACTATTTGCTAACACTGTTTTCATGAGATCTGCAAAGGGAAATTTGGGAGCACATTGTGGCCTAGAGTGGAAAAGGATATATCCTCAGAAAAAATTAGAAGGAAACTTTCTGAAAAACGGCTCTGTTTGTGTGAATTCATCTCACAGAACTATGTCATTCTTTTCATTGAGCAGTTTGATAATACTTTTTTCATGGAATCTGCAATAGGATATTTGGGAGTGCATTGAATCTACGGTGACAATGGAAATATCCTCAGATGAAAACGGTAAAGAAGCTTTCTGAGAAAATACTTTGTGTTGTGTCAATTAATCTCATGCAGTTACCCACTGTTACTTTCATTAGACAGTTTACTAATACTGTTTTCTTGGAATCTGCAATGGGATATCTCAGAATGCATTGAAGCTTAGGGTGACAATGGAAATATAGTCAGACAAACACTAGAAAGAAACTTTCTGAGAAACTGCTTTGTGATTTGTGATTTCATCTCAGAGTTCCACTATCCTCTTCATGGAACAGTTTGTTAGCACTGTTTTTGGGGAATCTGAGGAGGGGAATTTTGGATTGCACTGAAGTCTATGTGACAAAGGAAATATCCTCATTTAAAAATGAGAAAGAAGCTTTCTGAGAGACCACTTTGAGATGTTTTAATTCATCTCAAAGCAATACATGGTTCTTTTCATGGATCAGTCTGCTAGCACTGTTTTGGTTAATCTGAGAAAGGATATTTTGGATTGCATTGAAGACTATGGTAACAAAGGAAATATCCTTAGACAAAAACTAGAAAGAAGCTTTCTGAGAAACTGCTTTGTGACTTAGGAATTCATCTCACAGAGTTATACCTCTCTTTTCATAGTGCAGTTTGCTAACACTGTTTTTGTGGAATCTGCAAAGGGATATTTGGGAGTGCTTCAATGCCTCTAGTGAAAAAGGAAATATTCTCATAGAAAAACTAGAAAGAAACTTTCTTAGAAACTGCTTTGTGATGTGTGAATTCACCTCACAGAGTTACACTGTTCTTTTCACTGGGCAGTTGGCTATCACTGTTTTCATGGAATCTGTAATGGGATTTTTTGGAGCACATTGAAGCTTATTGCAATAAAGGAAATATCCTCAAATAAAAAATAGAAAGAAGTCTGAGAAAGTGCTTTGTGATTTGTGAGTTCATCTCACAGAGTTACATGATTCTTTTCATTGATGAGCTTCATATCAGTTTTTGGGGACTCTTACAAGGGATATTTTGGATCACATTGAAGCTTATGGTGACCAATGATATATCCTCATATAAAAGGTAGAAAGAAGCATTCTGAGAACCTGCTTTGAGATGTGTTAATTCATCTCATAGAGTTACACAATTCTTGTCATTTATCTCTTTGGTAGCACTGTGTTTGGGGAAACCGAGAAGAGATATTTTTGTTCGCCTTAAACCTATAGTGACTAAGGAAATACCCACAGATAAAAACTAGAAAGAGCCTTTCTAACAAAGTTGTTTGTGATGCGTAAATTCATCTCACAGAGTTATACCTTTCTTTTCATTGTTCAGTTTGCTAACACTGTTTTCTTGGATTATGCAATGGGACGTTTCATAGTGCACTGAAGCTTACGGTGCCAAATGCAATATCCTCAGACTAAAACCAGAAACTTTCTGAGAAACTGCCTTGTGATTTGTGAATTCATCTCACAGAGTTACACGATTCTACTCATGGAGTAGTTTGGGAGCACTGTTTTGGGGAATCTGAGAAGGGATATTTTGGATCACGTAGAAGCCTGTGGTGACAAAAGAAATATCCTTAGATAAAAACTAGAAAGAAGCTTTCTGAGAAAGTTCTTGGTGATGTGTGATTTCATCTCACTGATTTACACCTGTCTTTTCATTGAGCAGTTTGGTTGCTCTGTTTTTGGGGAATTTGAAAAGGGATTTTCGGGAGTTCATAGAGGTCTATGGTAAAAAAGGAATGATCTTTAGTTAAAAACTGGAGAGGTTTTTGAGAAGCTGTTTTGTGATATGTGTATTCACCTCATAGATATAAACCATTTTGTTATTGAGGTTTGGCATCACTGTTTTTATGGTGTCTGAGAAGGGATATTTGGGGGCGCATTGAGTCTCATGGAGGAAAAGTAAACATGCACATATAAAAACTATAAAGGAGCTTTCTGAGAAATTTCTCTGTGATGGGTGAATTCATCTCCCAGAGGTAAACCATTCTTTTCATAGAGCAGTTTGGTAACTCTGTTTTTGTGGAATCTACAAAGGGATATTCGGAGTGCAGAGAAGCCTATGCTGAAAAAGGAAATACCCTCAGATAAAAACTTGAAAGAAACTTTCTGAGAGACTGTTTTGTGATGGGTGAATTCACCTCACAGAGTTCAATCATTTTTCTCACTGAGCAGTTTGGTAACACTGTTTTTGTGAAATATGCAAAGGGATATTCTTGAGTGAATAGAGGTCAAGATTGAAAAAGGAAATATCTTCTGGTAAAACTGAAGTGAAAGTTTCTGATAACTCCTCTGTGATGTGTGCATTAATCTCTTAGAGGTAAAGCTTTCTGCTGAGAGAGCAGTTTGGCATCACTGTTTTTGTGGAGTCCAAGAAGGAATATTTTGGAGGGCATGGAATCCAATGGTGGAAAAGGAAATATCCTGAGATAAAAACTAGAAGGAAGCTTTCTGAGAAATAAATTTGTGAAGGTTGAATTCATCACACAGAGTTACACAATTCTTTTCAAGGATCAGTCTGTTAGTACTGTTTCTGGGGTATCTGCAAAATGATATTTTGGATCAAATTGAAGCTTATGGTGACATAGAAAATATCCACATATAAAAACTAGAAAGTTTCTGAGAAAGTTCTTTGTCATGTGTGAACTCATCTCACAGAGTTACATCTTTCTTTTCATGGAGAAGTGTGCTAATACTGTTTTCGTGGAATCTACAAAGGGATATTTGGGAGTGCATGGTGGTCCATAGTGATAAAAGAAATATCCTCAGATAAAAACTAGAATGAAGCTATCTGTGAAACTGCTTTGTGATTTTGAATTCTTCTCACAGAGGGACATGATGCTTTTCATGGAGCAGTTTGGGAGCACTGTTTTTGGGGAATCTGAAAAGCGATATTTTGGATTGCATTGAGGTCTATGGTGACAAAGGATATATCGTCCTATAAAAACTAGAAAGAAGCTTTCTGAGAAACCACTTTGAGATGCGTTAATTTATCTCACAGTGTGATATGATTCTTTTCATGGATCCGTCTGTTAGCACTGTTTTTCAGGAATCTGAGAAAGGATATTTTGGATGTCATAGAAGCCTATGGTGACAAAGGAAATATTCTCAGATAAAAACTAGAAAGAAGCTTTCTGAGAAAGTCGTCTGTGTCGTTTGAAGTCATCTCACAGAATTACACCTTCCTTTTCATGGAGCAGTTTGCTAACATGTTTTTTGTGGAATCTGGAAAGGGATATTTGGGAGTGAATTGAGGACCATAGTGAAAATAGAAATATCCTCAGATAAAAACTAGAAAGAAGCTTTCTGAGAAACTTCTTTGTTCTGTGTGAATTCATCTCAAAGAGTTACACCATTCTTTTCATTGAGCAGTTTGATAATACTGTTTTGGTGGAATCTGTGATAGGGTATTTGGGAGCACATTGAAGAATATGGTGACAAAGGAAATATCCTCAGATAAAAACCAAAAAGAAGATTTCTAAGAAATTGCTTTGTGTTGATTGAAATCATCTCACAGTGTTACACTGTTCTTTTCAATGGGCAATTTGCTAACACTGCTTTTCTTGAATCTGCAATGGAATATTTTGGAGCGCATTGAAGCTTATGGTGACAAAGAAAATATCCTCATATAAAAGCTAGAAAGAATGTTTCTGAGAAACCATTTTGTGATGTGTTAATTCATCTCATAGAGTTACACGATTCTTTTCATGGATCAGTTTGGTAGCACTGTTTTTGGGGAATCTGAGAAGGGATATTTTGAATTATATTGAAGCCTATGGTGACAAACGAAATATCCTTAGATAAAAACTGGAAAGAAGCTTTCTGAGAAAGTTCTTTGTGACGTGTTATTCATCTCAGAAAGTTACACCTTTCTTTTCATGGAGCAGTTTGTTATCACTGTTTTTGTAGAATCTGCAATTGGATATTTGGGAGTGCATTGAAACCTATGGTGACAAAGGAAATATCATGTAAAAACTAGAAGGAAGCTTTCTGAGATACAGCTTTGTGATGTGTGAGTTCACCTTAAAGAGTTACGCCATTCTTTTCATTGAGCAGTTTGATAACACTGATTTTGTGGTATCTGCAATAGAGTATTTGAGAGGAATCTGAGAAGGGATATTTTGGATCGCAATGAAGCCTATGGTTACTAAGGAAATATCCTCAGATAAAAACAAGAAAGAAGCTTTCTGAGAAGGTTCTTTGTGATGTGTGCCTTCAACTCACAATGTTACAACTTACTTTACATGGAGTAGTAGGCTAACACTGTTTTTGTGAAGTCTGCAAAGGGATATTTGGGAACACATTGAAGCCTATGGTGACAAAGGAAATATCCTCAGATAAAAACCAAAAATAAGCTTTCTGTGAAACTGCTTTGTGATGTGTGAATTCATCTCACTAAGTAACACCCTTCTTTTCATGTAGCAGTTTGCAAACACTGTTTTCGAGGAATCTGCAAAGGGTTATTTGGGAGTGTTTTGAGACCAATGGTGAAAAAAGAAATATCCTCAGATAAAAACTAGAAAAAAAGCTTTAGAGAAACTGCTTTGTGATGGGTGATTCATCTCACAGAGTTACACCTTTCGTTTAATTGAGTAGCTTGGTAGCACTCTTTTTGGGGAATCTGCAAAGGGATTTCTGGAACTCTTAGAGACCTATGGTGAAAAGGGAAATGTCATCAGATAAAAACTAGAGAGAAGGTTTTTGAGAAACTGTTTTGTGATTTGTGTATTCACCTCATACAGATAAACCATTTTGTTGATTTAGCAGTTTTTCATCACTGTTTTTGCAGTGTCTGGGAAATGATATTTGTGAGTGCATTGAAGCTGATTGTGGAAAAGTAAATATGCAAAGATTAAAACTAGAAAGGAGCTTTCTGAGACATTTTTTTGCAGTAGGTGAATTCATCTCCCAGAGATAAATCATTCTTTTCATTGAGCAGTTTAGTAACCCTGTTTTTGTGGTATATACAAAGGTATATTCAGAGCAAAGAGAAGCCTATGGTGAAAATAAAATACCCTCAGATAAAAGTAGAATGAAGCTTTCTGAGAGACTGTTTTGTGATGGGTGAATTCATCTCACAGGGCTAAATCTTTCTTTTCGTTGAAAAGTGCAGTTTGTTAGCACTCTTTTTGTGGAATATGCAAGGGATATTTGGGAGCAGATAGAGGCCAATGTTGAAAAAGGAAATATCTTCAGGTAAAAACGGGGGAGAAAGTTTCTGATAACTCCTTTGTGATGTGTGCATTCATCTCATACAGGTAAAGCTTTATATTGAGAGAGCAGTTTGGCATCACTGCTTTTGTGATGTCTGAGAAGGGATATTTGGGAGCGCATGAAAGCTGATGGTGGAAAAGGAATATCCAGAGATAAAAACTAGAAAGAAGCTTTCTGAGAAATTTCTTTGGGATGGATGAATTTATCACACAGAATTACACGTTTGTTTCCTTTGAGCAGTTTGGTAGCACTGTTTTCATGGAATCTGCAAAGGGATATTAGGGAGCTCCTGGAGGCCTATGGTGAAAAAGAAAATAACTTCAGATGAAAATTGGAAAGAAGCTCTTCGAGCAACGGTTTTTGATGTGTGTATTCATGTCATAGAATTTAACCTTTTTGCTGATTGAGTATTTCATCATCACTGTTTTTATGGTATCTGAGAGGAGTTATTTGAGAGTATATTGAAACCTATGGTGAAAAAGAAAATATCCTCAGATTTAAACTAAAAAGAAGCTTTCTGAGAAAATGCTTTGTGATGTGTGAATTCATCTCACAGAGTTAAACCTTTCTTTGCATTGAGCAGATTGGAAACACTGTTTTTGTGGAATCTGCAAAGGGATATTCGGGAGCACATAGAGTCCAATGGTGAAAAAGGAAATATCTTCAGGTAAAAACGGGAGAGAAACTTTCTGAGAAACTCCTTTCTGATGTGTGCATCATATCATAGAGGTAAACGTTTCTGTTGGGGGAGCACTTTGGCATCACTGTTTTTGTGGTATCAAGGAAGAGATATTTAGGAGTGCATTGAAGCCTATGGTGGAAAAGGAAACATCCTTAGATAAAAATTGGAAAGAAACTTCCTGAGAAATTACTTTGTGATGGGTCAATTTATCTCACAGCGTTACACCATTCTTTTCATGGAGCAGTTTGTTAACACTGTTTTTGTGGAATCTGCAGAGGGATATTTGGGACCACAGAGAGGTCTAAGGTTAAAAAAAGAAAATTCTTCAGGGAAAAACTGGAGAGAAGATTTTGGAGAAACTCCTTTGTGATGTGTGCATTCATCTAATAGAGCTAAATGTTTCCATTGAGGGAGCACTTGGCATTACTGCTTTTCCGGTGTCTTAGAACGGATATTTTGGAGCACATTGAAGCCAATGTTGGAAAAGGAAATATCCTCAGATTTAAACTAGAAAGAAGCTTTATGAGAAACTTCTTTGTAATGTGTGAATTTATCTTACAGAGTTACACCATTCTTTTAATTGAGCAGTTTGCTAACATTGTTTTTGTGGAATCAACAAAGGGATATATTTGGAGTGCCTTGAGTCCTATGGTGAAAAAGGAAATATCCTCAGATAAAAAGTCGAAGAAATCTTTCTGAGAAACTGTTTTGTGATGCGTGAATTCATCACACAGTGTTACACTGTTCTTTCCATTGAGCAGTTTGCTAACACTGTTTTCTTGGAATCTGCAATGGGATATTTTGGAGCACATTGAAGCTTATGGTGACATAGGAAATATCCTCAGATAAAAACTAGAAAGAAGCTTTCTGAGAAAGAGCTTTGTGATGTGTTAATTCACCAGACAGAGTTACATGATACTCTTCATGGAACAGTTTGGTAGGAGTGTTTTTGGGGAATCTGAGAAGGGATATTTTGAATCACATTGAATCCTATGGTGACAAAGGAAATATCCTCAGACAAAAACTAGAAAGAAGCTTTCTGGGAAAGTTCTTTGTGATGTGTGAATTCATCTCAGAGAGTTACACCTTTCTTTTCATGGAGCAGTTTGCAAACACTGTTTTCTTGGAATCTGCAAAGGGATATTTCTGAGTGTTCTGACGGCTATGGTGAATAAGGAAATTCTCATGTAAAAACTAGAAGGAAGCTTTCTGAGAAACAGCTTTGTGATGTGTGAATTCATCTCACAGAGTTACACTGTTCTTTTCAATGAGAAAAGAACTGTTCTTCAAAAGAGTGTTTGTTAACACTCTTTTACTGGATTCTACAAAGGGATATCTCCAAGCACATTGAATCTCATGGTGAGAAAGGAAATATCCTCATATATCAACCAGAAAGAAGCATATTGAGAAAATGGTTTTTGATGTGTTAATTCATCTCACAGAGTTATACGATTGTTTTCATGGATCTGTTAGGTAGCACTGTTTTTGGGGAATCCGAGATGGGATATTTTTGATTGCATTGAAGCCTGTGGTGACATAGGAAATATCCTCAGATAAAAACCAGAAAGAAGCTTTCTGAGAACCTTCCTTGTGATATGGGAATTCATCTCACAGAGTTACACCTTTCTTTTCATGGAAGAGTTTGCTAATACTGTTTTCATGGAATCTGCAAAAGGATATTTGGGAGTGCATTGAGGCCTAGGAATACCCTCAGACAAAAACTAGAAAGAAGCTTTCTAAGAAAAGAAGCTTTCTGTGAGTTTATCTCACAGAGTTACACTGTTGTTTTCATTGAGCAGTTTGATAACACTATTTTCGTGGAATCTGAAATAGGATATTTGAGAGCTCATTGAAGCCTATGCTGACAAATTAAATATCCTCAGACTAAAATCAAGAAGAAGCATTCTGAGAAACTATTTTGTGATGTGTGAATTCATCTCACAGATTTACACATTACTTTTCATGGAGCAGTTTGTTAACACTATTTTCATGGAATCTGCAAAGAGCTGTTAGTGAGTGCATTGAGGCAAGTGGTGAAAAAGGAAATATCCTCAGAGAAACACTAGAAAGAAAGCTTCTGGGAAGTTGCTTTACGATGTGTGAATTCATCTCACAGAGTTATAAATTTCTTTTCATAGAGCGGTTTGCCAACATTGTTTTCTTAGAATCTGCAAAGGGATATATGGGAGCACATTGAGGCCTATAGTGAAAAAGGAAATATCCTCAGATTAAAACTAGAAAGAAGCTTTCTGAAAAACTGCTTTGTAATGTGTGAATTCATCTCACAAATTTACACTGTTCTTTTCATTGAGCAGTTTGTGTACACTGTTTTCATGGAATCTACAAAGGAATATTTGGGAGTACATTGAGGCCTATAGTGAAAAAAGAAATATCCTCAGTTAAAAACTAGAAAGAAACTTTCTGAGAAATTGCTTTGTGATGTGTCAATTCATCAAACAGAGTTACACTGTTCTTTTCATGGAGCAGTTTGCTAATACTGCTTTCATGGAATCTGCAAGGGGATATATGGGAGTGCATTGAGGCCTATGGTGAAAAAGGGAATATCCTCAGATAATAAGTAGACTGAAGCTTCCTGAGAAACTGCTTTGTGATATGTGAATTCATCTCACCATATTACACTGTTCTTTCATGGAGCAGTTTGCTAAAACTGTTTTTGTGGAATCTGCAAAGGGATATTTGGGAGCCCATTGAGGCATATAGTGAAAAAGGAAATATCCTCACATAAAAACTATAACGAACCTTACTGAGAAACTGCTTTGTGATGTGTGAATTCATCTCCCAGCTTTACACTGTTCTTTTCATTGAGTAGCTTGCTAACACTGTTCTCATGGAATCTGCAATGATATATTTCGGAGCTAATTTAAGCTTATTGTGACAAAGGAAATATCCTGAGACAAAAACTAGAAAGCAGCTGTCAAAGAGACTTTTTTGTGATTTGTGAATTCATCTCACAGAGTTACATGATTCTTTTAATGAATCAGTTTGTTAGAACAGGTTTTGGGGAATCTGAGAAGGGATACTTGGGATAGCAATGAAACCTATGGTGAAAAGGAAATATCTTCAGATAAAAACTAGAAAGAAGCTTTCTGAGAAAGTCTTTTGTGTTGTGTGAACTCATCTCACAGAGTTACACCAGTCTTTTCAATGAACAGTTTGATAACACTGTTTTTGTGGAATCCACAATAGGATATTTGAGAGTGCATTGAAGTCTATGGTGACAAAGAAAATATCCTTAGATAAAAATTAGAAAGAAGCTTCTGAGATAGTTCTTTGTGATGTGTGAACTCAACTCACAGAGTTAAACTGTTCATTTCATTGTGCCATTTTGTAGCACTGTTTTTGTGGAATCTACAAAGGGATATTTTGGAGTGCATTGAAGCTTAAGATGACAAAGGAAATACCCTCATATAAAAACTAGAAAGAAGTTTTCTGATGAAAGGCTTTCTGAAGTGCTAATTCTTATCACAGAGTATACGATTCTTTCCATGGAGCAGTTTGGTAATACTGTTTTGTGGAATCTGAGAAGGGACATTTTGGATAGCATTGAAGTCTATGGTGACAAAGGAAATATCCTCAGATAAAAACTAGAAAGACGCATTCTGAGAAAATTCTTTGTGACTTGTGAATTCATCTCACGGAGTTACACATTTGTTTTCATGGAGCAGTTATCTAACACTGTTTTCTTGGAATCTGCAAAGGCATATTTGGGAGCACATTGAGGCCTGTAGTGAAAAAGGGAGTATCCTAAGTTAAAAACTAGAAAGAAGTTTTCTGAAAAATTGCTTTGTGATGTGTGAATTTATCTCAAAGAGCTACACTATTCATTTCATTGAACAGCTTCCTAACACTTTTCTTGGAATCTGCAATGGGATATTCTGGAGCCCATTGAATCTTATGGTGACAAAGGAAATATCCTCAGACAAAAACTAGAAAGAAGATTTCTGAGAAACTGCTTTCTGATTTGTGAATTTATCTAACAGAGTTACACCTTTATTTTCATGTAGCAGTTTGGTAGCACTCTCTTTAGGGAATCTGAGAGTGGATATCTTGGATCGCATTGAAGCATACGGTGACAAAGAAAATATCCTCAGATAAAAACTAGAAAGAAGCTTTCTGAGAATGTTTTCTGTGGTGTGTGAATTCATCTCACAGCGTTACAACTTTCTTTTCATGGAGCTGTTTGCTAACACTGTTTTCATCGAATCTGCAAAGTGATATTGATGCCTATGGTGAAAAATTAAATATCCTCAGATAAAAACTAGAAGGAAGCTTTCTGAGAAACTGCTTTGTGATTTGTGAATTCTCACAGAGTTGCATGATTCTTTGCATGGAGCAGTTTGGTAGCACGGTTTTCGGGTGTCTGAGAAGGGATATTTTGGAACTCGTTGAAGCCTATGGTGACGAAGGAAATATCCTAAGAAAAAAACAGAAAGAAGCTTTCTAAGAAATTTCTCTGTGATGCGTGAATTCTACTCACAGAGTTACACGGTTCTTTTCATTGAGCAGTTTGCTAACACTGTTTTCTTTTAATCTGCAATGAAATATTTCGGAGTACATTTTAAGGTTATGGTGACAAAGGAAATACCGTCATATGAAAACTAGAAAGAACATTTCTGAGAAACCATTTTGTGATGTGTTAATTCATCTCACAGAGTTACGTGAGTCTTTACATGGATCAGTTTGGTAGCATTGTTTTTGGGGAATCTGAGAAGGAATATTTTGGATCTCATTGAAAAAGGAAATACACTCAGATTAAAAACTAGAAAGAAGCTTTCTGAGAAATTGCTTTGTGATGTGTGAATTCATCTCACAGTGTTTCACCACTCCTCTCATGAAACAGATTGGTAGCACTCTTTTTGGTGAAAATGAGAAAGGATATTTTGAACTGCATGGAAGACTATGATGACAAAGGAAATATCCTCAGATAAAAACTAGAAAGAAGCTTTCTGAGAAACTGCTTTGTTATGTGTGAATTTACCTCACTGAGTTACACGGACTCTTTTCTTGCGGCAGTTTGTTAACACCGTTTTCCTGGAACTTGCAGTAGGATATTTGGGAGTGCAGTGAAGCCTATGGTGAAAAAGTAAATGTCCTCAGATAAAAACCATAAAGAACATTTCTGTGAAACTGCTTTGTGATGTATGAATTCATCTCACAAAGCTACACCATTCTTCTTATTGAGAAGTTTGTTAACACTTTTTTCAAGGAATCTGCAATATGATATTCGAGAGCGCAAGGAGGAATACGTTGAAAAATGAAATATCCTCAGATAAAAACTAGTGAGAAGCTCACTGAGAAACAACTTTGTGATGGTTGAATTCATTTCATTGAGTTACACCATTCTTTTCATGGAGCAGTATGGTAGCTCTGTTTTTGGGGAATCTGAGCAGGGATATTTTGGATCGCATTAAAGCGTATGGTAGCAAAGGAAATATCCTCAGATAAAAACTAGAAAGAAGCTTTCTGACAAAGTTCTTTGTGATGCGTGAATTCACCTCACAATTACACCTTTCTTTTCATGGAGCAGTTTGCTAATACTACTTTCTTGGAATCTGCAAAGGGATATTTCGGAGTGCCTTGAAGCCTGTGGTGACAAAGGAAATATTCTCAGATAAAAACTAGAAAGAAACATTCTGAGAAACTGCTTTGTGATATATGAGTTCATCTCACAGAGTTAAACCTGTCTTTTCATTGAGGAGTTTGGTAGCACTGTTTTTGAGGAAACTGCAAAGGGATTTCCGGGAGCTCACAGAGGCCTATGGTGAAAAAGGAAATATCTTCAGATAAAAACTGGAGAGAAGGTTCTTGAGAAGATGTTTTGTAATATGTGTATTCACCTCATAGAGATGAACCACTTTGTTGATTGAGCATTTTGGCATCACTGTTTTTGTGGTGTCTGAGAAGGGATATTTGGGAACGCATTGAGGTTGATTGTGGAAAAGTCAATATGCACAGATGAAAACTAGAAAGGGGCCTTCTGAGAAATTTCTTTGTGATGGGTGAATCACCTCCAAGAGGTAAACCATTCTTTTCATTGAACAATTTGATAACCCTGGTTTGTATAATTTACAAAGGGATATTCGGAGAAGATAGAAGCTTATGGTGAAAAAGAAAATACTCTCAGATAAAAACTAGAAAGAAGCTTTCTGAGAGACTGTTTTGTGATGGGTGATTCATCTAATGAAGTTAAATCTTCCTTTTCATTGAGCAGTTTGGTAACACTCTATTTGTGGAATATGCAAAGAGATATTAAGGAGCGGATAGAGGCCAAGTTTGAAAAAGGAAGTATCTTCAGGTGAAAACTGGAGAGAAAGCTTCTGATAACTCTTTTGTGATGTGTGCATTCATTTCATAGAGGTAAAGCTTTCTGTTGAGAGAACAATTTGGCATCACTGTTTTTGTGGTGCCTGAGAAGGGATATTTGCTAGTGTGTGGAAGCCAATGGTGGAAAAGGAAATATCCTGAGATAAAAACTAGAAAGAAGCTTTCTGAGAAATTTCTTTGTGATAGATGAATTCATCACACAGAGTTACACCTTTATCTTCTCTGAGCAGTTTGGTAGCACTTGTTTTTATGGAATCTACGAAGGGATATTTGGGAGCCCATAGAGGCCTAAGGTGAGCAAGAAATTCTCCAGGAAAAAACTGGAGAGAAGCTTTTGGAGAAAATCATTTCTGATGTCTGCATTCACCTCATATTGCTAAAAGTTTTTGTTGAGGGAGGACTTTGGCATCACTGTTTATGTGTTGTCTGAGAAGGGATATTTGGGAGTGCATTGAAGCCTATGGTGACAAAGGAAATATCCTCAGACTAAAACTAGAAAGAAGCTTTCTGAAAAACTGTTTTGTCATGTGTGAATTCATCTCACCGATTTACACCTTTCTTTTCATGGAGCAGTTTGCTGAAACTGTTTTTGTGGAATGTGCAAAGGGATATTTGGGTGCGCTTTGAGGCCTATGTTCAAAAAGGAAATATCCTCAGATAAAAACTAGAAAGAAGCTTTCTGAGAAACTGCTTTGTGATGTGTGAATTCATCTCACAGAGTTACACTGTTCTTTTCATTGAACAGTTTGCTAACACTGTTTTCTGAGAATATGCAATGGGATATTTTCGAGCACATTTAAGCTGATGGTGAGAAAGGAAATATCCTCATATAAAAAGCAGAAGAAATATTTCTGAGAAACTGCCTTGTGATTTTATAATTCCTCTCACAGAGTTACATGACCAGTTTTATGGTATAGTTTGATAGTGGTGTTTATGGGGAATCTGAGAAGGGATATTTTGGATCGCAATGAAGCCTATGGTGACAAAGGAAATATCCTCAGATAAAAACTAGAAAGTAGTTTTCTGAGAAAGTTCTTTGTGATGTGTGAATTTATCTCACCGAATTTCACCTTTCTTTTCATAGACAGTTTGCAAACACTGTTTTCATGGAATCTGCAATGGGATATTCTGGAGTGCATTGAGGCCTACAGTGGAAAAGTAAATATCCTCAGATAAAAACTAGAAAGATTTCTGACAAACAGTTTTGTGATGTATGAATTCATCTTACAGAGTTACACCATTCTTTTCATAGAGCTGTTTGATGACACTGTTTTTGTGGAATCTGCAATAGGATATTTGGGAGCATGTTGAAGCCTATGGTGACAAAGGAAATATCTTCAGATAAAAACTAAAAAGAAACTTTCTGTGAAACTACTTTGTGATGCGTGAATTCATCTCACAGAGTTACACCGTTCTTTTCATTGAGAAGTTTGCTAACACTCTTTTCGTTTAATCTGCAAAGGGTTATTCGGGAATGCATTGAGAAATATGGTGAAAAAGGAAATATCCTCAGATAAAAACTAGAAAGAAGTTATCTGAGAAACATCTTTGTGATATGTGAATTCATCTCACCGAGTTACACCACTCATTTCATGGAACAGTTTCATAGTACTGTTTTTGGGGAATCTGAGTAGGGATATTTAGGGTCACATGGAAGCCTATGGTGACAATGGAATTATCCTCATCCAAAAACCAAAAAGAAGCTTTCTGAGAAACTGCTTAGTGATGTGTGAATTCAACTCACAGATTTACATCTTTCTTTTCATGGAACAGTTTGTTAACAGTATTTTCCTGGAATCTGCAAAGGGTTATTCGGGAGTGCATTGAGGAATATGGTGAAAAAAGAAATATCCTCAGACAAAAACTGGAAAGAAGCTTTCTGAGAAACTGCTTTGTGATTTGTGAATTCATCTGAGAGCTATACGATTCTTTTCACGGAGCCGTTTGGTGGTACTCTTTTTGGGAGTCTGAGAAGAGATATTTTGGATCACATTGAAGCCTATGGTGACAAAGGAAATATCCTAAGATAGAAACTAGAAGGATGATTTCTGAGAAATTTCTTTTTGATGTGTGAATTCATCTCACAGAGTTACACTGGTATTTTCATTGAGAGGTTTGCTAACACTTTTTTTGAGGAATCTGCAATGGCATATTCCAGAGCACATTGAGAAATATGATGAAAAGGGAAATATCCTCAGATAAAAACTAGAAACAAACTTTCTGAGAAACAGGTTTGTGATGTGTGAATTCATCTCACAGACTTACACTGTTCTTTGCATTGAGCAGTTTGCTTACACTGATTTCTTGGAATCTGTATTCTGATATTTCAGAGCACATTGAAGCATATGGAGACAAAAGAAATATCCTCATATAAAAACTAGAAAGAAGCTTTCTGAGAGACTGCTTGCTGATGCATGAATTCATCTCACAGGGTTACACCATTCCTATCATTGAGCAGTTGGCTAACCCTGTGTTCTTGGAACCTACAAGGGATATTTCAGAGTGCATTGAAGCTTATGATGAGAAAGGAAATATCCTCATATAAAAACGAGAAAGAAGCTTTCTGAGAGACCGCTTTGTGATCTGTAAATTCATCTCACAGAGTTACATGATTCCTTACATGGGTCAGTTTGGTAGCATTCTTTTTGGGGGATCTGAGGAAGGATATTTTGAATCACATTGAAGCCAATGGTGACAAAAAAAAACAGTCTTAGATAAAAACTAGAAAGACGCTTTCTGAAGAAGTTCTTTGTCATGTGTGAATTCATCTCACAGAGGTGCACCTTTTTTTTTCATGGAGTAGTTTGCTAACACTGTTTTCATGGAATCTGGAAAGGGATATTTGGGAGCGCAAAGAGGCTTATAGTGATAAAGGAAATATCCCCAGATAAAAACTAGAAAGAAGCTTTCTGAGAAACTTCTTTGTGATGTGTGAATTCAAATCACCACGTTACACTGTTCTTTTCATTGATCAGTTTGCTAACACTGTTTTCTTGGATACTCAATGGGATATTTCAGAGCACATTGAAGCTCATGGTGACAATGGAAACATCCTCATATAAAAACTAGAAAGAAGGTTTCTGAGAAACTGCTTTGTGATTTGTAAATTCATCTTACAGAGTTACACGATTCTTTTCATGGATCAGTTTGGTAGCACTGTTTTTTTTGGAATTTGAGAAGGGATATTTTGGATCACATTGAAGTCTATGGTGACAAAGGAAATATCCTCAGATAAAAACTAGAAAGAAGTTTTCTGAGAAAGTTCTTTGTGATTTGTTTTATCATCTCACAGTGTTATACCTTTCTTTTCATGGAACAGTTTGCTAACACTGTTTTCATGGAATCTGCATAGGTATATTTGGGAGCACAATTAGACCTATAGTGAAAAGAGAATATCCTCAGATAAAAACTAGAAAGAAGCTTTCTGATCAACTGCTTTGTGATGTGTGAATTCATCTCACAGAGTCACACCTTTCTTTTCATTGAGCAGTTTGATAACACTGTTTTTGTGGAATCTGCAATAGGATATTTGGGAGCGCATTGAAGCCTATGGTGACAAAGGAAATATCCTCAGATAAAAAACAAAAAGAAGCTTTCTGAGAAACTACTTTGTGATGTGTCAATTCATCTCAAATAGGTACACTGTTCTTTCATTGAGCAGTTTGCTAACACTGTTTTCTTGGAATCTGCTTTGGAATATTTTGGAGCACATTGAAGCTTATGGTGACAAAGGAAATATCGTCAGACAAAAACTAGAAAGAAGCTTTCTGAGAAACTGCTTTGTGATTTGTGAATTCATCCCACAGAGTTAAACAACTCTTTACACGGGACAGTTTATTAGAACTGTTTTGGGGAAATCTGAGAAGGAAATTTTGGATCACATAAAAGCCTATGTGACAAAGGGAATATCCTCAGATTAAAACTGGACAGAAGCCTTCTGAGAAAGTTCTTTGTGAAGTGTGAATTCATCTCATAGAGTTACACCTTTCTTTTCATGGAGCCGTTTGCTAACACTGTTTTTGTGGTAACTGCAAAGAGATATTTGGGAGCGAATTTAGGCCTTTGGTGAAAAACTAAATATCCTCGAAAAAAAACTGCAAAGAAACTTTCTGAGAAAGTGCTTTGTGATGTGTGAATTCATCTCACAGTGATACACTGTTCATTTTGTTGAGTAGTTTGCTAACACTGTTTTCTTGGTATCTGCAATGTGGTATTTTGGACTGCATTGAAGCTTAAGGTGACAAAGGAAATCTCCTCAGAAAAAATACCAGAAAGAAGCTTTCTGAGAAACTGCTTTGTTATTTGTGACTTAATCTCACAGTTACACGATGCTTTTCATGGAGCAGTTTGGTTGTACTGTTTTGGGTAATCTAATAAGGGATATTTTGGATCACTTTGAAGCTTATGGAGACAAGGGATAAATCCTGTGATAAAAACTAGAGACACGCTTTCTGAGAAATTGCTTTGTGATGTATTAATTCATCTCACAGAATTACACAATTTTTTTCATGGATCAGTTTGGTAGCACTGTTTTTGGGGAATCTGAAGAAGGATATTTTGGATCGCATTGAAATCTATGGTGACAAAGGAAACATCCTTAGATAAAAATGAAAAGAAACTTTCTGAGAAATTTCCTTGTGATGTGTGAATTTATCTCACAGAGTCTGGATTAGGACATATTGGAGGGCAATGATTCCTATAGTGAAAAAGGAAATATCCTCAGATAAAAACTAAAAGGAATCTTTCTGAGAAACTTCTTTGTGGTGTTTGAATTCATCTCAGAGTCACACCTTTCTTTTCATGGAGCAGTTTGCTAACACTGTTTTCGTTGGATCTGCAAAGGGATATTTTGGAGCACATTGAGGAATATGGTGAAAAAAGAAAAATCCTCAGAAAAAAACTAGAAAGAAACTTTCTGAGAAAGTTCTTTTTGATGTGTGAATTCAACTCACAGAGTTACACCTTTATTTTCATTGAGCAGTTTGATAACACTGTTTCCTTGGAATCCTCAATGGGATCTTTTGGAGTGCATTGAAGCTTATGGTGACAATGGAAACATTCATATATAAAAACTAGAAAGAAGCTTTCTGAGAAACTGCTTTGTGATTTGTAAATTCATCTCACAGAAGTACATGATTCTCTTCATGGATCAGTTTGCAAGCACTGTTTTTGGGGAATTTCAGAAGGGATATTTTAGATAGCATTGAAGCCTTTGCTGACAAAGGAAATATCCTCAAATAAAAACCAAAAGAAGCTTTCTCATAAGCTGCTTCATGATGTGTCAATTCATCACACAAAGTTACACTGTTCTTTTCAATGTACTATTTCCTCACACTGTATTCTTGGAATCTGCAATGGCATATTACGTAGCAAATTGAAACTTATGATGACAAACGAAATATCCTCAGACAAAAACTATAAAGAAGCTTTCTGAGAAATTGCTTTGTGACTTTTGAATTCATCTCACAGAGTTACATCTTGCTTTTCATGGAGAAGTTTGGTAGCACTGTTTTTGGGGAACCTGAGAAGGGACATTTTGCATTGCATTAACGCATATGGTGACAAAGGAAATATCCTCAGATAAAAGCTCTAAAGGAGCTTTCTGAGAAACTACTTTGTGATGTGTGAATTCATCTCACATTGCTACACCTTTCTTTTCATGGAGTCATTTGGTTGCACTGTTTTTGGGGAGTCTGAAAAGGGATATTTTGAATTGCTTTGAAGCCTATGGTGACAAAGAAAATATCCTCAGATAAAAAATTGAAGGAAGTTTTCTGAGAAACTTCTTTGTGATGTATGAATTCATCTCAGAGAGTTACACCTTCCTTTTCATGCAGCAATTTGCTAACACTGTTTTCTACTTCTTTGTGATGTATGAATTCATCTCAGAGAGTTACACCTTCCTTTTCATGCAGCAATTTGCTGACACTGTTTTCTTGAAGTATGCAAGGGGATATTTTGGAGTGCATGGAGGCCTAAGGTGAAAAAGGAAATATTCTCAGATAAAAGCTAGAAACAAGCATTCTGAGAAACTATTTTGTGATGTGTGAATTCATCTCAGAGAGTTACACTGTAGTTTTCAATGAGTAGTTTGATAACACAGTTTTGTTGGAATCTGCAGTAGTATATTCTGGAGTGCACTGAATCTTATGGTAACAAAAGAAATATCCTCATATAAAAAGTAGAAAGAATCTTTCTGAGAAACCGCTTTGTGATGTCCTAATTCATCTCATGGAGTTACATGATTCTTTTCATGGATCAGTTTGGTAGCACTGTTTTTGGAAAATCTGAGAAGGGATATTTTGGATCACATTGAATCCTATGGTGACAAAGGAAATATCCTCAGATAAAAACTAGAAAGGACCTTTCTGAGAAAATTATTTGTGATGTGTGAGTTCATCTCACAGAGTTACAACTTTCTTGCATTGGAGCAGTTTGCTTCCACTGTTTTCGTGGAATTTGCAAAGGGATATTTGGGAGAGCATTGAAGCCTATTTTGAAAAAGGAAATATCCTCAGATAAAAACTAGAATGAAGCTTTCTGAGCAACTATTTTGTGGTGTTTGAATTCATCTCACAGAGTTACACTGTTCTTTTCATTGAGAAGTTTGCTAACACTGTTTTCGTGCAATCTGCAATGGGTTATTTCAGAGTGGATTGAAGCTTAGGGTGACAAATGAAATATCCTCAGACATAGCAAAAAAAAGCTTTCTGAGAAATTGCTTTGTGATTTGTGAATTCATCTCATAGATTTACTCGATTCTTTTCATGGAGCAGTTTGGTAGCAACTTTTATGGGGAATCTGAGAAGGAATATTTGGGATTGCATTGAAGCCTTGGTGAAAAAGGAAATATCCTCAGATAAAAACTGGAAAGAAGCTTTCTGAGAAACTTCTCTGTGATGTTTGAATTCATTTCACAGAGGTTCACCATTGTTTTCATTGAGCTGTTTGATAACACTGTTTTAGTGGAATCTGCAAACGTATATATGGGAGTGCATTGAC
Organism: Trachypithecus francoisi; assembly: GCF_009764315.1. Taxonomy (NCBI): domain Eukaryota; kingdom Metazoa; phylum Chordata; class Mammalia; order Primates; family Cercopithecidae; genus Trachypithecus; species Trachypithecus francoisi. The sequence goes on along the minus strand of NW_022680482.1, from coordinate 100,616 downwards.
GCCTATGGTGAAAAAGGAAATATCCTCAGATAAAAACTATAGAGAAGCTTTTTGAGAAACTTCTTTGTGATGTGTGAGTTCATCTGAAAGAATTTCACTATTATTTTCATTGAGCAGTTTGCTAACACTGTTTGTGTGCATTCTGCAATGGGATATTTCAGAGCGCATTGAAGCTTATAGTGACAAAGGTAATATCATCAGAATAAAACTAGAAAGAAGCTTTCTAAGAAACTGCTTTATGAATTGTGAATTCATCTGACAGACTTACATGATTCTTTTCATAGAAGAGTTTGGTAGCACTGTTTTTGAGGAATCTGAGAAGGGCTATTTTGGACCACATGGAAGACTACGGTGACAAAGGAATTATCCTCAGATAGAAACTAGAAAGAAGTTTATGAGAAACTTCTTTGTGATTTGTGAATTCACTTCACATGGATACACCTTTCTATTCATGGCACAGTGTGCTAACACTGTTTTCGTGCAATCTGCAAATGGATATTTGGGAGCATATTGGGGCCTATGGTGAGAAAGGAAATATCCTCAGATAAAAACGAGAAAGAAGTTTCCTGAGAAACTGGTTTATGGTGTGTTAATTCATCTCACGAAATTACATGATTCTTTTCATGGGTCAGTTTGGTAGCACTGTTTCTCGGAAATCTGAGAAGGGATATTTTGGATCATATTGAAGCCTATCTTGACAGAGGAAATATCCTCAGATGAAAACTAGATGGAAGCTTTCTACATAATTTCTTTGTGATGTGTGTATTTATCTCTCAGAGTTACACCTTTCTTTTCTTGATGCAGCTTGCTAACACTGTTTCCATGGAAACTGCAAAGGGATATTTGGGAGCACATTGAGTCATATAGTGAAAAGGGAAATATCCTCAGATAAACACTAGAAAGAAGCTTTCTGAGAAACTGCTTTGTGATGTGTGAATTCATCTCACAGAGTTACACTATTCTTTTCATTGAGCAGTTTCCTTACACTGTTTTCATGGAAACTGCAAAGGTATAATTGGGAGCACATTGAGGACTATTGTGAAAAAGAAAATATCCTCAGATAAAAGCTAGCAAAAAATTGTATGAGAAACTGCTTTGTGATCGGTGAATTCGTCTCACAGAGTTACACCACACTTTCCATTGAGCAGTCTGATAACACTGGTTTTGTGGAATCTGTAATAGGATATTTAGGAGTGCGTTGAAGCCTATCTTGACAAAGAAAATATCCTCAGATAAAAACCGAAAAGAAGCTTTCTGGGAAAGTGCTTTGGGATGTGTGAATTCATCTCACAGAGTTACACCATTCTTTTCATTGAGCAATTTGCTTGCACTGTTTTCTTGGAACCTGCAATCTGATATTTTGGAGTGCATTGAAGCTTATGGAGAAAAAAAAATATCCTCATATAAAACCTAGAAGCATACTGAGAAACTGCTTTGTGATGGTGAATGCATCATACAGAGTTACACCTTTCTTTTCATTGAGCAGTTTTGTAGCACTGTTTTGGGGGAATCTGCAAAGGGATTTTCGGGAGCTCATAGAGGCCTATGGTGGAAAAGGAAATATCTTCATATCAAAACTGGAGAAAAGTTTTGAATGACTGTTTTGTGATGTATGTACTCACCTCATGGAGATAAACCATTTTCTTGATTAAGCAGTTTGGCATCACTGTATTTGTGGTGTCTCAGAAGGGATATTTGGGAATGCATTGAGGCTGAGGGTGGAAAAGTGAATATGCACAGACAAAAACTGGAAAGTAGCTTTCAGAGAAATTTCTTTGTGATAGTGAATTCATCAGACACAGTTACACCTTTCTTTTCTTTGAGCCGTTTGGTACCATTGTTTTAATGGAATCTTCAAAGGTATATTCAGGACCTCTTAAAGGTCTATGGTGAAAAAGGAAATGACTTCAGATTAAAACTTTGGAGAAGCTTTTTGAGAAACGGTTTTGTGATATGTATATTCCTTTCAGATTTTAATGTATTTGTTGATTGAGAAGTTCGGAATCACTGTTTTTGTGGTATCTCAGAGGAGGTACTTGGGAGCACATTGAAGCTTATTGTGAAAAAGTAAATATTATCATATTTAAACTAGAAAGAAGCTTTCTGAGAAACTACTTTTGGATGGGTGAATTCATCTCACAGAGGTACACTGGTGTTTTCATTGAGCAGTTTGATAACACTGTTTCTGTGGGATCCACAATAGAATATTTGGGAGCATATTGAAGCCTATGGTGACAAAGGAAATATGTTCAGATAAAAACCAAAAAGAAGCTTTCTGAGAAACTGATTTGTGATGTGTGAATTTATCTCACAGAGTTACACTGTTCTTTTCATTGAGCAGTTTTCTAACACTGTTTTCTTGGAATCTGCAATGGGATATTTTGGAGCACATTGAAGCTTAGGGTGACAAAGGAAATATCCTCATATAAAAACTAGAAAGAAGCGTTCTGTAACACTGCTTTGTGATTTGTGAATTCATCTCACAGAGTTACAAGATTCTATACATGAAGTAGTTTTTTAGCACTGTTTTTATGGAATCTGCAAAGGGATATTTGGGAACTCCTAGAGACCTATGGTGAAAAAGGAAATAACTTCAGATAAAAACTGGAGAGAAGATTTCCGAGAAATTGTTTTAGATATGTTCATTCATCTCATAGAGTTTAAGCTTTTTGTTGATTGAGCAGTTCAGTATCACTGTTTTTGTGGTATCTGACAGGATATATTTTGGAGCACAATGAAGCCTATGGTGAAAAAGGAAATATCCTCAGATTTAAAGTAGAAAGAAGCTTTCTGAGAAACTGCTTTGTGATGGGTGAATTCATCTATCAGAGCTACACCTTTCTTTTCATGGAGCAGTTTGCTAACTCTATTTTCATGGAATCTGTGAAGGACATTTTGGAGCACTTTGAAGCTTATAGTGACAAGTTAAATATCCTCATATAAAAACTAGAAAGAAGCTTTCTAAGAAAATTCTTTGTGATGTGTGAATTCATCTCACAGAGTTACACTGTTTTTTTTATTGATCAGTTTGCTAACACTGTTTTCTTTGAATCTGCAATGGGATATTTCGGAGCATATTTTAAGCTTATGGTGCAAAGGAAATACCCTCATATAAAAATTAGCAAGAAGGTTTCTAAGAAACCATTTTGTGATGTGCTAATTTATCTCAAAGAGTTACACGATTCTTTTCATGGATCAGTTCGGTAGCACTGTTTTTGGGGAATCTGAGAAGGGATATTTTGGATTGCATCAAAGGCTATGGTGACAAAGGAATTATCCTCAGATAAAAATCAAAAAGAACATTCTGAGAAACTGCGTTCTGATGTGTGAACTCATTTCAGAGAGTTACAGTTTTCCTTTCATTGAGCAGTTTGTTAACACTGTTTTTGGGGAACCTGCAAGGGATATTTGGGAGCGTATTGTGGCCTATTGTGAAAATGACAATATTCTCAGAGAAAAGCTAGAAAGAAGCTTTCTGAGAAACTGCTTTGTGATGTGTGAATTCATCTGACAGAGCTACACCATTCTTTTCATTAAGCAGTTTGATAACACTTTTTTCATGGAATCTGCAATAGGATATTTTGGACTGCATTGAAGCTTATGGTGACAAAGGAAATATCCCCAGTAATAACCAAAAAGAAGCCGTCTGTGAAACTGTTTTGGATGCGTGATTTCATCTCACAGGGCTACACTTTTCTTTTCATTGAGAAGTTTGCTACCGCTTTTTTTTGTGGAATCTGCAATGGGATTTTTCAGAGCGCATTGAAGCTTATGGTGAAAAAGGAAGTAACTTCAGACAAAAACTAGAAGAAGCTTTCTGAGAAACTGCTTTGTGATTTGTGCATTTGTCTCACAGAGTTACACGAGTGTTTTCATGGAACAGTTTGGGTTTGGTGGTACTGTTGTTGGGGAATCTGAGAAGGATATTTTGGATTGCATCAAAGGCTATGGTGACAAAGGAATTATCCTCAGATAAAAATCAAAAAGAACATTCTGAGAAACTGCGTTCTGATGTGTGAACTCATTTCAGAGAGTTACAGTTTTCCTTTCATTGAGCAGTTTGTTAACACTGTTTTTGGGGAACCTGCAAAGGGATATTTGGGAGCGTATTGTGGCCTATTGTGAAAATGACAATATTCTCAGAGAAAAGCTAGAAAGAAGCTTTCTGAGAAACTGCTTTGTGATGTGTGAATTCATCTGACAGAGCTACACCATTCTTTTCATTAAGCAGTTTGATAACACTTTTTTCATGGAATCTGCAATAGGATATTTTGGACTGCATTGAAGCTTATGGTGACAAAGGAAATATCCCCAGGTAATAACCAAAAAGAAGCCGTCTGTGAAACTGTTTTGGATGCGTGATTTCATCTCACAGGCTACACTTTTCTTTTCATTGAGAAGTTTGCTACCGCTTTTTTTTGTGGAATCTGCAATGGGATTTTTCAGAGCGCATTGAAGCTTATGGTGAAAAAGGAAGTAACTTCAGACAAAAACTGGAAAGAAGCTTTCTGAGAAACTGCTTTGTGATTTGTGCATTTGTCTCACAGAGTTACACGAGTGTTTTCATGGAACAGTTTGGGTTTGGTGGTACTGTTGTTGGGGAATCTGAGAAGGGATATTTTGGATTGCCTTGAAGCTTATGGTGACAAAGGAATTATCCTCAGATAAAAACTAGAAAGAAGCTTTCTGAGAAAGTTCCTTGTGATGTGTAAATTCATCTCATAGAGTTACACCATTAACTAATTTGCTAACACTGTTTTTGTGAAATCTGCAAAGGGATATATGGGAGCACAAGAGGTCCATGGTGAAAAAGGAATCTTCGTCATATTAACACCAGAAAGAAGCTTTCAGAGAAAATGACTTGTGGTGTGTGAATTCATCTCACAGTGCTACACTGTGCTTTTCATTGAGCAGCCAGCTGAAACTGTTTTCTTGGAATCTTCAATGTGATATTTCAGAGTGCATTGAAGCTTATGGTGACAAATGAAATACCCTCGTATAAAAACTAGAAAGAACCTTGCTGAGAAACGGCCTTGTGATGCGTTAATTCATCTCACAGAGTTACACATAATTTTCATGGATCAGTTTGGTAGCGCTGACTTTGGGGAATCTTAGAAGGATATTTTAGATAACATTGAAGCCTATGGTGACAATGGAAATATCCTGAGATAAAAACTATACAGAAGATTTCTGAGAAACTTCCCTGTGATGTGGGAATTCATCTCACAGTGTCACACCTTTCTTTTTATGGAGCAGTTTGCTAACATAGTTTTCGTGGAATCTGCAAAGGTTTATTTGGGAGTGCATTGAGGCCTACGGTGAAAAAGGAATTATCCTCAGATAAAAACTCGAAAGAAGCTTTCTGAGAAACTGCATTGTGATGTGCGAATTCATCTCACAGAGTTACACTGTTCTTTTTATTTAGCGGTCCGCTAACTCTGTTTTCTTGGTATCTGCAATGGGATATTTTGGAGTGCATTGAGGCCTACGGTGAAAAAGGAATTATCCTCAGATAAAAACTCGAAAGAAGCTTTCTGAGAAACTGCATTGTGATGTGCGAATTCATCTCACAGAGTTACACTGTTCTTTTTATTTAGCGGTCCGCTAACTCTGTTTTCTTGGTATCTGCAATGGGATATTTTGGAGTGCATTGAAGTTAATGGTGTCAAAGGAATTATCTTCATATAAAAAATAGAAACAAGCACACTGAGAAAACGCTTTGTGATGTGTTAGTTCATCTCACAGAGTTACATGATTCTTTTCATGGATCAGTTTGGTAGCACTCTTTTTGGAGAAACCAAGAAGGGATATTTTGTGTCACATTGAAGATAAAAATTACCAAGAAGCTTTCTGAGAAAGTTCTTTTAAATGTGAATTCATCTTACAAGTTTACACCTTTTTCATGGAGCTGTTGCTAACACTATTTTTGTGGAATCTGCAAAGGGAAATTTGGGAGTACATTGTGGCCTAGAGTGAAAAAGGACATATCCTCAGTTAAAAATTAGAAGGAAACTTTCTGAGAAACTTCTTTGTGATGTGTGAATTCATCACACAGAACTACACCATTCTTTTCATTGAGCAGTTTGATAACACTTCTTTTGTGGAATCTGCAATAGGATATTTGGGAGTGAATTTAATCTATGGTGACAAAGGAAATATCCTCAGATGGAAACCGAAAAGAAGCTTTCTGAGAAACTGCTTTGTGTTGTGTCAATTCATCTCACAGAATTATACTGTTATTTTCATTGCACAGTTTGCTAACACTGTTTTCTTGGAATCTGAAATGGGATATTTTGGAGTGCATTGAAGCTCATGGTAACAAAGGAAATATCCTCAGACAAAAACTAGAAAGAAACTTTCTGAGAAACTGCTCTGTGATTTATGATTTCATCTCAGAGTTCACGATCCTTTTCATGAAGTAGTTTGTTAGCATTGTTTTTGGGGAATCTGAGGAGAGATATTGTGTATCGTATTGAAGTCTATGGTGACAAAGGAAATATCCTTATATAAAAACTAGAAAGAAGCTTTCTAAGAAATTACTTTGAGATGTTATAATTCATCTCACAGCATTACATGATTCTTTTCATGGATCAGTCTGTTAGCACTGTTTTGGGGAATCTGAGAAAGGATATTTTGGATTGCATTGAAGCCTATGGTGACAAAAGAATTGTCTTCAGATAAAAACTAGAAAGAAGCTTTCTGAGAATGTTCTCTGGCATGTGTAAATTCATCTCACAGAGTTACACCTTTCTTTTCATGGTGCAGTTTGTTAACACTGTTTTCGTGGAATCTGCAATTGATATTTTGGTGTGCTTTGAGGCCTATAGTGACAAAGGAATAATTTCATAGAAAAACTAGAAGGAAACTTTCCGGGAAATCGCTTTGTGATGCATGAATTCAACTCACAGAGTTACATTGTTCTTTTCACTGAGCAGTTGGCTAACACTGTTTTCTTGGAATCTGCAATGGATATTTCGGAGTGCATTGAAGCTTATTGTGAAAAAGGAAATTTCCTCAGACAAAAACGAGAAAGAAACTTTCTGAGAAAGTGCCTTGTGATTTGTAATTCATCTCACAGAGTTACACCTTTCTTTTCATGGTGCAGTTTGTTAACACTGTTTTCGTGGAATCTGCAATTGATATTTTGGTGTGCTTTGAGGCCTATAGTGACAAAGGAAATAATTTCATAGAAAAACTAGAAGGAAACTTTCCGGGAAATCGCTTTGTGATGCATGAATTCAACTCACAGAGTTACATTGTTCTTTTCACTGAGCAGTTGGCTAACACTGTTTTCTTGGAATCTGCAATGGGATATTTCGGAGTGCATTGAAGCTTATTGTGAAAAAGGAAATTTCCTCAGACAAAAACGAGAAAGAAACTTTCTGAGAAAGTGCCTTGTGATTTGTAAATTCATCTCACAGAGTTACAAGATGCTTTCCATGGATCAGCTTCATAGCATAGTTTTTGGGGAATCTTAGAAGGAATATTTTGGATCACATTGAAACTTATGTTGACCAAGGATATATCCTCATAGAAAAACTAGAAAGAAACTTTCTGAGAACACGCTTTGAGATGCGTTAATTCATCTCATAGAGTTACACAATTCTTGTCATTTATCACTTTGTTAGCACTGTTTTAGGGAAACCGAGAAGAGATATTATTGTTCACATTGAAGCCTATGGTGACTAAGGAAACACCCACAGATAAAAACTAGAACGAAACTTTCTGAAAAACTGCTTTGTGGTGGGTGAATTCATCTCAACAGAGCTATACCATTCTTTTCATTGAGGAGTTTGATAACACTTTTTTCGTGGAATCTGCACGAGGATATTTGGGAGTGCCTTGAAACCTATGGTGACAAAGAAAATATCCTCAGATAAAAACCAAAAAGAAGCTTTCTGAGAAACTGCTTTGTGTTTGGTCAATTCATCTCACAGAGTTTCACTGTTCTTTTCATTGAGCAGTTTGCTGAAACTATTCTCTTGGAATCTACAATGGAATATTTCAGAGTGCATTGAAGCTTATAGTGACAAAGGAAATAACCTCAATCAAAACCTAGTAAGAAGCTTTCTGAGAAATTGCTTTGTGATGTGTGAATTCATCTCACAGAGTTACATCTTTCCTTTCATTGAGTAGTTTGTTAATGCTGTTTTCTTGGAATATGCAATGGAATATTTTGTAGCGCATTGAAGCTTATGGTGACAAATGAAATATCCTCAGACAAAAACTAGAAAGAAGCTTTCTGAGAAACTGCTTTGTGGTTTGTGAATTCATCACACCGAGTTACACAATTCTTTTCATGAAGCAGTTTGGTAGCACTGTTTTTGGAGAATTTGAGAATGGATATTTTGGATCACATTGAAGCCTATGGTCACAAAGAAAATATCTTCAGATAAAACTAGAAAGGAGCATTCTGAGAAAGTTCTTCCTGATGTGTGATTTCATCTCACAGAGTTACACCATTCTTTTCATTGAGAAGTTTGGTTGTACTCTTTTCGGGAATCTGAAAAAGGATTTTCAGGAGCTCATAGAGGTCTATGGTGAAAAAGGTATGATCTTCAGTTAAAAACTGGAGGGAAGGTTTTTGAGAAGCAGTTTTGTGATGTGTGCATTCACCTCATAGAGATAAACTATTTTGTTGATTGAGAGGCTTGGCATCACTGTTTTTGTAGTGTCTGAGAAGGGATATTTGGGAGTGCATTGAGGGTGATGGTGGAAAAGTAAACATGCACATGTAAAACTATGAAGGAGGTTTCTGAGAAATGTCTTTGTGATGGCTGAATTCATCTTCCAGAAGTAAACCATTCTTTTCATAGAGCAGTTTGGTATCCCTGTTTTTGTGGAATCTACAGAGGGATATTTGGAGTGCAGAGAAGCATATGGTGAATAAGGAAATACCCTCAGATCAAAACTAGAAAGAAACTTTCTGAGAGACTGTTTTGTGATGGGTGAATTTATCTCACAGAGGTAAATCTTTCTTTTCATTGAGCAGTTTGTTAACACTGCTTTTGTGGAATATGCAAAGGAGTATTTGGGAGCAGATACAGGCCAAAGTCGAAAAAGGAAATATCTTCAGGTAAAAATTTGAGGGAAAGTTTCTGGTAACTCCTTTCTGATATGTGCATTCATCTCCTTGATGTAAAGCTTTCTGTTGAGAGAGTAGTTTGGCATCACTGTTTTTGTGGTGTTCACGAAGGGATATTTGGGAGGGCATGGAAGCCAATGGTGGAAAAGGAAATATCCTGAGATAAAAACTAGAAGGAAGCTTTCTGAGAAATATCTTTGTGATGGGTGAATTCATGACACAGAGTTACACGATTCTTTTCAAGGATCAGTCTGTTAGCACTGTTTTTAGGGAATCTGAGAAAGGATATTTTAGATCACCTGAAAGTCTATGGTGACATAGGAAATATCCTCAGATAAGCACTGGAAAGAGTTTCTGAGAATGTTCTTTGTGATGTATGAACTCCTCTCACAGTTATACCTTTCTTTTCATGGAAAAGTTTGCTAACACTGTTTTCTTGGAATCTGCAAAGGGATATTTGGGAGCACATGGTGGTCCATAGTGAAAACAGAAATATCCTCGGATAAAAACTAGAATGAAGCTTTCTGAGAAACTGCTTTGTGATTTGTGAATTCTTCTCACAGAGGTACATGATACTTTTCATAAAGCAGTTTGAGTGCACTGTTTCTGGGGAATCTGAGAAGCTGTATTTTGGATCACATTGAAATCTATTGTGACAAAGGAAATATCATCCTATAAAAACTAGAAAGAAGCTTTCTGAGAAACTGCTTTGAAATGTGTTAATTTATCACACAGCGTGACACAATTCTTTCATGGATCAGTCTGTTAGCATTGTTTTGGGGGAATCTGAGAAAGGATATTTTGGATTGCATAGAAGCCTATGGTGACAAAGAAAATATCCTCAGATAAAAACTAGAAATAAGCGTTCTGAGAAAGTTTTCTATGTTGTGTGAATTCATCTCACAGAATTACATCTTTCTGTTCATGGAACAGTTTGCTAACACGGTTTTCATAGAATCTGGAAAGGGATATTTGGGAACGCATTGAGGACCACAGTGATAAAAGAAATATCCTCAGAAAAAAACTAGAAAGAAACTTTCTGAGAAACTGCTTTGTGATGTGTGAATTCATTTCAAAGAGTTACACCGTTCTTTTCAATGAGCAGTTTAATAACACTGTTTTGGTGGAATCTGCAATAAGATATTTGGGAGCGCAATGAAGAATATGGTGATAAAGGAAATATCCTCAGATGAAAACCAAAAAGAAGCTTTCTGATAAACAGCTTTGTGTTGTCTGAATTCATCTCACAGAGTTACACTGTTCTTTTCCATGAGCAGTTTGCTAAAACTGCTTTCCTGGAATCTGCAATTAGATATTTTGGAGCGCACTGAAGCTTATGGTGACAAAGGAAATATTCTCAAACAAAAACTAGAAAGAAACTTTCTGAGAAACCCCTTTGTGATGTGTTAAATCATCTCATAGAGTTACATGATTCTTTTCATGGATCAGATTGGTAGTACTGTTGTGGTGGAATCTGAAAAGGGATATTTGGGATCACATTGAAGCCTCTGGTAACATAGGAAATATCCTCAGATAAAAACTACAAAGAAAATTTCTGAGAAAATTCATTGTGATGTGTGAGTTCATCTCACAGAATTACACCTTTCTTTTCATTGTGCAGTTTGCTAACACTGTTTTCTTGGAATCTGCAATGGAATATTTCATAGCACATTGAAGCTTATGGTGCCAAAGGAAATATCAACAGACAAAAACTAAAAAGAAGCTTTCTGAGAAACTGCTTTGAGATTTGTGAATTCATCTCACAAAGTTACACGATTCTTTTCATGGAGCAGTTTGGTAGCACTGTTTTTGCGGAATCTGAGAAGGGATATTTTCGATTGCATTGAAGCCTATGGTGACAAAGGAAATATCCTCATATAAAAACTAGAAAGAAGCTTTATGAGAAACTGCTTTGTGATGTGTGAATTCACCTCACGAAGTTACATCTTTCTTTTCATTGAGCAGTTTGGTTGCGCTGTTTTTGGGGAGTCTGAAAAGGGATTTTTGGGAGCTCATAGAGGGCTATGGTGAAAGAGGAAATACTTTCAGTAAAAACTTAAGAGAATGGTTTTGAGAAGCTGTTTTGTGATGTGTGTATTCACCTCATAGAGATAAACTATTTTTTTGATTAAACAGTTTTGCATCACTGTTTTTGTGGTGTCTGAGAAGGGATAGTTGGGAGCACATTGAGCCTAATGGTGGAAAAGTAAACATGCTCATATAAAATCTAGAAATTAGCTTTTTGAGAAATTTCTTTGTGAGGAGTAAATTCATTTCCCAGAGGAAAACTATTCTTTTCATTGAGCAACTTGATAACCCTATTTTTGTGGAATCTAAAAAAGGTATATTCGGAGTTCAGAGACACCTATGGTGAAAAAGGAAATACCCTCAGATAAAAACTAGAAAGAAGCTTTCTGAAAGACTGTTTTGTGATGAGTGAATTCGTCTCACATAGTTCAATCATTCTTTGCATCGAACAGTTTGGAAACAGTGTTTTTGTGAAATATGCAAAGGGATATTCGGGAGCGATTAGAAGCCAAGTTTGAAAAAGGAAGTATCTTCAGGTAAAAATTTGAGTGAAAGTTTCTGATAACTCCTTTCTGATGTGGGCATTCATCTCATAGAGGTAAACTCTTCTGTTGAGAGAGCAGTTTGGCATCACTGTTTTTGTGGTATCTGAGAAGGGATATTTGGGAGCACATGGAACCTGACAGTGGAAAAGGAAATATCCTAAGATAAAAACTAGAAGGAAGCTTCCTGAGAAATATCTTTCTTTTGGGTGAATTCATCACACATAGTTACACAATTCTTTTCAAGAATCAGTCTGTTAGTACTGTTTTTGGGGAATCTGGGAAAGTATAATTTGAATCACATTGAAGCTTATGGTGACATAGGAAATATCCACAGATAAAAACAAGAAGAAATCGTTCTGAGAAAGTTCTTTGTGATGTGTGAATTCATCTAACAAGTTACACCTTTCTTTCATGGAGCAGTTTGCTAACACTGTTTTCTTGGAATCTGCAAAGGGATATTTAGGAGTGCATGGTGGTCCATAGTGAAAACAGAAATATCCTCAGATAAAAACTAGAATGAAGATTTCTGAGAAACTGCTTTGTGATTTGTGAATTCATCTCACAGAGATACACGATACTTTTCATGGAGCAGTTTGGTAACACTGTTTTTGGGGAATCTGAGAAGCGATATTTTGGATCACTTTGAAGCCTATGGTGACAAAGGAAATATCCTCAGATAAAAATTGGAATGAAGCTTTGAGAAAGTTCTTTGTGATGTGTGAATTCATCTCACAGAGTTACACCTTTCTATTCCTGCAGCAGTTTTCTAACGTTGTTTTTGTGGAATCTGCAAAGGGAGATTTGGGAGTGAATAGAGGCTGATTGTAAAAAAAGACATATCCTCAGAAAATACCAAAAAGAAGCTTAGTGAGAAATTGCTTTGTGATGTGTGAATTCACCTCACAGATTTACACTGGCATTTTCACTGAGTAGTTTACTACTACCATTTTCTTGGAATCTGTAGTCTGATATTTCGGATCGCATTGAAGCTTAGGGTGACAAGGAAATATCCTCAGATAAAAATTGGAATGAAGCTTTGAGAAAGTTCTTTGTGATGTGTGAATTCATCTCACAGAGTTACACCTTTCTATTCCTGCAGCAGTTTTCTAACGTTGTTTTTGTGGAATCTGCAAAGGGAGATTTGGGAGTGAATAGAGGCTGATTGTAAAAAAAGACATATCCTCAGAAAATACCAAAAAGAAGCTTAGTGAGAAATTGCTTTGTGATGTGTGAATTCACCTCACAGATTTACACTGGCATTTTCACTGAGTAGTTTACTACTACCATTTTCTTGGAATCTGTAGTCTGATATTTCGGATCGCATTGAAGCTTAGGGTGACAAAGGAAATATCCTCATATAAAAACTAGAAAGAAGCTTTCTGAGAAACTGCTTTTTGATGTGCTAATTCACCTCACAGAGTTACACGATTCTTTTCATGGATCAGTTGGTTAGCACGTTTTTAGGGAATCTGAGAAGGGATAATTTAGATCACATTGAAGAATATGGTGACAAACGAAATATTCTGATAAGAACTAGAAAGAAGTTTTATGACAAAATTCTTTGTGATGTGTGAATTCATCTCACAGAGTTGCACCTTTCTTTTCACGGAGCAGTTTGCTAACACTGTTTCCGTGGAATCTGCAAATGGATTTTTGGGAGTACATTGAGGCCTATAGTCAAAAAAACAAATATAGTCATATAAAAACTAGGAAGAACTTTTCTAAGAAACAGCTTTATGATGTGTGAATTCATCTCACAGAGTTACACCCTTCTTTTCATTGAACAGTTTGATGAAACTGTATTTGTGGAATCTGGAGTAGGATATTTGGGAGTGCATTGAATCCTATGGTGACAAACGAAATATCTTCAGATAAAAAACAATGAAGACTTCTGAAAAGCTGCTTTGTGATATGTGAATTCATCTCACAGAGTTACACTGTTCTTTATATTGAGCAGTTTGCTAACACAGTTTCCTTGGAATCTGAAATGCGCTATTTTGGAGTGCATTGAAGCATATGGTGACAAAAGAAATATCCTCAGAGAAAAACTAGAAAGAACCTTTCTGAGAAACTATTTTGTGATTTGTGAATTCATCTCACACAGTTACACGATTATTTTCACAGAGTAGTATGGTAGCACTGTTTTTGGGGAATCAGAGAACGAAAATTTTGGATTGAATTGAAGCCTATGGTGACATAGGGAATATCCTCAGATAAAAACTAGAAAGAAACTTTCTGAGAAACTTCTTGGTGATGTGTCAATTCATCTCACACAGTTATATGATTCTTTTCATGGATCAGTTTGGTAGCAGTGTTTTTGGCGAAACTGAGAAGGAATATTTTGGATCACATTGAAGCCCCTCGTGACAAAGAAAATATCCTCATATAAAAACTGCAAGCAAACTTTCTAAGAAACTACTTCATGATGTGTTAATTCACCTCACTGAGTTAAAACGTTCTTTACATGCAGCAGTTTGTTAACACTTTTTGTGGAATCTGCATAGGGATATTTGGGAGTGAAATGTTGACTATAGTGAAAAAGAAAATATCTTCAGATAAACACTAGAAAGAACCTTTCAGAGAACCTGCTTTGTGATACGTGAATTCATCTCACAGTGGTACACCATTTTTTTCATTGACCAGTTTGGTGACACTGTTTTCATGGAATCTGCAATACGATATTTGGAAGCGCATTGAAGCCTATGATGACAAATTAAATATCCACAGATTAAAATCAAAAAGAAGTTTTCTGAGAAACTGCTTTTTGATGTGTGAATTCATCTCACAGAGTTACATTTTTCTTTTCATTGAGAAGTTTCCTAACACTGTCTTATTGGAATCTGCAATGGGATATTTTGGTGCGCATTGGAGCTTATGGTGACAGAGGAAATATCCTCAGCCAAAAACTGGAAAGAAGCTTTCTGAGAAACTGCTTTGTGGTTTGTGAATTCATCTCACAGAGTTACACGATTCTTTTCATGGAGCAGTTTGGTAGCACTGTTTTTGAGGAAGCTCAGAAGGGATATTTTGGATCTCATTGAAGCCTATGGTGACAAAAGACATATCCTCATATAAAAACTAGAAAGAAGCTTTTTGAGAAACTGCTTTGTGATGTCTGAATTCACCTCACAGAGTTACACCTTTCTTTGCATGGAGAAGTGGCCTAACAGTGTTCTCATGGAATCTGCAAAGGTATTTTTAGGAGCACTTTGAGGACTATGGTGATAAAGGTAATATCCTCACACAAAAACTAGAAAGAAGCTTTCTGAGAAACCGCTTTGTGATGTGCTAATTCATCTCACAGAGTTACACGATTCTTTTCATGGATTAATTTGGTAACACTGTTTTTGGGAATCTGAGAAGGACTGTTTTTTATCACATTGAAGACTTTGGTGACAACAGAAGTATCCTCATATAAGAATAGGAAAGAAGCTTTCTGAGAAACCACTTCATGATGTGTTAATTCATCTCACAGAGTTACACCTTTAATTTCATGGAGCAGTTTGATAACACAGTTTTTGTGGAATCTGCACAGGGATTCTTGGGAGCGTATTGGGGCCTATAGTGAAAACTACTTTGTGGTGTGTGAATGCATCTCAAGATTTGCACCTTTCTTTTCATGGAGCAGTTTACTAACACTATTTTCATGGAATCTTCAAAGGGATATTTGCGAGCGCATTGAGGCCTATAGTGAAAAGGGAACTATCCTCAGATAAAAACTAGAAAGAAGCTTACTGAAAAACTGCTTTGTGATGCATGAATTCATCTCACAGAGGTACATTGTTATTTTCACTGAGCAGTTTGCTAACAGTGTTTTCTTAGAATCTACAATGTGATATTTTGGAGAACATTGAAGCTTATTTTAACAAAGGAAATATCCTCAGAAAAATCTAGACAGAAACTTTCTGAGAAACAGCTTTGAGATTTTTGAATTCCTCTCATAGAATACACCATTCTTTTTATTATACAGTTTACTAACACTGTTTTCCTGGAATCTGCAATGGGATATTTCGAAGAGCCTTGAAATTTAGGGTGACAAAGGAAATATTCTCAGGCAAAAACTAGAAAGAAGCTTTCTGAGAAACTGCTTTGTGATGTGTGAATTCAACTCACACAGTTACACTGTTCTTTTCCTTGAACCGTTTGCCAGCACTGTTTTCTTGGAATTTACAATGGGATATTTTGGAGTACTTTGAAGCTTATTGTAACAAAAGAAACATCCTCAGAAAAATCTAGAAAAAAGCTTTCTGAGAAACCGCTTTATGATTTGTGAATTCATCTCACAAGGTTTCACAATACTTTTCATGGAGTACTTTGGTAGCACTGCTTTTGAGGAATCTGAGATGGGATATTTTGGATCGAATTGAAGCCTATGGTGACAAAGGAAATATCCTCAGATGAAAAGTAGAAAGAAGCTTTTGGTGAAAGTTATTTCTGATGTGTGAATTCATCACACAAAGTTACAACTGTCGTTTCATGGAGTATTTTGTTAACACTGTTTTCTTGGAATCTGTAATGGGATATTTCGGAATGCATTGAAGCTTTTGATGACAAAGGAAATACCCTCATATAAAAACTAGAAAGAAACTTTCTGAGAAACTGCTTTGTGTTGTGTTAATTCACCTCACAAAGTTACATGATACCTTTCATGGTGCAGTTTGGTAGCACTGTTTTGGGGAATCTCAGAAAGGATGTTTTTGATTGCTTTGAAGCCCATGGTGACAAAGGGTATATTCTCAGATGAAGAATAGAAAGCAGTTTTCTGAGAAAGTTCTTTGTGATGCATGAATTCATATCACCTTTCTTTTCATGGAGCAGTTTTATAATGCTGTTTTCATGGAATGTGCAAAGGGATATTTGCATGCACATTCAGGCCTACAGTGGAAAAGGAAATATCCTCAGATAGAAACTATAAAGAAGCTTTCTGAAAAAGTGCTTTGTAATGTGTGAATTCAACTCACACAGTTACACTGTTCTTATCATTGAGCTGCTTGATAACACTTTTTTGGCAGAATATGAAATAGGATATTTGGTAGTGCATTGAAGCCTAAGGGGACAAAGATATATTGAGATAAAAACCAAAAAGTACTTTCTGAGTAACTGCTTTGTGATGTGAGAATTCACGTGACAGATTTACACTGTTCTTTTCATTGAGCAGTTGGCTAACACTGTTTTCTTGGAATCTGCAATGGGATATTTTGGAGCACATTGATACTTATAGTGTCAATGGAAACAGCCTCAGACAAAAACTAGAAAGAAACTTACTGAGAAATTTCTTTATGCTTTAAACTCATCTCAGAGAGTTACACCTTTCTTTTCATGGAGCAGTTTGGTAGCACTGTTTTTGGGGAATCTGAGAAGGGATATTTTGGATTGCATTGAAGCCTATGGTGACAAAGGAAATACCCTCAGATAAAAACAAGAAAGAAACTTTCTGAGAAAGTTCTTTGTATGGTGTGAATTCGTCTCACAGACTTAAACCTTTATTTCATGGAACAGTTTGCTAATACTGTTTTCCTGAAATATGCAAAGGGATATTTGGGAGCACACTGAGGCCTGTAGGGAAAAAGGAAATATCCTCAGATAAAAACTAGAATGAAACTTTCTGAGAAATGACTTTGTGATGTGGAAATTCATCTCACAGAGTTACACCATTCTTTTCATTGACCAGTTTGTGAACACTGTTTTCGTGGAATCTGCAATAGGATAATTAGGAGCACATTTAAGCCTATGGTGACAAAGGATATATCCTCAGATAAAAACCAAAAAGAAGACTTCTGATAAACTTATTTGTGATGTGTGAATTCATCTCACAGAGTTAACCTTTTTATCATGGAGTAGTTTGCTAACGCTGTTTTCATGGAATCTCCAAAAGGATAATGGGACCACATTGAGGCCTATGGTGAAAAAGGAAATATCCTCATAAAAACTAGGAAGAAGCTATCTGAGAAACCACTTTGTGAAGTATGAATTCATCTCACAGAGTTACTCTGCTTTTTTCATTGAGCAGCTTTCTAGCCCTTTTTTCTTGGAATATGCAATGGAATATTTCGGGGCACATTGCAAGCTTATGGTGGCAAAGGAAATGCCCTCATATTAAAACTAGAAAGAAGCTTTCTGAGAAACCATTTTGTGATGTGTTAATTCATCTCACAGAGTTACACAACTCTTTTCATGGGTCAGTTTGGTGGTACTGTTTTTGGGGAATCTGGGAAGGGATATTTTGGATTGCATTGAAGCCTATTGTGACAAAGGAAATATCCTCAGGAAAAATACAAAAAGAACTATCTGAGGAACTGCTTTGTGATGTGTGAATTCATCTCACAGAGCTGCACTGTTCTGTTCATTGAGTAGTTTGCCAACACTGTTTTCTTGGAATCTGCAACGGGATATTTCGGAATGCATTGAAACTGATGGTGACAAAGGAAATATCCTCACACAAAAACTAGAAAGAAGGTCTCTGAGAAACTGCTTTGTGATGTGTGAATTCACCTCACAGAGTCACACTGTTCTTTTCATTGATCAGTTTGCTAACACTGTTTTCTTGGAATCTGCAATAGGATATTTTGGAGCACATTTTAGGCTTATGGAGACAAAGAAAATACCCTCATATAAAAACTAGAAAAAAGCTTTCAGAGAAATCATTTCATGATATGTTAATTCATGTCACAGAGTTACACCTTTCTTTTCTCTTAGCAGTTTGCTAACACAGTTTTCATGGAATCTGCAATGGAATATTTTGGAGCACATTGAGGCCTATTGTGAAACCATACATATCCCCAGATAAAAACTAGAAAGAAGCTTTCTGAGAAACTGCTTTGCAATGTGTAAATTCAACTACAAGAGTTACACCATTCTTTTCTTTGAGCAATTTGATAACACTGTTTTCATGGAATCTGCAGTAAGATATTTGGAAGCACATTGAAGCCTATGGTGATAAAGGATATATCCTAAGATAAAAACCAGAAAGAAGCCTTCTGAGTTACTGTTTTGTGATCGGTGAACTCATCTCACAGAGTTACACTGTTCTTTTTATTGAGCAGTTTGCTAACACTGTACTCTTGGTATCTGAAATGGGACATTTTGGAATGCATTGAAGCTTATGGTGACAAAGGAAATATCCTCAGACAAAACTGGAAAGAAGCTTTGTGAGAAATTGCTTTGTGATTCGTGAATTCATCTCACAGAGTTACACAATTCTTTTCATGTATCAGTGTTCGTAATACTGTTTTTGGGGAATCTGAGAAGGGATATTTTGGATCACATTGATGCATATCCTCAGATATGCATCAAAGGGAATACTCTCAGATAATTTCTGAAAAGAAGATTTCTGAGAAAGTTTGCTGTGATGTGTGAATTCACCTCACAGATGTACACCTTTCTTTTCATGGAGTAGTTTGCTAACACTGTTTTCATGGAATCTGCAAAGGGACATTTTGGAGTGCATTGAGGCCTATAGTGAAAAAGGAAATATCCTCAGAGAAAAACTAGGAAGAATGTTCCTGAGAAACTGCTTTGTGATGTGTAAATTCATCTCACAGAGGTACATGACACTTTTCATGGAGCAGTTTGGTAACACTGTTTTTGGGATATCTCAAAGGGATATTTTAGATCATACTGAAGCCTATGGTGACAAAGGAAGTATCCACAGATAAAACTAGAAAGCAAATTTCTAAGAAAATTCTTTGTGGTGTGTGAATTCATCTCAGAGTTACACCATTCTTTTCATTGAGTTGTTTGCTAACACTGTTATCTTGGAATCTGCAATGGGATGTTTCAGAGTGCATTGAAGCTTATATTGAGAAAGAAAATATTCTCACACAAAAACTAGAAAGAAGCTTTCTGAGAAACTGCTTTCTGTTTTGTGAATTCATCTCATAGAGTTACACCTTTATTTTCATGGGCCAGTTTGTTAGCACTGTTTTTGAGGAATCTGAGAAGGGATATTTTGGATCCCACTGAAGCCTATGGTTACACAGAAAATAGCCTCAGATAAAATCTAGGAAGACGTTTTCTCAGAAAATTTTTGTGATGTGTTTGTTCATCTCAAAGTGTTACACTGTTCTTTTCATTGATCAGTTTCCTAACACTGTATTCTTGGAATCCACAACAGGGTATTTCAGAGTGCATTTTAAGCTTATGATGACAAAGGAAATATCCTCCTATAAAAACTGGAAAAAAGCTTTCTGAGAAACCATTTTGTGATGTGTTAATTCATCTCACAGAGTTACATGATTCTTTTCATGAGTCAGTTTGGTAGCTCTGTGTTTGGGGAATCTGAGAAGGAATATTTTAAGTCGCATTGAAGCCTATGGTGACAAAGTTATTATCCACAGATAAAAAACAAAAATAACTTTCTGAGAAACTGCTTTGTGATGTGTTAGTTCATCTTACAGAGTTACACCATACTTTTCACTGAGCAGTTTGCTAACACTGTTTTCGTGGAATCTGCAATAGGATGTTTTGGACTGCATTGAAGCTTATGTTGACATAGGAAATATCCCCAGATAAAAATCGTAAAGAAGCCTTCTGTGAAACTGCTTTGTGATTCGTGATTTCATCTCAGAGAGTTACAAGTTTCTTTTCATTGAGAATTTTGCTAATACTGTTTTTGTCTAATCTGCAAAGGGATATTTGAAAGTGTACTGAGGCCTACGGTGAAAAAGAAAATATTCTGAGATAAAAACTAAAAGAAGATTTCTGAGAACCTTCTTTGAAATTTGTAAATTCTTCTCGCAGAGTTACACCATATTTTTCATGGAGCAGTTTATTAGCACTGCTTTTGGGGAACTGAGAAGGGATATTATGGATTGCATTGAAGCCTATGGTGAAAAAATAATTATCCTCAGGTAAAAACTAGAAAGAATCTTTCTGAGAAACTGCTTTATGATGTGAATATTCATCTCACAGGGTAGCACGATTCTTTTCTTGGAGCAGTTTGCTGAAATTGTTTTCGTGGAATATGCAATAAAATATTTGGGAGTGCATTGAAGAATATGGTGACAAAGGAAATATCCTTAAGCAAAAACCAAAAAGAAGCTTTCTGAGAAACTGCTTTGTGATGTGTGAATTTATCTCACAAGTTTACACTTTTCTTTTCATGAAGCTGTTTGCTAACACTATTTTCGTGGAATCTGGAAAGGGATATGCACAAGCACAGTGAGGCCTTTGGAGAAAAGGAATTATTTTCAGACAAAAACTAGAAAGAAACTTTCTGAGAAATTGCTTTGTGGTGTGTGAATTCATCTTAAAGAGTTACACTGTTCTTTTCATTGAGGAGTTTGCTAACACTGTTTTCCTAGAATCTGCAATGGGATATTTTGGAGTGTATTGGAGATTATGATGACAAAGGAAATATCCTCATATAAAAACTAGAAGAATTCTTTCTGACAAACTGCTTTGTGATGGGTTAATTCATCTCACTGAGTTACAGGATTCTTTTCATGGATCAGCTTTGTATCGCTGTTTTTGGGGAATCAGAGAAGGAATATTTTTTATCTCTTTGAAGCCTATGGTGACAAAGGAAATATCTGCAGATAAAAATTATAAAGAAGCTTTCTCAGAAATTTCTTCATGGTGCGTGAATTCATCTCACAGAGTTACACCTTTCTTTCCATGGAGCAGTTTGCTAACACTGTTTTCCTGAAATCTGCAGTTGGATATTTGGGAGCGCATTGAGTGCTATGATGAAAAACAAAATATTCTCAGATAAAAACTGGAAAGAACCTTCCTGAGGAACTGCTTTGTGATGTGTGAATTCATCTCATAGAGTCACATCATTCTTTCCATTATGTAGTTTTCTAACACTGTTTTCATGAAATCTACAAAGGGATATATGGGAGCACATTGAGGCCTATGGTGAAAAAGGAAATATCCTCAGTTAAAAACCAGAAAGAAGCTTTCTGAGAAGCTGCTTTATGATGTGTGAATTCATCTAACAGTGTTACACTGCTCTTTTCATTGAGCAGTTTGCTAACACTGTTCTCTTGGAATCTGCAATTGGATATTTCAGAGTTCACAGAAGCTTCAATGGTATATTCAGGAGCACATTGAGGAATACAGTGAAAAAGGAAATATCCTCAGATAAAAACTAGAAAGAAGATTTCAGAGAAACGCCTTTGTGATGTGTGCATTCATCTCATAGCGCTAAACGTGTCTGTTGAGGGAACACTATGGCATCAGTGTTTTTGTGGTGTATGAGAAGGGATATCTGAGAGTGCATTGAAGCCCATGGTGGTAAAGGAAATATCCTCAGGCAACAACCAACAAGAAGCTTTCTGAGAAACTGCTTTCTGATGTTTGAATTCATCTCACAGATTTACACCTTGTTTTCCATGGAGCAGTTTGCTAACATTATTTTCATGGAATCTGCAAAATTATATTCACAAGTGCATTGAGGTAAATGGTGAAAACGGAAATATCCTCAGACAAAAATTAGAAAGAAGTTTTCTGACAAACTGCTTTGTGATTTGTGGATACATCTCACAGAGTTACACGGTTCTTTTCATGGAGAAGTTTGGTAGCACTGTTTTTTGGAAACCTCAAAAGGTACATTTTGGATCACGTTGAAACCCATGGTGATAAAGGAAATATCTTCTGATAAAAAGAAGAAAGAAGTTTTCTGAAAAAATTATTTGTGATGTCTCAATTCATCTCACAGAGGTATACCTTTCTTTTCATGGAGCAGTTTGCAAACAATGTTTTCGTGGAATCTGGAAAGTGAAGTATGGGAGCGCATTGAGGCCTATTTTGTAAAAGGAAATATTCTTAGATAAAAACTGGAAAGAAGCTTTCTGAGAAACTACTTTTGGATGGGTGAATTCATCTCACAGGGATACACTGTTGTTTTCTTTGAGCAGTTTGATAACACTGCTTTTGTGGAAACTGAAATTGGATATTTGAGAGCATATTGAAGCCTATGGTGACAAAGGAAATATCCTCAGGCAACAACCACAAGAAGCTTTCTGAGAAACTGCTTTCTGATGTTTGAATTCATCTCACAGATTTACACCTTGTTTTCCATGGAGCAGTTTGCTAACATTATTTTCATGGAATCTGCAAAATTATATTCACAAGTGCATTGAGGTAAATGGTGAAAACGGAAATATCCTCAGACAAAAATTAGAAAGAGTTTTCTGACAAACTGCTTTGTGATTTGTGGATACATCTCACAGAGTTACACGGTTCTTTTCATGGAGAAGTTTGGTAGCACTGTTTTTTGGAACCTCAAAAGGTACATTTTGGATCACGTTGAAACCCATGGTGATAAAGGAAATATCTTCTGATAAAAAGAAGAAAGAAGTTTTCTGAAAAAATTATTTGTGATGTCTCAATTCATCTCACAGAGGTATACCTTTCTTTTCATGGAGCAGTTTGCAAACAATGTTTTCGTGGAATCTGGAAAGTGAAGTATGGGAACGTGTTGAGGCCTATTTGGTAAAAGAAAATATTCTCAGATAAAAACTGGAAAGAAGCTTTCTGAGAAACTACTTTTGGATGGGTGAATTCATCTCACAGGGATACACTGTTGTTTTCTTTGAGCAGTTTGATAACACTGCTTTTGTGGAAACTGAAATTGGATATTTGAGAGCATATTGAAGCCTATGGTGACAAAGGAAATATCCTCAGACAAAAAACCAAAAAGAAGCTTTCTGTGAAACTGCTTTGTGATGTGTGAAATCACCTTACTGAGTATCACTGTTCTTTTCATTGAGAAGTTTGCTAGCACTTTTTTGGTTTAATCTTCAATGGTATATTCGGGACCACATTGAGGAATACAGTGAAAGAGGAAATATCCTCAGTTGAAAACTAGAAAGAAGGTTTCAGAGAAACTCCTTTGTGATGTGTGCATTCATCTCATAGAGCTAAACGTTTCTGTTGAGGGAGCACTTTAACTTCAGTGTTTTTGTGGTGTCTGAAAAGGGATATCTGAGAGTGCATTGAAGCCCATAGTTGCAAAGGAAATAGCCTCAGACAGCAACCAACAAGAAGCTTTCTCAGAAACTGCTTTCCAATGTTTGAATTCATCGCACAGATTTACACCTTGTTTTCCATGGAGCAGTTTGCTAACACTATTTTCATGGAATCTGCAAAGTTATATTCACAAGTGCATTGAGGTAAATGGTGAAAACGGAAATATCCTCAGACAAAAACTAGAAAGAAACTTTCTGACAAACTGCTTTGTGATTTGTGAATACATCTCACAGAGTTACACGGTTCTTTTCATGGAGAAGTTTGGTAGCACTGTTTTTTGGGAATCTCAGAAGGGATATTTTGGATCGTGTTGAAGCTTATGGTGACAAAGGAAATATCCTCTGACAAAAACAAGAAAGAAGCTTTCTGAGAAAGTTCCTTGTGATATGTGAATTCATCTCACAGAGATACACCTTTGTTTTCATGGGGCAGTTTGAAAACACTGTTTTTGTGGAATCTGGAAAGTGAAGTATGGGAGCGCATTGAGGCCTATTTTGTAAAAGGAAATATTCTTAGATAAAAACTGGAAAGAAGATTTCTGAGAAACTACTTTCAGATGAGTGAATTCATTTCACAGAGATACACTATTGTTTTCATTGAGCAGTTTGATAACACTGTTTTCGTGGAATCTGAAATAGGATATTTGAGAGCACATTGAAGCCTATGGTGACAAAGGAAATATCCTCAGATAAAAACCAAAAGAAGCTTTCTGAGAAACTTCCTTGTGCTGTGTGAATTCATCTCACAGATTTACAGATTTACACCTTTCTTTTCATGGAGCAGTTTGCTAACACTGTTCTCGTGGAATCTGCAAAGGGATATTCAGGAGCACTTTGAGGCCTATGGTGAAAAAGGATATAGCCTTACACAAAAACTAGAAAGAAGCTTTCTGAAAAACTCTTTGTGATGGGTGAATTCATCTCACAGAGATACACCTTTCTTTTCATTGAGCAGCTTGTTAGCACTGTTTTTGGAGATCTGCAAAGTGATTTCCCAGAGCTCATAGAGGCCTATGGTGAAAAAGGAAATATCTGCTGATAAAAACTGGAGAGAAAGTTTTGAGAAACTGTTTTTTGATGTGTGTATTCACCTCATAGAGATACCATTTTATTAATTCAGCAGTTCAGTATCACTGTTTTTGTGGTGTCTGAGAAGGAATATTTGGGAGTCCATTGAGGCTGATGGTGGAAAAGTAAACACGCACAGATAAATACTAGAAAGGAGTTTTCAGAGAAATTTCTTTGTGATGGGTGATTTCATCAGACACACTTACACCTTTCTTTTCTTTGCACAGTTTGGTAGCACTGTTTTTATGGAATCCTCCAAGGGATATTCGGGAGCTCCTAGAGACCTAAGATGAAAAAGGAAATAACTTCAGATTAAAACTTTGGAAAAGATTTTCGAGAAACAGTTGTGTGATGTCTACATTAATCTCAGAGTATAACGTTTTTGTTGATTGAGAAGTTCGGCATCACTGTTTTTGTGGTATCTGAGAGGAGTTATTTGTGAGCACATTGAAGTCTATGGTGAAAAAGGAAATATTCTCATATTAAAACTAGAAAGATGGTTTCTGAGAAACTACTTATGGGTGGTGAGTTCATCTCACAGGGGTACACTGAACAGTTTGATAACACTGCTTTTGAGGGATCTGCAATAGGATATTTGGGAATGCATTGAAGCCTATGGTGACAAAGGAAATACCTTCAAATAAAAAGCAAAAAGAAGCTTTCTGAGAAACTGCTTTGTGATGTGTGAATTCATCTCACAGAGTTACACTGTTCTTTTCACTCACTGAGCAGTTTTCTAACCCTGTTTTCTTGGAATCTGCAATGGGATATTTCAGAGCACATTGAAGCTTAGAGTGACAAACGAAATATCCTCATATAAAAACTACAAAGAAGCTTTCTGCAAAACCACTTTGTGATGTCTTAACTCATCTTGAAGAGTTACACGATCCTTTTCATGAATCAGTTTGTTAGCAGTGTTTTTGGGGAATCTGAGAAGAGATATTTTGGATCACATTGAAACCTATGGTGACTAAGGAAATATCCTCAGATAAAAACCAGAAAGAAGCTTT
The DNA here is from genome assembly GCF_009764315.1 of Trachypithecus francoisi. Lineage (NCBI taxonomy): Eukaryota > Metazoa > Chordata > Mammalia > Primates > Cercopithecidae > Trachypithecus > Trachypithecus francoisi. The sequence continues at coordinate 74,908 of NW_022680482.1, read as the reverse complement.
CTGAGAAAATTCTTGTGATATGTTAAATTATCTCAAAAAGTTACACCTTTCTTTTCATGGGGCAGTTTGCTAGCAGAGTTTTCATGTAATCTGCAAAGGGATATTTGGGAACGCATTGAGGCCTATAGTGAAAAAGGAAATATCCTCAGCTAAAAACTGGAAAGAAGTTTTCTGAGAAACTGCTTTGTGATGGGTGAATTCGAATCAAAGAGTTGCATCTTTGTTTTCATTGAGTCATTTGGTAGCGCTGTTTTTGGGGAATCTGCAAAGGGATTTTCAGGAGCTCACAGAGGCCTATGGTGAAAAAGGAAATATCTGCACATAAAAACTGGATAGAAGGTTTTTGGGAAACGGTTTTGTGATGTGTGTATTCACCTCATAGGGATAAACCATTTTCTTGATTGAGCAGTATGGCCTCACTGTTTTTTTGGTGTCTGAGAAGGGATATTTGGGAGCGCATTGAGGCTGAGGGTGGAAAAGTAAATATGCACAGATAAAAACTGGAAGGAGCTTTCTGATAAATTTCTTTGTGATGGGTGAATTCATCTCCCAGAGACAAACCACGCTTTTGATTGAGCAGCGTGATAACCCTGTTTTTGTGGAATCTACAAAGTGATATTCAGAGCACAGAGAAGCCTATGGTGAAAAAAAAATTCCTTCAGATAAAAACAGATAAGAGACTGTTTTGGGATGGGTGAATTAATCTTACAGAGTTAAATCTTTTTTTCATTGAGCAGTTTGGTGACACTTTTTTTGGAATACAGAAAGGGATATTCGAGAACATATAGAGGCCAATGTAGAAAAAGAAAATATCTTCAGGTTGAAACTGGAGAGAAAGTTTCTGATAACTCCTTCGTGATTCGTGCATTCATCTCATAGAGGTAAAGCTTTCTGTTGGGAGAGCAGTTTGTCATCACTGCTTTTGTTGTGTCTGAGAAGGGATATTTGGGAGTGCACGGAAGCCGATGGTGGAAAAGGAAATATCCTGAGATAAAAACTAGAAAGACACTTTCTGAGAAATTTCTTTGTGATGGGTGAATTCATCACACAGAGTTCCACCTTTGTTTTCTTTGAGTAGTTTGGCAGCACGGTTTTTATGGAATCTGCAAAGGGATATTTGGGAGCTGCTAGAGGCCTACAGTGAAAAAGGAAACAACATAAGACAAAAACTGGAGAGAAGTTGTCGAGAAATGGTTTTGTGTTGTGTGTATTTATCTAATAGAGTGTAACCTTTTTGTTGATTGAGCAGTTCGGCATCTCTGTTTTTGTGGTATCTGAGAAGAGTTATTTGGGGGCACATTGAAGCCAATGGTGAAAAAGGAAATATCCTCAGATTTAAACTGGAAAGAAGCTTTCAGAGAAACGTCTCTGTGATGTGTGCATTCATCTCATAGAGCTAAATGTTTCTGTTGAGGGAGCATTTTGAGATATTTTAGAGTGCATTGAAGCCTATGGTGGAAAAGGAAATGCCATCAGATAAAAACTAGAAAAAGTATTCCTGAGAAACTAACTTTGGATGGATGAATTCATCTCACAGAGATACACAGGTGTTTTCATTGGGCAGTTTGATAACACTGTTTTTGTAGAAACTGCAATAGGATATTTGGGAGTGAACTGAAGCCTATGGTGAAAAAGGAAATATTTTCAGACAAAAACCAAAAGGAAGCTTTCTGAGAAACTTCTTTGTGATGTGTGAATTCATTTCATACATTTATAACTTTCTTTTCATGGAGCATTTTGTTAACACTGTTTTCATGGAATCTACAAAGGGATATTCATGAGCACATTGAGGCCTATGGTGAAAAAGAAAATTTCCTCAGACAAAAACTAGAAAGAAGATTTCTGAGGAACTGCTCTGTGATTTTCATTTGTGAATTCATCTCACAGAGCTACAAAATTCTTTTCATGGATCAGTTTGAGAGCACTGATTTTTGGAGAATCTGAGAAGGGATATTTTGGATCACATTGAAGCCTATTCTGACAAAGGAAATATCCTCAGCCAAAAACTAGAAAGAAGCTTTCTGAGAAATTGCTTTGTGATGTGTGAATGCATCTCACAGAGTTACACCTTTCCTTTCATGGAACAGTTTGCTAACACTGTTTTCGTGGAAACTGAAAAGAGATACTTGGGAGCGTTTTGAGACCTATGGTGAAAAAGAAATATCCTCAGATTAAACATGAAAGAAGCTTTAAGAGAAACTGCTTTGCAAAGTGAGCATTAATCTAATAGAGGTAAACGTTTCTGTTGAGGGAACACTTTGTTATCACTGTTTATGTGGTGTCTGAGAAGGGATATTTGGGAGCCCATTGAAGCTTATGGTGGGAAACGAAATATCCTCATATAAAAACTAGAAAGAAGCTTTCTAAGGACCCACTTTGTAATGTGTTGATTCATCTCACAGAGTTATACAATTAGCAGTTTGCTAACACTGGTTTCGTGGAATCTGCAAAGGGATAATTTGGAGTGCATTGAGGCCTATAGTGAAAAAGGAAATATCCTCAGATAAAAACTAGAAAGAAGCTTTCTGAGAAACTGCTTGGTGATATGTGAATTCATCTCACAGACTTATACCGTTCTTTCCATTAAGTAGTTTGGTAACAATGTTTTCATGCAATCTTCAATAGGATAGTTTGGAGTGCAGTGAAGCCTATGGTGACATAGGAAATATCCTCAGATGAAAACCAAAAAGAAGCTTTCTGAGAATTACTATGGGATGTGTGAATTCATCTCACAGACTTGCACTGTTCTTTTCATTAATCAGTTTGCTACCACTATTTTCTTGGAATCTGCAATGGGATGTTTTGGAGCACATTGACACTTAGGGTGACAAAGGAAATATCCTCAGACAAAAACTAGAAAGAAGCTCTCTGATAAACTGCTTTGTGTTTCATAATTTCATCTCACAGAGTTATACGATTCTTTACATAAAGCAGTTTGGTAGCCCCATTTTCATGAAATCTGCAAAGGTATATTCGGGAGCTCCCAGAGGCCTATGATGAAAAAGGAAATAACTTCAGATAAAAACTGGAGATAAGTCTTTCGAGCAACGGTTTTATTATGTGTATTCTTCTGATAGCGTTTAACCTCTTTGTTGTTTGAGCAGTTCCACATTACTGTTTTTGTGCTATCTGAGAGGAGGTATTTAGGAACACATTGAAGTCTATGGTGAAAAAGGAAATATACTCAGATTTAAACTAGAAATGAAGATTTCTGAGAAACTGCTTTGTGATGGGTGAACTCATCTCACAGAGTTATACCTTTCTTTTTGTGGAGCAGTTTGTTAGCAGTGTTTTTGTGGAATCTGCAATGGGATATTTGGGAGTGCATAGAGGCCTAAGTTGAAATAAGAAAGTTCTTCAGGTAAAAACTGGAGGGAATTTTTCTGAGAAAGTCTTTGTGATATGTGCATTCATCTCATAGAGCTAAATATTTCTGTTGAGGGAGCACGTTAGCATCTCTGTTTTTGTGGAGTTTGAGAAGGGATATTTGGAAGCACATTGAAGCCTATTGTGGAAAAGAAAATATCCTCAGATAAAAACTAGAAAGCAGCCTCCTGAGAAACTTCTTTGAGATGGGTCAATTTATCTCACAGAGTTACATCATTCTTTTCATTGTGCAGTTTGTAAGCACTCTTTTTGGGGAATCTGCAGAGGGATAATTGGGAGCACATAGAGGCCTAAGGTGAAAAAAGAAATTTCTTCAGGTAACAACTGGAGAGGAACTTTTGGAGAAACTCGTTTGTGATGTGTGCATTCATCTTATAGAGGTAAGCATTTCTGCTGAGGGAGCACTTGGCATCACTGTTTCTGTGGTGCCTGAGAAGGAATACTTTGGAGCACATTGAAACCTATGGTGGAAAAGGAACTATACTTATATAAAAACTAGAAAGAAGCTTTCTTTGAAATTGCTTTGTGATGCGTTAATTAATCTCACAGGGTTACATGATTCTTTTCACGGATCAGTTTGGTAGCTCTGTTTTTTGGGAATCTGAGAAGGGATATTTTGGATCGCATTGAAGCCTATGGTGACAGAGGCAATATCCTCATATAAAAATTAGAAAGAAGCTTTCTGAGAAAGTTCTTTGCGATGTGTTTTTTTATCTCACAATGTTACACTTTTCTTTGTATGGAGCAGTTTGTTAACACTGTTTTCGAGAAACCTGCAAAGGTATATTTGGGAGTGCATTGAGGCCTATATTGAAAAAGGAAATATCCTCAGATAAAACCTAGAAAGAAGTTTTCTGAGAAACTGCTTCATTATGTATGAATTCATCTCACAGAGTTACACTGTTCTTTTCATTTAGCAGTTTGCTAACAATGTTTCTGTGGAACCTTCAACAGGATAGTTTGGAGTGCATTGAAGCCTATGGTGACAAAGAAATATCCTCAGATAAAAACCAAAAAGAAGCTTTCTGGCAAACTGTTTTGTGATGTGTGAATTCATCTCAGAGTTAAACTGTTCTTTTCGTTGATCAGTTTGCTAACACTCTTTTCTTGGAATCTGCAATGGTATATTTTGGAGTGCAATGGAGCTTAGGGTGACAAAGAAAATATCCTCAGATAAAAACTAGAAAGAAGCTTTCTGACAAACTGCTTTGTGATTTGTGAATTCATCTCACAGAGTTACATGATTCTTTTCATGTAGCAGTTTGGTAGCACTGTTTTTATGGAATCTGCAAAGGGATATTCAGGAGCTCCTAGAGGCCTGTGGTGGAAAAGGAAATAACTTCAGATAAAAACTGGGGAGGCTTTTCAGGAAATGCTTTTGTGATGTGTGTATTCGTCTCATAGAGTTTAACCTTTTTGCTGATTGAGCAGTTCAACATGACAGTTTTCGTGGTATCTGAGAGGAGATATTTGACACCACATTGAAGCCTATGGTGAAAAAGAAAATATTCTCAGATTTAAACCAGAAATATGCTTTCTGAGAAACTCCTTTGTGAGGGGTGAATTCATCTCACAGAGTTACACCTTTATATTCATTGAACAGTTTGGTAACACTATTTTTGTGAAATCTACAAAGGGATATGCAGGAGCGCATAGAGTCCAATGGTGAAAAAGGAAATATCTTCAATTAAAAACTAAAGAGAAACATTCTGAGAAACTCTTTTGTGATGTATGCATTCATCTCATAGAGCTAAACGTTTCTGCTGAGGGAGCACTTTGGCATCGCTGTTTTTGTGGTTTCTGAGAAGGGATATTTGGGAGCTCATTGAAGCCTATGGTGGAAAAGAAAATATCCTCAGACAAAAACTAAAAAGAAGTTTCCTGAGAACCTGCTTTGTGATGGGTGAATTTATTTCACAAAGTTTAACCTTTCTTTTCGTTGCACAAAAAGGTAGCAATGTTTTTGTGGAATCTACAGAGGGATATTTGGGAGCGCATAGAGGCCTAAGGTGAAAAAGTAAACTTCTCAGGTAACAACTGGAGAGAAGCTTTTGGAGAAATTCCTTTGTGATGTGTGCATTCATCTCATAGAGCTAAACGTTTCTGTTGAGGGAGCACTTTGGCATCACTGTTTTTGTGGTGTCTGAGAAGGGGTATTTGGGAGAGCATTGAAGCCTATGGTGAAAAAGAAAATATCCTCAGATAAAAACTAGAAAGAAGCTATCTGAGAAACCGGTTTGTGAAGTGTGAATTCATCTCACAGAGTTATATGATTCTTTTCATGGAGCAGTTTGGTAACACTGTTTTTGGGTAATCTGAGAAGGAATATTTTGGGTCGCTTTGAATCCTATGGTGACAAAGGAAGTATCCTGAAATGAAAACTAGAACGAAGCTTTCTGAGAAAGTGCTTTGTGATGTGTGAATTCATCTCACAGTGTTATACCATTCATTTCATTGAGCATTTTGCTAACACTCTTTTTATGGAATCTTCAATAGGATATTTATTAGTGCATTGAAGCCTATGGTGACAAAGGAAATATCCTCAGACAAAAACTAGAAAGAAACTTTCTGAGAAACTTCTTTGTGATTTGTGAATTCATCTCACAGAGTTACACGATTATTTTCATAGAGCAGTTTGGTAGCACTGTTTTTATGGAATCTACAGAGGGATATATGGGAACTCCTAGAAGTCTACAGTGTAAAAAGAAATAACCTCAGATGAAAACTGGAGAGAAGCTTTTTGAGAAATGATTTTCTAGTGTGTGTATTCATATCATACAGTTTAACCTTTTTGCTGATTGAGCAGTTCAGCATCAATGTTTTTGTGGTATCTCAGAGGAGATATTTGGAAACACATTGAAGCCTATGGTGAAAAAGGAAATATCCTCAGATAAAAACTAGAAAGAAGCTTTCTGAGTAACCGCTTTTTGATGGGTGAATTCATCTCAGTGTTGCAATTTTGTTTTCATTTAGCAGTTTAGTAACACTGTTTTTGTGGAATCTGCAAAGGGATATTCAGGAGCGCAGAATCCAATGGCAAAAGAGGAAGTATCCTCAGGTAAGAACTGGAGAGAAGCTTTCTGAGAAACTCCTTTGTGATGTGGGCATTCATCTCATAGAGCTAAACATTTCTGTTGAGGGAGCACTTTGACATCACTGTTTGTGTGGTATCTGAGAAGGGATATTTGGGAGTGCTTTGAGGCCAATAATGAAAAAGGAAATACCCTCATAGAAAAACGAGAAAGAAGCTTTCTGAGAAACTGCTTAGTGATGTGTGAATTCACCTCACATAGTTACACCTTTCTTTTCATTGAGAAGTTTGCTAACACTTTTTTTTTTGTGGAATTTGCAATGGAATATTTGGGAGCACAGTGAGGAATATGGTGAAAAAGGAAATATCCTCAGATAAAAGCTAGATAGAAGATTTCTGAGAAGCTACTTTGTGATGTGTGAATTCATGTCACAGATTTACACCCTTCTTTCCATGGAGCAGTTTGCTAACACTGTTTTCATCTAATCTGCAAATGTATATTTGAGAGTGCATTGAGGCCTATGGTGAAAAAGGAAATATCCGCAGGTAAAAACTAGAAAGAAACTTTCTGAGAAACTGTTTTGAGATTTGTGAATTCATCTCACGGAGTTACACCATTGTTTTCATGGAGCATTTTGGTAGCGCTGTTTTTGGGGAATCTGAGAAGGGATATTTTGGATCGCATTGAAGCCTATTTTGAAAAAGGATATATCCTCAGATAAAAAATAGAAGGAAGCTTTCTGAGATACTACTTTGTGATGTGTGTATTTATCTCACAGAGTAGCAGGATACTTTTCTTGGAGCAGTTTGGTGAAACTGTTTTCTTGGAGTAATTTGAAGAATAAGGTGACAAAGGAAATATCCTCAGAAAAAATACAAAAAGAAGCTTTCTGGGAAACTGCTTTGTGATGTGTGAATTCATCTCATAGATTTACACCTTGCTTTTCATGGAGCAGAGTTACACGATCGTTTTCATGGATCAATTTGGTAGCCCTCTTTTTGGGGAATCTGAGAAGGGATATGGTGGATCGCATTGAGGCCTATGGTGACAAAGGAAATATCCTCGTATAAAAACTAGAAAGAAACTTTCTGAGAGAGCTCTTTCTGATTTCTGAATTAATCTCACTGATGTTCACTGTTCTTTTCATTGAGAAGTTTGATAACACTGTCTTCCTGGAAACTCCAACAGGATATTTGGGTGCTTATTTAAGCCTATGGTGACAATATAAATATTCTCAGAAAAAAACAAAAAGAAATTTTCTGAGAGACTACTTTGTGATGTGTGAATTCGTCTGACAGAGTTGCACTGCACTTTTCATCGAGCAGTTTGCTAATACTGTTTTCTTGGTATCTGCAATGGCATATTTCGGATCACATTGAAGCCTACAGTGACAAAGGAAATATCCTCAGATAAAAACTAGAAACGAGCTTCCTGAGAATCTGCTGTGTGGTTTTTGTGTTCATCTATTATAATTACACCTTTCCTTTCATGGAAAAGTTTGGTAGCACTGTTTTTGGGGAATCTGAGAAGGGAAATTTTGGATATCTTTGAAGTCTATGGTGACAAAGGATATAACCTCAAACGAAAAATAGAGAGAAGCTTTCTGAGAAACTTCTTTGTGTTGTGTGAATTTATTTCACAGAGTTACCCCCTTCTTCCTTTCTTTCCATGTTGCAGTTTGCTAACACTGTTTTCGTGGAATCTGCAAAGGGATATTTCGGAGAGCATTGATTCTTATGATGCAAAATGAAATATCCTCAGATAAAAACTGCAAAGAAGTTTTCCAAGAAATGGATTTCTGATGTGTTAATTCATCTCAATGAGTTACACAGTACTTTCAATTGAGCAGTTTGCGAACACTATTTTCGTGGAATCTGCAAAGGGATTTTCTGAGGACATTGAAGCTTTTGGTGACAAGGAAAATATCCTCATATAAAAACTAGAAAGAAGCTTTCTGAGGAAATGCTTTCTGATGTGTTAAGTCACCTCACAGAGTTACATGGTTCCTTTCAAGGAGCAGTTTGGTAGCACTGTTTTTGGGGAATCTAAGAAGGGATAATTTGGATCATATTGAAGCCTATGGTGACATAGCAAATATCCTCAGATAAAAACCAGAAATAAGCTTTCTGAGAAAGTTCTTTGTGATGTGTGAATTCATCTAACAGAGTGACACCTTTCATTTCATTGATCCATTTGCTAACACTGTTTTCATGGAATCTGTGAATTGATATTTCGGAGTGCATTGAGCCCTGTGGTGAAAAATTAAATATCCTAAGATAAAGAGTAGAAAGAAGCTTTATGAGAAACTGCTTTGTGATGTGTGAATTCATCTCACAAAGTCATACCGTTCTCTTCATTAAGCAGTTTGCTAACACTGTTCTCATGGAATGTGCAAAGTTATATGTCAGAGCACATTGAAGCTTAAGGTCACAATGGAAATATCCTCATATATAAATTAGATAAAAACTTTCTGTTTAAATGCTTTATGATGTGCTAATTCATCTCACAGAGTTACAAGATTCCTTTCATGGAGCAGTATTTTAGCATTGTTTTTGGGGAATCTGAGAAGAGATATTTTGGATCACATTGAAGCCAATGGAGACAAAGTATATATCCTCAGATAAAAACTAGGTGGAAGCTTTCTGAGAAACATTGTTGTGATGCTTGAAGTCACCTCACAGAGTTACAACTTTCTTTTCATGGAGCAGTTTTCTAACACTGTTTTCATGGAATCTGCAAAGAAATATTTGGGAGCCCATTGAGGCCTATAGTGAAAAGCTGAATATCCTCAGATATAAACAAGAAAGAAGCTTTCTGAGAAATTGCTTTCTGATATGTGAATTCATCTCACTGAGTTACACCTTATTTTCATTGAGCAGTTTGATAACTCTGTTTTCACGGAATCTGCAATAGAATATTTCAGAGCACATTGAAGCTTATAGTGACAAAGGAAATACCATCATACAAAAGCTAGAAAGAAGCTTTCTGAGAAATCGCTTTGTGATTCCTGTATTCAACTCACAGAGTTACACCTTTCTTTTCATGGATCAGTTTGGTAGCACTGCTTTCATGGAATATGCAAAGAGATAATCGGGAACACATGGTGGTCTATAGTGAAAACAGAAGTGTAGTCAGATAAAAATTAGAAAGAAGATTTCTGAGAAAGTTCTTTGTGATATGTGAATTCATTGCACAGAGTTACAGCTTTCTTTTCATTGAGTAGTTTCCTAACACTGTTTTTGTGGAATCTGCAAAGGAATATTTGGGAGCACTTTGAGGTCTATAGTGAAAAAGAAAATATCCTCAGACAAAAACTGGAAAGAAGATTTTTGAGAAATTGCTTTGTGATGGGTGAATTCATCTCACAGAGTTACACTATTCTTTCCATTGAACAGTTTGATAGCACTGTTTTCATGCAATCTGCAAAAGGATATTTGGGCAGGCATTGAAGACTATGTTACAAAGAAAACATCCTCAGACAAAAACTAGAAAGAAGCTTTTTGAGAAACTTCTTTGTGATGTGTTAATTCATCTCAGAATTACATGATTCTTTTCATGCAGTAGTTTGCTAACACTTTTTTCACAGAATCTGCAAAAGGATATTTCAGAGCGCATTGAAGCTTAGGGTGACAAAGGAAATATCCTCATATAAAAACTAGAAAGAAGCTTTCTGAGAAATTTCTTTGTGATATTTGAATTCTTCTTGTAGAGTTACACAATTATTTTCATGAATCAGTTTGGTAGCACTGTTTTTGGGGTTTCTGCAAAGGGATATTTTGGATCGCATAGAAACTTAGTTTAACAAAGGGTATATCCTCAGATAAAAACTAGAAAGAATCTCTCTGAGAAACTTCTTTGTGATGTGTGAATTCACCTCTCAGAGTTACACCTTTTTTTCATGGAGCAGTTGAATAACACTGTTTTCCTTTAATCTGCAAGGGATATTTGGGAGCAGATTGAAGCCTATGGTGAAAAAGGAAATATCCTCAGATAAAAACTAGAAAATAGCTTTATGAGAAACTGTGCTGTGAGGTGTGAATTCATCTCACAGAGTTACACTGTTCTTTTCATTGAACAGTTTGCTAGCACTGTTTTCTTGGAATATGCAATAGGATATTTCAGAGCACATTGAAGTTTATGGTGACAAAGGAAATACCTTCAAATAAAAACTAGAAAGAAGCTTTCTGAGAAACTGCTTTATGATGTGTGAATTCATCTCACAGAGTTCTCTTCTTTGAGCAGTTTCTTAAATTTGTTTTTGTGTAATCTGAAATGGGATATTTCAGAGTGCATTGAAGCTTATGGTTAAAAAGGAAGTAACCTCAGACAAAAACTAGCAAGAAGCTTTCTGAGAAACTGCTTTGTGATTTGTGAATTAATCTCAGAGTTTCACGATTCTTTTCATGGAGCAGTTTGTTAGCACTGTTTTTGGGAAATCTGAGAAGGGATATTTTGGATTGCATTCAAGTTTATGGTGATAAAGGAAATATCCTCATATAAAAACCAGAAAGAAGCTTTTTGATAAACCGCTTTGAGCTGTTTTAATTCGTCTCACAGCATTACACAATCCTTTTCATGGATCAGTCTGTTAGCACTGTGTTTGGGGAATGTGTGAAAGGATATTTTGGATAGCAGTGAAACCTATGGTGACAAAGGAAATATTCTCACATGAAAATTAGAAAGAAGCTTCCTGAGAAAGCTCTCTGGGATATGAGAATTCATCTCACAGAGTTACTCCTTTCTTTCATGGTGCAGTTTGCTAACACTGTTTTGTGGAATCTGCAAAGGTATATTTGGGAGTGCTTTGAGGCCTAGAAAGAGAAAGGAAATATTCTCATGGAAAAACTAGAAAGAAACTGTCTGAGAAACTGCTTTGTGATGCGTGAATTAAACTCACAGAGTTACACTGTTCTTTTCCCTGAGGAGTTGGCTAACACTCTTTTCTTGCTAAAACTGTTTTTTTGGAATCTGTAATATGAAATATCGGAGCACATTGAAGCTTATGGTGACAAAGGAAATATCCTCAGACAAAAACTAGTAGGAAGCTTTCTGAGAAACTGCTTTGTAATGTGTGAATTCATCTAACAGAGTTACACCTTTCTTTTCATTGAGCAGTTTGTTAACACTGTTTTCTTGGGATCTGTAATGGGATATTTTATAGCGGATTGAAGCTTATGGTGCCAAAGGAAATATCCTCAGGCAAAAACTAGAAAGAAGCTTTCTGAGAAACTGCTTTGTGATTTGTGAATTCATCTCACAGAGTTACACGATTCTCTTCATGGAGCAGTTTGGTAGTACTCTTTTTGGGGAATCTGAGAAGGGATATTTTGGATCACTTTGAAGCCTATGGTGACAAAGGACATATCTTCAGATAAAAACTAGAAAGAAGATTTCTGAGAAAGTTCTTTGAGATGCGTGATTTCATCTCACAGAGTTACACCTTTCTTTTCATTGAGAAGTTTGGTTTCACTGTTTTTGCAGAATCTGAAAAGGGATTTTCGGGAGCTCATAGAGGTCTGTGGTGAAAAAGTAATGATCTTTATTTAAAAACTTGAGAGAAGGTTTTTGAGAAGCTGTTTTGTGATGTTTGTATTCGCCTCTTAGAGATAAATCATTTTGTTGATTGAGAAGTTTGGCATCACTGTTTTTGTGGTGTCTGAGAAGGAATATTTGGTAGCGCATTGAGTCTAATGGTGGATAAGTAAACATGCACACATAAAACTAGAAAGGAGCTTTCTGAGAAATTTCTTTGTGATGGGTGAATTCATCTCCCAGAGGGAAACCATTCTTTTCATAGAGCAGTTTGGTATCTCTGTTTTTGTGGAATCTACAAAGGGATGGAGCACAGAGAAACTTATGGTGAAAAAGGAAATATCCTTAGATAAAAACTAGAAAGAAGCTTTCTGAGAGACTGCTTTGTGATGCATGAATTCATCTCACAGAGTGCAATCATTCTTTTCATTGAGCAGTTTGGTAACACTGTTTTTGTGAAATATGCAAAGGGATATTCGGGAGTAGATAGAGGTCAAAATTGAAAAATGAAATATCTTCAGGTAAAAATTGGAGTGAAAGTTTCTGATAACTCATTTGTGATGTGTATATTCATCTCCTAGAGGTAAAGCTTTCTGTTGAGAGAGGAGTTTGGTATCACTGTTTTTGTGGTTTCTGAGAAGGGCTATTTGGGAGTGCATGGAAGCCGATGGAGGAAAAGGAAATATCCTGAGATAAAAACAAGAAGAAAGCTTTCAGAGAAATTTCTTTGTGATGGATAACTTCATCACACAGAGTTACATGATTCTTTTCAAGGATCAGTCTGCTAGCACTGTTTTTGGAGAATCTGAGAAAGGATATTTTGGATCGCATTGAAGACTTTGGTGACATAGAAAATATCCTCAGATAAAAGCTGGAAAGAAAGTTTCTGAGAAAGTTGTTTGTGATGTGTGAACTCATGTCACAGAGTTACACCTCTCTTTTCATGGAGCAGTTTTTTAACACTGTTTTCATGGAATCTACAAAGGGATATAATGGGACAGCATGGTGGTCAATAGTGAAATAACAAATATCCTCAGGTAAAAACTAAAATGAAGCTCTCTGAGAAACTGCTTTGTGATTTGTGAGTTCATCTCACTGTGGTACATGATGCTTTTCATGGAGCAGTTTCGGAGCACTGTTTTTGGGGAATTTGAGAAGCGATATTTTGGATCACATTGAAGACTATGGTGACAAAGGAAATATCCTCCTAAAAAACTAGAAAGAAGAATTCTGAGAAACCGCTTTGACATGCGTTAATTTTTCTCACAGCATGACATGATTCTTTTCATGGATAAGTCTGTTAGAACTGTTTTTGGGGAATCTGAGAAAGGATATTTTGGATTGCATAGAAGCCTATGGTGACAAAGGAAATATCCTCAGATAAAAATAGATAGATGTTCTCTGAGAGACTTCTTTGTGATGTGTGAGTTCATCTCACAGAGTTACAAATATCGTTTCATGGAGCAGTTTGCTACCACTGTTATCGTGGAATCTGCAAAGGGATATTTGGGAGCACTTTGAAGGCTATAGTGAAAAAGGAAATATCCTCAGATAAAAACCAGAAATAAGTTTTCTGAGAAATTTATTTGTGATGTGTGAATTCGTCTCACAGAATTACACCTTTCTTTTCATGTAGCAGTTTGCTAACTCTGTTTTCATGGAGTCTGCAAAGGGATATTTGGAAGTGTACTGAGGCCTGTGGTGAAAAAGGGATTATCCTCAGATACAAACTGGAAAGATGCTTTCTGAGGAACTTCTTTGTGATGTGTGAATTCAACTCACACACTTACCCTGTTCTTTTCATTGAGCAGTTTATTAACACTATTTTCTTCGAATGTGCAATGGGATATTTCAGAGTGCGTTGAAACTTATTGTGACTAGGGAAATATCCTCAGACAAATAAAGAAGGAAACTTTTGGAGAAACTTCTTTGTGGTTTGTGAATTTATCTCCCAGAGTTACATGATTGTTTTCACATATCATTTTGATAGCACTGTTTCAGGGGAGACTCAAAAGGGATATTTTGGATCACTTTGTAGCCTATGGTGACAAAGGAATATCCTCAGATAAAAACTGAAAGGAAGCTTTCTGAGAAACTTCTTTGTGATGTGGGAAATCATCTCACAGAGTTGCACCTTGGTTTGCATGGATCAGTTTGCTAACACTGTTTTTGCAGAAACTGCAAAGAGATATTTCACAGCACATTGAAGCCTATGGTGAAAAAGAAAATATCCTCAGATAAAAACTAAAAAGAAGCTTTCTGAGAAACTTCATTGTGATGTGTTAATTCATCTCACTAAGCTACACCATTCTTTTTATTGAGCAATTTGATAACACTTTTTTCATGGAATATTCAATAGGATATTTTGTGGCACATTGAAGTCTATGGTGACAAAGGAAATATCCTCAGATAGAAATCAAAAACAACGTTTCTGAGAAACCGCTTTGTGGTGTGCCAATTCATCTCACAGAGTTACACTGTCCTTTTCATTGAGCCGTTTGCTAACACTGTTTTCTTTTAATCTGAAATTTGATATTTTGGAGCGCATTGAAGCTTATGATGACAAAGAAAATATCCTGAGACAAAAGCTAGAGAGAAGCTTTCTGAGAAACTACTTTGTGATTTGTGAATTCATCTCAGAGTTACACTATTCTTTTCATGGAGTAGTGTGGAAGCACTATTTTTGGGGAATCTGAGAAGCGATATTTTGGTTTGCATTTAAGCATAAGGTGACTAAGGAAATATCCTCAGATAAAAACTAGCAAGAAGCTTTCTGAGAAAGTTCTTTGTGGTGTGTGAATTCACCTCATAGAGATACATTTTCTTGTTATGGACCAGTTTGCTAACACGATTTTTGTGTAAACTGCAAAGGGATATTTGTGAGCACATTGAGGCCTATAGTGAAAAAGCAAATATCCTCGTAGAGAAATGAGAAAGAAGTTTCTGAGAAAATGCTTAGTGATATGTGAATTCAACTCATAGAGTTACACTGTTCTTTTCATTGAGCAGTTTGTTAACACTGTTTTCTTGGAATCTGCATTTATATATTTCAGTGCGCATTGAAGCCTATTGTTAAAAATTAAATATCCAGAGACAAAAACTAGAAAGAAACTTTCTGAGAAACTCCTTTTTGGTTTGTGGATTGATCTCACAGAGTTACAAGGTGCTTTCAATGGAACAGTTTGATAACAATATTATTGTGGAATTTGAGAACAGATATTTTGGAATGCATTGAAGCCTATGGTGACAAAGAAAATATCCTCAGATAAAAACTAGAAAGAAACTTTCTGAGAGTTATTTGTGATGTATGAATTCATCTCACAGAGTTACAACTTTCTTTTCTTTTCATGAAGCAGTTTGCTTACACTGTTTTCGTGGAATCTGCAAAGGCATATTTGGGAGCGCATTGAGGCCTATGGTGAAATAGGAAATATCCTCAGATGAAAATTGTAAAGAAGCTATTTGAGAAACCGCTTTGGGATGGGTGAATTCATCTCACAGATCTACACCGTTCTTCTCCTTGAGATATTTGATAACACTGTTTTCGTGGAGTTTGCAATAGGATATTTGGGAGTGCATTCAAGCCTACGGAGACAAAGGAAACATCCCTATAGTGAAAACAAAAAGAAGCTTTCTGATAAACTCCTTTGTGATGTGTGAATTCAACTCACAGAGTTATCCTGTTATTTCCATTGAGCAGGTTGCTAACACTGTTTTCTTGGAATCTACAATCTGATATTTCAGAGTGCAATGAAGCTTATTGTGAAAAAGTAAATATCCTCAGATAATAAATAGAAAGAAATATTCTGAGAAACAGCTTCCTGATTTGTGAATTCATTGTACAGAGTTACACGATTCTTTTCATGGATCAGTTTGATAGCTCTGTTTTTGGGGAATCTGAGAAGGGATATTTTGGATTACATTGAAGCCCATGATGACAAAGGAAACATCCTCAGATAAAAACCAGAAAGAAGCTTTCTGAGTAAGTTCTTTGTGAGGAGTGAATTCATCTCACAGAGATACACTTTTCTTTTCATGGTGCAGTTTACTAACACGATTTCCTTGGATGCTGCAAAGAGATATTTTTCAGTACATTGAGGCCTATGATGACAAAGGAAATATCTTCTCATAAAATATAGAAAGGAGCTTTCTGAGAAACTGCTTTGTGATGTGTGAATTAATCTCACAGAGTTACACTGTTCTTTTTGTTGAACAGTTTGATACCACTATTTTATTGACATCTGCAATCAGATATTTCAGAGCAAATTGAAGCTTAGGATGACAAAGGAAATATCCTCAAATAAAAATTAGAAAAAACGTTCTGAGAAACCGCTTTGTGAAGAGTTAATTCATCTCACAAAGTCACAGGATTCCTATCATGGATCAGTTTGGCAGCACAGTTTTGGGGAATGTGAGAAGGAATATTTTGGATCACTTTGAAGAATATGGTGACAAACGAAATATCCTCAGAGAAGAACTAGAAAGAAGCTTTCTGACAAAACTCTTTGTGTTGTGTGAATTCAGAGTTACACCTTTCTTTTCATGGAGCAGTTTGCTAACACTGTTATTATGGAATCTGCAAAGTTATATTTGAGAGCCCATTGAGGCTTATACTGGAGAAAACAAATGGACTCATATAAAAACTAGAAAGAAGCTTTCTGAGAAACTGCTTTATTTTGTGTGAATTCATTTCACAGAGTTACACAGTGCTTTTCATTGAGCAGTTTGATAACACTGTTTTCGTGGAGCCTGCAATAGGATATTTGGGAGTGCATTGAAGCCTATGGTGACAAAGAAAATATCCTTAGATAAAAAAAAAAAAAACAGGCTTTCTGAGAAACTGCTTTGTGATGTGTGAATTCATCTCACCGAGTTACACTGTTCTTTTCATTGAGCAGTTTGCAAACACTGTTTTCTTGGAATCTGCAATGAGATATCGTAGAGTGCATTGAAGCTTAGAGAGACAAAGGAAATATCCTCAGGCAAAAACTAGAAAGAATCTTTTTGAGAAATTGCTTCATGATTTGTGATTTCATCTCACAGAGTTACATGATTCTTCTCATGGATCAGTTTGGTAAAACTGTTTATGGTTAATCTGAGTAGGGATATTTGGGATCACATTTTAGCCTATGTTGACAAAGGATATATCCTCAGATAAAAATTTGAAAAATGCTTTCTGAGAAATTTCCTGGTGATGTGTGAATTCATTCAACAGAGTTACACTGTCCTTTTCATTGAGCATTTTTTTTTTTTTTTTTTTTTTTTTTTTTGCTGTGGATGTGATATGTATTTAATCATTACTACAGGTAAGTGAGACATACTATTACTATCATTCTACAAGCACAGAAAATAAGGCAAGAAGAGGTTACAAAACTTGTCCAAGATCACATAGCTACAACTCAGTCTGTATTGAGATATCAGCCTTTTCTTTTTTATTTTATTTTATTTTTATTTTTTATTATACTTTAAGTTCTACGGTACAAGTGCATATTGTGCAGGTTTGTTACATATGTATACTTGTGCCATGTTGGTGTGCTGCACCCATCAACTCCTCAGCACCCATCAATTCATCATTTATATCAGGTATAACTCCCAATGCAATCCCTCCCCCCTCCCCCCTCCCCATGATAGGCCCCGGTGAGTGATGTTCCCCTTCCCGAGTCCAAGTGAACTCATTGTTCAGTTCCCACCTATGAGTGAGAACATGCGGTGTTTGGTTGTCTCTTCTTGTGATAGTTTGCTAAGAGTGATGGTTTCCAGCTGCATCCATGTCCCTACAAAGGACGCAAACTCATCCTTTTTTATGGCTGCATAATATTCCATGGTGTATATGTGCCACATTTTCTTAATCCAGTCTGTCACAGATGAACATTTGGGTTGATTCCAAGTCTTTGCTATTGTGAATAGCGCTGCAATAAACATACGTGTGCATGTGTCTTTATAGCAGCATGATTTATAATCCTTTGGGTATATACCCAGTAGTGGTATGGCTGGGTCATATGGTACATCTAGTTCTAAATCCTTGAGGAATCACCACACTGTCGTCCACAATAGTTGAACTACTCTATAGTCCCACCAACAGTGTAAAAGTGTTCCTATTTCTCCACATCCTCTCCAACACCTGTTGTTTCCTGACTTTTTAATGATTGTCATTCTAACTGGTGTGAGATGGTATCTTATTGTTGTTTTGTTTGCATTTCTCTGATGGCGAGTGATGATGAGCATTTTTTCATGTGTCTGTTGGCTGTATGAATGTCTTCTTTTAAGAAATGTCTGTTCATATCCTTTGCCCACTTTTTGATGGATTTGTTTGTTTTTTTCTTGTAAATTTGTTTGAGTTCTTTGTAGGTTCTGGATATCAGCCCTTTCTCAGATGAGTAGATTGCAAAAATTTTCTCCCATTCTGTAGGTTGCCTGTTCACTCTGATGGTAGTTTCTTTTGCTGTGCAAAAGCTCTTTAGTTTAATTAGATCCCATTTGTCGATTTTGGCTTTTGCTGTCATTGCTTTTGGTGTTTTAGACATGAAGTCCTTGCCCATGCCTATCTCCTGAATGGTACTACCTACGTTTTCTTCTAGGGTTTTTATGGTATTAGGTCTAACATTTAAGTCTCTAATCCATCTTGAATTAATCTTCATATAAGGGGTAAGGAAAGGATCCAGTTTCAGCTTTCTATTTATTGCTAGCCAATTTTCCCAGCACCATTTATTGAATAGGGAATCATTTCCCCATTTCTTGTTTCTCTCAGGTTTGTCAAAGATCAGATGGCTGTAGATGTTTGGTATTATTTCTGAGGACTCTGTTCTGTTCCTTTGGTCTATATCTCTGTTTTGGTACCAGTACCATGCTGTTTTCATTACTGTAGCCTTGTAGTATAGTTTGAAGTCAGGTAGCGTGATGCCTCCAGCTTTGTTCTTTTGACTTAGAATTGTCTTGGCAATGTGGGCTCTTTTTTGGTTCCATATGAACTTTAAAGCAGATTTTTCCAATTCTGTGAGCAAATTCATTGGTAGCTTGATGGAGATGGCATTGAATCTATAAGTAACCTTGGGCAGTATGGCCATTTTGACAATATTGATTCTTCCTATCCATGAGCATGGTATGTTCTTCCATTTGTTTATGTCCTCTTTGATTTCACTGAGCAGTGATTTGTAGTTCTCCTTGAAGAGGTCCTTTACATACCTTGTAAGCTGGATTCCTAGGTATTTTATTCTCTTTGAAGCAATTGTGAATGGAAGTTCATTCCTGATTTGGCTCTCTGCTTGTCTGTTACTTGTGTATAAGAATGCTTGTGGTTTTTGCACATTGATTTTGTATCCTGAGACTTTGCTGAAGTTGCTCGTCAGCTTCAGGAGATTTTGGGCTGAGACAATGAGGTTTTCTGAGTATACAATCATGTCATCTGCAAACAGGGACAATTTGACTTCTTCTTTTCCTAACTGGATACCCTTGATTTCTTTCTCTTGCCTGATTGCCCTAGCCAGAACTTCCAACACTATATTGAATAGAAGCGGTGAGAGAGGGCATCCCTGTCTTGTGCCAGTTTTCAAAGGGAATTTTTCCAGTTTTTGCCCATTCAGTGTGATATTAGCTGTGGGTTTGTCATAAATATATCTTATTATTTTGAGGTACGTTCCATCAATACCGAATTTATTGAGCGTTTTTAGCATGAAGGGCTGTTGAATTTTGTCAAAAGCCTTTTCTGCATCTATTGAGATAATCATGTGATTCTTGTCTTTGGTTCTGTTTATATGCTGGATTACGTTTATTGATTTGCAAATGTTGAATCAGCCTTGCATCCCAGGGATGAAGCCCACTTGATCATGGTGGATAAGCTTTTTGATGTGCTGCTGAATCCGGTTTGCCAGTATTTTACTGAGGATTTTTGCATCGATGTTCATCAGGGATATTGGTCTAAAATTCTCTTTTTTTGTTGCATCTCTGCCAGGCTTTGGTATCAGGATGATGTTAGCCTCATAAAATGAGTTAGGGAGGATTCCCTCTTTTTCTATTGATTGGAATAGTTTCAGAAGGAATGGTACCAGCTCCTCCTTGTACCTCTGGTAGAATTCAGCTGTGAATCCATCCGGTCCTGGACTTTTTTTGGTTGGTAGGCTATTAATTATTGCCTCAATTTCAGAGCCTACTATTGGTCTATTCAGGGATTC
Source organism: Trachypithecus francoisi (assembly GCF_009764315.1). NCBI lineage: Eukaryota > Metazoa > Chordata > Mammalia > Primates > Cercopithecidae > Trachypithecus > Trachypithecus francoisi. Next base: position 54,789 of record NW_022680482.1, on the reverse strand, counting down.
AACTTCTTCCTGGTTTAGTCTTGGGAGAGTGTAAGTGTCCAGGAAATTACCCATTTCTTCTAGATTTTCTAGTTTATTTGCGTAGAGGTGTTTATAGTATTCTCTGGTTGTAGTTTGTATTTCTGTGGGGTCAGTGGTGATATCCCCTTCATCATTTTTTATTGCATCTATTTGATTCTTCTCTCTTTTTTTCTTTATTAGTCTTGCTAGTGGTCTGTCAATTTTGTTGATATTTTCAAAAAACCAACTCCTGGATTCATTGATTTTTTGGAGGGTTTTTTGTGTCTCTATCTTCTTCAGTTCTGCTCTGATCTTAGTTATTTCTTGCCTTCTGCTAGCTTTTGAATGTGTTTGCTCTTGCTTCTCCAGTTCTTTTAATTGTGATGTTAGAGTGTCAATTTTAGATCTTTCCAGTTTTCTCTTGTGAGCATTTAGTGCTATATATTTCCCTCTACACACTGCTTTAAATGTGTCCCAGAGATTCTGATATGTTGTATCTTTGTTCTCATTGGTTTCAAAGAACATCTTTATTTCTGCCTTCATTTCATTATGTACCCAGTAGTCATTCAGGAGCAGGTTGTTCTGTTTCCATGTAGTTGAGCGGTTTTGATTGAGTTTCTTAGTCCTGAGTTCTAGTTTGATTGCACTGTTGGTCTGAGAGACAGTTTGTTATAATTTCTGTTCTTGTACATTTGCTGAGGAGTGCTTTACTTCCAATTATGTGGTCAATTTTGGAATAAGTGTAATGTGGTGCTGAGAAGAATGTCTATTCTGTTGATTTGCGGTGGAGAGTTCTATAGATGTCTATTAAGGCCACTTGGTGCAGAGATGAGTTCAATTCCAGGATATCTTGTTAACTTTCTGTCTCGTTGATCTGTCTAATGTTGACAGTGGAGTGTTGAAGTCTCCAATTATAATTGTATGGGAGTCTGAGTCTCTTTCCAACTCTCTAAGGACTTGCTTTATGAATCTAGGTTCTCCTGCATTGGGTGCATATATATTTAAGATAGTAGCTCTTCCTCTTGAATTGATCCCTTTACCATTATGTAATGGCCTTCTTTGCCTCTTTTGATCTTTGATGGTTTAAAGTCTATTTTATCAGAGACTAGGATTGCCACCCCTCCTTTCTTTTATTCTCCATTTGCTTGGTAGATCTTCCTCCATCCCTTTATTTTGAGCCTATGTATGTCTCTGCCTGTGAGATGGGTCTCCTGAATACAGCAGACTGATGGGTCTTGACTCTTTATCCAGTTTGGTAGTCTGTGTCTTTTAATTGGAGCATTTAGTCCATTTACATTTAAGGTTAATATTGTTATGTGTGAACTTGATCTTGCCATTATGATATTAACTGGTTATTTTGCTCGTTAGTTAATGCAGTTTCTTCCTTGCCTCGATTGTCTTTACATTTTGGCATGTTTTTGCAATGGCTGGTACCGGTTTCCTTTCCATGTTTAGGGCTTCCTTCAGGGTCTCTTGTAAGGCAGGCCTGGTGGTGACAACATCTCTAAGCATTTGCTTATCTGTGAAGGATTTTATTTTTCCTTCACTTAAGAAACTTAGTTTGGCTGGATATGAAATTCTGGGTTGAATATTCTTTTCTTTCAGAATGTTGAATATTGGCCCCCACTCTCTTCTGCCTGTAGAGTTTTTGCTGAGAGATCTGCTGTTAGTCTGATGGGCTTCCCTTTGTGGGTAACCCGACCTTTCTCTCTGGCTGCCCTTAAGATTTTTTTCTTCATTTCAACTTTGGTGAATCTGGCAATTGTGTGTCTTGGAGTTGCTCTTCTGGAGGAGTATCTTTGTGGTGTTCTCTGTATTTCCTGAATTTGAATGTTGGCCTGCCCTACTAGGTTGGGGAAGATCTCCTGGATCATATCCTGAAGAGTGTTTTCCAACTTGATTCCATTTTCCCCCTCATTTTCAGGCACCCCAGTAAGATGTAGATTTGGTCTTTTTACATAATCCCATACTTCTTGCAGGCTTTGTTCATTTCTTTTTCTTCTTTTTTCTTTTGGTTTCTCTTCTCGCTTCATTTCATTCATTTGATCCTCAATCGCTGATACTCTTTCTTCCAGTAGATTGAGTCTGTTACTGAAGCTTGTGCATTTGTCACGTATTGCTCGTGTCATGGTTTTCATCTCTTTCATTTCGTTTCTGACCTTCTCTGCATTAATTATTCTAGCTATCAATTCTTCCACTCTTTTTTCAAGATTTTGTTTCTTTGCGCTGGGTACATAATTCCTCCTTTAGCACTGAGAATTTTGATGGACTGAAGCCTTCTTCTCTCATCTCATCAAAGTCATTCTCTCACCAGCTTTGATCCGTTGCTGGCGATGAGCTGTGCTCCTTTGCAGGGGAGATGCGCTCTTATATTTTGAATTTCCAGCTTTTCTGCCCTGCTTTTTCCCCATCTTTGTGGTTTTATCTGCCTCTGGTCTTTGATGATGGTGACGTACTGATGGGGTTTTGGTATAGGTGTTCTTCCTGTTTGATAGTTTTCCTTCTAATAGTCTGGACCCTCAGCTGTAGGTCTGTTGGTGTTTGCTTGATGTCCACTCCAGACCCTGTTTGCCTGGGTATCAGCAGCAGAGGTTGCAGAAGATAGAATATTGCTGAACAGCGAGTTTACCTGTCTGATTCTTACTTTGGAAGCTTTCTCTCAGGGGTATACTTCACCCTGTGAAGCGTGGGATGTCAGACTGCCCCTAGTGGGGGATGTCTCGCAGTTAGGCTACTCAGGCGTCAGGGATCCACTTGAGCAGGCAGTCTGTCCGTGCTCAGATCTCAGCCTCCCTGTTGGGAGATCCACTGCTCTCTTCAAAGCTGTCAGACAGAGTCGTTTGCATCTGCACAGGTTTCTGCTGCTTTTATTGTTGTTGTTGTGTAGCTGTCCCCTGTCCCCAGAGGTGGAGTGTACAGAGAGACGCAGGTTTCCTTGAGCTGCTGTGAGCTCCACCCAGTTTGAACTTCCCAGCGGCTTTGTTTACCTACTTAAGCCTCAGCAATGGCGGATGCCCCTCCCCGAACCTGGCTGCTGCCTTGTGGTTAGATCACAGACTGCTGTGCTAGCAATGAGAGAGTCTCCTTGGCCGTAGGACCCTCCCGGCCAGGTGTGGGTATAATCTCCTGGTGTGCCCGTTTGCTTAAAGTGCAGTATTGGGGTGGGAGTTACCCGATTTTCCAGGTGTTGTGTGTCTCAGTTCCCCTGGCTAGGAAAAGGGATTCCCTTCCCCCTTGCACTTCCCAGGTGAGGCGATGCCTCACCCTGCTTCAGCTCTCGCTGCTCAGGCTGCAGCAACTCACCGGCACCAATTGTCCGGCACTCCGTAGTGAGATGACCCCAGTACCTCAGTTGAAAATGCAGAAATCACCGGTCTTCTGTGTCGCTCGCGCTGGGAGTTGGAGACTGGAGCTGTTCCTATTTGGCCATCTTGCTTTGCCCCCGAGCAGTTTGAAAACACTGTTTAGGGGGAATCTGCAATGGGACATTTGGTAGAGCATTGACAAAGGTAATTCCTTATTGTGACAAAGGAAATATCCTCAGATAAAAACCAAAAAGAAGCTTTCTGAGAGACTTCCTTGTCATGTGTGAATTGATCTCACAGTATTACACTGTTCTTTTATTGAGCAGTTTGCTAACACCGTTTTCTTGGAATCTGCAATGGGATATTTCAGAGCCCATTTAATCTTTTGTGACAAAGGAAATATCCTCATATATAAACAATAAAGACACTTTCTGAGAAACCGCTTTGTGATGTGTTGATTCATTTCACAGAATTACACTATTCCTTTCATGGAGCCCTTTGGTAGCACTGTTTTTGGGGAATCTGAGAAGGGATATTTTAGAGGCATTAAATCCTATAGTTACAATGAAAATATCCTCAGATTGAAACTAGAAGGAAGCTTTTTGAGAAACTTCTTTGTGATTTGTAAATTCATCTCACAGCTTTCTTTTCATGCAACAGTATGCTAACAATGTTATCATCGAATCTACAAAGCAATATTTGGGACTGCATTGAGGCCTACAGGGAAAATAAAATATTCTCAGATAAATACTAGAAAGCAGCTTTCTGAGAAACTACTTTGTGATGTGTCATTTCATCTCACAGAGTTACACCATTCTTTTGATGGTGCAGTTTGCTAACACTGTTTTCGTGCAATCTGCAACAGGATATGTCGGTCCCTTTGATGCATATGGTGATAAAGGAAATATCCTCAGATAAAAACTAGAAAGAAGCCTTCTGAGTAACTACTTTGTGATGTGGAATTCATCTCACAGTGTTACACTGTTCTTTTAATTGAGCAGTTTGCTAACACCGTTTTCTTGGAATCTGCAATGGGATATTTCAGAGCCCATTTACTCTTTTGTGACAAAGGAAATATCCTCATATATAAACAATAAAGACACTTTCTGAGAAACCGCTTTGTGATGTGTTGATTCATTTCACAGAATTACACTATTCCTTTCATGGAGCAGTTTGGTAGCAGTGTTTTGGGGGAATCTGAGAAGGGATATTTTGAATTGCATTGAAGCCTATGTTGACAAAGGAAATATCCTCAGATAAAAACTAGAAGGAAGCTTTCAGAGAAAGTTCTTTGTGTTATGTGAATTCATCTCACAGAATTACACCTTTCTTTCATGGAGTAGTTTGCTATCACTGTTTTTGTGGAATCTGCAAAGGGATATTTGGGAGTGCATTGAGGCCTATAGTGAAATAACAAATATCCTCAAATAGAAACTACAAAGAAGCTTCCTGTGAAACTGGTTTGTGATGTGTGAATTCATCACACAGACTTACACTGTTCTGTTTATTGATCAGTTTGCTAACACTGTTTTCATGGAATCTGTAATGGGATATTTCGGAATGCCTTGAAGTTATGGTGACAAAGGAAATATCCTTATATAAAACCTTGAAAGAAGCTTTCTGATAAACTGCTTTGTGATGGGTTAATTCATCTCACAGAGTTTCATGATTCTTTTCATGGATAAGTTTGGTAGCACTGTTTTTGGTAAATATGAGAGGGCATATTTTGAATCACATTAAAACTTATGGTGACAAAGTAAATATCCTCATATAAAAACTATAAAGATGATTTCTGAGAAAGTTCTTTGTGATTTTTGAACTCATCTCACAGAGTTACACCTTTCCTTTCATGGCACAGTTTGCTAACACTGTTTTTCTGGAACCTGTAAAGGAATATTTGGGAGTGGATTGAGGCCTATTGTGAAAAAGTTAATATCCTCAGATTAAAACTAGAAAGAAACGTTTTGAGAAACTTCTTTGTGATGTGTGAATTCATCTCACAGAGTTACACTGTTCTTTTCATTTAGCAGTTTGCTAACACTGTTTATTTGGAATCTGCAATGGGATATTTCAGAGCGCATTGAAGTTTATGTTGAGAAAGGATATATCCACAGACAAAAACTAGGAAGAAGCTTTCTGAGAAACTACTTTTTGATTCCTGAATTCGTCATGCTGATTTACATGAAACTTTTCACGGAGCAGTTTAGTAGCACTGTTTTTGGGGAATTTGAGAAGGGATATTTTGGATCGCATTGAAGCTTATGTTGATAAAGGGAATATCATCAGATAAAAACTAGGAAGAAGCTTTCTTATAATGTTTTTGTGATGAGTGAATTCATCTCACAGAGCTGCACCTTTCTTGTCATGGAACAGTTTGCTGACCCTGTTTTCATGGACTCTGCAAAGGGATATTTCAGAGCCCATTGAGTCCTATAGTGAAAAAGTAAATATCCTGAGATGAAAACTAGAAGGAAGCTTTCTGAGAACTGCTTTGTGATGTGTGAATCATCTCACAGAGTTACACTGTTCTTTTCATTTAGCAGTTTGCTAACACTGTTTATTTGGAATCTGCAATGGGATATTTCAGAGCGCATTGAAGTTTATGTTGAGAAAGGATATATCCACAGACAAAAACTAGGAAGAAGCTTTCTGAGAAACTACTTTTTGATTCCTGAATTCGTCATGCTGATTTACATGAAACTTTTCACGGAGCAGTTTAGTAGCACTGTTTTTGGGGAATTTGAGAAGGGATATTTTGGATCGCATTGAAGCTTATGTTGATAAAGGGAATATCATCAGATAAAAACTAGGAAGAAGCTTTCTTATAATGTTTTTGTGATGAGTGAATTCATCTCACAGAGCTGCACCTTTCTTGTCATGGAACAGTTTGCTGACCCTGTTTTCATGGACTCTGCAAAGGGATATTTCAGAGCCCATTGAGTCCTATAGTGAAAAAGTAAATATCCTGAGATGAAAACTAGAAGGAAGCTTTCTGAGAAACTGCTTTGTGATGTGTGAATTCATCCCACAGAGTTACACCATTCTTTTCTTGAGCAGTTTGATAACACTGTTTTCGTGGAATCTGCAGTAGGATATTTGGGAGTGCATTGAAGTCTGTGTTGATGAAGGGAATATCCTCACATAAAAAACAAAATAATCTTTCTGAGAAACTGCTTTGTAATGTGTGAATTCATCTCACAGAGTTACACTATTCTTTTCATTGAGAAGAGTGCTAAGACTGTTTCCTTGGAATCTCTAATGAAATATCATGGAACGCATTGAAGATTATGGTGACAAAGGAAATATCCTCATATTAAAACTAGAATGAAACTTTCTGAGACACCGCTTTGTGTTGTGTTAATTCATCTCACAGAGATACAAGATTCTTTTCATGTATCAGTTTGGTAGCACTGTTTTTGTGGTGTCTGAGAAAGGATATTTTGGAGTGAATGGAAGCTGATGGTGGAAAGGAAATATCCTGAAATAAAAACTAGAAAGAAGCTTTCTGTGAAATTTCTTTTTGATGGGTGAGTTCATCACACAGAGTTACACCTTTATTTTCTTTGAGCAGTTTGGTAACACTGATTTAAGGAATCTACAAGGTGATGTTCGGGAGCTCCTAGGGACCTATGGTGAAAAAGGAAATACCTTCAGATAAAAACTGTAGAGAAGCTTTTTGAGAAACTGTTTTGTGATGTGTGCATTCATGTCATAGAGTTTAACCTTTTTGTTGAATGAACAGTCCGTCATCACTGTTTTTGTTGTACCTGAGAAGAGTTATTTGGGAGCACATTAATGCTTATGGTGACAAAGGAAATATAATCAGACAAGAAACAAAAAGAAACTTTCTGAGAGACTATTTTGTGATGCATGAATTCATCTCACGGATTTACACCTTTATTTTCATGGAGCAGTTTGCTAAAACTTTTTGTGGAATCTGAACAGGTATATTCACAAGCGCATTGAGTCAAATGGTGAAAAAGGACATATACTCAGAGAAAAAGTTGAAAGAAGTTTCTGAGAACTGCTTTGTGATTAGTGAATTCATCTCTCAGAGTTATATGATTCTTTTCATGGAGCAGTTTGGTAGCATTGTTTTTGCAGAATCTGAGAAGGAATGTTTTGTATTGCATTGAAGCCTTTGGTGACAAAGGAAATATTCTCAGACAAAAACTAGAAAGTTTCTGAGAAACTTCTCTGTGATGTGTGAATTAACCTCACAGAGTTACACCATTTTTTTCTTTGAGCGGTATGCTAACACTTTTTTTTCGTGGAATCTGTGATGGGATATTCTGGATCACATTGAGCCCTGCGGTGAAAAAGCAAATATCCTCAGATAAAAACTAGAAAGAAGCTTTCTGAGAAGCTACTGTTGGATAAGTGAATTCATCTCACAGAGATATACTGGTTTTTCATTGAGCAGTATGATAGCACTGCTTTTGTGGAATCTGCAATTGGATATATTGGAGTGCATTGAAGCCTACGGTGACAAAGGAATATGCTAAGAAAAAAAAAAGAAGTTTCTGAGAACTGCTTTGTGATATGTGAATTCGTCTCACAGATTTACACCTTTCTTTAATGGAGCAGTTTGCAAACACTATTTTCGTGAAATCTTCAGGAGATATTCGCGAGTGCATTGAGGCAAATGGTGAAAAAAGGAAACAACGTCAGACAAAACTAGAAAGAGAATTTCTGAGAAACAGTGGTGTGATGTTTGAATTCATCTCACAGAGTTACATTGTTCTTTTCATTGAAAAGTTTGCTAACACTTTATTCGTGGAATCTGCAATGGGATATTCCGGAGCACATTGTGGAATATGGTGAAAAGGAAATATCCTCAGATAAAAACTAGAAAAAAGATTTCTGAGAAAAAACTGTATGATTTTTGAATTCATCTCACAGAGTTACACCATTCCTATCATGGAGCAGTTTGGTGTACTGTTTTGGGGGAATCTCAGAAAGGATATTGTGGATAGCATTGATGTCTATGGTGACAAAGGAAATATCCTCAGATAAAAACTTGAAACAAGTTTTCTGAGAAACTCCTTTGTGATGTGTGAATTCATGTCACAGAGTTACAAATTTCTTTTCATGGAGCATTTTGTAAGCCCTATTTTTGTGGAATCTGCAAAGTGATATATGGTAACGCATTGAGGCCTATGTTGAAAAAGGAAATATCCTCAGATAAAAACTTGAAAGAGGATGTCTGTGAAACTTCTTTTGGATGTGTGAATTCAACTCACAGAGATACAATGTTGTTTTCATTGAGGAGTTTGATAACACTGTTTTCATGGAATCTGCAATAGGATATTTGGGAGTGCATTGAAGAATATGGTGACTAAGGAAATATCTCCAGAGAAAAACCAGAAAGAAATTTTCTGAGAAACTTTTTTGTGATGTGTGCATTTATGTCACAGAATCACACCTTTCTTTGTATGGAGAAGTTTGCTAGCACTGTTTTCGTGGAATCTGCAAAGGGATATTCAAGAGCACATTGAAGCCTATGGTGACAAAGAAACTATCCCCAGAGAAAAACTAGAAAGAAACTTTCTGAAAAACTACTTTGTGATTTGCGAATTCATCTCACAGAGTTACATGATTCTTTTCATGGAGCAGTTTGGTAGCACTGTTTTTGGGGAATCTGAGAAGGGGTATTTTGAATTGCATTGTAGCCTATGGAGACAAAGGAAATAGCCTCAGATAAAAACTACAATAAAGCTTTCTGAGAAACCACTTTGTGAAGAGTTAATTCATTTCACAGAATTACATGATTCTTTTCATGGATCAATTTGGTAGCTCTGTATTTGGGGAATCTGAGAAGGGATAATTTGGATCTCATTGAAGCCTATGGTGACAAAGGAAATATCCTCAGATACAAAGTAGAAAGAAGATTTCTGAGAAAGTTCTTTGTGACCTGTGAATTCATCTCCCAGAGTTACACCTTTCTTTCCATGGAGCAGTTTGCTAACACGGTTTTCATGGAATCTGCAAAGGGATGTTTGGGAGTGAGTTGTGGCCGATTGTAAAAAAGAAAATATCTTTTGAAAGAAACAAAAGGAAGCTTACTGAGAACCTGCTTTGTGATGTGTGAATTCACCTCACAGATTTACACTGTTATTTTCATTGAGCAGTTTGCTGCCGCTGTTTCCTTGGAATCTGCAAACTGATATTTCAGAGGGCATTGAAGCTTAGGGTGACAGAGGAAATATCCTCATATCAAAACTAGAAAGAAGCTTTCTGAGAAACTGCTTTGTGGTGTGCTAATTCATCTCACACAGTTACATGATTCTTTTCCTGGATCAGTTGGTTAGCATGGTTTTGGGAATCTGAGAAGGAATATTTTTGATTGCTTTGAAGAATATGGTGACAAATGACATATTCTCAGATAAGAACTGGAAAGAAGCTTTCTGACAAAGTTCTTTGTGATGTGTGAAATCATCTCACAGAGTTACATCTTTCTTTTATGGAGCAGTTTGCTAACACTGTTTTCGTGGAATCTTTAAAAGTATATTTGGGAGCTCATTGAGGCCTATAGTGGAAAAAAGAAATACACTCATATAAAAACTAGAAAGATCCTTTCTGAGAAATGGCTTTATGATGTGTGAATTAATCTGACAGAGTTACACCATTGAAGAGTTTAATAACACTGTTTTTGTGGAATCTGCAATAGGATATTTTGGAGTGCATTGAATCCTATGCTGACAAAGGAAATATCTTCAGATATAAAACAAAAAGAAGCTGTCTGAGAAACTACTTGTGATGTGTGAATTCATCTCACTGGGTTACACTGTTTTTTTCATTGAGCAATTTGCTAACACTGTTTTCTTGGAATCTGTAAAGTGATATTTTGGAGCACTTTAAAGGTTATGGTGACAAAAGAAATATACTCAGAGAAAAACTAAAAAGAAGGTCTCTGAGAAACTGCTTTGTGATTTGTGAATTCTTCTCACAGAGTTACATGAGTCTTTTCATTGATCAGTTTGGTAGCACTGCTTTCGGGGAATGTGAGAAGGGATATTTTGGATAGAATTGATTCCTATGGTGACAAAGGAAATATCCTCAGATTAAAAACTAGAAAGAAGGTTTCTGAGAAAGTTCTTTTTGATGTGTCAATTCATCTCACAGAGTACATCATTCTATTCATTGAGGTGTTCACTAACATTTTTTGGGGGGAATCTGAAAAGGGATATTTTGAATCACATTGAAGTCCATGGTGAAAATGGAAATATCCTCCGATAAAAACTAGAAAGAATCTTTCTGAGCAACTGCTTTGTGATGTGTGAATTCATATCACAGAGTTACAACGTTGTTTTCATTGAGCAGTTTGCTAACACTGTTTTCATGAAATCTGCACAGGGATATTTGGGAGCACAATGTTGCCTATAGTGAGAAAGGAAATATCCTCCAATAAAAACGAGAAAGAAGATTTCTGAGAACTTGCATTGTGATGAGTGAATTCATCTCACAGTGGTACACGTTCTTTTCATGCCCAGTTTGGTGACACTGTTATTTTGGAATCTGCAATAGGATATTTTTGAGTGCATTGAAGCCTGTGGTGACAAAAGAAATATCCTTACAGAAAAAACAAAAATAACCTTTCTGAGAAACTGCTTTGTGATGTGTGAATTTATTTCACAGAGGTACACGTTTCTTTTCATGGAGCAGTTCAGTGTCACTGCTTTTGGGCAATCTGAGAAGGTATATTTTGAATCGTATTGAAGCCTGTGGTGACAAAGGAAATATCCTCAGATTTAAAGAAAAAGATGCTTTCTGAGAAACTGCTTTCTGATGTGTGAATTCATCTCTCAGAGTTACACTGTTCTTTTCATTGAGCAGCTTGTTAATCTTGTTTTTGTGGAATCTGCAAAGGGATATTTGGAATGCATTAATGCTTACAGTGAAAAAGGAAATATCCTCAGATAAAAACTAGAAAAAAGATTTATGAGAAACAACTGTGTGATGTTTGAATTCATCTCACAGAGTTACACCATTCCTATCATGGAGCAGTTTAGTATACTGTTTTGGGGGTATCTCAGAAGGGATATTGTGGATCGCCTTGATGCCTACGGTGACAAAGGAAATATTCTCAGATAACAACTTCAAAGAAGCTTTCTGAGAAACTTCTTTGTGATGTGTGAATTCATCTCACAGAGTTTTAAATTTCTTTTCTTGGAGTATTTTGCAAACCCTATTTTTGTGGAATCTGCAAAGTGATACATGGTAGTGCATTGAGGCCTATGTTGAAAAAGGAAATATCCTCAGATAAAAACTTGAAAGAAGATTCCTGTGAAACTACTTTTGGATGTGTGAATTCAATTCACAGAGATACAATGTGGTTTTCGTTGGATAGTTTGATAACAATGTTTTCATAGAATCTGCAATAGGATATTTGGGAGCGCATTGAAGAACATGGTGACAAAGGAGTTATTCCAAGACAAAAGTCGGAAAGAATCTTTCTGAGAAAATTTTTGTGATATGTGAATTCATCTCACAGAGTTACAACTTTCTTTTCATGGAGCAGTTTGCTGACACTGATTTCATGGAATCTGCAAAGGGAAATTCACAAGTGCATTGAGGCCTATGGTGAAAAAGGAAATATCCACAGACAATAACTAGAAACAAACTTTCTGAGTAACTGCTTTATGATGTGGTAATTCATCTCACAGAGTTAAATGATTCTTTTCATGGTTCAGTTTGGTAGCTCTGTTTTGGGAATCTGAGAAGGGATATTTTGGATCGCTTTGAAGCCTGTGGTCACAAAGGAAATATCCTCAGATAAAAACTAGAAAGAAGCTTTCTGAGAGTGTTCTTTGTGATGTGCGAATTAATCTCACAGAGCTACACCTTACTTTTCCTGGAAAAGTTTCCTAACACTGTTTTCATGGAATTGGCAAAGGGATATTTGGGAGCGCATGGAGGCCTATAGTGAGAAATTAAATACATTCTGATAAAAACGAGAAAGAAGCTTTCTGAGAAACCGCTTTGTGTTGTTATAATTCATCTCGCAGAATTACACAATTCTTTTCATATATCAGTTTGGTAGCACTGTTTTTGGGGAATCTGAGAAAGGATATTTTGGATCACTTTGAAGCCTATGGTGACAAAGGTAATACTCTCAGATAAAAACTAGAAATAAACTTTCTAGGAAAGTTCTTTGTGATGTGTGAATTCATCTCACAGAGTTACACTTTTCATTTCATGGAGCAGTTTGCTAACACTGTTTTTCTGGAATCGGCAAAGTTATATTGGCAAATGCCTTGAGGCCTATGGAGGAAAACTAAATATCCTCAGACAAAAAATAGAAAGAAGCATTCTGATAAGCTGCTTTGTGATGTGTGAATTCACGTCACAGAGTTACAGTATTCTTTTCATGGATCAGTTTGTTGGCACTATTTTGGGGGAGTCTGAGAAGGGATATTATGAATCGTTTGGAAGCCTATGGTGTCAAAGGAAATATCTTCAGATAAAATCTAGGAAGAAACTTTCTGAGAAATTGTTTTTTGATGTGTGAATTCATCTCACAGAGTTACACCTTTCTTTTCATGGAGCCCTTTGCTAACACTATTTTCATGGAATCTGCAAAGGGATATTTGGGAGAACAGTGAGGTCTGTGGTGAGAAACTAAATATCCTCAGATAAAAAGTAGAGAAAAGTTTTTGAAAAACTGCTTTGTAATGGGTGAATTCACATTACAGTGTTACACTGTTCTTTCCATGGAGTAGTTTGCTAACACTGTTTTCGTGGAATCCGCAAAGGGATATTTGGGATTGCATTGAGGATTATAGTGAAAAAGGAGATCTCCTCAGAAAAAAAAAAAAAAAAAAACAGAAAGAAGATTTCTGAGACACTGCTTTGCAATGTGTGAATTCATCTCGCAAAGTGACACCATTCTTTTCATTGAGGCTTTTGCTAACACTGTTTTCGTGGAATCTGCAAAGGGATATTTTGGAGCGCATTGAAGTTTAAGTTGAAAAAGGAAATACCCTCATATAAAAACTAAAAAGAAGCTTTCTTAGAAACTGCTTTGTGATGTGTTAATTCATCCCAGTGAGTTAAATGATTCTTTTCATGGATCAGTTTTTTAGCACTGTCTTGGGGAATCTGCAAAGGGATATTTGGGAGTATCTTGAGGCCCATGGTGAAATAGGAAATATCCTCAGATAAAAACTAGAGAGAAACTTTCTGAGAAACTGCTTTGTGATGTGTGAATTCACGTCACAGTGTTACAGCACTCTTTTCATGGAGCAATTTGCTAACACTGTTTTCGTGCAATCTGCAAGGGGATATATGTGAGCACATTGAGACCTACAGTGAAAAGGAAATATCCTCAGATAACAAATAGAAAGAAGCTTTCTGGGAAACTGATTTGTGATGTGTGAATTCATCTTACAGAACCACACCATTCTCTTTATTGAGTGCTTTGATAGCACATTTTTCATGGAATCTGCAATATATTTTTGAATGCATTTAAGCCTATGGTGACAAAGGAAATATCCTCAGAAAAAAGAAATGAAAAAGAAGCCTTCTGTGAAACTGCTTGGTGATGTGTGAATTCACCTAACATACTTACACAGTTCTTTTCTTTGAGAAGTTTATTAACACTGTTTTCTTGGAATCTGCAATGGGATATATTGGAGTGCATTGAATCTTATGGTGACAAAGGAAATATCCTCATATAAAAACTAGAAAGAAGCTTTCTGAGAACTGCTTTGTGATGTGTGAATTCACGTCACAGTGTTACAGCACTCTTTTCATGGAGCAATTTGCTAACACTGTTTTCGTGCAATCTGCAAGGGGATATATGTGAGCACATTGAGACCTACAGTGAAAAGGAATATCCTCAGATAACAAATAGAAAGAAGCTTTCTGGGAAACTGATTTGTGATGTGTGAATTCATCTTACAGAACCACACCATTCTCTTTATTGAGTGCTTTGATAGCACATTTTTCATGGAATCTGCAATATATTTTTGAATGCATTTAAGCCTATGGTGACAAAGGAATATCCTCAGAAAAAAGAAATGAAAAAGAAGCCTTCTGTGAAACTGCTTGGTGATGTGTGAATTCACCTAACATACTTACACAGTTCTTTTCTTTGAGAAGTTTATTAACACTGTTTTCTTGGAATCTGCAATGGGATATATTGGAGTGCATTGAATCTTATGGTGACAAAGGAAATATCCTCCAATAAAAACTAGAAAGAAGCTTTCTGAGAACTGCTTTGTGATGTGTGAATTCACGTCACAGTGTTACAGCACTCTTTTCATGGAGCAATTTGCTAACACTGTTTTCGTGCAATCTGCAAGGGGATATATGTGAGCACATTGAGACCTACAGTGAAAAGGAATATCCTCAGATAAACAATAGAAAGAAGCTTTCTGGGAAACTGATTTGTGATGTGTGAATTCATCTTACAGAACCACACCATTCTCTTTATTGAGTGCTTTGATAGCACATTTTTCATGGAATCTGCAATATATTTTTGAATGCATTTAAGCCTATGGTGACAAAGGAATATCCTCAGAAAAAAGAAATGAAAAAGAAGCCTTCTGTGAAACTGCTTGGTGATGTGTGAATTCACCTAACATACTTACACAGTTCTTTTCTTTGAGAAGTTTATTAACACTGTTTTCTTGGAATCTGCAATGGGATATATTGGAGTGCATTGAATCTTATGGTGACAAGGAAATATCCTCATATAAAAACTAGAAAGAAGCTTTCTGAGAAACTGCTTTGTGATGTGGTAATTCATTTCACAGAGTTACACGATTCTTTTCATGGTTCAATTTTGTAGCACTGTTTTGGGGGATTCTAAGATGGGATATTTGGGATCACATTGAATCCTTTGTTGTAAAGGAAATATCCTCCAATAAAAACTAGAAAGAAGCTTTCTGAGAAAGTTTTTTGTCATGTGTGAACTCATCTCACAGAGTTACACCATTCCTTTCATAGAGCAGTTTGATAACACTGTTTTTGTGGTACCTACAATAGGAGATTCGGGAGCGCATTAGAGCCTATGGTGAAAAAGGAAGTACCATCAGATAAAACCAAAAAGTAGCATTCTGAGAAACTGCTTTTGTGACATGTGAATTCATATCACAGAATTACACCTTTCTTTTCATGGAGCAGTTATCTAACACTGTTTTCATGGTATCTGCAAAGGGACATACGGAAGTGCATTGAGGCCTATGGTGAAAAAGAAATATCCTCAGATAAAACTAGAAGGAATCTTTCAGAGAAACTGCTGTGTGATGTGTGAATTCATGTCACAGATTTACACTGCTCTTTTCATTGGGCACTTCGCTAAAACTGCTTTCTTGGAATCTGCAATGGGATATTTTGGAGCATGTGAAGCTTATGGGGACAAAGGAAATACCCTCACATAAAAACCAGAAAGAAGTTTTCTGAGAAACCCCTTTGTGATGTGTTAATTCATCTCACAGAGTTACACCACTCATTTCTTGGATAAGCTTGGTAGCACTGTTTTTGGGGAACCTGAGAAGGGATATTTTGGATCACATTGAAGCCTATGGTGACAAAGGACATATCCTCAGATCAATACTAGAAAGAATCTTTCTGAGAAATTTCGTTGTGATGTGTGAATTCATCTCACTGAGTTACACCTTTCTTTTCATGGAGCCATTTGCTAACACTGCTTTCGTGGAATCTGCAAGGGATACTTGGGAGTGCTTTGAGGTCTACGGTGAAAAAGGGTATATCCTCAGATAAAAACTTGAAGGAAGCTTTCAGAGAAGCTGTTTTTTGATGTGTGAATTCATCTCACAGAATTATACTGTACTTTTCATTGAGAAGTTTGCTAACACTCTTTTCGTGTAATCTGCAAAGTTATATTTCGGAGCACATGGAAGCTTAACGTGACAAAAGAAATAACCTCATATAAAAAGTAGAAAGAAGCTTTGTGCGGAAACGTTTTCTGATGTGTGAATTCATTTCACGGAGTTACACTGTTCTATTCATTGAGCAGTTTTGTAGCAATCGTTTGGGGGAATCTGCAATGGGATATTTCAGAGTGCATTGAAGCCTTTTGTGACAAAGGAAATATCCTGAGAAAAAAATTTGAAAAAAGCTTTCTGAGCAACTGCTTAGTGATTTGTGAACTCATCTCACAGAATGACACAATACTTTTCCTGGAGAAGTTTCATAGCACTTTTTTTGGGGAATCTGAGAGGGGTTATCTTCAATTGCATTGAAGCTTATGGTGACAAAGGAAATATCCTCAGATAAAACTAGAAAGAAGTTTTCTGAAAACTTCTTTGTGAGAGTGAATTCATCTCACAGAGTAACACCGTTCTTTTCTTGGTGCAGTTTGATAACACTGTTTGCATGGAATCGGCAATAGGATATTTGGGAGTGCATTGAAGCCTACTGTGACAAAGGAAATATCCTCAAAAACCAAAAAGAAGCTTTCTGAGAAACTGCTTTGCGATGTGGGAATTCATCTTAATGATTTACACCTTTCTATTGATGGAGCAGTTTGCTAAGACTATTTTTGTGGAATCGGCAGAAGGATATTTGGGAGCAAATTGAGGCAAATGGTGAAAAGAGAAATATCCTCAGACAAAAAATAGAAAGAAGCATTCTGATAAACTGCTTTGTGAATGTGAATTCATCTCACAGAGTTACACGATATTTTTCATGGAGCAGTTTGGTAGCACTGTTTTTGGGGATTCTGAGAAATTACATTTGGGATCGCATTGATGCCTTTGGTGACAAAGGAAATATCCTCAGATAAAAACTAGAAAGAAGCTTTCTGAGAATGTTCTTTGTGATGTGTGAATTCATCTCACAGAGTTACGCCTTCCTTTTCATGCAGCAGTCTGCTAACACTGTTTTTGTGGAATCTGCAAAGGGATATTTGGGAGCATATGGAGGCCTCTGGTGAAAAAGGAACTATCCTAAGATAAAAACTAGAAAGAAGCCTCCTGAGAAACTGCTTATTGATGTATGAATTAATCTCACAGAGTTACACTGTTCTTTGCATTGAGCATCTTGCTTACACTGTTTTATTGGAGTCTGTAATGGGATATTACGGAGTGCCTTGGAGTTTATGGTGACAAAGGATATATCCTCTTATAAAAAGTAGAAAGAAGCTTTCTGAGAAACTGCTTTGTAATGTGTTAATTCATCTCACACTGTTATACAGTACTTTTCTTGGATCAGTTTGATAGCAGTGTTTTTTGGAATCTGAGAAGGGATATTTTGGATCGAATTGAAGCCTATGGTGAGAAAGAAAATATCCTCATATAAAAACTAGAGAGAAGCTTTCTGAGTAACCTCTTTGTGATTTGTTAATTCATCTAAGAGTTACACGATTCTTTTCATGGAGTAGTTTGGCAGCACTATTTTTGTCATGTCTGATAAGGGATATTTGGGAGCACATGCAAGCTGACGGTGGAAAAGGAAATACCCTGATATAAAAATTAGAAAGAAGCTTTTTGGCAATTGCTTTGTGATGGGTGAATTCATCACACAGAGTTACACCTTTGTTTTCTTTGAGTAGTTTGGTAGCACTGCTTTTATGGAATTTGCAAAGGGATACTGGGGAGCTCCTAAGGCTTATGGTGAAAAAGGAAATAGCTTCAGATAAAAACTGTAGAGAAGCTATTTGAAAAATGGTTTTGTGATGTGTGCATTCATCTCATAGAGTTTAACCTTTTTGTTGATCAAGCAATTTGGCATCACTGTTTTTGTGGAATCTGAGAGGAGTTATTTGGGAACACTATGAAGCCTATGGTGAAAAAGGAAATATCCTCAGATATCAATCAATAAGAAGCTTTCTGTGAAACTGCTTTGTGATGTGTGAATTCGTTTCACAGGGTTTTAACGTTTTTCATCATAGAATCCAATCATCCCTTTGCAGATTCCATGGAAACAATGTTATAAAACTGCTCAATGAAAAGAGTGGTGTAATTCTGTGAGATGAATTCACACATCACAAAGAACTTTCTTGGAAAGCTTCTTTCTAGTTTTTTTCTGTGGATATTTCTTTTGTCACCATGGCTTCAATAGGATCCAAAATATCCCTTCTCAGATTCCCCAAAAAGAGTACTACCAAACTGATCCAGGAAAAGAATCATGTAATTCTGAGAGATGAATTAACACATCACAAAGAAGTTTATCAGAAAAATTCATTCCTGTTTTTATCTGAGGATATTTCCTTTTCCACTATAGCTCCCAAAGTGCTCCCAAATATCCCTTTGCAGATTCCATGAAAACGGTGTTAGAAAACTGCTCCATGAAAAGAAAGTTGTAACTCTGTCATATGAATTCCCACATCCAAGGAACTTTCTCAGAAAGCTTGTTTCTAGTTTTTATCTGAGGTTATTTCCTTTGTCATCATAGGCTTCAATGCCATTCAAAGTATCCCTTCTCAGATTCCCCAAAAACAGTGCTACCAAACTGCTCCATGAAAACAGTGGTGCTACTATGTGAGTTCAAATCTGTTTCTCTAGAAGCTTACTTCTAGTTTTTATCTGAGTATATTTCCTTCTTCACCATATTCCTCAATGCCCACCTAAATATCCCATTGGACATTAAATGAAAAAAGTGTTAGTAAACTTCTCAATGAAAAGAATGGCGTAACTCTGTGAGATGAATTCACACATCCCAAAGAACTTTCTCAGAAACTTCTTTCTAGTATTTATCTGAGGATGTTTCCTTTTTCACTGTAAGCCTCAATGCACTCCCAAATATCCCTTTGCAGTTTCCACAAAAACTGTGTAATCAAACTGATCAATGAAAATAACAGTGGAAATATCTGAGATGAAATCACACATCACAAAGAACTTTCTTGGAAAGCTTCTTTCTAGTTTTTTTCTGTGGATATTTCTTTTGTCACCATGGCTTCAATAGGATCCAAAATATCCCTTCTCAGATTCTCCAAAAACAATGCTACCAATGTGGTCCATGAAAAGAATCATTTAACTCTGTGAGACGAATTAACACAGCTCAAGGAGGTTTTTGAGGAATTTTCTTTCTAGTTTTTGTCTGAGTCTATTTCCTTTGTCACCATAAGCTACAATATGCTCAGAAATATCCCATTGCAGATTCGAAGAAAACAGTGTTAGCAAACTGCTCAGTGAAAATTACAGTGTAACTATGTGGGATGAATCTACACATCACAAAGTTGTTTCTCAGTAAGCATATTTTTGGTTTTTGTATGAGGATATATCTTTTGTCACCATAGGCTTCAATGTGCTCCCAAACATAATATTGCAAATTCCACAAAAACAGTGTTATCATACTGTTCAATGAGCAGAATCGTGTAACTCTCTGAGATGAATTCACACATTACAAAGTAGTTTCTCAGAAACCTTCTTTCTAGTTTTTATATGATTATATTTCCCTTTTCACTGTATGCCTCAATATGCTCCCAAATAAACCTTGGCAGATGACACGAAAACAGTCTTAGAAAACTGCTCCATGAAAAGAAAGGTGTAACTCTGTGAGATGAATTCACACATTCCAAAGCAGTTGATCAGAGAGCGTCTTTTAGTTTTTATCAGAGGATATTTCCTCTGTCACCATAGGCTTCAATGCGCTACCAAATATCCTATCGCAGATTTCATGAAAACAATGTTATCAAACTGCTCAATGAAAACACCCATGAGATGAATTCACCCATCCAAAAGTAGTTTCTCAGAAAACTTCTTTCTCGTTTTTTCTCTGGTGATATTTAATTTTTCATTAGAGGTCACAAAGCACTCCCAAATATCCGTTTGCAGATTCCACAAAAACAATGATAGCAAACAGATTCACACACACAAAAAAATGTAACTTGGTGGGATGAATTCCCACATCACAAGGTAGTTTCTCAGTATGATTCCTTCCAGTTGTTATCTGAGGATATTTCCTTTGTCACCATAGGCTTCAATGCGATCCAATATATCTCTTCTCAGGTTCCCCAAAAACAGTTCTACCAAACTGATCCATGAAAAGTATGATGTAACTCTGTGAGATGAATTAACACATAACAAAGCGGTTTCTCAGAAAATTTCTTTTTAATTTTTATATGAGGATATTTCCTTTGTCACCATAAGCTTCAATGTGATATGAACTATCCCATTGCAGATTCCTAGAAAATAGTGTTAGCAAACTGCTCAATGAACAGAAGAGTGTATCTCGGTGAGACAAATTCACACATGACAAAGCAGTCTCTCAGAAAGCTTCTTTCTAGTTTTTATCTGAAGATATTTCCTTTGTCGTCAAAGACTTCAATGCGATCAAGAATATCCCTTCCTAGATTCCTCAAAAACAGTGCTACATTACTGCTCTATAGAAGAATCATGTAACTCTGTGAGATAAATTAACCCATCACAAAACATTTTTATATGAGGATGTTTCCTTTGTGTTTTTGAGAATATTTCCTCCAGTTTCTATATGAGGATATTTCCTTTGTCACCATAAGTTTCAATGTGCTTTGAAATATCCCAATGCAGATTGCCAGAAAACAGGGTTAGTAACCTGCTGAAAGAAAAGCATAGTGTAACTCTGTGACATGAATAAACACATCACAAAGAAGTTTCTCAGAAAGCTTCTTTCTAGTTTTTGTCTGAGGATATTTTCTTTTTCAACATAGGCCTCAAAGAGCTCGTGAATATCCCTTTGCAGATGCCACAAAAATAGTGTTAGCAACCTTCTCAATGAAAAGAATGGTGTAACTCTGTAAGATGAATTCACACATCACAAAGAAGTTTCTCAGAAAGTTCTTTTAGTTCTTAACTGAAGATATTTCTTTTGTCACCACATGCTTCAATGAGATTCAAAGTGTCCCTTCTCAGATTCCCCAAAAACAGTGTTACCAAACTGATCCATGAAAAGAGTCGTGAAACTCCATGAGATGAATTCACACATCAAAAGGAAGTTTCTCAGAAAGTTTCTTTCTAGATTTCATCTTAGGATATTTCCTTTATCACAATAGGCTTCAATGCAATCCAAAATATCCCTTATCAGATTCCCCAGAAACAGTGCTACCAAACTCTTCCATGAATAGAATGGTGTAATTCTGAGATGAATTCACATATCACAAAGATATTTCTCAGAAGGTATCTTCTAGTTTTTTTCTGAGGATATTTCCTTTTTCACCGCATTCCTAAATGCACTCCTGAATATCCCATTGCAGATTAATTTTTTAAAAAATGTTTGTAAACATTTTATCCAAGATAAAAAGCAAAAAGCAGCTTTGGGAGAAACTGCTCTGTGATGGGGGAATTCATCTCACAGAATTACACTCTTCTTTTCATTGAGCAGTTTGCTAACACTGTTTTCGTGGAATATGCAAAGGCATATTTGGGTACACATTGAGGCCTATAGTGAAAAAGAAAATATCCTCAGACAAAAACAAGAAAGAAACTATTTGAGAAAGCTCTTTGTGATTGTGAATTCATCTCACAGGGTTACACTGTTCTTTTCATTGAGCAGTTTGCTAACACTGTTTTCGTGGAATATGCAAAGGCATATTTGGGTACACATTGAGGCCTATAGTGAAAAAGAAAATATCCTCAGACAAAAACAAGAAAGAAACTATTTGAGAAAGCTCTTTGTGATTGTGAATTCATCTCACAGGGTTACACTGTTCTTTTCATTGAGTTCTTTGATAACACTGTTTTTGTGGAATCTGAAATAGGATATTTGGAAGCTCATTGAATCCTATCGTGACAAAGGAATATCCTCAGATAAAAACCAAAAAGAAGCTTTCTGAGAACCTTCTTTGTGATGTGTGAATTCATCTCACAGAGTTACACCTTTGTTTTCATGGAACCATTTGCTAACGTAATTTTCATGTAATCTGCAAAGGATAATTGGGAGCACATTGAGGCCTATGGTGGAAAACTAAATATCCTCAGATATAAACTAGAGAGAAGCTTTCTGAGAAACTGCTTTGTGATGTGTGAATTCATCTCACAGAGGTACACAGTTCTTTTCATTAAACTGCTTGATAACACTGCTTACATGGAGTCTGTAGTAGGATATTTGGAAGCACATTGAAGCCTAGGATGGCAAAGGAAATACTCTCAGATAAAAACCAACAAGAAACTTTCTGAGAAACTGCTTTGTGATGTGTGACTTGACCTCACAGGGTTACACTGTTCTTTTCATTGAGCAGTTTGCTAACACTCTTTTCTTGGAATCTGCAATGGGATATTTTAGAGTGCATTGAAGCTTAGGGAGACAAAGAAAATATCGTTAGACAAAAACTAGAAAGAATCTTTCTCAGAAACAGCTTTATGATTTGTGTGTTCATCTCACAGAGTTAAACAATACATTTTATGGATCAGTTTGGTAGCACTGTTTTGGGGAGTCTGAGAAGGGATATTTAGGATCACGTTGAAGCCTATGGTGACAAAGGAAATATCCTAGGATAAAAACTACAAAGAAGGTTTCTGAGAATTTGTTTTGTGTTGTGTGAATTCATCTCACAGAGTTACACCTTTCTTTTCATGGAGCAGTGTACTAACACTGTTATTATGGAATCCACAAGGGATATTTGGTAGTGCACTGTGGCCTATATAGAAAAAGGAAATATCCTCAGGTAAAAACTAGAAAGAAGCTTTCAGGGAACTGCTTCATGATGTGTGAATTCATCTCACAGAGTTACACCTTTCTTTTCATGGAGCAGTGTACTAACACTGTTATTATGGAATCCACAAAAGGATATTTGGTAGTGCACTGTGGCCTATAGAGAAAAAGGAAATATCCTCAGGTAAAAACTAGAAAGAAGCTTTCAGGGAAACTGCTTCATGATGTGTGAATTCATCTCACAGAGTTACACAGTTCTTTTCATTGAGCAGTTTGCTAACACTGTTTCCTTGAAATCTGCAATGGGATATATCGGAGTGCATTGAAGCTTATGTTGACAAAGGAAATATCCTCATATAAAAACTAGAAAGAAGCTATCTGAGAAACTGCTTCGTGATGTGTTAATTCATCTCACAGAGTTACATGATTCTTTTCATGGATCAGTTTGGTAGCACTGTTTTTGTGCTGTCTTAGAAGGGATATTTCGGAGCACATGAAACTGATAGTGGAAAAGGAAATATCCTGAGATAAAAACTAGATAGTAGCTTTCTGAGAAATTTCTCTGTGATCAGTGAATTCATCACACCAAGTTACACCTTTGTTTTCTTTGAGCACCTTGGTAGCACTGTTTTTGTGGTATCTGCAAAGGGATATTCGGGAGCTCCTAGAGCCCTATGGTGAAAAAGGAAATAACTTCAGATAAAAACTGGGGAGAAGCTTTTCAAGAAACGGTTTTGTGATGTGTGTATAAATCTCATAGAGTTAAATCTATTTGTTGATAGAGAAGTCCGGCATCACTGTTTTTGTGGTATCTGAGAAGAGATGCTTGGGAGCACATTGAAGTTTATGGTGAAAAAAGAAGTATCCTTAGATTTAAACTAGAAAGAAGCTTTCTGAGAAACTACGTCATGATGGGTGAATTCATCTCACAGAGTTACACCTTTCCTTTCATTGAGCAGTTTAGTAACACTGCTTTGGGGAATCTGCAAAGGGATGTTCGGGAGCACATAGTGTCCAATGGTGAAAAAGGAAATAACTTCAGGTAAAAACTGGAGACAAGCTTTTTTAGAAACTCCTTTGTGATGTGGGTATCCATCTCATAGAGCTAAACGTTTCTGTTGAGGGAGCACTTTGGTATAACCGTTTTTGTGGTGTCTGAGAAGGGATATTTGGAGCACATTGAAGCCTATGGTGCAAAAGGAAATAGGCTCGTATAACTAGAAAGAAGCTTGCTGAGAAACCACTTTGTGATGTGTTAATTCATTTCACAGAGTTACATGATTCTTTTCATGGAGAAGTTTGGTAGCAATGTTTTTCTGGAATCTGAGAAGGAATATTTTGGATCTCATTCAAGTCTATGGTGACAAAGGACATATCTTCTGATAAAAACTAGAAAGAAGCACTCTGAGAAAGTTCTTTGTGATGTGTCAATTCAGCGCACAACGTTACACCTTGTTTTTCATGGAGTAGTTTGCTATCACTGTATTCCTCGAATCTGCAAAGGGATATTTGGGAACACATTGAGCCTATAGTGAAAAAGGAAATATCCTCAGACAAAAACTAGAAAAAAGCTTTCTGAGAAGCTGCTTGGTGATGTGTGAGCACATCTCAAAGAGTTACACTGTTCCTATCATTGAGCAGTTGGCTAACACTATTTTCTTGGAACCTGCAATGGAATATTTCAGAGATCATTGAAGTTTTGGGTGGCAAAGGAAATATCCTCAGATGAAAACTAGAAAGAAGTTTTCAGAGAAACTGCTTTCTGATGTGTGAATCATCTCACAGAGTTACACAATTCCTTTCAAGGAGCAGTATGGTAGCACTGTTTTTGGGGAATCTGAGGAGGGATATTTTCAATCGCATTGAAGCTTAAGGTAACAAAGGAAATATTCTCAGATAAAAGCTAGAAAGAAGCTTTCTGAGAAACAGCTTTGTGATGTGCTTATTCATCTCAAAGAGTTACACGATTCTTTTCTTGGAGCAGTTTTTAAACACTTTTTTCATGGAATCAGCAATAGGATATTTGGAATTGCATTGAAGCCTTTGGTGACAAAGGAAATATCCACAGAATAAAAAGACAAGAAGATTTCTGAGAAACTGCCTTGTAATGTGTGAACTCATCTCACAGAGTTACACTGTTATTTACATTGAGCAGTTTGATAACACTGTTTTCTTGGAATCTGCAATAGGATATTTTGGAGTGCATTGAAGCCTATGGTTGCAAAGAATGGATCCTCAGATAAAAACCAAAAAGAAGCTTTCTGTGAAACTGCTTTGCGATGTGTGAAATCAACTCACAGGGTTACACCATTACCTTCACTGAGAAGTTTGCTAACATTTTTTTTTTCTGGAATCTGCAATGGGATATTCAGAAGCACATTGAGGAATATGGTGAAAATGGAAATATCCTCAGAGAAAAGCTAGAAAGAAGCTTTCTGAGAAACAGCTTTGGGGTGTTTGAATTCATCTCACAGAGTTACACCATTCTTTTCATGGAGCAGTTTAGTGGCACTGTTTTTGGGAAATCTGAGAAGGGAAGATTTTTATTGCACTGAGACCTATGGTGAAAAAAGAAATATCCTCAGATAAAAACTAGAAAGAAGCTTTCTGAGAAACAGCTTTGAGATGTGTTTATTCATCTCACAGAGTTACACGATTTTTTTCTTGGAGCAGTTTGCTAACACTTTTTTCATGGAATCAGCAATAGGATATTTGGGATCGCATTGAAGCCTATGGTGACAAAGGAAATATCCTCAGACAAAAGTAGAAAGAAGCTTTCTGAGAGACTGCTTTGTAATTTGTGAATTCATGTCACAGAGTTTCACGATTCTCTTCATGGAGCAATTTGGTAGCGCTGTTTTTGGGGAATCTGAGAAGGGATAGTTTTCATCACCTTGAAGCTATGGTGACAAAGGAAATATCCTCAGATAAAAACTAGAAAGAAGATTTCGGAGAAACAGCTTTGTGATGTGTGTATTCATCTCACAGAGTTACACCTTTCTTTTCATGGAATACTTTGCTAACACTCTTTCATGGAATCTGTAAAGGATTATTTGACAGTGCTTTGAGGCTTATGTTGAAAAAGGAAATATCTTCAGATAAAAACTAGAAATATTGTTTCTAAGAATTTGCTTTGTGATGTGTGAATTCATCTCACAGAGTTACATTGTTCTTTTCATTGAGAAGTTTGCTAACACTTTTTTTGTGTAATCTGCAATAGGATATTCTTTAGTGCATTGAGGAATATGGTGAAAAAGGAAATACATTCAGATAAAATCTAGAAAGAAGATTTCTGAGAATCTGCTTTGTGATTTGTGAATTCATTCCACAGAGCTACATGATTCTTTTCATGAAGCAGTGTGGTAGCACTGTTTTTGGGGAATCTGAGAAGGGATACTTTGGATCGCATTGAAGCCTATGGTGACAAAGGAAATATCCTCAGACAAAAACCAAAAAGAAGATTTCTGAGAAACTGCTTTGTGATTTGTGAATTCATCTCACTGGGATACACGATTCTTTTCATGGAACAGTTTGGTAGCACTTCTTTTGGGGAATCTGAGAAGCGATATTTTAGATCACATTGAATCCTATGGTGGGAAAGGAGCTAAAATCAGATAAAAACTAGAAACAAGCTTTCTGAGAAACCTATTTGTGATGTGTGTATTCACCTCACAGTGTAACACCTTCCTTTTCATGGAGAAGATTGTTAACTCTTTTTTGTGGAATCTACAATGTGATGGTTGGGAGCGAGTTGAGACCTATGGTGAAAAGAAAATATCCTCAGATAAAAAATTGAAAGAAGCTTTCTGAAAAAAATGCTTTGTGATGTGTGAACTCATCTCACACAGTTACACCTCTCTTTTCATGGAGCAGTTTGCTAACACTGTTTTCATGGAATCTGCAATATGATATTTTGGAGTACAATGAAGTCTAAGGTGAGAAATGAAATATCCTCAGACAAAAACCAAAAGGAAGC
Organism: Trachypithecus francoisi; assembly: GCF_009764315.1. NCBI lineage: Eukaryota > Metazoa > Chordata > Mammalia > Primates > Cercopithecidae > Trachypithecus > Trachypithecus francoisi. The sequence continues at coordinate 27,969 of NW_022680482.1, read as the reverse complement.
TTTCTGTGAAACTGCTTTGTGATGTGAGAATCCATCTCATAGAGCTAGACTCTTCTTTTCATGATGCAGTTTGATATCACGGTGTTTGGGGAATGTGAGAAGGAATATTTTGTATTGAAATGAAGCCCATGGTGACAAAGGAAATATCCTCATATGAAAACTAGAAGGAAGCCTTCTCAGAAAGTTTTTTCTGATATGTGAATTCATCTCACAGAGTTACACCTCTCATTTCATGGAGCAGTTTTCTAACATTGTTTTTGTGGAGTCTGCGAAGGGATATTTGGGAGTGCATTGAGGTCTGTGGTGAAAAAGGAAATATTCTCAGAGAAAACTAGAAAGAAGCTTTCTGAGAAACTGCTTCATGATGTGTGAATTCATCTTACCGAGTTACACTCTTCTTTTCATCGAGCAGTTTGCTAACATTATTTTCTTGAAAGCTGCAGTGAGATATTTTGGAGTGTGTTCAAACTTTTTGTGACAAAGGAATTATCCTCTGATAAAAGCTAGAAAGAAGCTTTCTGAGAAACAGCATTGGATGTGTTAACTCAGTTCACAGAATTACACAATTTATTTCATGGTTCAGTTTGGTAGCACTGTTTTGGGGGAAACTGAGAAGGAATATTTTGGATTGCATTGAAGCCTAAGGTGTCAAAGGAAATAACCTCAGATAAAAACTAGAAAGAACTTTTCTGAGTAATTTCTTTGAGATGTTTGAATTCGTCTCACAGATTTACACCTTTCTTTTCTTGGAGCAATTTGCTAACACTATTTTCGTGGAATCTGCAAAGGGATATTTGGGAGTGCTTTGAGGTCTATTGTAAACAATGAAATATCCTCAGATAAAAATTAGAAAGAAGCTTTCTGAGAAACTGCTTTGTGATGTGAGAATGCATCTCACAGTGTTACATCATTCTTTCCATTGCCCAGTTTGGTGACACTGTTATCATGGAATCTGCAATAGGATATTTGGGAGCATATTGAAGCCTATTGTGACAAAACAAATATCCTCACAGAAAAAGCAAAGAGAAGCTTTCTGATAAACTGCTTTGTGATGTGTGAATTCACTTTACAGAGATACAGGATTCTTTTCAAAAAGCAGTTTGGTGTCACTGTTTTTGGGCGATCTGAGAAGGTATATTTTGAACCACATTGAAGCCTGTGGTGACAAACGAAATATCCTCAGATATGAAATAAAAGAAGCTTTCTGAGAAACTGCTTGCTGATGTCTGAATTCATCTCACAGAGTTACACTGTTCTTTTCATTGAGGGATTTGCTAACACTGTTTTCTTGGAATCTGCCATGCGATATTTCGGAGCACATTGAAGCTTGTGATGACAAAGGAAATATCATCATATAAAAACTAGAAAGAAGCTTTCTGAGAAACTGCTTTGTGATGTGTTAATTCATCTCACATAGTTGCATGATTCTTTTCATGGACCAGTTTGGTAGCACTGTTTTTGGAGAATATGAGAAAGGATATTTTGGATTGCATTGAAGCCTTTTGTGACAAAGGAAATACCACCAGATAAAAAATAGAGAGAATTTCTGAGAAACTGATTTGTGACGTGTGAATTCATCTCACAGAGTTACACCTTTATTTTCATGGAGAAGTGTATATTTTTGCTCGCTTTGAAGCCTGTGGTGAAAAGCGAAATATTGTCAAACGAAAACTAGAAAGAAGCTTCAGAGAAACTGATTTGTGATGTGTGAATTTACCTCACAGAGTCAAACCATTCTTCTCATTGAGCAGCTTGCTAACACTGTTTTTGCACAATCTGCAATGTGATAAATTGATAACACAGTTTTCATGCAATCTGCAATAGTATATTTGGGAGTGCCTTGAAGTCTACGGTGACAAAGGAAATATCCACAGATAAAAGTACAAAAAGAAGCTTTCTGTGAAACTCCTTATTGATGTGTGAACTCATCTCACAGAGGTACACCATTCTTTTCATAGAGAAGTTTGCTAACACTTTTTTCGATTAATCTGCTATGGATATTGGGGAGTGCATTGATTAATATGGTGAATAAGGAAACATAGTCAGATAAAAACTAGAAAGAAGTTTTCTGAGAAACATCTTTGTGATATGTGAATTCATCTCACAGAGTTACACCATTCTTTTCATGTAACAGACTGGTACCACTGTTTTGGGGAATCTGAGAAGGGATATTTTGTGTCACATTGAAGCCTATGGTGACAAAGGTAATATCCTCAATTAAAACTAGAAGATAGATTTCTGAGACACTACTTCGTGATGTGTGAATTCATCTCACAAAGTTACACGTTGTTTTCATTTAGCAGTTTGATAACACTGTTGTCGTGAAATCTTCAATAGGATATTTGGGAGAGCATTTTACACTGTTCTTTTCAGTGAGAAATTTGCTAACAGTGTTTTCTTGGAATCTGCGATGAAATATTTCGGAGCACCTAGAAGCTTATGGTGGCAAAGGAAATATCTTCATGTAAAAACTAGAAAGAGGCATTCTGAGAAACGGCTTAGTGATGTGCTAATTCATCTCACAGGGTTACACAATTCTTTTCATGAGGTCGTTTTGGTTGCACTGTTTTTGAGGAATCAGAGAAGGGATATTTTGGATTGCATTGAACCCTATGTTTACTAAGGAAATATCCTCAGATAAAAACGAGAAGGAAGCTTTCTGAAAAAGTTCTTTGTGATTTGTGATTTCATCTCACAGAGTTACACCTTTCTTTCCATGGAGCAGTTTGCTAACACTGTTATCATGAAATCTACAATGGAATATTTGGGAGTGCATTGAGGCTTATGGTGAAAAAGGAAATATCCTCAGATAAAAAATAGAAAGAAGCTTTCTGAGAAGCCTCTTTGTGATGTCTGTATTAATCCCACAGAGTAACACATTTCTCTTCATGGAGCAGTTTGCTAACACTGTTTTCATGGAATCTGCAAAGAGCTATTTTTGAGGCCTATAGCAAAAAAGGAAATATAGTCAGATAAAAACTACAAAGAACTTCCTGAGAAACTGCTTTGAGATGTGTGAATTCATCTCACAAAGTTATACTGTTATTTTCATTGAGTAGTTTGATAACACTGTTTTCTTGGATTATACAATAGGATATTTGGGAGCGCATTGAAGCCTGTTGTGACAAAGGAAATATCCTCAGATCAAAACCAAAGGAAGCTTTCTGTGAAACTGCTTTGTGATGTGCCAATTCACCTCATAGAGTTACACCATTCCTTTCATTGAGAAGTTTACTAAAAGTTTTTTCCCGGAATCTGCAATGGGATATTCCAGAGCTCATTCAGGAATATGGTTAAAAAAGAAATATCCTCATCTCACAGAGGTACATGATTCTTTTTTGGACTCTGAAATGGGAAAGGTGTAAGTCTGTGAGTTGAATTCACATAATACAAAGCTGTTTCTTAGAAAGCTTCTCTTTGGTTTTTGTCTGAGGATATTTCCTTTGTCAACGTAGGCTTTAACACGCTCCCAAATATCCTATTTTAAAGTCCATTAAAACAGTGTTATCAAACTGCTCCAAGTAAAGAATAAGGTAAATCTGTGAGACGAATTCACACATCAGAAAGCAGTTTCTCAGAAAATTTCTTTCTAATTTTTATCTGAAATGGGATATTTCTGAGTGAACTGAAGCTTATGGTGGCAAGGGAAATATCTTCATATAAAAACTAGATAGAAGCTTTCTTAGAAACTGCTTTGTGATATGTTAATTCATCTCACAGAGCTACACGAACTTTTCATGGATCAGTTTGGTAGCACTCTTTTTGTGAAATCTGAGAAGGGATGTTTTGGATCACATTAAATCCCATGGTGTCAAAGGAAATATCTTCATGGAGAAACTAGAAAGAAGCTTTCTGAGAAAGTTCTTTGTAATGTGTGAATTCATCTCACAGAGTTACACTTTTTTTTTTCATGGAGCAATTTGTTAACACTGTTTTTGTGGAATCTGCAAAGGGATATTTAGTAGTGCAGTGAGGCCTATTGTGAAAAAGCAAATATTCTCAGACAATAACTAGAAAGAACCTTACTGAAAAACTGCTTTGTGATGTGTGAATTCATCTCACAGAGTTAAAATGTTACTTTCATTGTGAAGTTTGCTAACACTGTTTTCTTGGAGTGTGCAAGGGATATTTTGGATTGCATTGAAGCTTAGGGTGACAAAGGAACTGTTCTCAGACAAAAACTACAAAGAAACTTTCTGAGAAACTGCTTTGTGTTTCACAAATTCATCTCACAGAGTTACACGAATTTTCTCATGGAACAGTTTGGTAACACCATTTTTGGGGAATCTAAGAAGGGATATTTTGGCTCAGATTGAAGCCTACAGTGACAAAGGGAGTATCCTCAGATAAAAAGTAGAAAGAAGCATTGTGAGAACGTCCTTTGTGAGGTGTGAATTCATCTCACAGAGTTACACCTTTCTTTTCATGGAGCAGTTTGCTAACACTGTTTTCATGGAAACCCGCAAAGGGATATTTGGGAGTGCATTGAAGCCTATGGTTACAAACTGAATATCCTCAGATAAAAACCAAAAAGAAGCTTACTGAGAAACTCCTTTGGAATGTGTCAATTAATCTCACAGAGTTGCACAATCCTTTTCTAGGATCAGTTTGGTCGCAATGTTTTTGGGTAATCTGAGAAGGGATATTTTGAATCACATTGAAGCCTGTGGTGACAATGGAAATATCCTCATATAAAATCTATAAAGTTACATTCTGAGAATCTTCTCTTCAATGTGTGAATTCATCTCACAGAGTTACACTATTCTTTTCATGGAGAAGTTTGGTAGCACTGTTTTTGGGGAATCTGAGAGGGCATATTTTGAATTGCATTGAAGCCAAGGGTGACAAAGAAAATATCCCCAGAAAATACTGGAAAGAAGCTTCATGTGTTATTTTTTTGTGATGTGTGAATTCATCGAGCAGAGTTACATGATTCTTTTCTTGGAGCAGTTTGTTAACAACGTTTTTGTGGATCTGCAATAGGATATTTGGGAGTGCATTGACATCTGTGGTGAGAAAGGAAACATCCTCAGATCAAAACAATAAGAAACTTTCTGAGAAAGTTCTTTGTGATGTGTGAATTCATCTCACAGAGTTACATCTTTCTTGTCATTGAGAAGTTTGCTAGCACTCTTTTCGTTTAATCTGCAAAGGGTTATTCAGAAGTACATCAAGGAATATGATGAAAAAGGAATTATCCTCAGATTAAAACTAGAAAGAAGTTATCTGAGAAACATCTTTGTGATATGTGAATTCATCTCACCGAGTTACACCGTTCATTTCATGTAACAATTTCGTAGTACTGTTTTTCGGGAATCTGAGAAGGGATATTTTGGGTCAAATTGAAGCCTATGGTAACAATGGAAATACCCTCAAACAAAAACCAAAAAGAAGCTTTCTGAGAAACTGCTTTGTGTTGTGTGACTTCAACTCACAGATTTACACCTTACTTTTCATGGAACAGTTTGCTAACTCTATTTTCCTGGAATCTGTAAAGGGATATTCACGAGCACACGAGGCAAATGGTGAAAAAGGAAATATCCTCAGACGAAAACTAGAAAGAGGCTTTCAGAGATACTGGTTTGTGATTTGTGCATTCATCTCACAGAGTTACACGATATTTTTCATGGAGCAGTTTGGTAGCACTCTTTTTGAGGAATCTTAGAAGGGATATTTTGAATTAATGGAAGGCTATGGTGACTAAGGAAATATCCTCAGATAGAAACTAGAAAGAAGTTTTCTGAGAAACTTCTTTTTGATATGTGAATTCATTTCACAGAGTTACACCGGTATTTTCATTGAGAGGTTTGCTAACACTTTTTTCATGGAATCTGCAATGGAATATTCCAGGAGCTTTAGGAAAGTGGTGAAAAGGGAAAAATCCTCAGATAAAAACTAGAAACAAGCTTTCTGAGAAATCTCTTTGTGATGTGTGAATTCATCTCACAGACTTACACTGTTCTTTGCACTGAACAATTTGCTTACCCTGTTTTCTTGGAATCTGCATTCTGATATTTCGGAGCACATTGAAGCTTCTGGAAACAAAAGAAATATCATTATATAAAAGTAGAAAGAAATTTTCTGAGAGACTGCATTCTAATGTGTTAATTCATCTCACAGAGTTACACTATTCTTTTTGTTGAGCAGTTTGCTAACACTGTTTTCTTGGAGTCTGCAAAGGGATATTTCGGAATGCATTGAAGCTTATGGTGACAAAGGAAATATCCTCATATAAAAACTAGAAAGAAGCTTTCTGAGAGACCGCTTTGTGATTTGTAAATTCATCTCACAGAGTTACATGATTGTTTTCATGGATCAGTTTGTTAGCAGTGTTTTTGGGGAATGTGAGGAAGGATATTTTGGATCACATTGTAGCCAATGGTGACAAAGAAAACAGCCTTAGATTTAAAACTACAAAGAAGCTTTCAGAGGAAGTTCTTTGTGATGTGTGAATTCATCTCACAGATGTGCAGCTTTTGTTTTCATGGAGTAGTTTGCTAACATTGTTTTTGTGAAATCTGCAAAGGGACATTTGGGAGTACAAAGAGGCTGAGAGTAACAAAGGAAATATCCTCAGTTAAAAACTAGAAAGAAGCTTTCTGAAAAACTTCTTTATGATGGGTGAATTAATTTCACAGAGTTACAAGTGCCTTTTCATGGAGCACTTTGCTAACACTGTTTTCCTGGAATCTGCAAAGGGATATTTGGGAAGGCATTGAGGCCAATGGCGAAAAAGGAAACATCCTCAGATAAAAACTAGAAAGAAGCTTTCTCAGAAACTGCTTTGTGATGTGTGAATTCATGTCACAGAGTTACACTGTTCTTTTCATTGAGCAGTCTTCTAACAATGTTTTCGTGGAATCTGCAATAGGATATTTTGGAGCACATTGAAGTCTATGGTGACAAAGAAATATCCTCAGATAAAAACCAAAAATAAGCTTTCTGAGAAACTGCTTTGTGATGTGTGAATTCATCTCACAGAGTCACAACGTACTTTTCATTGAGCAGTTTGCTAACAGTGTTGTCTTGGAATCTACAATGACATACTTTGGAGCACATTGAAGCTTATGGTGACAAAGGAAATATCCTCATATAAAAACTAGAAAGAAGTTTTCTGAGACACTACTTTGTGATGTGTTAATTCATCTCAAAGTGTTACACTATTGGTTTCATTCATCATTTTGGCAGCACTGTTTTTGGGGAATATGAGATGGGATATTTTGTATCATACTGAAGCCTATGGTGACAGAGGAAATACCCTCAGATAAAAGCTAGAAAGAAGCTTTCTGAGAAACTACTTTCTGATGTGTTAATTCATCCCACAGAGTTACACCTTTATTTTCATGGATCAGTTTGCAAACACTGATTCCCAGGAATCTGCAAAGTTATATTTGGAAGTGCCTTGAGGCTTATGGTGAAAAAGGAAATATCATCAGATTAAAATTACAAAGAATCTTTCTGAGAAACTGCTTGGTGATATGTGTATTCATCTCACAGAGTTACACTTTCTTTTTCTTTGCATAGATTGCTAACACTGTTTTCTCGGAATCTGCAATGGGATGTTTCAGAGTGAATTGAAGCTGATGGTGACAAACGAAATATACTCATAAAAGACTAGAAAGAAGCTTTCTGAGAAACCACTTCATGATGTGTTAGTTAATCTCAAATAGTTACACAATTCTTTTCATGGATCAGTTTGGTAGCTCTGTGTTGGGGAATCTGAGAAGGGATATTTTGGATTGCATTGAAGCCTATGGTGACCAAGTAAGTTTCCTCAGTTAAAAACTAAAAGGAAGCTTTCTGAGAAAGTTCTTTGTGATGTGTGAATTCATCTAAGAGATCTACACCTTTCTTTTCATGGAGCAGTATGATAACACTGTTTTCATGGAATCTAAAAAGAGATACTTGGCAGCGCTTTGAGACCTATGGTGAAAAATGAAATATCCTCAGATTAAAATTAAAAAGAATCTTTCTGAGAAAATAATTTGTGATGCATTAATTCATCTCACAGAGTTACCCTGTTCTTTTCATTGATCAGTTTGATATCACTGTTTTCTTGGAATCTTCAAAGATATATCTTAGAGCTCATAGATGCTTATGGTAACATGGAAATATCCTTAGAAAAAACTAGAAAGAAGCTTTCTGAGAAACTGGTGATTTGTGAATTCAACTCTCAGAGTTACCAGATTCCTTTCATGGAGAAGTTAGTAGCACTGTTTCTGGGGACTCTGAGAAGGGATATTTTGGAGTGCATTGAAGCCTATGGTGACCAAGTGAATATACTCAAGTAAAAACTAGACAGAAGCTTTCTGAGAAAGTTTTTTGTGATATGTTAATTCATCTCCTAGAGTTACATTCATTCAGCACTTTGATAACACTGTTTTCCTGGACTCTTCAAAGGGATATTTGGTAACATATGGAGGCCTATGATGAATACAAAATAATCCCAGATAAAAAGTAGAAAGAAGCTTTCTGAGAAACTGCTTTGTGATGTGTGAATTAATCTCAAAGAGATACACGGATCTTTGCACTGAGCAGTTTGCTTACACTGTTTAATTGGAATCTGCAATCTGATATTTCAGAGCGCATTGAAGCTTATGGTGACAAAGGTAATATCCCCATATAAAAACTAGAAAGAAGCTTTCTGAGAGGCTTCTTTCTGATATGTGAATTTATCTCACAGAGTTACACTGTTCTTTTCATTGAGCAGTTTGCCTGTTATCTTGGAATCTGCATAGGGATACTTCGGAGTGCATTGAAGCTTATGCTGACAAAGGAAATATCCTCATATTAAATCTAGAAAGAAGCTTTCTGAGAAACCGTTTTGCGATTTCTTAATATATCTTACAGAGTTACACAATTCCTTTAATGGATGAGTTTGGTAGCACTGTTTTTGAGGAATCTGAGGAAGAATATTTTGGACCACATTGAAGCCAGTGATGACAAAGGAAGCATCCTTAGATGAAAGCTAGAAAGAAGCTTTCTGAGAAACGTCCTTGTGATGTGAGAATTCATATCACAGAGTTGCACCTTTTGCTTCATGGAGAAGTTTGCTAACAATGTTTTCGTGAAATCTGCAAAGGGACGCTTGGGAGTGCAATGAGGTCTATAGTGATAAAGGAAATATGCTCAGATAAAATCTAGAAAGAAACTTTCTGAGAAACTGCTTTGTGATGTTTAAATCCATCTCACAGAGTTACACTGTTCTTTTCATTGAGCAGTTTGCTCACACTGTTTTTTAGGAATCCTCAATGGGATAATTTAGAGCACATTCAACTTTAGGGTGACAAAGGAAATACCCACAGAAAAAAAATCTAGTAAGAAGCTTTCTGAAAAACTCCTTTGTGATTTGAGAATTCATCTCACAGAGTTACACGATTCTTTGCATGGAGAAGTTAGCTAGTACAGTTTTTGGGAAATCTGAGAAGTGATATTTTGGATCTCATTGAAGCCTATAGGGACAAAGGAAATATCCTCAGATAAAAACTAGAAAGAAGCTTTATGGGAAACTGATTTGTGATGTGTGAATTCATTTCATGAATTTACACATTTATTTTCATGGAGCAGTTTACTAACACTATTTTCAGGGAATCTGCAAAGGGATATTCATGGGTGTATTGAGGCCTAAAGTGAAAAAGGAAATATCCTCATACAAAAACTAGAAAGAAATTTCCTGAGAAACTACTTGGTGATTTTTGAGTTATCTCACAGAGTAACATGGTTCATTTCATGGAACAGTTTTTTAGCACTGTTTTTGGGGAATCTGAGAAGGGACATTTTAGATCGCAATGAAGCCTATATTGACAAAGGAAATAGCCTCAGATTAAAAACAGACAGAAGCTTTCTGAGAAAGTTCCTTGTGATGTGTGACTCCATCTCACAGAATTACATCTTTCTTTTCATGGAGCAGTTTGATAACACTGTTTTCACGGAATCTGCAATAAGATATTTTGGAATGCAATGAAGCCTCTAGTGAAAAAGGAAATATCCTCAGATAAAAACAAAAAAAAGTTTTCTGAGAAACTGCTTTGTAATGCGTGAATTCATCTCACAGAATTGCACTGTTCTCTTCATTGAGCAGTTTGCTAACACTGTTTTCTTGAAATCTTCAATGGAATATTTCAGAGTGCATTGAAGCTTTTGTTGACAGAGGAAATATCCTCAGACAAAAACTAGAAAGAAGCCTTCTAAGAAACTGCTTTGTGATTTGTGAATTCATCTCATGGAGTTACACCCTTCTTTTCTTGGAGCACTTTACTAACAATGATTTCATGGAATCTGCACACAGATATTTGGGAGCACCTTGAGACCTATGATGAAATAGGAAATATCCTAAGATAAAAACTAGAAAGAAGCTTTCTGAGAAACTGCTTTGTGATGTGTGAATTCATCTCACAGAGTTACACTGTTCTTTTCATGGAGCAGTTGCTAACACTGTTTTCAAGGTATCTGCAAATGGATATATGGGAGCGCATTGAGGCTTATGTTGAAAAAGGAAATATACTCAGATAAAAACTAGATGGAATTTGTCTGAGAAACAGCTTTGTGATGTGATAATTCATCTCACAGAGTTATACGATTGTTTTCTTGGAGCAGTTTGGAAGCACAGTTTTTGAGAATCTGAGAAGGGGTATTTTGGATCGCACTGAAGCCTATGGTGACAAAGAAAATATCCTCAGATAAAAGGTAGAAAGAAGATTTCTGAGAATAAACTTTGTTTTGTGTGAATTCATCTCACAGAGTTACAGCTCAATCTTCATGGAGCAGTTTGCTAACACTGTTTTAGTGGAATCTGCAAAGGGATATTTGGGAGTGCATTGAGGACTATGGTGAGAAAGGAAATATACTCAGACAAAAACTAGAAGGAAGGGTTCTGAGAAACTGTTTTGTGATATGTGAATTCATCTTACAGAGTTACACTGTTCTTTTCATGGAGCAGTTTGCTAACACAGTTTTCTTGGAATCTATAATGTGATATTCTGAGCACATTGAAGTTTATATTGACAAAGGAAACACTCTCAGATGAAAAATAGAAAGAAGCTTTCTGAGAAACTGCTTTGTGATTTGTGAATTCATCTCACAGAGTTACACTGTTCTTTTCATGGAGCAGTTTGGTAGTACTGTTTCTGAGGAATCTGAGAAGGGATATTTTTTATTGCATTGAAGCCTATGTTGACAAAGGAAATACTCTCAGATAAAAACTAAAAAGAAATTATCTGAGAAACTTCTTTGTGATGTGTGAATTCATATTACACATTTAGACCTTTCCATTCAAGAAGCAGTTTTCTAACACTGTTTTCTTGAAATCTGCAAAGGTATATTTGGGAGCTTTTTGAGGTCTATGGTGAAAAAGAAATATCCTGGGTTAAAAACTAGAAACAAGTTTCTGAGAAACTCCTTTTTATGTGTGAATTCATCTCACAAATTTACACTGTGCTTTTCATTGAGCCGTTTGCCAACACTATTTTCTTAGAATCTGCAATCTGATATTTTGGAGTGCATCGAAACTAATGGTGACAAAGGAAACATCCTCATATAAAAACTAGAAAGAAGCTTTCTGAGAAACTGCTCTGTGATGTGTAATTCATCTCACAGAGTTACACGATTCTTTTCATGGATCAGTTTGGAAGCACTGTTTTTTGGTAATCTGAGAAGGGATAATTTGGATCTTATTGAAACTTATGGTGACAAAGGAAATATCCGCAGATAATAACTAGAAAGAAGCATTCTGAGAAAGTTCTTTGTGATATGCGAATTCATCTCACAGAGTTACACTTCTCTTTTCATGGAGCAACTTGCTAACACTACTTTCGTACAATCTGCAAAGGGATATTTTTGAGTGCATTGAGGCTCATGGTGAGAAAGGAATTATCCTGTTAAAAATAGAAGAAATCTTTCTGAGAAGCTGCTTTGTGATGTCTGAATTCACCTCACAGAGTTCCACTGAGCAGTTTGCTGACATTGTTTTCTTGGAATGTGCACTCTGATATGTCTTAACACATTGAAGCTTATGGTGACAAAGAAAATATCCTCATAGATAAACCAAAAAGATGCTTTATGAGAAACTGCTTTCTGATGTCCGAATTCATCTCACAGAGTTACACCGTTCTTTTCATTGAGTAGTTTGATAACACTGTTTTCGTGGAATCTGCAATAGGATATTTGGGAGCACAATGAAACCTCTGGTGACAAACGAAATAATTTCATAAATAAACCAAAAAGAAACTGTCTGAGAAACTGCTTTGTGATGGGTGAATTCATCTAGCCGTGTTACACTGTTCTTTTCACTGAGCAGCTTGCTAACACTGTTTTCTTGCAATCCTAAATACAATGTTTCAGAGCGCACTGAAGCTTATGGTGACATAGGAAATATAATCATAGAAAAAGTAGAAGGAAGCTTTCTGAGAAACCGCTTTTGGATGGGTTAATTCATCTCACAGTGTTACACGATTCTTTTCATGGATCAGTTTGGGATCACTGTTTATGGGGAATCTGATAAAGGATATTTTGAATCACATTGAAACCTATGGTGACAAAGGAAATATCCTCAGATGAAAATATAAAGAAGCTTTCTGAGAAAGTTCGTTGTCATGTGTGAATTCATCACATAGAGTTATGCCACTCTTTTCACAGAGCAGTTTGCCAACACTGCTTTCGTGGAATCTGCAAAGGGATATTTGGGAGGGTATTGAAGCCTATGGTGAATAACTAAATATCCTCAGATAGAAACAAGAAAGATGTTTTCTCAGAAACTGCTTTGTGATGTGTGAATTCATCTCACAGAGTTACACGATTCTTTTCATGGATCAGTTTGGTAGCACTGTTTTGGGGAATCCGGGAAGGGTTACTTTAGATCACATTGAAGCCTATGGTGACAAAGGAAATATAGCCAGATGAAAACTAGAAAGAAGCTTTCTGAGAAACTGCTTTGTGATTTGTGAATTCATCTCACAGAGTTACACCTTTATTTTCTTGGAGTACTTTACTAACACTGATTTTGTGGAATCTGTAAAGGGATATTTTGGAGCACCTTGAGGCCTATGGTGAAATAGGAAATATCCTCAGATTAAAAACTAAAAAGAAGAATTCTGAAGAAACAGCTTTGTGATGTAAGAATTCATCTCACAGAGTTACAGGACTCATTGCATGGACCAGTTGGGCTCACTGTTTTTGGGGATTTTGAGATGGTATATTTGGATTCCATTGAAGCCTACAGTGACAAAGGAAATAACTTCAGATAAAAACTAGAAAGAAGCTTTATGGAAACTGCTTTGTGATGTGTGAATTAATCTCACAGAATACACCGTTCTTTTCATGGAGCATTTTGCAAATAGTGTTTCCGTCCAATTTGCAAAGGGATATATTGGAGTGCATTGAAGCCTACAGTGAAAAAGGAAATACCCTCAGATAAAATCTAGAAAGAAGATTTCTGAGAATGTTCTGTGTAATGTAGGAATTCATCTCACAGAGTTACATCTTTCTTTTCATAGAGCAGTTTCCTAACACTGTTTTCGTGGAATCTGCAAAGGTATATTTGGGAGTGCATTGAGGCCTATAGTGAAAAATTAAGTATCCTCAGATAAAAACGAGAAGGAAGCTTTCTGAGAGACTGCTTTGTGATGTGTGAATTCATCTCACAGAGTTACACAATTCTTTTCATAGATCAGTTTGGTGGCACTGTCTTTGGGGAGTCTGAGAAGGGATATTATGAATCTCATTGAAGCATATGGTGACAAAGGAAATATCCTCAGATAAAAACTAGAAAAAAACTTTCTGAGAAAGTTTTTTCTGATGTGTGAATTCAATTCACAGGGTTCCACCATTCTTTTCATTGAGCAGTTTGATAACCTTTCTTTCACGAAGTCTGCAATAGGATATTTGAGAACATACTGAGGCCTACAGTGACAAAGTAAATATCCTCAGAGAAAAACCGAAAAAAGCTTTCTGAGAAGCTGCTTTGTGATTTTTGAATTCATCTTACAGATGTACATGTTTATTTTAATGGAACAGTTTGCTAAGACTATTTTTGTGTAATCTGCAAAGGCATATTCACTAGTACATTGAGGCCTATAGTTAAAAAGGAAATATCATCATACAGAAACCAGAAAGAAGCTTACTAAGAAACTGGTTTATGATTTGGGAATTCATCTCACAGAGGTACATGATTCTTTTCATGGAGCAGTTTCATAGCACTGTTTCTGGGAAACTGAGAAGGATATTTTGGGTCACATTGAAGCCTAAGGTGACAATGGAAATATCCTCAGATAAAAACTAGAAAGAAGATTTCTGAGAAAGTTTTTGTGATGTGTGAATTCATATCAGAGAATTAAACCTTTCTTGTCATGGAGCCGTTTGCTAACACTGTTTTCGTGGAATCTGCAAAAGGATATTTGGGAGCACATTGAGACCTATCGTGTGAAAGGAAATATACTCAGATAAAAACTAGAAAGAAGTTTTCTGAGAAACCGCCTTGTGAGGTGGGCATTCATCTTACAGAGTTTCATCACAGTCTTCTTTGAGCAGTTTGATAACACTTTTTTTGTGTAATCTGCAATAGGATATTTGGGAGTGCATTGAAGCCTCTGGAGACAAAGGAAATATCCTCAGATACAGACCAAAATGAATCAGTCTGTGAAACTACTTTGGGTTGTGTGAATTCATCTCACACTATTACACTGTCCTTTTCATTGGGAAGTTTGCTAACACTTTTTTCATGGAATCTGCAATAGGATATTTGGGAGTGCATAGAGGAATATGTTGAAAAGGACATATCCTCAGATAAAACCTAGTAAGAAGATTTCTGAGAAACAGCAATGTGATCTTTGAAATCATGTCACAGAATTACATCATTCTTTTCATGGATCCGTATCGTAGCACTGTTTTTGGGGAATCTGCAACAGGATATTTTGGAGTACACGGAAGCCAGTGTTGACAAAGGAAACATCCTCATCAAAAACCAAAAAGAAGCTTACTGAGAAACTCGTTTGTGATGTGTGAATTAATCTCACAAATACACACCTTCCTTTTCATGGAGCAGTGTGCTAACACTATTTTCGTGTAATCTGCAAAGGGCTATCCGTGAGCACACTGAGGCCTATGGTGAAAGTGGAAATATCCTCAGAAAAACTAGAAAGAAATTTTCTGAGAAACTACTTTGTGATTTGTGAATTAAGCTCACAGAGTTACACAATACTTTTCATGGAGCCTTTTGGTAGCCATGTTTTTGGGGAATCTGAGAAGGGATATTTTGGATTGCATCAAAGAATATTTTTACAAAGGAAATATCCTCAGATGAAAACTAGAAAGAAGCTATCGGAGAAAGTTCTTCATGATGTGTGAATTCATCTCACAGAGTTACATCATTTTTTTCATGCAACAGTTTGCTAACAAAGTTTTCATGAAATCTACAAAGGGACATTTAGGAGAGCATTGAGGCCTATGGTGAAAACATCTATATCTTCAGAAAAAAACTAGAAAGAAGCTTTCTGAGAAATTTCTTTTTGATGTGTGAATTCGTCTCACAGAGTTACACCTTTGTTTTCATGGAGTAGCTTGCTAACACTGTTTTCGTGGAATCTGCAAAGGGATACTTGGTAGCTCAATGAAGCTTATGGCAACAAAGGATATATCCTCAGATAAAAACCAAATAGAAGCTTTCTGAGAAAGTGCTTTGTGATGTGTGAATTCATCTCACAGAGTAACACTATTCTTTTCATTGAGCAGTGTGTTAACACTGTTTTCTTGAAATCTGCAATGGAATATTTTGGAGCACTTTGAAGCTTATGGTGACAAAGGAAATATCCACAGGGAATGACTAGAAAAAAGCTTTCTGAGACACTTCTTTGTGATTTGTGAATTCATCTCACAGAGTTACAGGATTCTTTACATGTATCACTTTGGTAGCACTGTTTTTGGGGAATCTGAGAAGAAGTCACTTGAATCGCACTGAATCCTATGGTGACAGAAGAAATATCCTCAGATCAAAACTAGAAAGAATCCTTTTGAGAAATCTCTTTGTGATGTGCGAATTCATGTCTCAGAGTTACACTGTTCTTTTCATTGATACGTGTGCTAACACTTTTTTTGTGGAATCTGAAATGGGATATTCAAGATTTCATTGCGGAATATTTTCAAAAAGAAATATACTCAGATGAAAACTAGAAAGAACCTTGATGAGAAACAGCTTTGTGATGTGTGAATTCATCTCACAGAGTTACACCCTTCTTTTCATGACGCAGTTTGGTACTACTGTTTTAGGGGATCTGTGAAGGGATATTTTGAATCACATTGAAGCCTATGGTGACAAAGGAAATAAACTCAGAAAAAAAACCAGAAAGAAGCTTTCTGAGAAACTTCTTTGTGATTTGTGTATTCATCTAACAAAGTAACACCTTTCTGTTAATGGAGCAGTTTGCTAACACTCTTTTTGTGGAATCTGCAAAGGTATGTTTGTGAGCGCATTGAGGCCTATGGTGAAAAAGGAAATATCCTCAGTTAAAAACTAGAAAAAAAGCTTCTGAGAAACCTCTTTGTGATGATTTAATTCATCTCACAGAGTTACAGGATTCTTTTCATGGAACAGTTTCGTAGCCCTGTTTCGGGGAATATGAAAAGGGATATTTTGGATCACATTGAAGCCTATGGTGACAAAGGAAATATTCTCAAATAAAAAATAGAAAGAAACTTTCTGAGAAAATTCTTGGTGATGTGTGGATTCATCTCAAATAGGTACACCATTTTTTTCTTGAGAAGTTTGCTAACACTTTTTTTGTGGAATCTGCAATGGTATATTTGGGAGCATATTGAGGAATATGGTGAAAAAGGAAATATCCTCAGATTAAAATTAGAAAGGAGCTTTCTGAAAAACAGCTTTATGATGTCTGAATTCATCTCACAGAGTTACAGCATTCTTTTCATGGAGTAGTTTGGTAGCCCTATTTTGGGGGAATCTGAGAAATGATATTTTGGATCGCACTGAAACTTACTGTGAAAAAGGAAATATGCTCAGATAAAAGCTAGAAAGAAACTTTCTGAGAAAGTTCTTTGGGATATGTGAATTCATCTCACAGTTAAACCATTTTTTCCGTGGAGCAGGTTGCTAAAACTGATAAACTGATAAACAGAAAAAATGACCTTTTACACCATTCTTTTATAGAGCAGTTTGATAATGCTGTTTTCATTTAATCTGCAATAGGATGTTTGGGAGCACATTGAAGCCTATGGTGACAAAGGATATATCCTCCGACAAAAACCAAAAAGATGTCTTCTGAGAAACTGCTTTGTGATGTGTGAATTCATCTCACAGAGTTACATTGCTCTTTTCAACGAGCAGTTTGCTAACATTGTTTTCTTGGAATTTGCAATGAGATATTTCAGAGTGCATTGAAGTATATGGTGATAAACGAAATATCCTCAGACAAAAACAAAAAAGCAACTTTCTGTGAAACCGCTTTGTGATGTGGGAATTTATTGCACAATGTTACAACATTCTTTCCACAGTGCAGTTTGGTAGCACTGTTTTTGGGGAATCTCAGAAGGGATACTTTGGATCACATTGAATCCTATGGTGACAAAGGAAATATCCTCAGATAAAAACTACAAAGAAGTTTTCTGAGAAACTTTTTTGTGACGTGTGCACTCATCTCACAGAGTAACACCTTTCTTTTCCTGGAGTTGTTTGCTAATGCTGTTTTCGTAAAATATACGCAGGGATATTTGGGAGCAAGTAGAGGCCTATGGTGAAAAAGAAAATATCCTCATATAAAAACTAGAAAGAAGGTTTCTGAGAAACTGCTTTGTGAAATGTGAATTCCTCTCACAGAGTTACAACACTCTTTTCATGGAGCATATTGGTAGCACTCTTTTTAGGGTATCTGAGAAGGGATATTTTTAATTGCATTGAAGCTTATGGTGACAAAGGAAATATCCTCAGATAAAAACTGGAAGGAAGCATTCTGAGAAAGTTGTTTGTAATGTGTGAATTCATCTCACAGAGTTACAAATATCTTTTCATGGAACAGTTTGGTAACACTGTTTTCATGTAATCTGCAATGGGATATTTGGGAGTGCATTGAGGCCTATGGTGAAAAAGGAAATATCATCAGATCAAAATTGGAAATAAGCTTCCTGAGAAACTGCTTTGTGATGTCTGAATTTATCTCACAGTGTTACACTGTTGTTTGTATTGAGCAGTTTGATAACACTCTTTTCTTGGAATCTGCAATGGGATATTTCGGAGCACATTGAAGCTTATTTTGACAAAGGAAATATCTTCATATAAAAACTAGAAAGAAGCTTTCTCAGAAACTGATTTTTGATGTTTTAATTCATCTCACAGAGTTACACGATTCTTTTCACAAATGTGTTTGGTAGAACTATTTTTGAGAAATCTGAGAAGGGATATTTTGGATTGATTGAAGCCTATGGTGACGAAGGACATATCCACAGATAAAAATTAGAAAGAACCTTTCTGAGAAAGTTCTTTGTGATGCATGAATTCATCTCAAAGAGTTACACCTTTCTTTCTGTGGAGCAGTTTCCTAACAGTCTTATTGTGGAATCTGCACAGGGATATTTGGGAGCTCATTGAGGCCTATAGTGAAAAAGGAAATATCCTCAGATAAAAACTAGACAGAAGCTTTTTGAGAAACAGCCTTGTGATTAGTGAATTCATCTTACATTGTTAAACCATTCTTTTCATTGAGCAGTTTGATAACACTGTTTTTGTAGGATCTGCAATTGGATTTTTTGGAGCGCATTGAAGGATATGGTGACAATGGAAATATCTTCAGAGAAAAACCAAAAAGAAGCTTTCTGAGAAACAGCTTTGTGATGTGTGAATTCATCTCACAGATTTAAACCTTTCTTTTCTTGGAACAGTTTGCTAACACTATTTTCGTGGAATATGCAATGGAATATTTGTGAACGCATGAGGCCTATGGGGCAAAAGGAAATATCCTCAGATAATAACTAGAAAGAAGTTTTCTAAGAAATTACTTTGTGATTTGTGAATTCATCTCACAGAGTTACACGATTCTTTTTATAGAGCAGTTTTGTATCACTGTTTTTGAGGGATCTGAGAAGGGATATTTTGGATCGCATTGAAGACTATTCTGACAAAGGAAATATCCTCAGATTAAAACGAGAAAGAAGCTTTCTCAGAAAGTTCTTTGTGATGTGTGAATTCATCTCACAGAGTTGCACCTGTTTTTTCATGGAACAGATGCTAACACTCTTTTCGTGGAATCTGCAATAGGATATATGGGAGCACATTGAAGTCTATGGTGAAAAGGAAATATCCTGAGACAAAAACAAAAAAGAAGCTTTCTGAGAAACTGCATTGTGATATGTGAATTCATCTCACTGATTTACACCTTTATTTTCGTGGAAGAGTTTGGTAACACTATTTTGAAGAATCTGCATAGGAATATTCACATTTGCCTTGAGGAATATGGTGAAAATCTAGACATCCTCAGATAAAAACCAAAAGCAGCTTTCTGAGCAACTGCTTTGTGATGTGTGAATTCATCTCACAGAGTTACACTGTTGTTTTCACTGAGTAGTTTGGTAACACTGTTTTCTTGGAATCTTTAATGGGATATTTTGGAGTGCATTGAAGCTTATGGTGAGAAAGGAAATATCCTCAGACAAAAACTAGAAAGAAACTTTCTGCGAAATTACTTTATGATGTGTTAATTCTTCTCTCTCATATACACTGTTCTTTTCTTTGAGCAGTTTGCTAACACAGTTTTCTTGGAATCCACAAAGGGATTTTTCAGAGAGCACTGAAGTTGATCTTTACAAAGGAAATAACCTCATATAAAAACTAGAAAGATGATTTCTGAGAAACTGCTTTGTGATGTATTAGTTCATCTCACACAGTTACACCTTTCTTTTCATGCAGCAGTTTGGTAATACTCTTTTTGGGCAACCAGAGAAGGGATACTTTGGATCACAATGAAGCCTATTGTGACAAAGGAAACTCCTCAGATAAAAAGTAGAGAGAATCTTTCTGAGAAAATTCTTTGTGATGTGTAAATTCACCACACAGAGTTACACCTTTCTTTCCATTGAGCAGTTGCTAATCCTGTTATCATCTAATCTGCAAAGGGATATTTCAGAGGGAATTGTGGACTACAGTGAAAAAGGAAATATCCTCAGAAAAAACCTAGAAAGAGCTTTCTGAGAAACTGCCTTGTGATGTGTGAATTCATCTCACAGAGTTACACTGTTCTTTTCTTTGAGGAGTTTTTTAACACTGTTTTCTTGGAATCTGCTATTATATATTTGGGAGTGCATTGGAGCTTATGGTGACATAGGAAATATCCTCATATAAAATCTAGAAAATATATTTCTGAGAAACCGATTTGTGATGGGTTTATTGATCCCACTGTGCAACATGATTCTTTTCATGGATCCGTTGGTAGCACTGCTTTTGTGGAATCTGAGGAGGTATATTTTCAATCGATTGAAGCCTATGCTGACAAAGGAAATATCCTCAGATCAAAACTAGAAAGAAGCTTTGTGACAAACTTGATCGTGATGTGTGAATTCATCTCACAGAGTTACACATTTCCTTTCATGGAGCACTCTGCTAACACTGCTTTCATGAAATCTGTAAATTGATACTTGAGAGTGTATTGGGATCTATGGTGAAAAAGTATATATCCTCACATTAAAAATAGAAAGAAGTTTTCTGAGAAACCGCTTTGTGATGTGTTCATTCATCTCACAGAGTTACACCTTTCTTTTCATGCAGCAGTTTGGTAACACTCTTTTTGGGGAACCAGAGAAGGGATAGTTTGGATCACAATGAAGCCTACTGTGACAAAGGAAACTCCTCTGATAAAAAGTAGAGAGAAGCTTTCTGAGAAACTTCTTTGTGATGTGTAAATTCACCACGCAGAGTTACACCTTTCTTTCCATTGAGCAGTTTGCTAATCCTGTTATCATCTAATCTGCAAAGGGATATTTCAGAGTGAATTGTGGACTACAGTGAAAAAGGAAATATCCTCAGGAAAAAAACTAGAAAGAAGCTTCCTGAGAAAGTGCTTTGTGATGTGTGAATTTATCTCACAGAGTTACACTCTTCATTGAGCAGTTTGCTAACACTGTTTTTCTGGAATCTGCAATGGGATGTTTTGGAGCGCATTGAAGCTTATGGTGACAAAGGAAATATCCTCAGACAAAAACTAGTAATAAGTTTTCTGAGAAACTGCTTTGTGATTTGTGAATTCATCTCACAGAGTTACACGTTTCTTTTCATGTAGCAGATGGTTAGGACTGTTTTGGGAGAATCTCAGAAGGGATATTTAGGATTGCATTGAAGCCTATGGTGAAAAGGAATTATTCTCAGGCAAATGTAGAAAGAAGCTTTCTGAGAAAGTCCTTTGTGATGTGTGAACTCATCTCACTGTTTTACACCGTACTTTTCATTGAGCAGTTTGATAAAACTGTTTTCGAGGAATTTGCAATAGGATATTTGGGAATGCATTGAAGCCTGTGGAGACAAAGCAAATATCGTCAGATAAAAACTTAAAAGAAGCTTTCCTTGAAACTTCTTCATGACGTGTGAATTCATTACAAGGGGTTAAACCTTTCATTTCATAGATGAGTTTTCTAACACCGTTTTCGTGGAATCTGCACATGGATGCTTGTGTGCACATTGATTCATATGGTGTAAAAGGAAATATCTTCAGATGAAAACTAGAAAGATGCTTTCTGAGAAACTACTTTGTGATGTGTGAATCCATCTCACTGAGATACACCATTTCTTTCATTGAGCAGCTTGCTAACACTCTTTTCATGGAATCTGCAAAGGGATATTCTGGAGAGCATTGAAGTTAAGGTGACAAAGGAAATACCCTCAAATAAAAACTAGAAAGAATCTCTCTGAGGAAATGTTTTCTGGTGTGTTAATTCATCTCACCCAGTTACCAGATTCTTTTCATGCATCAGTTTGGTTGCACTGCACTGTTTTCATGGAATCTGCAAAGGGATATTGGGCAGTGCATGGAGGCCTATAGTGAAATATAGAATATGCTCAGATAAAAACTAGAAGGAAGCTTTCTGAGAAAATTCTTTGTGATGTGTGATTTCATCAAACAGAGTTACGTCTTTCTTTTCATGGAGTACTTTGCTAACGCTGTTTTCACGGAATCTGCAATGGGATATTTGGTAGCGCATTGAGGACGATGATGAAAAAGAAAATATCCTCAGATAAAAACTAGAAAGAAGTTTTTGAAAAACTGCTGTGTGATGTATGAATTCATCTCGCAAAGTTACACTATTGTTTTTGTTGAGCAGTTTGCTCACACTGTCTTCTTATAATCTTCCAAGGGATACTTCAGAGCGCAATGAATCTTATAGTGACAAACAAATATCCTCATAGAAAAAGTAGAAAGAAACTTTTTGGAAAACTACTTTGTGATTTGTGAATTATTCTCACAGAGTTACACAATTCTTTACATGGATCAATTTGTTAGCACTGTTTTTGTGGTATCTGAGAAGGGATATTTTGGATTGTATTGAAGCCTAGGGTGACAAGGGAAATATCCTCAGATAAAAACTAGAAAGAAGCTTTCAGAGAAAGTTCTTTGTGTTGTGTGAATTCATCTCACTGAAGTACCCCTTTCTTATCATGGAATAGTTCGCTAACACTGCTATCGTGGAATCTGCAAAGGGATATTTTGTAGCACATTGTGCCCTACAGTGAAGAACGAAGTATCCTCAGATAAAAACTAGAAACAAGCTTTCTGAGAAACTTCTTTGTGATATGTGAATTCATCTCACACACTTACACCTTTTTTTTCATGGAGCAGTTTTCTAACACTCTTTTCGTGGAATCTGCAAAGGAATAATTGGGAGTGCATTCAGGCCTATAGTGAAAAAGGAAATATCCTCAGATACAAACTAGAAAGAAGTCTTCTGAGAAATGTCTTTGTGATGCGTGAATTCATCTCACAGAGTTATACCTTTCTTTTCATGGAGCAGTTTGGTAACACTGCTTTTGTGTAATCTACAAGGGGATATTCAGGAACCCCTAGAATTCCATGGTGAAAAAGGAAATATTTTCAGGTAAAAACTGGAGAGAAGCTTTCTGAGAAACTCCTTTGTGACACGTGCATTCATCTCACAGTGTTACATTGTTCTTTCCATTCAGCAGTTTCCTAACACTGTTTTTGTGGAACCTGCAATAGGATATTTTTGAGCACACTGAAGCCTATGGTGACAAAGGAAATATCCTTAGACAAAAAATAGAAAGAAGTTTTCTGAGAGACTGCTTTGTGATTTGTTCACAGAGTTTCATGATTTTATTCATGGAGCAGTTTGGTAGCACTATTTCTGTGGATTCTGAGAAGGGATATTTTGGATTTCATTGAAGCCATTGGTGGCAAAGGAAATGTCCTCAGGTAAAAATTAGAAATATGGTTTCTGAGAAAGTTTTTTGTGATGTGCGAATTCATCTTACAGAGTTACAACTTTCCTTTCCTGGAGCAGTTTGCTAGCACTGATTTCTTGGAGTCTGCAATGGGATAATCCGGAGTGCTTGTGGCTTATATGAAAAAGGAAATCTCCTCAGATAAAAACTAGAAAGTATTTTTCTGAGAAACAGTTCTGTGATGTGTGAATTCATTTACAGAGTTGCACCACTGTTTTCACTGAGTGTTTTTATAATATTGATGTCATGGAATCTGCAATAGGATATTTGGGAACACATTGAAGCCTACGTTGACATAGGAAATATCTTCAGATAAAAACCAAAAAGAAGCTTACTGTGAAACTGCTTTGTGATGTGTGAATTCATCTCAGAGAGTTACACCATTCTTTTCATTGAGAAGTTTGCTAACACTTTTTTCATCTAATTTGCAATGGCATATTTGGGAACGCCTTGAGGATTACAGTGAAAAAGGAACCATCCTCAGATAAAAACTAGAGAGAAGGTTTCTGGGAAACACCTTTGTGATATGTGAATTCATCTTACAGAGTTACACAATTCTTTTCATGGAACAGTGTGATAGCAGTGTTTTTGGGGAATCTGAATGGGATATTGTTTGTCACATTGAAACCTAGGCTATAAAGGAATTATCCTCAGATAAAAACTTACACTGTTGTTTTCATTGAGCAGTTTGATAACACTGTTTTCGTGGAATTTGCAGTAGGATATTTGGGAGTGCACTGAAGCCTATGGTGACATTGGAAATATCCTAAGACAAAAACCGAAAAGAAACTATCTGAGGAACTGCTGTGTGATGTGTGAAATCATCTCACAGGTTTACATCTTTCTTTTCATGGACCAGTTTGCAACACTATATTCCTGGAATCTGCAAAGGGATCTTAGCGAGTGCATTTAGGCAAATGGTGAAAAAGGAAATATCCTCAGATAAAAGCTAGAAAGAAGCTTTCTGAGAAACACTTTTGTGATGTGTGAATTCATCTCACTGTGTAACACTATTCTTTTCATGGAACAGTTTGGTAGCACTGTTTTTGGGGAATCTGAGAAGGGATATTTTGGATCACAATGAAGCCTAGGGTGACAAAGGAAATATGCTAAGATAAAAACCTGAAAGAAGCTTTCTGAGAAACTTCTTTACGATGTGTGAATTCATCTCACAGAGATACATGATTCTTTTCATGGAGCGGTTTGCTAACACTGTTTTCGTGGAATCTGTAAAGGGATCTTTGGGAGCACATTGAGGCCTAAATTGAAAAAGGAAATATCCTCACATAAAAACTAGAAAGATGCATTCTGGGAAACTGTATGTGATGTGTGAATTCATCTCATAGGGTTACACTGTTCTTTACATTGAGCAATTTGCTTACTCTGTTTCTTGGAATCTGCAATCTGATTTTTCAGAGCACATTGAAGCTTATGGTGACAAAGGAAATATCCTCAGAGGAAAACTACAAGAAGCTTACTGAAAAACCACTTTATGATGTTTTAATTCATCTAACTCAATTACACGAATCTGTACATGGAGCCCTTGGTAGCACTGCTTTAGGTGAATTTGAGAAGGGATATTTTGAATGACATTTAAACCTGTGGTGACAAAGGAAATATCCTCTGAAAAAAACTAGAAAGAAGGTTTCTGAGAAAGTTCTTTGTGATGTGTGAATTCATCTTACAGAGTTACACCTTTCTCTGCATAAAACATCTTAGTAACACTTTTTTTGGGGAATCTGAGAATGAATATTTTCGATCACATTGAAGCCTGTGGTGAAAAATGAAATATCCTGAGGTGAAAACTAGAATAAAGCTTTCTGTGAAACTGCTTTGTTATGTGTGAATTCATCTCACAGAGTTACACCATTCTCTTCATTTCTCTTCATTGAGAAGTTTGCTAACATTTTTTTCATTTAATCTGCAATAGGATATATGGGAGCACTTTGAGAAATATGGTGAAAAAGGAAATATCCTCAGATAAAAACTCGAAAGAATTTTTCTGTGACATATCTTTGTGATATGTGAACTCATCTCACAGAGTTACACCATTCTTTTTCACAGAACAGTTGGGTAGCACTGTTTTTGGGGAATCTGAGAAGCCTATGCTGACAAAAGGAGTATCCTCACATAAAAACTAGAAGTAAGCTTTCTGAGAACTACTTCAAGTTGTGTGAATTTGTCTCACAGAGTTACACTGTTGTTTTCATTGAGCAGTTTGATAACAGTGTTTTCATGGAATCTGCAATAGGATATTTCAGAGTTCATTGAAGCCTATGATGACAAATGAAATATCTTCAGACAAATACCAAAAAGAATCTATCTCAGAAACTGCTTTGTGATGTGTGAATTCATCTAACCGATTTACACCTTTTTTTCATGGAGCAGTTTGCTAACACTAAATTCGTGGTGTCTGCAAAGTGATATTCATGAGCACCTTCTGGCTAATAGTGAAAAAGGAAACATTCTACAACAAAAACGAGAAAGAAGCTTTCTGAAAAACTGCTTTGTGATTTATGAATTCATCTCACAGAGTTACACAATTCTTTTCATGGAGCAGTTTGGTGGCACTGTTTTTGGGGAATCTCAGAATGTTTTTATTGGATTGCATTGAAATCTATGGTGACAAAGGAAATATCCTTATATTTCTTAACTTAAGTATACTAGTTAAAATCTAGAAAGAAACTTTCTGAGATAGTTCTTTGTGATGTGTGAATTCATCTCACATAGCTGCACCTTTCTTTTCCTGGAGCAGTTTGCTAACACTGTTTTTGTGGAATCTGCAATGGGATATTCCACATTGCATTAATGCCTATAGTGAAAAAGTGAATATCCTCAGATAAAAACTAGAAAGAAGCTTTCTGAGAAAGTTCTTTGCGATATAAGAATTCATCTCACAGAGTTACACTGTTCTTTGCATTGGTCAGTTTGCTTACACTGTTTTCTTGGAATCTGCAATCTGATATTTCAGAGCACATTGAATCTTATAGTGACAACGGAAATATCCTCAGATAAAAACTAGAAAGCAGCTTTCTGCCAAAGTGCTTTGTGATGTTTCAATTCATCTCACACAGTTACATGACTCTTTTCATGGAGCAGTTTAATAGCACTGTTTTTTGGTGAATCTGAGAAGGAATATTTTGGATGGCATTTAATCCTATGGTGACAAGGAAATATTCTCAGATAAAAACTAGAAAGAAGGTTTTTGAGGAAGTTCTTTGTGATATGTGAATTCAACTCAGAGATTTACACCTTCCTTTTCAATTTGCAAACACTGTTTTTGAGGAATCAGCAAAGTGATATTTGGGAGTGCTTTGAGGTCAAGGGTGAAAAATTAAATATCCTCAGATAACAAGTGGAAAGAAGAATTCTGAGAAACTGCTTTGTGATGTGTGCATTCATTGCACAGAGTTATATATTTCTTTTCATTGAGTAGTTTGCTAACATTGTTTTCTTGGAATCCATAAAGGGATATTTCACAGCTCGTTAAAGCTTATGGTGACAAAGGAAATATCCTCAGACAAAAACTAGAAAAAAGCTTTCTGAGAACTGATTTGTGATTTGTGAATTTATCTAACTGAGTTACACCTTTGTTTTTGTGTAGCAGATTGGTAACACTCTTTTTGGAGAATCTGAGAAGGGATATTTTGGATCACATCGAAGCCTATGGTGACAAAGGAAATATCCTCAGATAAAAGCTAGAAATAAACTTTCTGAGAAGGTTCTTTGTGATGTGTGAATTCATCTCACAGAGTTACACCTTTCTTTTCATGGAGCAGTTTGTTAACACTGTTTTTATGGAATCTGCAAAGGATATTTTGGAGTACATTAAGGCCTATGGTGAAAAAGGAAATATCCTCAGATTAAATCTAGAAAGAAGCTTTCTGAGAAACTGCCTTGTGATAAGAAATTCGTCTCACAGAGCTACAGCATACTTTTCTTTGAGCTGTTTGATTATACTGTCTTCATGGAGTCTGCAAAAGGATATTCCTGAGTTCATTGAAGCCTATGGTGACAAAGGAAATTTCTCCCTAGCAATACCAAAGAGAAGCTTTCTGAGAAACTGCTTTTTGATGTGTGAATTCAACTCACAGAGTTTCCCTGTTCTTTTCATTGAGCTGTTTACTAACACTGTTTTCTTGGAATGTATGATGGGATATTTCAGAGCATTTTGAAGCTTATTGTGAAAAAGTAAATATCCTCAGACAAAAACTGGAAAGAACCATTCTGATAAACTGCTTTGTGATTTGTGAATTCATTGCACAGAGTTACACAATTCTTTCCATGGATCAGTTTGACAGGTCTGTTTTTGGGGAATCTGAGAAGAGATATTTTGGATTGCATTGAAGGCTAGGGTGACAAAGGAAATATCCTCAGATGAAAGCTAGAAAGAACATTCTGAGAAAGTTCTTTGTGATGTGTGAATTCATCTCACAGAGTTAGACCTCTCTTTTTATGGAACAGTTTGCTAACACTGCTTTCCTGTAATCTATAAAGGGATATTTTGGAGTGCCTTGGGGCCTATAGTG